>NC_133388.1:22396913-23040663 GCF_047511655.1 Castor canadensis | reverse complement strand
CTCTTTTTCTTTTCTTTCCATGAGTTTTTCTGGTTTTATATTTCTTATGAATACAAAGTGGTGGTATAAAAATTAGGATTGTGACAGCTGCTTTATTAATGGGTATAAGGCAAGGGTAAAATAAATTTTCTTCCTTTTCAGAGATGTAAAGTCTGATAGAGGAAGGCTTTGAGTTTGGAAAAAATAACCAAAAGGAATGTGAAGGTTTTTTTTAATCACCCACAGAGAACAACTTGCCAATTGCTTGATCTGACATATTTTGCAATTAAGCCTCAAAGCTATATGAAAGTGTGTGTGAATTTGTGTGTGCGTGTGCATGTCTGTGTGTGTGTGTGTGTGTGTGTGTGTGTGTGCATGTGAAGAAAAGAAGCACTCTGTTAATATTACCACAACTCTGGGGGGGGAAGAATAGGAAGTTAATTTTTTGGTTCATTTTATCAGTTCAGCAAATTGAACTCACTCAGACTTCACAGAATGCATTGCTACTAATGGTTTACACTGACACACTCAGGATTTAACCATGCAATTCTTATAGCAAAATCATGTTGATCACTGCACATAACCTAAGAGAGCATCCTACAAGATGTTCTTGGGCACAAGTCTCCAAGTTTTGTTATCTCAAGACTTACGAAGAATTAATGATGAAAATAGCATCACCAAATATGTTAATGATTCATTGATGAAAAGTGACAACAATTCTGATAAAAATAACAAGTGAGTGAGATAAAGCATACATATTCCAATCAGCATACGTATAACTGCTGCTACTCTTGTTTGTTGTTCAGATGACTCTCACTAATCATGAAACACACATGGAAAAATGGAGCAATTTACATAAAAGAATGAGAGAGATTGTCACAATATCTAGATAGCATATATCTCCATGGAGAAAGGAAAGAGTATTTCATTAGGTGTAGAGCAATTTGAACAGTAGTATTAGCCTATGATGTCTTGAGCATAGTCCATTACTTTTTAGTGCTCGAATTTTCTCCCCCAAATAGGACAGTTAAAGTGTCCTTAGACATCTTTCCTAAGCTTAGTGTTCATCATACTTAAGGCAACTTAAAGCTGGCTATGGCTTCAATCAAGTGTTCTGCTCTTGCTCCTGTGAATGGTTAGTGAGCAGTTTATGCAGAGACATGGCAGCAAATAATTCCTGTCCCTACGTCTGCAAATGCCCAGAGTAGCAGCTGGGTGAGTGAACCTATACATTAAATCAGAATCTAAATATTTATTCAGAAAAAATGCAGGCCACTCTCTATGCCAGTTTGAGTCAAACCCACAATGTATGGTAATTGAAGCTTTTTAAAAGAAAAATATACTTTTGTACATGGTTCTATGAAAGAACTCTATGTGGATACAAATAAACATCAGCACTGCTCCAACTAAGCACTTTGTCCATCTTATATGGCATGGTTTTGTCAGATATTCACCATGTAGTATGAGAAAAAGAACAGAAATTGAGTTTGTATTCTGGCTGAGCAATTTACTTAATTACAACTTGGAAGACATTATTTGTTCTCTCATTGTTTCAAGTATACATCTGGAATTATAGTTCATACTTTTGGTAAGAGGTACTACTTAGAGATAGTCAGAGATGGCTCAGAAATAACATTCCCTAAATAAATGAGAGCTATTATTGTCACTCTAAATCTCTAATATAGATAGAAGAATGTTGCATGTAGTCCATGATGTCAGAGTTTTGTTACTCATGGCCACAAAGACATTATACAAAAATACCACGCAGATCAGTTTATTATTTCCATCATTATCTAGTGATCCTCTGCTAGATAAGAAATTATTTTTGCATTTTTTTTTCTTTAGGCAATACTGGGGTTTTAACTCAGAGTTTTGCAGGTGTTCTACCACTTGAGCCATACTTCCAGCCCTTTGTTCTCTGTGTATTTTGAAGATAGGGCTTCGCTTTTTGTGCAGGCTGACCTGGACCATGATCCACCTCTTTTTATGTTTCCCACAAGTAGCTGGGATGACAGACATAAGACACAGCACCTTGCTATTTTTGCATCTTTTACTTTGGAGAATTTAACTATAAAATCACTCAGTAAATTCCTTTAAGCAACTTAGTATGTATTGTTTACAATGGAAGATTTTTTGCAAGTGATGAAAGAATTTAACATCTGAAGAAATTGAAAAAAAATCCTTCAATCTGAGGATAACTGAAATCAAGTTGGTAAGTTAGTTGAGAAAAGAGTAAATATAATAATTTATCCAAATTCCTATGCCATTATAGCTATCCAACAATATGAGGAAAAGATTATAAGGACAGATATTATTTGGTAAATTATAATCAGTATTTTATTGTTTATGAATTTCTGTGGATATTCTTTGTGTTGGCCTATAAAAGAAAGTATAATGTTCTGTTTTCAGAAGAAAAAGAGAGACAGAAATCTAGCATTGTATTAAATCCTGATTATCCTTACTACTCAGGAATTTAATAGTAATCATTACATTTGAAGCTTGCTAATATTACATGAACTCAGAGGAAAGTTACTAGAAAAACATTGTCCCTATTCAGCATCATTTCAAAAGAATGGACAATTTACAGAGTTAAAAATCTGCTGGTAGAAACAAGAAATCATTAGACTGTCATGTCCACTTAAAATGTTCAGTTATGTAGACATATAATTTGCAGTAGTTAATTAAAATAGTTTGTGAAATTACTTTTACTACTAACCCTAACTCATTGACAGAAGAGAAGGTAATACTTTGCCTTGATGATTAATCATTCAAAAAATTAATTAATAGAACAATAGTTTTAAAAGTTTCATAAGATTCTTTTCCTTGAGACTTCCAAATCTCTTAGTATCTATATTGTTTGCACAAGGCAAGAAAAAAACATTAATTGTTCAACACCAATGTTCTAAGACTTTCACATTTCAGAAACAAACTTTTGTGATATTTGACAAGGTTCAAAAACTACTGCTCCTTGGGCTCACAAACATTTCATTAAAGTGAAGGAATGTTATAACAAACACAAGAAGGGTTTCACAATAAGATACAGTGCTTGAAACTATGGCAAATCCACTAAATTTAGTTTGTTGCATACCAATGACCCTCTCTCATAGATCTCCTCTCATTCTTCAGTCCTGAACAGGAACACTATAGACCCACAACTTAGCCTTTACACCAACAATGTGGCAGGTGAAACACAATGTCCCATAGCCCATTGTGTTTTTAGACACTTCAGTTTTTTTACCTGTGTAGTTAACTGTTAGAGTTTAATGCTAGGAAAACATTGCTTCAATCTGAACAAATCATATGCTCTGACCATCCAACAATTTTCTGGGGCCTGGTGATCTTGTAAGATTGTCTCTCTCCCTGTCTTATCACAGGAAATCAGTTACATACACCTGTAACTCCTCTATTTTGGTATAAATTTTTGAAAATCATATCAAGTAGCATGGCTTTGTGGTTAGAAAAGATAACAAAGATACTCCTTACAAGTGTTTGTTGAGTTTGTTTTTTTGCAAAGTTCGTGATTGCTGTATGTGAATACTTTATGAATGCTTAACAATGTACTTGTAGCATTCTGATGTGCAAAAATATTCATTCTGTCTCCTCTCTCTGACATATACCCTCCTTGCAGGAGTTTACGTCTCTATTCCAGTGATGTTGAGGTTGTTCATGTGATTTGCTTGTCAAATTTGCTTTTGAATTTCCTCAGCTTTCTCTGATTGGGTCAATGGAATGCAGGTGGAAAGGGCAGTGAGCCAGTTCTATTTAATTCATTTCAAAAAAAGTTGTATTTCTACTGTCCTGTTGTGTGGTTACCTCTGCTGTGAAAGGTGTGCTAGTCAGCCTGTAGGTCCTAGGAGAATTTGAGACTTACAAAACCCAACTGCTTGTTTGGAACCTTCTTCAAGTTGACAATCTCAGTCAAATGCAGTCCAAATTTGCCAACCTCCAGCCGCCCTACAGATTCGTGAATGAATGTAACTGAGATTACCACAATACCTCCAAGTGGTCTGAAGACATGTAAGAAATAAATGTTTTTACATGACACTGAAATTTTGTCTTTGTTCTTAGATAGTAATAGCTGACTGACATAATATTTTAATATAATGCTCTGTGATATATTAGTTTTGTATTTGTATTTATCAAATATTAGTAGTAGATTCCAATTCTCTCAATTACCTCCATCGATTTGATCTGTAAGTGCTAAAATTCTTTCAAATACAGCTCACATTTCTAAAGATTTTTAGTTTGTTGGTTTTAAATTTGTTTAAAAAGTTTTTAAAGGTGTTCCAAAGATTTTGGCCAATCCTAATTCTATAAGTTCTAGGTGATAACCCCAAAAGATATAGTAATATCTTAAATCCCCTTCTGTGCTAATTGTGTTTTAAAAGTGACTTTTGAAACATGATAACTGCAAGTAAAAGATACACCCATAATAATGTAGTTTTAGAAACTCTGGAAGACAGATGGGATACTTATTTTGAGAATAGTTCCTTTCAATATCAGATCTCAAATGATATTAAATTTGTGATCACTTAGCTTACTTTGGGGATAGTCATGATAATGAAATCTGGAGACATATGTGAAATAGGATAGCTTTGTAAGATGAAATTCACTTGCTATATAAAAAAGCAGAATTCAATTCTTTGAAGTACATATTGAAAAGGTGGACATTAACAGAGTGTTAATATGTGCCTATTTTTGCTGTGTGCACATTTCATTGTGGCATTATAATTTAGGAACAAAACTGCCTTAGAATAAAAGGCAAAATTCAGTGCTAGCTACTTTATTTCTCTAGGTGGAATTTTTTTTCGCTCAGAGGAATTTTTTAGAGCAAAGTATTAAGAGTTAATGGAAGTTATAATACATTATATATATGTAATCCATATATATCACTAACATAATATCAATATTACTGTTTTTCCTTAAAATATTGGTTTAAGTGTTTAATTAGAGTCTCTACTTGGGAAATTGAAATATTTCCTGAATTCATTACTTATGATAGCTACTATTTTATAGATAGGCAAAGACATTCTATGTGAATGAATAATTGTTAAAACTTCTTTCAGTTACTATAGTTCTCACCCTAATAATATTTTGGCAGGGATTTATTTTAGTTTCACATTATGTAAACATCTTAAATTTGTTTATAATAGCAAGGGACTGTTAAAGCATTCACTCATGTAATTATACTTGAGCACTGATAATACAGATATTTGATTAGCAAGGTCCAAATATAAATGCAAATTTGACTATGTGTTTTACAAATGGCATGTTTCTCTTTTATTAGATTCAGGCAAATGCTAATAGGCAATGACTATAAGCATGCAAAACTGCACTTAACTCTTCTCCATATTTAGAAAATGAAGTTTGTCATATTTGTTAGCAAACTAACTATTTTGTTCAATAGTCTACTGCAACAATATATTAAAGTTTCAAAATTTTCATTTCTAGGTAGATAGATCTTGTTTAACATGTGAAAATGTGAGTTTCCTTAGGTGGCATGAAGCTCTTGGATATGACAGTAACTTGTCACATTCCCTTGGACATTCAAAGTTATAAGGTGTCAAATGGTTGATATTTCTAGGGGTAATGGTGCTAATGGTCCAAACATAAGATTCTGCTTCTTCATTACAGAAAAAAAGAAGCAGAAGATAGAAATAACTTTAAACCCAAACTTCTCCAGGATCTGTGCACAAAACGATTAAGGGAGAATAAACTACTTGATCACCAAATTTCTGATGTCTGCAGCAAGATTACAATGTCCTGACTCTCTTCCAACTGAGTATTGGAAAAATGATGGAGTTCTCATCAATGGAAGGCAAGCTCCATTCTATGGAGTAGTGAAAATTATAATTTATGAACCAAATATTTGGGCTGGATGAATGGATCAAGTGACAGATTACTTGCCTAGTAAGCAAAAGACCTTCACTTTAAACCCCACTACTGCTGAAAAAAATTTTTTGAACCCTAAATTAAATATAGATATTGAGAAATCATACTGTTGAATGTTTGAGCTTCACATTTTCACAAATCATGGCATAAATTTGTATTTAAATTTTGGATGTTAAAATTATAATTTTTTAAACATTAGTATTACCTTAGGTGCAGAATAAAGCAAAGCCTCCTTAGCTCTATCATGCATACCGCATTGAAGGGTGTAGCTTCTATAAACTGCCACTATGACTCATGTTGAAGATCTGTGTTGGAAAGAAAGAGGTCTAAACAGCACTGGAAGAGGGTGTCTCTCAAAATTGCATACCCTTGGCAACTGTGGACTTCACAAGAGTAAGAAACTTTTGGTTATAGATTATTGCTAAAGGTAACCACAATGATCCCTTCCTATCTCTCATGATTTGGTGCACATGCCATTCTAGTAGATGATACAAGGAGATTCTTGTACTTTTTAACATATCTTCCAGTAACAAGATGTCATAATACCACAGCATATTACAAGCAGGACCCTGATATTAATATATTTTGCCAATATTATCCAGATACCATCAGTTTCATTTTACTCCTGTGTCTGTGATATGCATGGAAGTGTATGCATTGATTTGTATGAAATTTTATTGTGTGTACAGAGTCCTGTGGCTACCACAGTCAAGATTCAGAATGATTCTAGAACTGCAAGGATCCCTTCTGTGGCTTTTTTATGACATATACCTCTTTTTTCAACTTCAACTCTAACCTCTGGCAACCACTAATTTAATACCCATTTCTACACTTTGTTATTTTAAGAATATTTTTAAATTGAATATACAAGTATAAAACTGTTTGACACTAAGTTTTTCACTTAGCATAATCCCCCGACATTCAGCCAAGTTGTTTTACGCATCAATTGAACTTTCCTTTTTATTGCTGAGTAGTATTCCTTGATACGGCTATGCCACTGCTTAATCGTTCACCTCCACAGAGACATTTGAGTTGTGTCCAATTTGGTTGTTACTGCTATGTGAACATTCTGTATAGACTTCTGTGTTAACATAACTTTTGGTTTCTCTATAATAAATTCCTTGCAATTGCAAATAATTGCTAGGTCAGATGATAGTTGAATGCTTAGCTTTTATAAGAAAATGCAAAATATTTTCAGAATGGTTGGGCAGTTTTAACTTCAAACAGAAATTTATGACTGATACACCACAAATTCTCACCAAGACTAAATGTTGTCAGTTTTTTAATTTTAATCATTCGAATAGGAATGTAGTAATATCTCATCATGGCTTTGATTTGCATGCCTCTGATGGCTAATGATACTGAACAGTTTTCAAGTGCTTATTTGCCATCTGTATACCTTCCACAACAAAATGTGTTGTTATTTAATTTTGAGAGTTCTTTGTATGTTCTGGACAGTAGACCTTTGTTGGGCATGTGCTTTACCAATGATTTCTCCCAGTCTGTTGATTGTCTCTTCATCCTCTTCACGCTTTTACAAAGCAATTTATTTTAAAACTTAATGATATTCAATTAACACAATTATTATTTTATGGATTGTGTTTTGTTATCAAGATGAAAAACTCCCTGACTTTCAGTCAAAGACCTTCTCATATTTTTTTTTTACTATTCATTTATTCATATGTGCATATATTCTTTGGGTCATTTCTCCCCTCTTTCCCCTCTCCCACCTCTGTCCCCTTCCTCCCATCACTTCTAGGCAGCATCTCATATTTTTTATGTGTAAATTTTTTATAGATTTCTGTTTTATGTTGAAGTCTGTGATCCACCTACAGTTATTTTTGGCCTAAGGCACAAGATTCAGGTCAAGGTTCAAGGTCAAGATATAAATTATGGATGTACAGTTAACCCAGTATCATTTGTTGAAAAAATCTAAATTTCCATGCTGAATTGCTGTTTCACCCCTGTAAAAAATCAGCTGAAAGGATGGGTTGGAGAGTGGAGTCAGTGCATTTGCCTAGCATGCATGTAACACTGGGCTTGATCCCCAGCATTAGAGGGAAATATGTTTGGCCATGTGTATAAAAATTCTTGCTGGAATTTGATAAGAATTGTTTTAAACTTACAGATAAGTAAGCAATGACTTGATATTGTTTCTATGTGAAGCTTTCAATTCATAAACACAATAGGTTTCTCCATTTATTCTAGTATTCCTGGATTTATTTTAACAGCAGAATTATAATTCTCAGCAAGCATAGATCCGATACTTGTTTTCCAAAGTTCATACCTAAGTAATTAATTTCTTTGGAAAAACTCTGTGTGCCATTTTGCGTCTAATATTGTATGTAAGAATGTGCTTGAATTTTATATGTAGATCATATATTCTTCAATCTTGCTTGACTCTTTTCTTTACCTCTTTGAAGCAGTTTTATAGATTACATAGGAATTTCTATAAGGTAATAATTTCATTTGTGAATGAAGACAATTTTTTCTTCCTTTTCAATATGTTCACTTTTAATTTCTTTTTCTTATCTTATCAAAAGACAAGGCACTCTTATTCAGTGCTATGCTAAATAAGAGTGATGAGAATAAACATCTTTGCTTTGTCATTTACCTTAGACAAAACCATGAATGTATCACTATTATTACTCTAGGCTTTTGTACATGATCTTTATCAAGTTGCAGTCAGAACTTCTTTTCTAACTTGCCAAATGTTTTTGTGGAGTTTGGTTTGTTAATTTTTTCTGGGCAATGATTTTTTTATTTATCATACACTTATAATTATTTATTTGGCAGCACTGGAGCTTGAATTCCAGCCCGCAAGCTTGCTATGCTGGTACTCTACCACTTGAGCCATGCATCCTGGCATATAATACATTTATTATATGAGGGAATTTCATTGTGATAATTCCATACTTGCAGGAAGTACACCTTGAACTAGTTCACCCCCCTTCATTATATTCCTATCTCCTCTTTCCCTTTTCCCAAATCTTTTAAACTGTGTTTGGTGGGCTTCATTATGTTATCCTCATGTGTTTTGACAGGATTTTTGTGTGTAGTTTAAGGAAATATATTGATCTAAAGTTTCGTATTTTTGTTCTTAGGTACTTCTGGTATCATGTACTGCTTTGGGAAGTGTTACTTATTCTTATATTTTCTGAAAAATATTTGACAAAATTTGATAATTCTACAAATGTTGGTAGAATCTTGCCACAAGAGCCCTCAGCCCAAAGATTAATTTGCTGAGATTTTATTTTGAATTTCAGAATGATTCCAGGACTATTCAGAATAGGTAATTTATCTTGACTGAGTTTTGATGCTTTGTGGGATTCAATCAATTTGTCCATTTCTCCTAAGTTGTGAAGTTTGACATTATTTCTAATATTTTCCTTTTATATTTTTAATAGTTATTTAATCTGTAGTTTTCCTCCCCTTTCATCCTTAATATTAATGACTTGATTTTCTCTCAGACTTTTTTCAGTATTGATAGCAGTTTCTCGATCTTTTTAATGTTTTCAAAATACAATGTTTTGTTCATTGCTTTTCTACTTTCAGTTTCATTTTTTCTTCTCTCATTATCATTTCTTTCCTTTTTAGTTTGTGCTCTTCTTCATTCAAATCCCCCATTTTGGGAACATAGAGAACTTTCCTCATTTCTAATGCTTCATTGTACCTCTTTATAACATGAATTATGTGACTTCTATCATCAAAACTTAGTATTTCTTTTCTTCATATGGGTTTTAGTTGATTCTGTGACTATTTGTGATCAATGGAAAGCAACAGAATGCTCTGTGTCCATGTTCTTTGACTTTTGGAGGCAAACTTTATGAAGACCAGCAGCTATGGTTTTTGTCCTCCAAAAAGTCAAGCACTGGAGGTGGCGCTGTTTTTCACTCCCTGCCTTGTTACAGTGAGCTTTCTGTCTTGCTCCGAACCTAACTGGGCTTAATTGGGGGCTATTGGAAATTCAGAAAAGACATAGGATAGACAGACAGACAGAAAGTAGGGCCAGATGTGTTGGGTGCTTGGGTGGAGACACCCAACCCTCATTGCTTCTTTTCTCTATCTTTATTCTTTAAGGCCTTACTCCTTGCAGTTCTTTAAAACCTTGCTTAAAACCTCTTTCTTTAGACCTGCACTGACCCATGTTTGCTCTTAGCTTATCTTTAGCTTAATTGCTCTTAAAGTCTTTTGTCCCCAGGCTTGCAGCTTTTTTTTAGCATTCTCTCTTTAGCTTTCTTAAAGCCTCCGGAGCTCAGACTTGCGATGTCTGGGTCCTCTATCTAGCACTGTCCCATGTTCTCTTTGGCTTTTCTTTAGCTTAGTTTTTCTAAGGCCTATGTTAAAGTTCTTTCTTTAGCTTTCTTTTTCTAAGGCCTATGTTAAAGTTCTCAGTGCAGACTTTCTACCAATCTCTCTTTAGCCATTCTTTTGCCTTTAGCAGTTTCCCTTTAGCAATTCTTTTCCCTTCAGTAATTCTTTTCCCTTCCAAAAGCTTCCCACACCAAAATACCCAAAGCAAAAGCCAATGCCCCCAAAACCCTCCAAAGCCCAAAGTAAAATCCAAAGGCAAAAAGCAAAAGCCCCCAGTCCTCCTTCAGGGGCCTTTTGTAAACAGTGGCAAACAGGGTAGAGCAGAAGCTCTCAGGGAGGGACTTGACATTGTAACAGGAGAAACCTGCATTCCTGCTTCTCTGAATGCAAGCTTAAGGAGATGCAGGTGTTCTGCTTTTTCTGTTTCATGGTTGGGGCTGTGCCTATCTGGACCTACAGATGAAAGCAATTAAGCTGCATCTTGCCTTGCTTACATCCAGTTCTCATAGGCTTTTCATAATCTGGTCTCCACAAAACACAATACAAAGAAACATGAGCTAGATCACTGAATTACAGTAGACCATGTGGAGAGGGAAGCCACAAAGACAAGATGTGGAAGGATCCAAGGGGTAGTCAAGAAGATGGTCAGAAGATACTAATAGAACATCTGTGTGCATCCTCACCTCTTTTAATTGCTAATATGTAACCTAATCCCCATGTGATTTTGTTAGGAAGTAGGGAATTTGAGAAGTAACTAGGTCATGAAGGTGAAACCCTTACAAATGGTTTTAGCACCTTTATAAAAGAAATTGCCCCTTCAGCAAATGAGGACATAGCACAAAACTGAATTTATGAACTAGGGAATATGCCATCATCAGACACCATATCTGCCAGAATTTGGATCTTTGATTTCTTAGGCTTAATGGTTACTAAGTACATATCATGTTGTGTATAAGTCTCCCAATTGGGATAATTTTTCTGCAGCATAAGTAGACAAATGCACCATTCTAGATCCTCTTTTTCACTGAGTTGTCCCAAGAAGTATCATGTACAGGAGAGATGAAACTTACCATCTCACTTCTGCTATAATGTTTGCCCTAGAAATAGTCAGCAGTTCAATATTTATTGAAATAGAAATTTGTGAAGTCATTTTTAAACAGTAAGAGATAACCAAAACATTTCCATTTGTTAATATACTGTGATTTGTGGTTTGTTTGGAATTGTGTCACTCTTTTATTATCTTAACTCATGTAAAGTCACCCAAGACATCCTCATTGATTTTTTTATGAGAAGATTATTTTCAAAAGTGATATTTTTATGTATATACAGTGAAAGCTGTACTTGAAACTATCACTTAAATTATTTTCATAATAAAATTTAAAAATGCAGAAGTCTTATTGTTCAACTCTTTAAGTAGCATATAGTTATTGGTGCTTAGAACACTGACAGTTCAGTTTCAAGCA
The DNA here is from genome assembly GCF_047511655.1 of Castor canadensis. Taxonomy (NCBI): domain Eukaryota; kingdom Metazoa; phylum Chordata; class Mammalia; order Rodentia; family Castoridae; genus Castor; species Castor canadensis. Next base: position 23,029,015 of record NC_133388.1, on the reverse strand, counting down.
CTCAAAAGTGTTATATTTTAGATTCTTAGGTTATTAACAACTAAAGATAGGATGAAAGCTTCTCAAAGTAATAGGGAAATAGAAAAAAATGGGAAGTTTTCAATGTAAAGGAAAACTACAAATTTCATGTTGTGGCAAGCAATATTGTGAGCGAAGAGAGCAATGCTGAGAACTATCATTTCAGTTTAATAGGTGTCTTAGGCAACCTTCCATACACACTGGTCATTCCTACCTGAACCTTTATTAATGCTTTTTACTACAATAAATCCTACTGGATGGAAGAGATAGGGAGACTCAATAGTCAAAAAAATAATTTGCAAGACCTTGTTATAACCCTAGCTCCAAAATTTCTTCCTTTATAGCAATTCATTTACCAATTTTTGATCTCATTATTTAAAAATCTCCTTACTTTTATGTTTTTAAATAATTCTCTCATAACTCCACAAAAGTCACACATCCTTAAGGAAGGTTATGGAATGTAAATTTATCTAGTCATAATTTGATATTTTTAAAATATCAGTTGCTTTGGAATACTTGCTTCCCATATTTAATACAATTCTTACAAATAAAGGAAACATTTTTAAATATCTCCCACATATATTTCAACTTTAATAAACACTAAGGTTCATTTACTCTATGGCATGAAGCCATCAATAGTTAATAATTTCTGTGTATTATTTGAGCTTCATACTTTATCATCCTTGTAACTTGATAAGATGGATATAGATCACCTCACCTAAGAAAATGGAGACCCATCTGTTATATTTTAAATGCATCTGTTCATATCCTAAATCCATTTGTCAAATTCATTTAAGTTAGTGGAAATTTCATCTAAGTACATAAAATGATATGTGAGAAAAGGAATTAAGAGTGCTGTTTTACTAGACATGAGTGTGGGGAGTGAAATGAGTTTACCCAAAGCCAACTATTTTTCCAAATGTTGTAATATGTTTTTAATATACTGAAACTAAATTTCATAAGGCATTTTTAATCTGCTTTAAAAACTTCCCTCAAATAAGTTAGACTGAAAAATTTTTAAGTCATAGAAATTGTTTTCAACTTTTAATTTTAAGCATAATTTGAACTTCAAGAGAAAACTGGAATAAATATTTGTATTTATGTATTAATCTATACATATTTATATGTGCATATATTTTCCTACATATGGATTTATGTATATTATGTATATGTACATATGTATCTACATGCATATCCATGTACATGTGAATATATATGTTTATCTATATACATATGTATTTATAAATGATTAAAGGAAAGAGTTTCATTAGTTTTTATTAGAAGAAATTAACAAAACAATATACATTTGTAGGAAATTTTACCCTCTCACTTTAACATTGAGTCTAAGTTGGGATGAGGATACTACCTAGGCCCATAGATTCTTGAAAAAGACCAAAAAGATGGATCCAGAATTCACCTGATCTAGTGAAACTGTTAAGCTGTTCAGACCTCTTCTCGTCTTTTAAGTAAATAGCCTCCTTTCTTACTTCGCAGACATTGCCTTACCAGGAAACACTTCTTTCATGTTATTTAATTTTTTTCAACATGATATTTAGTTTCCGTCAAATCTTCATATTATCCACATTCTCTGTATTTTCAGAATACATTTGAATGTTTATAACACTTATTAATGAAATAAATCATTCTTTCAACTATCTGAACATCATAATACTCTTTTCTGCATTGGAAGAATACAATTTCCTACTATGCTAGACTGCTATGAAGACTTGTTTCTAATGAATAAAATGTTCACAATAATATAAAGTTTTCCAAGTACATACACAAAATGTTCTGATCATTTAGTTCACATATCTACTGCCATTCCACAATATACTATATTGTTCATAATTCAGAGTTTTTTTGAAATGTTCTTTAGCCTGCTTGGGATATCTTTTTCAACCTTTCTTCATGTTTTTGGTCTTCAAAATCTTATCTGCAAAGATCAAATGCTCCTGTCACTTCTACTCAAGAATCTTTATTATTTTATTTTATTTTATATTTTATATAATTTTAGTTAGTTAGTACTGAGGTTTAAGGTCAAAATCTTCCACTAGCTAGGCATGCACTATACCACTTGTGCCTTGCCCCCAGTCCTTTTTGCTTTAGTTATTTTTCAGATAGAGTATCAGTTTATGTCCTGGGGGATCTAGACCTTGATCCTCTTGTTTATGCCTCCTGTGTTGCTAGAATGACATGTTTGCCCCACTGTGCACAGCTTTTGGGCTAACATATTATCTTCCAAAGTTTTTGCTTGGTTGAGAGAGTGATCCTCCTGATCTCTGCCTCCCAAGTAGATAGGATTGCAGGCTTGAGCCACAAGTGCCTGGCCCCTGATCAAGAAACTTCTAAGACTGGAGTTCCCTCACCAGATTTGAGTACTCCCTCTAGTCTTCTCATCTTACAACTTGTGAAATTTCATTTATATTTATCCATCTCTCTCTCCTGTGGTGTGAAGCCAGAAATGTTAGAAATCTCTACTATTTCAATTTCTTATCTTCAAAGTCTGGTACCCAGAAGAGAGATTCAAAATTTATTCTGAAGAAAATAAACAATGGCTTCTTAAGACATTTTTTTCTTTTTCAAATTACTTTCTGGACCTAGAATATCCTCTTCCAAGTTTAATATATACCCTCACCCCATTTTTCTTTTTATCAACATTCAGTGATGCTTCAAGGAGGAAATGAAATTTTCTCTTTTTTTGTGTTCTTAAGATTCTGTTAACATCTTTTATTGGCATTGCTGTATTTATCATCTGCCCTGTTCCCTTTGTTTATGTGTTTTTAGAATTCATAGTCCTAAAGACAGGGTACGAAATTCAAGTACAAATGGGCCAGAGTAGCATGAAAAGAAAAGAGAACAGGTAAGAGTCAGACTAGTTAACATTTGTAAAATTACTGCACTTCAGACACTGGAATCTATTAATCTCTTTAGTTTTACACCAACTCTATTCGCTAAAAAATATTTCTATCCCATTTAAAAATAAACTTGTGGGGCATGATGGCTCAAGAACTTGAGTTCAAACCCCAGTACTTAAATAAAAATTGAAAAACAGAGAGGTTACATAATTTGCTGAAGTAGAAGAGGCAGGACTTAAAATCAGACAGGACTTCTCCAGAAACCACTCATAAGCACTGGAGTAAGTAAGGCTAGGAGGTGGGAGGCGAAAGTTAGAGACTTCTGAAGGGTAAACACAAGCCCTCTCTAAACAGTCCTAGCTGGATATATTAATGATAAGCAAAGTCTGCAGAGTTTGCATGGTTCTCCAGGTGACTTCTTAACCTAATCCCGACTTGACTAATTCACAGAAAATAACATCACATGAAAAAAAAGAACAAAAACTCTATTCTGAACTCAATCTCATGGGGTAATTAGGTAAAGCACCAGCACCATTTATAAATATTCCCATATGTTGTCTAAAATACTCTATCGTGCAATTTAAAATTCATTCAGTCTTATGAGTGAAATTGTTTCACTCTCTTCTGGGTGTTTAAATTCTTTATGATCCAGAAAAGGGTTTAAAATATTTTTGAATGAATAAATAATATAAATGAACAGATAAATGTGAAGTGTTTTTGTCATGTTGTCTAGACAAAAATCCTTACTCAGTATTATTAGAATCAAATAATTTCTAAGAATATCACATACTCCTGGAATTATAGGAGAATAATTTATTAAAAAAAGCTGTCATTCTACCATTAAAGGTACTTGGCATGAATTTTGCAATCTGGTGGAAGTAAATTAACACAAAGTAATTTTGTCACTTTGGCCTCTATTCCAAGATCTTTTCTGAACTGACAGATGTCACACTCAGCCGAAGAATTATGATAATTAATTCAATACCTCAAGCAAAATGTCTCCATACTTTCTTTCTTATGACACAGTCATCTCAGCTTATTCAAAGCTTATACAAAATGGATATTGGGCAAAGAAGTAATATGATTATTTTATCTTTTAGTAAAAAAGTTATTAGAAAAATGTAATAGTATGATATATCTGATACATTGTAAGGGCCTCTGTAAATGCTACAATGTACCCCCATCCAGCACAACAACTAAAAAAAATAGAACATATAAAAGCCATAGGTATTTTTTTCCTGAAATCCTTTCACTGGTAGTAGAGTGGGGATAAATAATATTTTCTTGAATTCATAGTGGTATATTTTATATGCAGGAAGCATGAAAACTGGATAGGTTCCTTCCATAGTTAATACTAAAATGTTCAAAGACAGGTCATCTATCCCACAGAACATTATAATATTGAATCAGAGAATTATATACAGGCATTTAAATTACTTGAAAAATATTCACTCCTCCTTCACTCTCTCCTTTCACCCTTCTGGCTCCTATTGGCTTGCATGTACATTTTGTGTCCTACTAGTACACTAAAGTATATATCAGATCTAAAAATATTCTATTGTAGTCTTTATGGTCTTTTATGTAAATCATTTTTAACATTTTTATTTGTATACAATAGTTGTACAAGGGTTTTCATTCTGAAATTTTGATACATGCTTACACTGTACCTCTGATACATTTGTCCACATCATCATTCTGCTTTGTCCCCTTCCCCCCGACTTAAAATGATGTTGACATGTTTCAATGTTCTATCTTCAAACATGTATATAAAATATGCAAACAATTAAATAAGGTAAATTGATTGACTTATCACTCATCCTAGCTCTATAAAACAACCTTTTGATACTTTTTTTCATTGAAACCATTTAAGGAACTTTGATTTCTAAAAATATATCTAATTATCTGAGAAATAGCATTCTACAACATATTTGACCATAAACACACACACACACACACACACACACACACACACACACACACACACTCACATACTTTAAATATTCTGGATAAAACATAATAAGCACTTTTAAATAGATTTTGTTTTTTTAGAGCAGTTTCAGGTTTACAGAAAGAAAATATTGTTTTAAAACTATGCATGAGCTCTGAAGAAAATAATGAAAATACACGGTCAAAAGCAGAGAAAAAAGTACAGGTAAAGGTTTTCTGGAAATTTTGTCAATTTTGGTAACTTGGTATTGCTGATGTAAGGTCTACAGAGGACAGCATAACATCCTAGGATGTCAACTAAATGTAGAGTGGGAGCTATCATGTCCGAGTCTTTCACCAACATACACTTAGAACCATGATCCTTGTTTATCAGTGAGAGTAAACTGGAAAATATTTCTTTCTTTAAAATATTAGCCATTAAGGATGACTAGTGTTTCTGTCTCATCCTGCCATCTGAAAGAGAGAAAAAAGCCTTTGTGAATGTTCAAAGATCACAAATAAACTTAGAGTTTCCTTGAGATATGCAAAAACAAATTCACAACCACTATCTATGGTCCTCGTGAAGCCCATGTTAAGCCTCTGAAACAGAGGCTTAAATCAGAGAGGAAAAATATTTCTTCTGAGTTGATATTACATAATTAATGAAATAATTAATAAATTATTAGATCAAGCTAGGATGAAATGATGTGATATGGCTCAGAGAGAATAAAAGAAATGAAAAATGTGATACTATAACAGAAATGAAAATTTGTAACATATTTAATCAGAGTTCCACATGAAGAGAATAGGAGTATAGAAATACAATAATTTAAGGGGTTATAGATGATAATTTCTCAGAACCGACAACTATCAAGAATCCTTACATTCTGAAGCAAAATAAATCCAAAGCAATATAGATAAGTGTGATCTGCATCTATTTGTGTAATGAAGAAAATGAAAAAGGAGTTAGAGACTTAGAAAGGCATAAATATGGTACACATGCCAAAGGACAGAGTGAAGAAAGCAGTAAAACAAAAATTAAGTATTAGAAGACAGATCTGTGATCAGTATCCACCGACATAACTGTTTCTCCACACATATATTTTTGTGACGTTGAAAAGTTTAATTATATTTGAGTCTATCATCTTTATGAAACACATTCTTCTTTCATGTTAGATTCTTCCCATGAAAACTCATTCAATTAATTTATTTCTGAGACCTTGTTTTAAATAATAAAAACTTGAAAAACAATTGCATAACTCATTTGTTAAACAATTTTTTGCATTCCAAAGCAAAAGAAAAAAAAGAATAGAAGGAAGGAAGGAAGGAAAGAAGGAAGAAAGGAGGGAGAGAGGGACAAAGAAAAAAAAGGAAAGAAAGAAGGAAGAAGGAAGGAAGGAAGGAAGAAAGAAAGAAAGAAGGGAGGAAGGAAGGAAAGAAAGGAAGGAAGGAAGGAAGGAAGGAAGGAAGGAAGAAAGAAAGAAAGAAAGAAAGAAAGAAAGAAAGAAAGAAAGAAAGAAAGAAAGAAAAAACGAAAGAAAGAAAAAACGAAAGAAAGACAAAGAAAGTTGTCCACAAAACATTATCTCCATCCGGTTTCAGGTACCTGAATAAAAGCATCCATTGGCTCTACATTGAAGCTGTTTTTTAATTTTTTTTTACATCAGAAAGAAAATAAAACCCTTTTCTATGACAAATATAGAAACTTATGGTACATTTTGGCATTCTGAACCATCCTGGTGCCAAATCTTGCCTAATACACTGACATACATCTCCACACCTGACCTGAATTTTTCTTTCCATGTGCTAAGTGGCACAATGCCCATCAAATAGTCTGGACTTAGGAAGTAACTTCCAAAGCAACTCCTGGGGATAAATGAGGATGCCTCCAGGGAATGAATCAACACTTAAGTTGTTGTAAGGAGACACACAACAAAGAATCCATCCATCCATCTCCAAAAATGTGATGCCTTTGACTGTGCTTCCTATGGTGATGTGTTTTTGATATTAAATGGCTGCACAGCCTGGGAAGGCATGACAGGTTTTATCAGCCTTGACAGCTGTCCAGAAGAAATAGCAGGGAACCTGAAACTTCAACAGCTATGTACAGCTATCTCTTCAGGTCCTGCCAAAGTTCGCACATTTGAGTCTGATCAGCACTCATATCGAAATCCTCCTTGCAGAATATGTCCAGGCTTCTTCAAAGCAGAGCCATTTGTGTGCAAAGTTTCAGATGAGCGCAAGGCTGTATTTATTGGTAATATTATTTAAGACTATTAAAATCAACAGTTCAGACCATATATATATTCTTAGTGGTTCTGTGTGCCTTGAAATTAGGATTTGCCTTCCTGAGATAAAAAGGAAAACTGATTAGCAATCACGCTTGTCAGCAGCTTTTAGTCCAGAGTTTCCCATCTTCACGTATCCATAAACTCCTTCCTCCCCCCGCCCATTGACAGATCCATGTTTGTGTCTTTTCTCCCCTCTCACAACCGTGCCAATCATACTATGGCCTTTTTCTTAACTCTACCCTTTAAATCTCTTAAGAAAGAAATTATATGGCTGGCCCCATATCTTCACCCTTTTTTGACCTTTCAAACTGCAAAGTTGCATATTGTCTTTGCCTATGAGGACTGTTAGTTTACCCAGCCAAAGGTCTCATTTTCCTGACTTAGTTCACTGTCTGTTTTAATCCTGCAGGCACAATATCTGTTTGAATGACTCTTAAGACAGTTCTTTCTTTAGGTTGCACCAAACAATGTGACATAATAAAAATGGCAAGAAGTATGAAGTAGGGTTTTCAGAGTCTCAGAGTCCTAAGGGTTATTCCTCATACTAAGACTGTCTTAACCTCCCTAAGGCCAAATTTTCCCTTCCTTGGGTGTTAATAATGTGATATCAATAAGGATATATTTTAAATGTCTAATTGCATTGAAAATGACACAGATTGTACATTTACTTATGTTTTCATTTTTATTTCATCTCTTTCTCTCTCTCTCTCTCTCTCTCTCTCTCTCTCTCTCTCTCTCTCTCTCTCTCTCCTAACACATGCATTCTCTCACTCTTTCTTCCCTCTCTTTTGAGTTGACCTGTTTTATTAACTAGTCCTGAGCCTCTTGTAAAGAAGTACGGCATTGAAGACAAGTGTGGGCAGTTCAGAGCCAAAGAAAACTGAGTTCCAATTAAACACTACATTTTAAAAATTGTATTTACTTTTAAACTTTTTACTTTGAAATAATTTAAAATTGCCAAAAGTTCCAAAAATAGGACAAAGGAGTCCCATGAACCATTTACCCAAAGATGGCATCTTACAGAAATGTAATACAATAGGTGAAACCACAAAAGTGACATTTGTACAATCCTGCTAGCATGGATGATAAACTTCATTTGAGTTCCTTCTGTGTTCACATGCACTGAAAGCACTGGTGCTTATTGTTTTTTATACCTGTGGACAATTTGCTTCACTTCTGTGAACTTAAGTTTGCACAAAATATAATTTACCAATTCCTACCTAATGAAGTGTTTCTGAGGATTTTGGTTTTATATGTTAATTTACATGTCTTACCTATTTTTGGTTATAGCTCTTTACCCACCAGCTGTGTTAATGTAAAACACATGCTATGGAGGTAGAGAGGCTAGCTTTCCATTCTTGACATCTACTACCTAGTTGATAAGTTCTCAGACTCTCAGTTTATTCATCAGAAAATGGGATAATAATACTTGTCAATTATAATTTATATGTTTAATTTTTGCAGGTACCTAGAATGGTATCTGACAATTAGTAAGCATGTATTAACTTTTATTATCTTTATAGTGCCTACCACTTAATAGGAAGATCAAAAATGTAAGTTCATATTTGTATTTTATTTTATCATTCTGCCCTCTAAATGTTAGCTTATTGGGTTTTCCTCTCAGCTGTTTACTTATAGAATACAGAAAATTTCTATAAATTCTCACTTCCTTGCAGGATTTTAAGAATTCACAGGCCTATACTTGTCTGTTATTTCTATCTTTTTACATAAAGATCTGTGCAAAGAGCTGCAAATTAGCATTTCTAAATTAAACTCATTTTCTTTTTTTTTTCTGAAATATGGTGGTCTTGGTAAACATTCACAATGAGCAAACACACAGGTGGGAAGGAGCAGTTTCCCTGCACTTAGAGGACACCCTTTCTGTTAATTTTCCTGATTTTTATTACCACCCACAGCCAGAGTCATATAGGAATCAGCAAGGGTGGGAAAAAGGAAAGGTGAGAGGGTCTCATCAGCACATAGGAAAATTGGCAAGATGCACCAAAAGTATCCATTTGGCAGAAGAACATGAGAATTTGGTGTTTGTTGCATAGTTATTGTTGACCATGTTGCATCAGCAAGATGTTCATCAGTCTGTCCTTGAAGGAGTGTGTATTCCTATCTTAGGACTGTCTTAATAGCTACAAAGTGAGTGGCTTAAACACCCACCATTATTGTCTCACAGTCCTCAAGGATAGAAGTCTCAGATCAGAATATGGGCAAATTTGTTTTTTCTGAGGCAGCATGTGCCCCATGCCTCTCTCCTAGTTTTACAGAGTTGCTAGCAATCATGGTGTTCCTTGGCTTATAACAACATCACTCAACATTCTGTCTTTATCTCTCCGTAGTTCTCTCCCAATGCACTTCTTGGCATCTGACTTTAAACTTTTAAAGAAGACAGTTATATTTTATTTGTGCCTACCCTATCAATCTTGTTTTAGCTTGAGTACTTCTAGGAGGTCCTATCTCTAAATGCAATGTGAAGGTTGATATTTCAAAGTAGGAACAGGTGATCCAAGATAGCGGGGCTAGGATAGGGAATCAGAAATCCTAAGCTCCATGACACCAGAACCCTCCTTGAGATAATGGAGCTACAATTGGGTATTTCTGATTGCTTTTAGCCAAAATAATAACCACCATCACCTTGGGTGCAGATAAAATTCAAAGACTGGCCTTTAAATGGGTTTTTAATTGCACCTAACAGCTGCAAAAATGCCACATGACAAGGCCAGCAAGGAATGTGCAGCCCTTGTGGAGAAAAAAGCCCCCTGGCTATTTCTCTCTCTATCTCTTTCTTTTTTTCTCTTAATGAGCAGAAGACAGAGCATCATTCAGAATCAAACTCTGCTACATCTTGGACAACTAGCCCTTGGAAAACCTCCTTATGCCATACTACGCTGAAAAAAGAAGCACCATTTCTCCCCACCAGCCAGGTCCAAAGCTGCTTGCATGAAACTGCAGCATGAACAAGTGAGCACTACACACCATGCAAAACTCCCCTACCCACTGCCTGGGAAAATGATCCAGTGCAGCACCTGGGCAGACTGAACCCCAACCCCAAAAAAGTAAAAACCATAAACAGCAAACTGTAATCTAACACAGACAGTGGAGGTGGGTGTGGAATGCTGCACCTACTCCAGAGAACAGGGGTGGGACTGGGAGCCAAATTCTCAGCACTGGACTCTCAGTGAAATGTGGGAAAGCAGTAAAGGCTGAGAGTGGAAATGAGGTTACAAACCAAGCACACAGAGAAGCCGTTAGCACCTTGCAGAGATTGGGAGAGGCATAAAGACTGATAGCAGAAGCAGAGTGACAAGCCAACATCTCAAAGGAACCACTAGAACCCAGCAGAGGTTGGGAGAAGCACAAAGGCTGACAGTGGAGGTGGGGTGCCAGGCCAACATCCTAAAGCAGGGCAGGTGGTGGAGCCCAGAGCTGGTCTCTGGGACAGAAGGCAGAATTCAGAACTGAACTGCCCCACCTTTCTGGGGGAGGAGCTGACCAAACAGAACTGAAGCTGAAGGGCAATGTACCTGCTTCCAGGTGAAAACAACTCTGACCACCCTGCATGAGCTGGCAGTCTTACCTCACCTCACAATTCTAACTAATCTTGTGGACAAAAGGACCAAAATTATTTATAAGCCAGTCACCTTGTGAAACTATATCAGAGCTTCCATTTTTATGCTAATACCAGGATTGGACACCTAAAGAATAACTCCAGAACTTTTACTAAAAGTGGTTCCTGAAACCCATGATTTTTATTGTGTTTCTTTTTTTTCCTTCCTGTATTATGAACATCACCATCACTATTCTGTTATCTGTATTATTAGCATCTTCACTTTTCCTCCTTCTCCTATGCTATAATCTATTGTTCTCCCTCCCAACTACTCTTTCTGCCCATTCTCATCCAATCTTTACCCCATCTTCAATTCTCCCCATTCTCCCCCAATCTGTCACCACACTATCCCCACCTCCTACACACTCATCACCTAGTGACTAGCCTACTGCATCAACTGTATACAACCCCAGAACCCTGCAATAACTCTACTACAACAACAGAAATACACCCAAACACACAAAAAAGCAACAAAACACAGAAGCCCCCATATTTCTCCCCCCCCACAACCACTCCTTTTAGTGCCACCATTACCAATCCTCCCAAATCTATAACTAGCCAAATAACATTTTAACACCCCCTAACTCCCACTGTTTATAGACATTACCATCAGGGGTTTTTTTTCTATATAATATATAAAGAACTGGTCTGGCATTGAACCTGTGAATTTGTTATTGCTAAATTACACCTCCAGCCAGGGACAGAAAGAACACATCAACCTAGCTGACATCCAAATCAGTCACAACACAAAAATTAAATCATGGAAAGAAAAGAGATAATTAAAACCACCAACTAGCCTATTAAGAACATAGTTGCACAGTACCAAATGGAGTGATTCCAAGAAGAAGAAGGGATGGAAACCACTCTCCTAAAAAAAAAAAAAAAAAAGTCAATACAGGGTTCAGTGGGAAATGAAGAAAATGTATACCCAGCACTCCTGACCTCAACAAAACAATGATAAATGTCACTAAGGAGCCCAGTGATACCAACATAAAAACCCTCAAAGAAGAAATCTTGGAAGATATCACTGAGAAATTCCTGGAGAAGATACTGGGCATGGTTAACCAGAATATACAAGATGCACTCAAGAAATTTCAAGACACCAAAAAAAAAAAAAAAAGACAAGAAAATGAGAAGACACAGAAACAAATAAATAAACTCAGAAGGACTTTAACAATCCCAAAAGTGAAATGAAGGACACTATAAAAAGAGAGATATATGACTTAAAGATGACAACACAAAATATAAAAAGAATCAAACAGAAATCCTGGAAATTAAAAGTACCTTTGGTCAAACAAAAATCACAGCAGAAAGCCACTCCAGCAGAATAGAACAAATGGAAGACAGAATCTCAGAGCATGGAGATAAAATAGAAAATTAAAGAAAAAAAACAGAAGAACTCTAAGTCAAACAACTCAAGACCTGTGAAAGGAATATGCAAGAACTGAGCGACTCCATCAAAAGAACAAACCTGAGAATCATAGGCATTGAAGAAGGAGAAAAGATGCAAGCCAAAAGAATCTGTAATAGATGCAATAGAGTGATAACAGAAAATTTCCCAAATTTCAACAAAGTTTTGACCATTTGGGTACAAGAAGCCTACAGGACACCAGACATACTTGATGAAAATAGAACCTCCCCAAAGCATGTTATCATTAAAACAACAAGCACAGAGAACAGGGAAAGAATGTTGAAAGCTGTAAGAGAGAAAAAACAAATACTATATAAAGGGAAACCCAATAAAATAAGAGCAGATTTCTCAGCAGAAACCTTAAAAGCAAGAAGACCATGAAATGAAGTATTTGGGGCACTGAATGAGAATAATTTCATCCCTAGTATACTCTACCCACCAAAACTATCATTAAAAATTGAGGCAACAATAAAAATCTTCCATGATAAACAGAAACTAAAACAATATATGACCACCAACCAACCACTACAGAAGATTCTACAAGGAATTTTGAACGCAGAAGATGAAAGCAAACAAAACCACAAGAGGAAGGGAACTATCAAAACACAGGAGAAGGAAGGACAAGTAATCAGAGAGTAGTATTGATTCAGCTGCACACACTGAAATCCTTAAACAACAAAAACAACTGAATGGCAGGACTCACCCCATACCTATCAATATTAACACTGAATGTCAATGGACTGTGTATGGTACTGCTGAATAAAGACCATGCCATGTGTGGAAAAGAAAGATTTATTAGGATCCAGACCACAGGGCTGCCCCCCTTCTTGAGGTCAGGGAGCAGAGGCTTGGCTGAAATGGCTAGTGTGTTTTATAGGAGGGTCCAAGCCATGGGGGAGGGAGAGAGCTTCTGGTCTGATTATCTGTGGTCACCAGATGGAACAGGTCGACATGCCTGGCTAGGTGAGTAACTGGAAGTTCCTGAGGTGTTTTTCAAGCAGAGAAACATGCAGGAAAACAGTCAGGGGAGAAACAAGGCAGTCATAAATCAGTAGGTCTGTTTTCAGTGCTAGCCTCAGGACCTTCCATCCACCCCAAGAATGCCAGGGACCTAACATTCCAGCCTTTTGTTGGTATTATGGGTGCCGATCGATCTAGCTGCTTTGTGCTGAGTGGGGGCATCATTAAGAGATGTTCAGCTGGAATTTGGAAATTTGTGAGGTCCCCAGAAGCAGAGACCAATGGTTTTTCCCAGGCTTCATTTGCAGACCAGACCAATTGTTGGTAAGTTTACCTATGGCAGAAAATTAAGAGCCAGATGAAGACTAAGACCTTATGTAGGAAAGGAAGAGGGAGAGAGTTTGCAGGAGAGGCATAGCTGCATGGGGCCTAGGGCACACAAGAGTACTCAACCTTTGCTGTAATGGAACATTCTGAAGTTGGTGGGAAATGTTTTATCCTTGAAAGTTGCTGCTATTGGGGGATCCTGTTGAGTTTGACAGAGGTAGGTGTTGTGAGGGCTACCAGATGAGGACCAGTCCACCGAGGTCCCAGTGGAGAGGGTAGAAGATCCTTTAGGAGAACAAGATCCCCTCATTTAACAGAAGGTGTTACAGGGCCCTCTGAGGAGTGGGGCAGGATCTGGTCTGCCTGCCTTCTGAGAAGCTCCTGAAGGAGGTTAAGATAAGGTAGATAGTCAGCCAGAGGAGCAGAGTCTTTTGGAGGCAAGTTTTCTAAGAGAAATGGGTGGCCATACATTTTTTAAGACCCAAATGGGAATATTAGAAGGAGGATAAAAAGGTGTCTGCTAAAGACTGCATATCTAGGGATGCAAATTCTGCAAAATCCTGTAACTCCGAAGAAAGCTTTAAACTGCTTTTTTATGGTATGGGGGAGTGGCAAATGAAGGATTGTGTTGATTCACTCATGACTCAGGGAGTGAGTCTGTTTCTTTAAGAACACACCAAGGTAGGAGACCAGAGGGAGACATAACTGAGCCTTCTCCTTAGAGACTTTGTATCCCCGGAGGCCAGAAAGTTTTAAAAAGGACTCAGTTGCCCTGCAGATGAGGGGCTCTGTGGCTCTGCAATGAAGTAAGTTATGAAGAAGGGTGGCCTCTGGGTAGTGCCAATCTAATAAGTCTCTGGTTAGAGCCTGTCCACAAAGATGAGGGCTGTCTTTAAACTCTTGTGGCAAAACTGTCCAGGCTAGTTGCTATGAAGGGTTTGTGGGACCTTTAAAGGCAAATAGAGGCTGACTGTCAGAATGCAGGTTAAATGTAACACTTTTGGATAAAAGAGAGATTTAGCTCATCATTTTGTATAAATTTACATTTTTAACTTTGTAAATGTTTGTACCATATTTAGATAAAGTATAGATATCACACTTTTTACAAGGTGGTCATGTAAGACACAAGAGCAAATATGTAAATGAACTCTGATTTAGTAGTACTTAAAGCTTGACAAGGTTAACAGAAAACACAAATAATTTTTTTGATAAAATGTTTCCCTATAATAGTTTTTTAGAGATATTACTCAGAGCAGAACAATATTAAGATAACTTTGTTATTTTATAGACATAGAGAATTTGACTTTAGTTTGACATGAGCTTAAAATCTTTTTAGATAGCTCTTAAATTATAGTCAACTTTAACTTTGTCACACATCGAAGTTCACTTATCGATATTCTTTCCAGTTGTTTACTTTGTAGCTTGTATTTTAAATTTAAATAAAATTGTCTTTCCTTTTTGGCTGGTGGAGGAGACCATCCACCCCCACCATGGAGATCTGTGAAGGATAAAGCTTACCTGAGAAGTCAGGTAGCACCAAGTAGGTGCTTGAGGCCTACCTGCTACTTGGATTGTCACCCTGGGCTCCTCCGAGGTGATCTTGAAATGGGCTGAGGTCCCAGGGCCATGTCAGTCTTCTGCCGCTAGGCCCAAGAGGTCCAAGAGACCTTTATTATGTTGAGAGTGGAGTGGGAGACTGACCTAACTTGCAGAGAAAAAGAGGGACAGTCATTCTCCACTGTCCATTCTGGCCATATTGTGGACAGGGTCCTGGCAATGGATGAAGTAAAGGGCAGTGTTTTGTCCAGTGTCCCATCTGGTTGCACTTGAAGCAGACCCCTAGAGGTGTGCATTGTTGTATGGCTGTCTCAAACTTGAAGGAGGTGGCCTCAGGGCAGCTGTCAAGAGCTGGGCCTTTTACCAGTCTCAAGCTTCATGTCAGTTATTATATACCTTAAATGCCATTTTCACAAGATCTACATGTGGGGGGAGATCTCCATGTGGGGGGAGATCCACTGCCTGTTTAAGCTTTTTTTCTTTGAATATCAGGGAAGGATTGGGAAATAAAATGAGAGTTGAGAATAATTATTCCATCCTTGGAAGATGGGTCTCATGCCAAGTTATATCATATGCTTGGGCTAAGTATTTAATTTTTTTTTTTAATATAAAAGGCTGAGTTACTTGGGAAGGAGTTAAGTCTCTTTTCAATTTGAGAGAGATCAGTCATGGAAAAGGGCTCATGAACTCTAATAATGCTGTCAGCTCCTTCCACCTCCCAGAGTTAAGATAAATGAGAGTTAAGATAAAGTATAGTGGGTTAGGGTTTCTGTGAGGCATCCCAAAAAGTCAGCAGAATTTTTAGTTGAATGCTGGATAATTTCTCTAAATTTGTCAAAATTGACTGCCCTATGGGAAGCAGTCTGTAGCCCCGCAAAGAAGCAGGTGAGCATATAGAGGACTGGGTGTGCTTGGGAGGAGATATGGGAGCAGGTATGGGATGCAGGTGTGGAGGAGAAGGGTGAGGGTGTAGCAGGGGCTGAGGGCAAGGCTGGCAGTGTTGGTTCTTGAGGAGCCGATGGCTCAGGGACAATAGTGTCTACTGTAGAAGGGGAATAGGGTGGCAGATGTTTGGGATAGCCAGCAGGGGTGGAAGAAGGGTGGTCTGTGTCATGGAAGGATAAGGTGGGAGAAGAGATTGACATAGAGCACTGATGGGAAGAGATGGGAGGTGGGAAGACAGAGCCTGTGAGGTCACAAGTAAGAGAAAAGTCTTCTGAAGGGGGTTCAGTGGGAGGGAGAGACACAGACTTTGGGGGGGTCATCACTGGCAAGGAGGATTTGAACAGCATTACAAGATTGGATCAGGGACGGTTGAGAGCAGAGAGAAAGAAAAGCTTGGACAAATGGAATTTCAGATCACTTGTTGCGATGGCAGAAATTTTCAAGATCTAGAAGTGTGTGAAAATCAGAAGTACCGTTTTCAGGCCATTGAATAATTGTGTAGCTTGTACTGAGGCCAAATGGTGTTGCAGTCATAAATCAGTTGCTTAGGTATTGTATCATCTTGGAGACCAAGGGGGGAGGGTGCAGAGAAGACATCCCAGTGGATGTGTGTAATGTAGCGTGGGAGGTCCCCATAATGTAGAAAGAAAGCGAGAGAGAGACAGGTGCCTTGGTGAGTTTCCTTTTCAGGCCAATATAGACCTAGGTCAAGATCTAGCCTCCCTTACATGACTCAGGCAAGGACAGCAGAATTGTCCGGTTGCCATTTGGTCAAAGTATGCTGGAGGGGCTGTTGAGCTCTCACCCTAGGCAGAGAAAAGGAAAACAGGGAGGGAGAGCGAGAGAGAGAGAGAGAGTGAGAGAGACTGGGAGTGTCACCCGAATGGGTTCCCAAGGGCGGGTGTCCCTAGCCTGAGTTGTCATCCAATGGAATGTGTCCCAACTGGTTAACCAGGCATCCCCGTGCTAAGCGGTAGGCAGCCCAGCAGGCGGAGGGAGGCATACCTGGAGTAGTGCTATGACTTCCGGACCAGGCAGAGCAGGTAGCCACAGCAGGAGGGTGACACTGAGTCTGAGGAGTCGGTCAGGTGGAGAACAGTGGAACAGAAATGCTAATGATGGGTGGGAAAGCTGGCAAGAAAGTAAGGTCTAAGATCCACAGTCCGGAGGCATGTGGGGTCAATTCAGCAGTCTGGGATCTAGAGAGGGCAGGACACAAAAGCCAAAGGAGCAGTCCCAGGCCAGAGCATCCTGTTAACCTCTCCCAAGTTTTGGCACCAGATGTAAGGTACTGCCAAATAAAGACCATGCCACATGTGGAAAAGAAAGACTTATTAGGATCCAGACCACAGGGCTGTCCCCCTGAGGTCAGGGAGCAGAGGCTTGGCTGAAATGGCTAGTGTGTTTTATAGGAGGGTCCAAGCCATGAGGGAGGGAGAGAGTTTCTGGTCTGATTATCTGTGGTCACCAGATGGAACAGGTCGACATGCCTGGCTAGGTGAGTAACTGGAAGTTCCTGAGGTGTTTTTCAAGCAGAGAAACATGCAGGAAAACAGGCAAGGGAGAAACAAGCAGTCATAAATCAGTAGGTCTAGTTTCAGTGCTAGCCTCGGGATCATCCGCCTGTCCCAAGAATGCCAGGGACCTAACAGACTCAATTCCCATATCAAAAGACACCACTTGGCAAACTGTATTAAAAAGGAAGATTTGACAATCTTGTTTACACGAGACTCATTTTATAATAGATATAAACACTGGCTTAGGGTAAAAGGATGGAAGAAGATTTACCAAGCCAATAGCCACCAAAAACAGGCAAGAATAGCAATACTTGTATCAGATAAAGTAGACTTCAAACTTACATTGGTCAAACAAGACAAAGAACAATTCATGCTAATAAAAGGGGCAATACATCAAAAGGAAATATCAGTTATTCACCTATATGCACCCAAAATCAGTGCACCCAATTTCATCAAACATACATTAAAGAAATTAAAAACACATATAGACTCCAACCCAGTGGAGATGGGAGACTTTAATACTCCTCTATCACCAATAGATAGGTCATCCAAACAAAAAATCAACAAAAAATTCTAGAACTAAGTGAAACCATAAACAAATGGACCTGATGTCTACAGAATATTTTATCCAGGAACACCAAAATATACATTCTTCTCAGCAGCCCATGGAACTTTTTCCAAACTAGGTCATATCTTAGGTCACAAAACAAGCCTCAGTAAATATAAGAAAATTGAAATAACTCCCTGCATCCTATCTGATTACAATTAAAACAAGAACTCAACAACAAAACAACAGCAGAAAATAGGCAAATAATTGGAGGTTGAATAGCATATTGCTCAATGATCAGTGGTCATAGAAGAAATAAGAAAGGAAATCAAAAGTTTCCTGGAAGATAATGAGAATGAAAACACCATGCACCAGAACATATGGGACACAGCAAAGGCAGTCCTAAGGGAAAAGTTGATAGCCATAATTGCATATATTAAAAGGACAAGTCTAGCAGACTAGCACAGGGAAGCATGCTGGGCCCATAAAAGGACAGAAAGATATCAAATAAATGACCTATGCTACATCTCAAACTCCTAGAAAAACAAGATCAAGCGAAATCCAAAACAAACAGAAGGAAAGAAATAATAAAAACAATGGCCAAAATTAATGAAATAGAGACCCAAAAACCACACAAAGAATCAGTGAAACAAAAAGCTGGTTCTTGGAAAATATAAATTGACAAGCCCCTGGCAAATCTGTCTAAAATGTAGAGGGAAAAGAACCAAATTAGTAAAATCAGAAACCGAAAAAGGGAAATAACAGCAAACACTAAGCCAGGGAATCATGAGAGAGTACTTTGAGATCCTATATTTCAATAAATGGGAATCTTGAAGAAACAGATAAATTTCTAGATACTTATGACCATCCAAAACTGAACCAAGAGGATATTAATCACCTAAATATATCTATAACAAGTAATGACATTGAAGCAGCAATACCATCTCTCAAGAAAGAAAAGTTCAGGACCTGACAGACTCTCATATGAATTCTACCAGACATTCAAAGAAAAACTAATACCAACACTACTTAAATTTGTCCAAGAAATAGAAAAGGAAGGAACACTGTCTAACTCATTCCATGAAGCCGGAATTACACTCATCCCAAAACCGGACAAGGACAGGTCTGAAAAGGAGATTTACAGGACAATTTTCTTAATGAACATTGATGCAAAAATCCTCAATAAGCTAATGGCAAACCAAATCCAACAACATATCAGAAAGATCATTCACCATGACCAAGGTGGCTTATCCCAGGGATGCAGGGGTGGTTTGACATACGCAAATCAATAAATGTAATACAGCACATTGACAGAAACAACATCATCATCTCAACAGATACAGGTAAGATTCAACACCACTTCATGATAAAAGCTCTAAGAGAACTAGGAATAGAAGGAATGAACCTCAACATTATAAAGGTGATATATGAAAAACATTTAGCCAACATCATACTTAATAGGGAAAAACTGAAACCATTACCCCTAAAGTCAGGAATGAGACAAGGATGCCCACTGTCCCTCCTCCTACTCAATATAGTCCTAGAATTCCTAGCCAGAGCAAGAAGACAAGAAGCAGGAATAAAAAGAATACATAGAGGTAAAGAAATAGTCAAATCATCTTTACTTGCAGATGACCTGATCCTATATCTCAAAGAAAAAACTCCACCCAAAAACTCCTAGACACCATAAACAGTTTCAGCAATGTAGCAGTACACAAAATCAACTCACAAAAATTAGTAGCTTTTCTATACACCAACAATGAACAAATTAAGAATGAATACAGAAAAACAATTCCACTTATAATACCCTCAAAAAATCAAATATCTAGGAGTAAACTTAACAAAGGGCATAAATGACCTCTTCATAGAGAACTATAAACCTCTGAACAAAGAGATAGATGAAGACTACAGAAGATAGAAAGATCTCCCATGCTCATGGATTGGCATAATCAACATAGTAAAAATGACTATACTACCAAAACAATCTACACGTTCAATGCAATTCCCATTAAAATCCCAATGGCATTCATCACAGAGGTTGAAAAATCTACCCTAAAGTTCATTTGGAAACACAAGAGACTGTGAATACCCAAGGCTATACTCAACAAAAACAGCAATGTTGGAGGTATCACAATACCTGACTTCAAACTATATTACAAAGTAATAGCAAAAAACTCAGCATGGCACAAAAACAGATATGAAGACCAGTGGAACAGAATAGAGGACCCAGATATGAATCCACACAGATACACCCACCTTATTTTTGACAAAGGTGCCAAAAACATAAGATGGAGAGAAGACAGCCTCTTCAACAAATGCAGAAAACTGAAACTAGATCCCTGCCTGCCATCATGTAATAGTATCAACTCAAAGTGGAATAAGGACCTTAATATCAGTCCCAAAAATTGACAGTTAGTACATGAAAGAGCAGGGAATACCCTGGAAGCAATTGGTATAGGCAAGGACTTCCTCAGAAAAACTGCAGGACCCCAGAAACTAATAGAAAGGATGGACAAATTGGACAACATGAAAGTAAAAAGCTTCTGCACAACAAAAGAAATGGCATTTAAATTGAAAAGACCACCCACAGAGGGGGAGAAAATACTTGCTAGCTATACAATTAGACAAAGGACTGATAACCAGAATAAACAGGGATTCAAAAAACTAAACTCTCCCAAAATTAATGAACCAATAAAGAAGTAGCAACTGAAATAAACAGAACTTTCTCAAAGGAAGTAGTCCAAATGGAACAAAACAAAACAAAACAAAAAAACACATGAAAAAATGCTCACTATCCTTGGCCATAAAAGAAATGCAGATCAAAACCATATTAAGATTCCCCTTCAAGACACCACCACCAATAAATGCTGGCAAGGAAGCTGGGAAAAACAAGCCCTCATACTCTGCTGGTGGGAATGTAAGCTAGTAAAACCACTTTGGAAAACTGTATGGAGGCTTCTTAAAAAAATTAAACATAGATCTGCCATATGATCAGCGATACCACTCCTAGGGATATACCCAAAGGAATGTGACTCAGGTTACTACAAAGGCATCTGAACATCCATGTCTAATGCAGCATTATTCACAATATAAAAGCTATGGAAATAGCCAAGATGCCCCACTACTGATGAATGGATTAAGAAAATATGGTATTTATACACAATGGAATTTTACTCAGCAACAAAGATGAATGAAATTTTTTCATTTGCAAGTAAATGGATGGAACAGGAGAACATCACCTTAAGTGAAGTTAGGCAGGCTCAGAAGGCCAAAAATTACATGTTCTCCCTCATATGTGGATTATAGACATAAAACAAATGCAGTAATATTATTGGACATGGGTCACACACTAAGGGGAGAATTCACACAGGAGGCATAGGGAAAGGGAAGGAAACCTAAAACTTCAATGTGGTTGATGTGCTCACTATAGAGTAGCAAATATAGTAGTCTTAAACCGGCAGAGGTCACTATGGGAAGGGACCAGGTAGTTGCAAAGACTTCTGGCACAGATGAACCAGGGCCTGGAGTAGGGGTGGGGTGAAGGGCCAGAAGGAGGAGTGGGGAAGTGGCCCAAAAAATGCATACACATGTAAGTAAATGTTAAAAAACGATAAAATAAAAGAAAGAAAAATACATTGCCCTAAAAACAAAAGATTTCAACTTAGGAAGTTAGTGTGGAAGAGGTTACTACAATTCAACTGATAATAGAGAATGAGCCACAGGTGGTGATAAAAGTCCTTTTCTACATTCTTCTTTTTTCTAGAAAAAGGAGAAAATCATCATTACCCCTGAGGATTTACATATACTGTCCCAGAAGTATTGTGAATAAATATTTATGCTACAAATGTTAGGATTTATTTCTAACATTTTGGAGCTCAAAAAGAGCTCAAGCTTTGAGCTCCAAATAACGAACAATTTTGTATGAGAAAAGAAAAACATTAAAATATTTAAAGAAGTCTAGAGGGGGATAAATTAAATTAGAGATAGGAAAGGAGATTTGAGGGTCTGGGTCAGGTTTCAGATGCCTGGATCTCAAAATGGTCCAACTGTTAACCTATAAACTTGAATCTACCAAAGCAGGAGGGAAAAAAGGATTGCATTAGTGGGACACCATTTGTGGGAACAGGAATTGTGATAAACTAAATAATGATGTCAAGCAAGTACTAGGGATGACACACACACACACACACACACATATATGTGTGTCTCTACACTTAATAGCTTTTCTGAATTTCTTTAGAGTAATCCTATTCCTAAAAGGACATCATATGAGAAGCAAACTGGATGCTCCCTCAGCTGCAGGTTGGAATTTTTCTGGAATAGCCAAAGAAATGAAGATACTCAGGTGATATTGACATTAGATGGCCTGTTAGTTACAAACATAGTGGATTTTACAAAAGCTAATGCAAGGGAGTAGAACACAGATGAGAACACTAAGGAGAGAAACTTAAGGAATGTACGTGACTTCTTCTGTTTGGCTGCTATAATGGAATAACATAGATGACACCTCTGTTTTCAAAAAACAAAAATTATTTTCTCATAATTCTGGAGTCTGTAAGTCCAAGGTCAGTGTGGCAGCATGATTGAGGTCTGGTGAATGTCCTCTTCATGATTTGTATATGGCTGACTTCTCACTGTGTTCTTATCTGGTAGACAGAGAAAGAGTTACAGAGAAAGAGAGACAGAGACAGAAACAATTTTATTGTAAGACCAAAGTCCAGGTGCTGTTAGATGGGGACCTACTCACATGTCCTCACTTAACCTTAATTCCTCATAAAGACCCTATGTCTAATTTCAGCCAATTTGGGGATTAATGCTTCTGCATGTTAATTTTGGAGATATATAATTCTACCCATAGCAAGTGATAAACATCAAGATTCTTTATGATCAAGAAAGATATTATCTCCATTATTAGGTTATAGATTTTATAATCTAACTCCAGCAAGCTTCTGTAAAAATCTGTGTTATCACAGATTTAATCAACTGAGAGCATATCCTAATACAACTAAAAGAAATGTGAGCTCATGCACAATGCTTAAACTTTATGAGATCGAGGTAATTCACATGAGAAAACTAAGTTATGAGATTATGAAATTACATATATTTCTATTCTTTTTACTTTTTCTTTTATGATATTTTATGTAATAGCCATCATACAATCTTTAATTTATTTTTGAATATACTTGTCTCAGTTTTATTTCCTCCAAAAGTTAGATACTAGGACAATAATTCCTGAGCAAAGATTTGAATGGGCAATTAGGATTGACTTATAAAGCATCCTATTCTCAAAAAAAAGAAAGCAGTAATAGGATAAATAAAGTTTTATTTACTTACAAAAATGAGAAAAAGCACTACATAGACAATTTTGAAAGATGTCTCATTAGGAGAATGAATATATAGTTTTTATTGCTTAGGGGTTGAAACTGAAAGATTTTATTGTGAGATATCAGAAAGAAACAAGACTTGTATTGGTTAATTACAATTGTTCAGTGCAAGCCAGCAAGGTTCTGAGCAAAGAAGAATGTTTATACAAATCACAGGACAGTCTCTGGTTTAGTTGTGTAACTGGTAAGTATGATTTTCAGTTGATTGCTGTGATTTTCACAGGGATAAAATGAAAACCACTAAAAGGTAGTTTAATATGCATATTCCCCATTAACAGTCAAGAAAAGCAGACTATTTATCCTTTATCACAAATTATTAAAGACAATTTCTGGGGTATTAGCTGCTTGGAAATTCTGACTGTCCTTTGTACTTGTGGTCCTATTTGAGAACTCTTGCCTATTCATTCACAGGTTAGACTAAGGTGAAATAAAAGCTGAGAGGACATATATACCATTTGTAGCTGCATTTAAAGTTAATTATAAAAATGTAAAGCAATTGAGTTTTTATACTAAATTATAGACTCAAATTTTTATTACCTCTTAAATTGCACTATTTGTAAAAAAATAAACAGGGTGAAGGAGAAATTATTTTGTGGTAAATCATAGAAAAATATGGAATGCAAGTTCTATTTAAACACATGCCATCATCAATGTTAAACAAGTAACCACATACATCATAGAGTGGGACCACCCTTTAATAATGTTTGTCAAGAGATAAGGGCATCTAATTTTTATCTAATGATAACCTTTATTAAAGTCTTCTAAAGTATTAAGTATGAAAAAATGCTGTCCTAGGCTATATTCTAATGTTTGATCAAGTTGAGAGAGTAAAAGTTGAGACAGACTTTTGACATTACTTTTTCATGCTTATCGAGTATGTCTGGAGGTTAGTCTCCTTAAAATTACAAATATGATTGAATTTTCTTTTGTTACATTTAGAAAGGGTCTGGAAAGGTATGCTTACAAAGCAGAGACGGGGAAGAGATGAATATTTTTCCAACAAAAGTATTGATAACAAGGAGGAAATTTTTAACTAATTTATTTTAAACCATGAAATAGAACATTAAAATCTAAAAATTCAAAGGAGGACTAAAACATGGTAAGTGTGAAATCAGGGGGCATGAGTGAAGAAGGGGAGAGAAAGTTGGATTGGGGTACATTGTATGCATTTATGACCAATAAATCTCCTTTAATATACATGCTGTTATTTTCCCTTTTAAATTTATTTTTTAGAAGATTAAAATAAAATGTTCATTCTGTAAAATTTTCCATGATATGAATATTTCTGTCATACTCCCAGTAGTATGATACAGACCACAGAAAAAGCCTAGAAATAGTGGTCAACCTAGTAGCAATAAAAAACTACCACTCAAATTATAATTCTGCAGAAAAGATTTTAAACTAAAACACAACACATAGTATCTTATAGAGAAATAGGTAAATTTAGGTCTGGGTTATGAAATTTATAAGACAATCTTGAGTACAGTTCCTTTATTATATTTCAAGGAAGCTATGAAATACTACTAGAAATTTCAAAATGAATTCAGAGTCAATATAAAGAGGAGCTCACTGGTCAAATATGCAATTGTATTAACATCAATATATATAATAATTTCAGTAGACTTAAAATCATTAAGTGTTAAATTCCATGTGATCATAATGATACCCATTCTCCCATCTCAAACACACAAAATACAACGGGTAACATTAGAAGAGGCTATGGAACCAACTATTTTTGCATTGGAACTGATAAAATATAGAATCAAACATTTATCCTGTCTTTTCTGCACAAGTTGCATAATTCATAACCAATAGGAAAAGGGGAGGAAATTTTTATTTTTTTATAGTACTTCACAGATACAAAGAATGGAGAGTCATTTGCAATTCCTTGCTTTAAACACTAATGTAAGAGAGATAAACAGACATTGCATGACACTTGGAACATACAATACCTTCTATGACTTATTCCTGCCCAAAAAAAAAAAAAAAGGAAATCAAATCTCAATAGATTAAGCAACCAATTTAGAGGTAATCCTAGGGCAGGACTATATTCTTAATGTTACTATCTTTTTTTGACCAAGAATCATCATTTTCCTACAATATTTTATTTTCTCTCAATTTCTCTAACAAGCACACACAAAAAAGCGTTCTTTTTTGAGACATTTTCCGTAAGCATAATGCTTTACTTCCTTACTTCTTATAAATTTCTACACAAGATACTATGCTGTCAGGAGCAGCAATGCCTCCTGGACTTGTGGTTGTAATGTGGTTATCCACATGCATTAGCTTCATTACTCACCAACCTTTTAAATTGCTGGATTCATATGCCATAGCTCAATTGTAGATTACCATGGCTCATGAACCTCTGGGATCAGACTTTAGTAGTATTACCTATAAAATTTCAGTATTACATTGGGCAGATTTGTATCTGCTTCAGTGATAGGGCTAAAGAATTGTGGACTCATGTGTGAAGTTCTTTTATATCTTATTTTATTTTCAAATTAACATACATTAATAATATGAGGGGATTTCATTGTGCTAATTTTTTGCATGCATACACCTTATTTTGAATACATTCACTACCCTCCATTATATTTCCATTTCCTCACACTCTGCTCCTCCCTTTTGCAGGGTTTGGTTGGTTTAATTATGCTCTCTTTGTAGAAATATAGTGTGCTTTCATCCTCTTCACCTCTCAATGTTCCTGTCCTTTATAGTACAAAATCTGAATTAATTCATCATTTGTGTAAATCATTGTCAGTTAGTCTAATGAATGTGGAAGAAAAAAGAATAGATTTTCAAAATACCCTATGTGCAAACACCTTTTTTATAGCAGAGCCAAATTCTGAGTTTAAAAGGTTTGCCCCTACCATGGCCCTAGTGTCTACTTTTTAGTCAATACTCATGCAAACTTCGTCTTTGGAGTTTCTTTTAAGTGGAACAAAAATAAAAAGATGATACTTTAGTTCTATATTTCAAAATACTAAAAACAGACTTGTTATTTATTAGGAAATATCTGTGATTTGTAAGAGCCAGTGTTTGACACTAAAACTTCTAAGCTTTATAGAAATGAAAATGTAAAAGTTTGAACTGTAAATAACAGAATGGAAATATTAAAAGAGCCACCCTTTATTCTTCTTTACTGTTTTCTATCCTCAATTTATGAAAATGATACATATAATTGTATTCTGAAGGAGGTCAATATATACATAAAATTATTTCCACAGAACATGAGCATCCATATTAGTCTACCAATAGTGAATAATATTTGTAGATGTCACTTAGTGGAATAACCCTGATCCTATGAATCTCCATGCAAAACAAATTCTTATTATTTAAACTGTGCATTAAGTGAACAGCTGTATAAAATATATTAAGACTGACATTTTTGATACTAAAATGATAATAGTGAATGGAAAAATGGATTGACACATAGAAAATTTGAAATATTAATTGCACTAAATTTAAATGCCCTAGAGAAAGATTTATATACCATACAGAAAGATTTTGAGAGGTTGTGGAAGGTGGGAGTAACTTTTATTAATGATGTCCAAATGCAAATTTTTTTCTTGCACGAAACACAAAGCTGACCAAGGCAAAAACTTTCACAGCCACGCATAAACACATACACACTCAGCTGTATGATGATACACATAAAATCAATACATCTGAAGAAAAATGTGAACCTAAGGTGTTCAATCAGATTTTCCTTTGTTAATTTAAGGGGCTATTTTGTTCAATCAGTTTTGGCTAAAGTTCCAAACTCTTAGAATATAAAATGGATGTGTAATATAATACACCCAAATAGTATGGGTTCACTTTGGAGATGAAGATAGTTTCCTGAGAAAATGTCATAACTTCATCAAACATGATCTGAAATTTCTCATTATTAAGACTTTATTATGTATTCATCTTTATTTTGTCTAGAGTTGACTCGTGTGTGTTTGTATTCACACCTTGGAAAATGCCACATGGCTGTTAGCTTTGGTAAATGTGTCTTTAATAACTCATTTTAGTGACAAATGGCATTGATTTCAAAAAAACAAGAATAAAATAAACATTACAAACTAATTTTAAAGTCTGTTGTGACATAATCCATAGTAAACACAGTAAGGCCTCCTTATTCACGGATTTATTGCATGTGGTTTTGACCTCACTCAGTTGAAAATAGTAATAAATTAAGAAAAGATCAAAAGCTGGCAGAATGGGTTAAGTGGTAAGAGCACCTGCTTAGCAAGTGTGAAGCCTTGAGTTCAAACTCCAGTGCTGCCAAAAAAAAAAAAAAAATCAAAAGAAGTTTCAAAAAGAAAAATTTTAAATTCAGGTCTGTGCATTATCCATCACAGTTGAAGTGAAGAAGCTCTCTATCAGTCCTGTGTTTTGTCAGTTGTGTTTAATAGTGTGATCTCCTGAGTGTTTTCCTACCCTTAATTTTGTAAAAATATGCATTCCAGAAAGCAAAGGTGTCCAAAAAGCAAGATAAATGTGAAGAGATTTAATTGAAGTGATCATGTGTGAATTTTAGGTTGTTGAAAGGCAGCAGGTCTTTAGTAGAGAAGGATGGATTTTTAGGAAAATTGAATCAAGCATCCACAGTTTAGCAGTACAATAGTGGACTCTGCACCCTGAGCATTTGCAGTTTTCCCTCAATGGTGGGCTTTTTGAAACAATGTACCCACTGATACCAAGAATCTTCTGTAAACCATTCAACATACTTTTCGTGCAATTTAACTCACTTCCCACCAAGTATTTGTGCTGGTGCTTGTAATAATATAAATGACATTCTGTGACTTCTGCCAATGGTGGGTTAGTGATACTCAACCTTTTTCCTCTTCTTGTGACACTTCCCTTGAACATCCACCACCCAGCAAACAAACTGAAATCTCAGGTAAAAGCCAAACATGAGGAAATGAGGCTTAGATGAATCCATCTGTAACTCTTGAGTCCTCTAGGGAAATCCCCAGACATTGTGGAGCACAGAAAGTGATGCCTAAAGGGTTCTGCCTTAATTTCTGACTGACTAGAGCATGGAGAGGTAATAAATGATAATTGTTGTTTTAAGTCCCTAACGTTAGGATAATTTGTTAAATAGAAATCAATAAATCTATCTCAAGTTGAGGGAAGATATCTTTGTCAATATTGTGGAAATCTATGTTGCACCACAATTTAGCACATTGTCTTATAGAAAAAGTGCTAAAATATATGAAGTCAGGGAAGATATAAGTGAGTTTTGTAAAACCAATTGAAGATCAAGAAACTTTTTTGCACATGAAGCAATATGTCTAGTTATTCTACGACTCTGTTTGCATTTAGTCCACATTTTTCTTGTTTGCTATTTTTCTTGTAACACATTTAGTTTTCTTTTTTTTTGGCAGCACTGCAGTTTGAACTTATGGCCTCACGCTTGCTAGGCAGGTACTCTTACCATTTGTGTCACTTCACCAGCTGCCATCTTTCTTACATCCATTATTTTCACCCTATCCACTGGTTCCACACAAAGTACATTCCTATCCATTTTATATCACAGCACTTAAATTACCAATGACTACAATCCATTGCTATCCATATCCCTCAAACTTCTTATATTCTGTATCAAACATACCCACTCTGTCAATTTTATTTACATGATATTGTTTTGTCTTACTTTTATTCATATCATTTAATACTTGAATTCTTAAAATCCCATGTTTGTATATATACTATGGTAATTATTCTCAGGAGTCCTGTTTGCAGGATGAGCTGACTACCTGAGAGGATTTTTGGAATTGCTGACCATCTTGTGTTATGAGCGACATGGCATTAGATCAGTCTGGATTCGTGTCAACATGTGGTACCAATGACACTAAGGTTCAAGATGCACAGGTTATCATGTAAACCTTTTTGTTTTTTGGACATCGATCAGGCTGTCCCTCACCTAGTGAGTTATTCTAGGGAATTGCATGCAGGGGTTGTAAAATTTCTTTTTATAATACATGATTCTGACTTATAGCCTGCAATATCTTTTTTATTATTGTGCATACATATACATATAGAATTTATTATGTGTATTATTTAGTAATGAATTATTGTCAAATGGGTATAACACACAACATGTCCACCATTCATTTCAAGGCTTATAGCATCAACACAGTTTTATGAATTTTAATCAAACTAAATGGAAAAAATTATCAGTAGGTTTAGAACTAGGCAGATGAAAGAGACTCATGACATCATGCACTGTCCTTTCAAACTGA
Source organism: Castor canadensis (assembly GCF_047511655.1). NCBI lineage: Eukaryota > Metazoa > Chordata > Mammalia > Rodentia > Castoridae > Castor > Castor canadensis. The sequence continues at coordinate 22,999,428 of NC_133388.1, read as the reverse complement.
TAATGACAGCTTAGTCAGAACCATTTGGAAAACAAATTCACACATTCCTTTTCTACTACAGTCACAAAGACCTGAGTTCCCTGGCACATGAATCAATGAATGAAATTTTATTCTGTGAAAAACAACTAATGACCTTTTTTTTTTCTTAAACGAGTACTTTGTGACTATGGAATTTCCTTGCTCTACTCTTCTAACAGACTTTAAGGAAAAGAAAGCTGAAAGCTTTTTTGGGCTGTTTTGTTCCAAATAAATCTGTGCTGCTTCCCAATATCCACAGACTCTTTTACTAAGTGTGTACATTTAGTCTTTTTAATACATCTTCCTAATGTGTCTCAAATGGTCAATATCAAGGTCACTAGCATGTGGTTTGACATTTAAATATTTGCCTATACATACATGTATATATTTATATACATATTTCTTTAGCTTTCTAATGCATCTCTAGTTTTCCACTAGGTCTAAAATTCAACAAGGGTGAAAAATTGTATCTGTGAAGTCGCCTTGCACTGTGGATTGTCATTTAAATTCACTCCATGATTTGAATTCATTCAAAGCATTTAGATGGCTTTTTAGTAATTTCATCCCACATATTTTGTTTTAATATATTCTTTCTAGTTGTTATTTTAGCATAACAGTATGCACTCAAAATACACTCAGTGCATAAAGTCATTTACATTAATGAATTTAAATTTCTTTAAAGGATTCCTTCAAAGATGAATGTGACATTTGTTGTTAAGTTGAGGAGGAGATTCTAAAGTATTATTGGAAACTTCAATGCTACCATTTAAATGTGCCCATTTTTTATTCATATTTTAAAGGATTTTTGCTATTTTTATAAACTTGTATTTACTGATTTTAAAAAGTAAAGCTAACCTTAGCACAAGAAAACATTATTAAATCTTCTTGAACAAGAATCTACTTAACTAGTGAGTACAGTTTTATTTAAATCTTTAGATATTCAAGTAGAATTAAGGATTTAATAAAAAGAAATTACTCAGTGGCTCAAATAGATTATTTATAAAAATAAGATTTAATTATTCAAGATTTATACATTTTCCATGACACACGGAATATTTTCTGTCTTCTTTCCTGAACTACAAACATGCATGCAGAAAATGTCTGCATTAAGATCAGTTGTCCATCACCCCCCAAGAGCAGCCCATGAATTTCCGTTCTCTATTTCTTTCTTTCTGTCAAGCTCAGTCCTAGGAGAGATATCAAACAATTCATGGACTTTGCCTCAAGCCCAGGTCTTCAAATATAATAAGAGATCAATGAATCTAGACAGAATAATCAATAAGTAAAATCACAAAAAAGCAATCCCATAACCCATATGGTGAAGTTTTTATGGGCAGTTTTTTTTCTGTAATTAATTGTATTAAATGCTGAGCCACAATTACAACAAATTTCTTGTGAAAATTACCATGAGTTCCAATACAAGGGATGATACAGCTTTTCTCTTTGCTTTCAAGATTTAAAAGAAGTTCAACATAAATAGTAGCCCATGGTATCCCTTTAAACTGAGCTTCAAATGATACTTCCTTAACTCATTCTAATTATATATGTGAACCAACATACTAGATGGTGGCTTCTGCAACAATGCATTCATTCTGTGACGCTGGCTTGCACTGAGTATCAGTAAGCGCACAGAATAGTTGAACTCAAAGTTCTCCCAGTATGTGAGATTATTCACTTATTTAGAAAACACCATTTAATATTACAGCAAATATATATTGTGATGAAACAAGAATGAAAAATGGAAAAGTTAGAGAAAAGAGAAGATGGGAGGGGAGAGCAGGAAAGAAAGGAAGGTAACAAGGGGAAGACACTAGGATGGGAAAGGGGAATAGAATGGAAGAAGGAAAAGGGAGATGAAAGAAAGAGAAGGACATGAAAGGGAAAGGAAGAGAAGAGAGAGAAGAGAAAAAAGGGAAGAGGAGGGGAGGGGAAGGCACGTGAAGGGAGGGGAGAGAAGGGAAGGGAAGGGAGAAGAAATTTTTAGGTCTTATGTGTCCCCCAGAGGCCCATGTGTTAGGATCTTGTTCCTCAGCTTGTACTCATTGGAGATGATGGAAATTCTGGAAGATGGGGCCCAGTGGAAGGTCTTTAGATCTTCAGGGAATTCCTCTAAGGGACTAGTGGGACTAGTGGATCCCTAGGCACTCCTTCCTTTCTCTTTCAATTCCTTGGCCATGAGGTGAGCAGCATTGTTCTGTTCAATGCTCCAGCCATGATGTGTTGCCTCCACCCCAGCCTAAAAGCAACAGGGCCAATCAGTCATGGACCGGACCTCCAAAACTTTGATGCAAAATAAACCTATTTTTAATATAAGTTGATTATCTCAGGTATTTGACACCTTTTTTATTAATTTTTAAGAAGATTATCATTCTGCAAAATTCAGTATTCAGTTTTGGACAAATAGAGGTGGACAGGTGAAATGAACTCATACATACTTTGTCCAGTGCTTGAAAAAATAAAATTTCTCTCTTTCAAAATACAATTTTTTGGGTTTGTTTTTCAGAGTGCATGGATTCTTCACTCTGTATACAATACCTGGTGTTAGTTTATTCCCTGCAACAGTAGTCTGTAATACCAGAGTAGATCTGCCTTCCATATTTTATGATCAGGTATCTCCTTTGCACATTTATGAATGTGGAATCTATTGAGCAATTTCTTTCAGAGCTGCTTAATTTTATCACAATTGAAACTTGTTCGGATGTCTGTTCTCCTAATCAACTCCTTCAACTTGGCCAGAAATGTGGCAGCAGATTTACCATGAATGAATGGAGTCACTTCACCAGTTTTTACATTTTCAGTTAAAACCTAGTCCTAAATCTCTGTAACAACACCTTACTTGCAATAAGTAGCTTGGTGTCGCTTATTTTTGGGGACCTGTTGCTGAAGTCTTCATATAAGTTCAGTGCTTTCTGGCACAACACAAAGTTGTCAATCAGAACAGCTGTTCATATCCTTTGCCCACAAATTTAATGATTTCTCCATTTTCACTAAGCACTCAAAGAACACTGTGACTTCCACAGTTTAAGGTGTGACATCAAAACACCCTTAAATTTCTTTTTACTTCTTCAAAATTTCAAAGACAGAAAATTTGCTCTAACAAATCTTAGATTTTTTTTCTTTCCCTATTAAGTGAAAAAAATTTTACTGTTATCAGTTAAAGTAAACATGTTTCCCCTTCTTTTTGTTGTGTCTGAATTGCTAACATCACTAGTCTTGTACTTTGGAGCCACTGTTAGGTAAAATTAGAGTGACTTTAACACAAGCACTGCAAAACCATGATAGTCAGTCTGACAATTGTCACTCCTAGTAAGTGACTAAGGAATAGGTAGCACATGGATATGCAGGATAAAGAAATGATTCTCCTCTTGATCTCAACAGAACAGGACAGTGAGAAACTATCATACTACTCAGAATAGTGAACACTTTGAAACTTATGAGTTGTTTATTTCTAAAATTTCAATTTGGATATAAGTTAATGATAGGTAACAAACCATGTGAAACAAAACCACAAATAGAGGGAACTACTGTACATTTAAATGAGAGAAGATGAAGATTTTTCTTCTTCCTTATTTATTCAGAATATGTTCAATTTATGCAGTAGATAATCCAAGTAAGAATAAGTCTTTCATTTTCCACTCATTTTTTTTTTTAAAACCACTCCACTCAATTATTATGGAATGGTCATCAGAGAACCAGCTACATAATCCTAAGTACTTACATATTCAACATTACTTCAGGGAAAGGCTGTACTAAAGATCCAGCCAGGAAAAAAGGAAAAGGAAAATGGAGAATGAATGGAGAAGTGCCTACTTGTAATTTCTTTTGAATCAGAAGTAAATTTTGTGTGAAATGAAATGCATAGGTGTGAAATATATAATTTGATATCTGATCCATGCAAACACCGATGAAACTATGAAAAACCCCAGTTAGAAATAAATAATTTCTGCCATTCCAGAAAACTCCCTCATGCTCCCTCCTTATCAGTCATTACCTGGGATTGGAAGATAGCATAAACACAGCATAACACTAATCTATTTGGTTAATGCACATGTGAAATCATTCCGCTTTGGAGCTATTATGAATAAAGTTGCTACCAACATTGATCAAAAAATATTTTTCAGGACATTTGAATAAATATGTAAGAGTAGACTTGATAATCACAGTATATTTAATTTTATAAAAATAGCTAGTTTTCTAAAGTGACAATACCATTTTATATACTCCTACCAACGATACGCCCATTTTTCCTGATCCTCATTAATCTTTGTTTTGGAGGTTTTTAAAACACATTTATTCTAGTGTATCTCATTGTAGCTTTAATTTGTATTTCCCTGATAATGATTACAATTCAACCTTTAATCTTTGCATTTGATTATTAGTTATCTATTTATGGCTAATTTTCTATCTATATCAGAAGAACTATTCCTTTGCCATTGTTTTACTTATTGATATATTTATTTACAGATATATTGCCACTATTGTTATGTAACAGATAAAGCTCTGTTGTTATGTTTGAGCATTTCACATTTATTTTCAAGTCCTTGTCTTACCTATGCTTTAATGTTCCCTTTAATGTTGATGTTGGCATTTAATTTTTTTAAGGCTAATGTATTCGTCATCTAGAACAATCCTTGCTCACCCCAAAGCTACAAAAAGATTCTCTTAGGTTTTCTGTTGAATGTTGTGAGTTCTTTGCATTCCCTTTTTTATAATTAATTTGTCAAAGCCTATGAAAAGCAAGAAGCCTTCTGGAAATTTTATTGAGATTTATTTTCATGTTGATATCAGTCTGGAGGATATTAACCTGTTAACAATATTGAATTTTCCAATGTACAAATATAGCATACCTTTCCATTTTTTAGATCTTTTAAATTTTTCTGAGCAATATAATGTAGTTTTGCAGTGTATGGAAACTGTGTATATATTTTGTCAAAGGTATTGACATTCATGAGGGATATTGGTTTTGTAATTTTCTTTTCAAGAAATGTTGGAAAAGTATTTTTCTATCTCTATTTAATATCTAAAAGAGGTTGGGTAAGATTGGACTGTTTTTTTCTACAGTGTTTGATAGAATTATCATTGAAGATGCTGGAAGATAGAGGTTTTTGTTAGGAAGGTTTTAATAAAACTCAATATATTTAATAACTATAAAATCCAGATTTCTTAATTTTTTCTCTTTATCAATTTGAGTATATTTCAGTCTTCAAGAGTTTTGAGTTGACTGCATAAAATTTTTCATAATAGTTCTTTATTGTGACTATAATGTTATAGAATCTATAGTGTCATCTCTCATCCCTGATATTATTGGAATATCTATCTATCCTCTCTCTTTTTCTGGAGTTTAATAATTATATTAAGTTAACCACTTTGAAAAACCTGATCTTTAAAGGTTTGTATGTCTGTATTATTTGTTGTTGCTATTGTTGTTTACACAAAACTAAACTGCTTTTGAGCCCTTCAAATCCTGTGGTGCCTGGTTTTATTATTTGTTATGCTTAGTCTGGTCTCTCTTAGTTGGTCCTTAGTCCTAGGACATGGGTTTTGTTGTACAAATTATTTCTTAATATCGTTGCATGGCCTTTATCAGGTATTGAGTGAATATCCAAGGATCTTAACAGTTTATCTGCACTCTGCTGCCTCTTAATCCTATGCAGGTGTATCTTACCTGCTCACAGATCCAAGTTTTTCCTTGTTGGGCTTTGTAGAGCCACACTCTTTACATATACAGTGGAAACATTGGCCATACAACTACACTGAACTTCCTTGAAGATGTTTAATTCCACTCCTGTGTTGTAGCACACTCCTTTCTGATATTCTGGCCCTAAAATCAACCCTCTAGCAGGTTGAAGTATAGTCTCTATTTCCACACCTCAGGGAAAAGACCAGGTTACTTTAGCTATATTTCACTGCAGAATTTGAAGAGCCTGGGAAAATTCATTTTACATAGTCAGAGGGCAGTTATAGAATCAGTCACTCTGCCATGTAAAACTCTTATGAGGTAATACGTGTCACGGCAGAGTGACTGACACTACCCATATCTGTGATAAAACATCACTGACCACCTCTACCTTCAAGGGAGACACAGAAGTGTTTTAGCTGTGCTTATTGTAACTTCCAATAATACAAAATTTGGTTCCTAAAGGAGGAACTTATTATTAGACATCCAACTTGCTTTCTCTGGTACAAAGTATTTACTACCTAAAGGTGTTTATAGATAATTGTGAATTTGATAATAAATACTGAATTGATCATGTCAAAAATATGTGTAAGTTAACAACTCCACATCAAGTGAACAAACCATTAGAGAATAAAGAATTCTCATCTCATTAATTTTCTTTATATAGTTCCTAAGCACCTTACACGTACCTATAAAAACTAGTTTTTACCTAATGATTCAAATGTTCTCTGTTGTTAACAGTTTTTTAAATATGGTATTAATTAATATTCTCAAGTGAAATGTACAAAAAAATCAACAAATTGCTCCATCACAGAAAAATGCACCCTCTGTGATGGTATTAAATTTGAGCTCAAGTAAAAGTTATATTCCTTGAAAGTAACAGAAACAACTAATCCAGAGTAATTTTGAATTGATAAAATGCTATGTGTAATAGACCCTTTTTCTATAAAAACCTGTGGAAAGCTTCTCCCTGCTCTGTTACATTGGAATGAGATCTGGCCATGATTTATTTAGTACCTAATCCTGAAATATTCTTTTAGATAAAGGGAGGGTGGTGAGGAATTGCTACATTAGACCAACCATATTCATTCTTCCACAGAGATCAAGAATGCCAGCAAGACTTTTCTTATTGTTTAATGTCAATGACTCATCTATAGTCATGTCGACAGCAAAGCAGACACAAACGTCACCAATTTGAGAAAATAAGCAAATATAAAAAGATACCAAGCATTAAATTCCTTCTACTACTATGATGATAAAATATTAAAAGGTTATTTAGACATTTTATTAAAGGCAAAAGTTAATTGAATTTACAGTTATAACATCTGTCTCTGCTTCTACTCATAACTGTTACAGTGAGGAAGTAACTTTATAGACAAAGATTCAGTTTTCTCAAACAAAATACTAGCTATGGTCACCTTACTGGTTGATGTAAAACTCATGTGAGGTAATGTATAACCAAATCTTTTGATGGAGTGTTGGTTTATTATGGTGACAAGGCCTGTGTTTTCCAATTTACAAGCATGTAATCTTAGCTTTATAATAATTCTTTCCCAAATACAACAAAACATTGAGTTTAATAGAATTGAATTCATGCTACATAAGATGTTTTTCATAATTTTTTCTTACATGGATACTTGGTATTTTAATATCTCTACAATAGCAATGTTATAAGTTTTGACTATCCACTCTGGGGAGAAAATCTGTGATATCATAATGAACTATAATTGCAAGTAATCCTTTCAAATATTCTTAGAAAACTGACTATAATTACATGAAAGAGCATAAAACATCTTGGGGCCTTTTAACAGCTGTTTCCTGTCATCATGTCAGTCCCCCAAATTAGAAGATTTTAGATTCAAACGGATTTGATCGGACAAGGGTACAGTGAAACAAATGGAGACTTTGATAGACTTATCCAGTGTTGATACAATGAATTTCACTCTTGCTACAAGATTTAACCCAATTAGATTCCAGACAAACCCTGATAGGTGGACTCAACTTACTGTGTTACACACCCTGATGACATATTTGAAAAGCATAATACCTTTCCCAAATTGAGTTTAGCATAAATGTAAACTGGGAAAATTGTATTCTCCCAAAAGTAATGAAAAATCCTCACGTAAAGCTACTCTTAAACTTGCAGAATGAGGCAGAATACTAAAACTCGTTAGGTCAGTTTGTTACTAGCCTAAACTCAAGGTTTTAAACACAATGAGAAAGCTGTTCTGTGGGACTCTGGAACAAAATATTGGCAAATACATATAACTTCAGCAAGCTCTGATTGGCGTATCCCACCAAACCTGCCACAGGTGAATTTACACAGCTTTCCAAATGATTGAGGTTACTAAAATGAACTTGTAGATCAAACCTCAGGCTGTTCCTTAAATCATCCCTGGCCAACAGTTCAATACCAGTTCTTAGATGTGATTCTAACAGAGAAAATGCCTGATACCATGTATCTTCTGGTTCTATTTCTGTTAAAAGCTGTATGTTGACTTTGTAAAGAATTAGAGACTTGAGGAATTGGGCATGTAGTCACCATATTTACAGATTAATCATATTTAAGTTCTTTCAAAAGTTATTATTGTTTACTTCAGAAATAAAATGCAAAACAAAAAATTAACTTTTGTAAAAATTTTAGAAAGACTGCTAGAGTTCTACTGAACAAGTCCTTGCCTATACCTATTGTTTCCAGTGTATTCCCTGCTCTTTCCTGTACTAACTGCAAGGTTTCGGGTATGATATTAAGGTCCTTAATCCACTTTGATTTGATACTAGTACAGGGTGATAGGCATGGATCTAGTTTCAGTTTTCTTCAGGCAGATAACCACATTTCACAGCAATGTTTGTTGAAGAGGCTGTCTTTTCTCCATTTTATGTTTTTGGCACCTTTGTCGGAAATAAGGTGGGTGTATCTCTGTGGCTTCATATCTGGGTCCTCTATTCTGTTCCACTGGTCTTCATATCTGTTTTTGTGTCAGTACCATGCTGTTTTTATTGCAATGGCTCTGTAGTCTAGTTTGAAGTTGGGTATTGTGATACCTCCAGCATTGCTCTTTTTGCTCAGTATTGCATTGGCTCTTCATGGTCTTCTGTGTTTCCAAATGAACTTTAGGGTAGATTTTTCAATCTCTGTGATGAATGTCATTGGGATTTTCATGGGAATTGCATTGAACAGGTAGGTTGTTTTTGGTAGTATAGTCATTTTTATTATGTTGATTATGCCAATCCATGAGCATGGGAGATCGTTCCATCTTCTGTAGTCTTCCTCTATCTCTTTCTTCAGTGGCTTATAGTTCTCCTTGGAGAGGTCATTTGGAATAAACTTGGTTAAGTTTATTCCTAGGTATTTGACTTTTTGCGAATATTATAAATGGAATTGTTTTTTCTATACTCATTCTCAATTTTTTCATTGTTGGTATATAGAAAGGCTGTTGAGATTTTTGTGAGTTGATTTTGTATCCTGCTACATTGCTGAAGCTGTTTAAGGTGTCTAGGAGTTTTAAGGATCTAGTTTTTGGGTCTTCGAGGTATAAGATAATACTGTCTGGAAACGTTGATATTCTGACTATTTCTCTATTTGTATTCCCTTTTCTTTCTTCTTCTTACCTTACTCCTCTGGCTAAGAATTGCAAAACCATGTTGAATAGGAGGGAGGAGAGTGGGCACCCTTGTCTTGTTCCTGACTTTAGGGGAAATGGTTTCAGTTTTTCCCCACTGTATTTGATGGTGGCTATAGGTTTGTCATGTATTGCCTTTATTCCTAATTTTATTAGAGCTTTTATCATAAGTTAGTGTTGAATCTTATTAAAGGCTTTTTCTGCATTATTGAGATGATCAAGTGGTTTTTGTCTGGGCTTCTATTAGTGTGCTGTATTACATTTATTGATTTGCATATGTTGAACCACTCCTACATCTCCGGGATGAAACTGACTTGGTCATGGTGAATGCTCTTTCTGATATGTTGCTGGATTTGTTTTCCCAATCGTTTATTAAGAATTTTTGCATCAATTTTCATTTAGGAGATTGCTCTGTAGTTCTCCTTTTTGAATGTGTCCTTGTTTGGTTTTGGGAAGAACATAATGCTGGCTTCATAGAATGAGTTAGGCAGTGTTCCTTCCCTTTCTATTTTGTAGAAAGTTCTAAGGAGTGTTGGTATTGTTTCTTCTTTGAAGGTCTGGTAGAATTCAGCTGAAGCTGTCAGGTCCTTGACTTTTCTTTGCTGAGAGATTCTTCATTGCTGCTTCAATTTCATTTTGTGTTATAGATCTGTTTAGGAGGTGAATATCCTCTTTGTTCAGTTTGGGATGGTCACAAGTGTCTAGAAAACCTGGGACTACATGGAATTAAAAGGCTTCTGGACAACAAAAAAAAATGGTCTCTAAACTGAAGGGACCACCCACATAGTGGAAGAAAATAGTCGCTGGCTATATATCAGACAAAAGACTGATAAGCAGAATATATAGAGAGCTCAAAAAACTGAATTCCCCAAAAATCAATGAATCAATAAAGAAGTGTGCAACTAAATGAAAAAGAATTTTTTCAAAAGAAGAAACCCAAAAGGCTAGAAGAAACATGAAAATATGCTCATCATCCCTGGCTATCAAGGAAATGCAAATTAAAATCATGTAAGATTCTACCTCAACCCTGTTAGAATTGCTGTTATGAAACACACCGACAACAACAATTGCTGGGAATGCCAGGAAAATGAAACCCTCATACAATGCTGGTGGGAATATAAGCTAGTAATACCACTATAGAAAATACTATGGAGGCTCCTTAAAAAAACTAGACATAGATATGCCATATGATCCAGCAATACCACTCTTAGGGATGTACCTGAAGGAATGAGACTCAAGTTATTACAAAGGCACCACACCTTCACACCCATGTTTATTTTGGCACTATTTACAATAGTCAAGCTATGGAAACAGCCAAGATGCCCCACTACTGATGACTAGATTAAGAAAATATGTTATTTATATACAGTGGAATTTTACTCAGCCACAAAGAATGAAATTCTTTCATTCACAAGTAAATGGATGGAACTGGAGAACATGATCTTAAGCGAAGTTAGCCAGGCTCAGAAAGCCAACTATTACATGATCTCCCTTTCATGTGGATTATAGACTCAAAACAAATGCAGTAATATTATTGAACATTGGTCACACACTAAGGGGAGAACTCACACAGGAGGAATGGGGAAAAGGAAGGAAACCTGATACTTAAATGTAGCTGATGTACTCACTGTAGAGGAGCAAATATAGTAATCTTAAACTGACAGAGGCCACTATGGAAAGGGGACAAGACAGAGATGAACCAAAGTGGGTTTCAATGTACATGTGCGTGGAAGCAATGCTAGGAATCTCTCTGTATAGCTGTCTTTATCTCAAACTAGCAAAACTGCTATGTCTTTCTTATTATCTCCTATTTTTTCTCTTCAACAAAATCCCAGAACGAAAGGGCAGAACAGGTTCTGCCTTGGGTGGGGGGTGGAGTGGGGTTGTGGCCCAAACAATGTATACACATGTAAATAAATGTATAAATGACAAAATAAAAGAAAGAAAAACATTGTTAGAAGCACTTTTTTTCATTTTTCTAATCTTTAAATTAAACCACATTTTCTTTGAAAATCTTCTCTAATTACCAATTCTTGAGAACACAATGTAAACTCACATTATTATGTGTGCTACATGTACAATGATGGAAAGATAGAACTGACATCAGTTAATTTTACTTGCTTGGAAAGTTAACAGTTATCATAATTCTGGTTTACATGTTGGGAGTATATGTTCCAAATTGCTAGGGACAGTATAACAAAAAAACTAAAAAATTTTACTTCATGTGGAAGAAAATGGAAATCCAGGTTCTAATTTTTGCATATTTTTTTGGTTATTTATTAATAACCTTTCTTATAGATGCAACATTTGGAAGGTACTTTATGTGACTGACAATCATCCAGTGATGGCTTAAGCCTTCAATTAGCAAACTCCACAACAGTACACAAATACTTTATTATATATGACATCCCTTTCCATGAGAGATGGTGTGAATTACAAAGGTAACTTTAAATTTTCTTGTAACCACATTAAGAAAAACAAGTGAAGGCCAGGTATTTTGGTATGCACTTGTAATTCCACCGCCTCAGGAGATAGAGACAAGAGAATCATGATTTAAGGTCACTTTGGGCAAAAGTTAGTATGAGATTCTATTTGAAAAGCAAAGTAAAGAAAAAGCACTGGGGGTGTGTGGCTCAAGTGGTAGAGTGCTTGCCTAGTAAGTATGAGGTCCTCTAGTTCAAATCACAGTACTGAAAATAAATAACTAAATTAAATTAATGTGAAATGCAGTAGATATAATAAATTATAAGACTATATTTTATTTGACTCAGTGTATCCAAGACATTATCTTTTAAGGTCTCCTATGGACTACTATCCTGGATGTGACAAAATGAAGTCTTTGCTTTCCTGCAATAGCTGACATTTGTACATCAACAGTTCCACCACATTAATGTACCTTTGCCCATAAGTGGAAATATAAATCTTGTATTATTAGTTGTTCAACTGAGAGAAACCCTGCTCCACACCATTTTCTGTGGGTAAAAGTTCAATACATTTTCATTTTGAGGCTGTTCACAAGGCCCTAAAGGGCAAACAAGATTCTCAGGAAGGGTTGTCCTTTGTGAGGCCATCTCCAAATATTCAGCCAGAGACATAAATTTCTTGTCAGTCTAGGAGATAAGTCTGTAAGGATCTGCTGAGTCGAGGAAGGTTCAAAACTGAAAAGATTACCCATGAATTTTCTCACTGTGTTGTTGATTTCTTCACAGAACAATAACTCATTATGGAGCATTATTTAGAAATTGCTTCAACCTATTATTATAGTTATAGGAATACATAGGTATAATTAATACCATTATGTATAACTTTTATCAATGGCTTTTTGTTTATGTGCACATGACCCATCTGTAATTCCTGAGAATGCTGCCAAAAAATGTTGCAGTGGCACCTATATAACAGGAACTACAAGCACCAAAGTAGGTCCAGAGGGAGAAATGGGAATACTCTAATGTCAGAATTTTTCCTCATTCCCTGACCTGAATGTGTGAGATCAAGAGAGTTAAGAAGCTTTCCTGACCATCTCTGGCTTTCTTCACAAATCTTCTCAAAACAGACTCTGAAGTACTACCCAGTATTTGGTAGTTGAAAATGTGCATATATGAAACACTTCAGTTCCATGAACTAAATATCTGGAGTTGAACTCTCAGAGGGGACATTTTCACTTTCAACATCACATGACACAGAACAGTATAGTCTGTGTTCCCTAAATTGTTTCAAAAAAGGGTGATTAATTGCAGACATCTATAGGAATATAGCTTAGAGGAAACCGATGCATGTCAAATATATTTAGTCTTCTGTTGTTTCCTAAAAGTGACAAACTAAGTTGCATCCTTCTATACTGTGCTGGTTTGAGTATGCAACAGCTGTGATTTCCTCCAAATGTGTGAGCAACAATCATGTTAAAATAAAATGGATTGTGTCCCTCTGTTTTAGATCCAGATGAGCTCTTGTCCTGATGTGTATATGTCGATAAGGCATATAAACTTATTGAATTTTAGTTTATTCATGGGTAAAGAATAAATCCAAATTTATGGGGCTACAGAGAAGATTAAGTAAAACTTTCAAGCACAAGACTTCCTTTAGGACAAAGAACACATAGATTGATTTGTATTTCATCTATGACTCCTCTGTATTCTATCTCCTCAGACAGGCACTTTTTGTTCAAAACTGGTTACTGAAGATTCACAACATGCCATGCACTATGCCTGTTCCTAGGAAAACAGTGTTGAAGAAATAGATCTGGTCTTTTTCTTCAAGAAGAATACATACAAGTTTATCCATAGAACTGCAGGCTCTATTCTGTCCCCCAAATGGTGTGTTATAAAAGCTCGCTGGAGCAATGCAAAACAAATACTAACTATTGTTCAGAAGGAATGTAAAGTTGTGTCATTTTACCACACCCTCCAGTGTTCTCCTCTCAATACTGCACAGGGCATTGGGTATTAAGTGCTCCATCATTTGAAGTGGTTGCTTCAAGAGGCGACATCAGTGTTAGTGTGGTGGTTTCCACAGAAGCGTGTCCAAGGTGAATCCAGGTACTTCCTTTAAGGATGATGCAAAAAGTGACTGAGAAAGGTCACAACTTTTTGCTTCTCTGAAGTTTTAGGAAGTAACTCCCATGCTTGCTGTGAACAGCAACATTGAAATTCAGCAGCGAGAATAAACTATTTTCATGTGCTACAATTAGATTTTCAGATCTCAGTGGACAAGCAGTCACTTGGTTCCAACATTAGGAGGAAAGATGAATAAAATGAAAGAAAACATATCAGAAAATGAATGGGAAAAACTCTGGGACAAACACAAGCCTTAACTTCCACAAGTAAAAATGAGAAAGTAATGTCATGTCAATGGTTTTCATGAAAAATTTCTCTGAGGTCTGCAGCTGGGCTGTAGCCTTAGTTGAAACACAAATATCTTCATTGCTAGAATAAGATTTCCCTTGAAAAACCAATTGGTGACCATCTACAACTCAAAGTAATTGCAATATGCAAGTTGGTGATTTCTAAGTTTTCATCTTAGTCTAAAATTCTACAATGTTAATGATGCAAACTGGCAATTAGAAGTTGCAGAACCTTCTGACTGTTCTTTTGTTGAATTTGTAATTATTCTTAACTTAGAATTAATGAGAAGAAATTATAAGCCACTCATATCTGATTTAAATCATTGTGTGAACTGTTTCAAGTGAATAAAAATACCCACCAGCACACAGTTTTAACTGTTGAAAGCAGGTAACTCTGCAAAGATAGGTATTCATTAAGCAAACATTTTGTCTGACTGTGCTGGAGTTCCTCCAGGATGAGGTGTGACTTGCTCTGTAAGTCAAACTTAATTATTTAATGGGGCAATTAAAAATAGTGCATGTTTTAGATTATGATTTATGAGGTATGAAGTTACATTACTGTACAGCTATGTGTCTAGCAAGGCTTCTTTGTGTCCGTAAAGGGTGATTAAGTTTTCTTATAATTTCTACAGCCAAAGCTGTAACAGAAAACTTACTCTGCCTGCAGAAAACAGAAGTCATTTTATTTGAATATTGTTAAATGTTCATCTGATTAGTCTGTCATTTTTATCTTTCGGCAGCAATGATCTCTCATATTTTAAAAAATTCTTAATTAAGCTATGGAAAATAAATGAACTATATCGTTCCAAGATGACAAGTTGAGTGACAAATTTGCTTTGAAGTTGAACTGAACATCAAACACTGACTATTCAAAACACTCTTATACAAAGATACTCTCTGGTAAAACACATGATAAAATATTGATTGACTTTTCAGTTTAAATATTGAATCTCATTTTTCACACAAAATGAAAAGGAAGCAAATATTATCCTAGATATAACAGTTAGAAGAAAACTGTCTCCTTCCTCCAGGCTTTGCTTATTCCACACTATCTTTGGCTTGTATTTGAATTTTAAGCTGTGCTTCCTTGGGACAATGAAAGTACCTAGTGGGATCAGAGACTTGAAGCTAAGAAATAGGTCATATTATTATACTATTTTACAAATAGTGAACTTGAGGCACAGAGAGGTTTGGAAGAATTTCCCAGGAACAATTCTGGGGAATATTCTAAGCTACTAAGTATGGCTAAACAGTGAGCATGCCAGGAACCAGGTGCAAGAGAAACTTACTGTGTTGCAGGAGCTGGCATTGGTGAAGATTTACTTGCTGCAAGCTGGGTTATGGAAAAGCCACTCACTATCAGAGTTGGCTGGGCTAGCACAACAAGACAAGAAGGGACAGCACTGTCCTCTTCCACAGTTCCACTTGAAATTTGGGGGAAAATGGACTGCAATGATGTATAGAAAGTAGGGAGAGAAATTTATTTTTCTCTTTGTGATGTTAAAAGTATGATATGAGGGTATAAGTCTAGGTCTGTGGAAAGCCATCTTCCTTGTCATGGGGAAAGAGGGCCTACAAAAATAACAGCCTATTGACAAACACCTTGTGAAAAAAACATAGTGACAAATACCTGATGACACTATAGGACCCCCTGCATCCTTCCTTACCCAAAGCCAATTTACCCTCCAAATTCCTACCCAGTTCCAATTTCTCATTGTTTGAGTTGAAGTTCTGCCATTGCAGCTGATTAACTACCACAGAAAATTCCTTTACAACAGAAAAGTTTAGTTTTCTTGGCCCACTCTCCAGCTAACTAGTTGAAGGGTACACTTTTGGAGTCAAACAGATGAGGTTTAAATTCTGCTACATCAATTTGTTCGCAGTTTCCCTAAGTAACTTTTAATTTTTTCTGCTGTAGAATGGATTAAGTTCTCTCATGGTGCTGGAAAAAAACTGATATTCAAACAATTCTACTTGATTCTCTTATATTAATTTCCTGGGTATTGCATTGAGAAAAAAATCAACTCACACAGTTGTGGCATTAAACCATGTGTCTCCAAATTTAGAGTGTCAAATAATGCATGTGTAGGAGATTGACTTCACACAAAATAGCATAAAGGAGATTTGTGTATGTTCACCATATTGTTTTTTGTTGTTGTTCCTTCAGTCTCTTCAGATGCAATCTTTAAAATACATAAAAAGCTCTGGCAATAAATACACACCCTTCTCCAGGGTCTTGAAAATTTCAAGAAATTTTTCCCTCTAGATTGTCACTTTTCAAAATAATCTTTTGAAGCCATGACAGTGAGTCTTATGTTTGTAAATACCCTTATTTTCAGAAGTTTATTGACTCTCCAAGGGTCATACAGTTCTGGAGAAGTCTTCTGACCTTTTGCCCCATTCCTGTTCACAGCAGATTGCATGATTTCCTCTCATAATGTAGCCAATTTTTTTTTTGAACCTACCTCCCTACCTTTGTCATTACAACTTTAATGTCATTACCACATGGCTTTAAAAAAAGTGGCCAAGACTTCTTTCTGCACAGACACAGGCAGTTCTTGGAACTTAGGCCAGTTCATCAGCTTTTTTCTAACTTCCTTTAGTGAAGTTGCACACTGGGGGTGTTTAAAATCTAACCCAACCATTCCTTAAAGTTTAAAAATACTATTTCCTTTTATGTTATCAGCCAATCTAATTATAAACCCCATAAAGTTGGGTTTTTTCCCCCACTCTTAAGAAACATTCTAAAGGAAGGGATTGATTTTTTAAGTGTTTAGAATGGTTTCCCTTTACAATTTCCTCACTGTGTTTAAAGATTGAAATGTTTTGACAATATCTGATAGTGTTTGCCTTTGCAACTACATAGTAGTGCAGACAAGTCTCTAGCTTTAAAGATAAGCAAAAGTACTTACTGGGTTCTTGAGAGTAGTGATAAGAAAAGAAAAATAATAAAGATTCAAGCAACACACATGATTTTTTTTTTATCATTTTGTTATTCAGAGTACTTCACATGTTTTACAGGAACTATGCAAGGTAGAACAAGCATAGTATCAATGACTTGTTAAAGAATAAAAATAAAAAGTTATTTGGAAGACAGAGGGAAAATAACTTCAAAATATTTAAAATGTATATTATAAAAATCGCATCCCAATCTTAAACCTATATTCATTGCCAGAGGAAGTGAGCATACATTTACTCACACATTTTTCTCTAAGTTCCATTTTCATAGTACTTAGTTTATAATTAAGTCAGACAAATGTGGTCTTTCTCTTTGCTATTTTGAAGTCTATTCTCAGGATTTTTATTGAACCAAAAAGTTTTTCTCATTAACTATTTGGCAGCTAAGGGCTTTATCCTGCATGGCATGGCATTAATAATCTAATAAAAAAGATAGTAGTGTTGAATTTTCTGCTGCCTTAGGCTCTAATCATTTGTGCTTTTGGAGTTCCAGCATGCTTTCAATTTCTAAGATAAGGAAGCTGAACCTTTCTTATTCCATAGACTTTCTTTTTGTGACCTAATAATCATGTCATAACATTCTGCTAACACAAGAACAGCAAAAGCCATTTTTAAGATGTCAATGAATGATAAAAGTGATAACACTAATATTTTCCAAAAAGTATACATAATTGTAATATATTAATAACAATATAAAATTTTACTCAAATTCCTGAGTTAGAAGGTTTTTTTAATGAAATTAGTTACGAAGTTGTATTTACCTTGAAATAAAAGAATATTCATAATGATTTTTAAATGTGATAAGAAAGAGTTCATTCAAGGAGGGGCATTATAGTGGAGTTGAGTGTAGTGAACTCAACTCCAAGCAAAAGAAAAAGTTGAAATTTATACCCAAGCAGCAGCAGTTCATACAAATAACCATTCAACAACCTTTTCTTTTTACCTTTTTAGTTTTCTTTCTTTTTTTGTTCTGTTTGCAAAACAATATGGCAGATATTATGGAATTTATAAATATCATTCAAGCACACACGTTGTCTTCAAGGACTTTGTAATATAGCAAAGGTAATTAGTGCACATAATTAAGTACAATACAAGGAAATCATTTGCAAGTGTTATATGCAAAGAGAAGATCAGTTTAGTAGCAGGAAGGCAAACATGGGAATTGAAAGAAGTAATGTGAACAAGATCATGGCATTCCATCACGTGCATATGTAAGGATAAGGTATTTCAAGCAGAGGGAATCACAGACGTTAAATCAGGTTGATAAGCTATTGTAACATGTTCAGGGAAGGATTAGATCATGTAGTATGAAAATTCTAAAAGAGCAGACTCTATCAGTTTATCTTTGGTGCCCAGCAATATGGTAGGTTGCTATTTATTTAATAAAAGAAGGTAGATAAATGAGTAATAAGATTGAAAAGATAAATTGGAGCAGATTGAAAAAAAGGTACTGAATGCTTACCTAAAGAGTGTGACAGGCAGTAGAGCTATCGCTGGAATCTTTATTAGAAGGGACTATCACAATAAAACATTTAAGTAGGAAAGATTCATTTGAAAACAATGTATAAGACAGGAAGATGTAAAGAGAAGAGAGAGGTAGTATCTACCAATATAAAATTTTTACGTGACAGACGAGAAAGTTGCTTATTTTTTAAAACTCTGGGAGAGTGAGATAATCACTAGATTGCTTTTAACTTATAATACTAATCAGACAAAGGATCAGAACATGCTTTGTTAGACTTGGAGGAAACACCAGGTATGAAAATTGAAAGGTAGATACTAAATGAGAGTACATGCTTACCATGTACTTTGTGCATTAGTTGCATGAATTCAGCTAACCTTCACATTGAATCTATGAATTTCATATTATTATAAACTTTACATCTTAGGGAGGGATGCACACTTTCTGAAAGCTTCCCAAAGTCACACAGTGAGTAACTTGTATAAATCCTTGCTTAGGAATTCATGTAATAGACACTGCACCACAATTGTATCAGCCTAAGCTATATCACCACTATCTGTCTTCTCAACCTAGGTTTATTTTTACAAATCTGCTGTATTTGTTTCTTCACTGGAAGGTGATAGAATTAAACTAGATCACCACTTAGTTATTACTTAACTTAAGGTGATTCTAAGTTATATTAATCAGCTTTCCATTTTTATGACTAATACTTGAGATAATCAATTTACGATGAGAAAATTTTCATTTGCCTCACAGTTTTGGATATTCCAGGTCCTGATCAACTTGGACCTGTGATGAGGGGGCACATCATGGCAGAAGCACATGACGGAACAAAGCTGATCACCTTATCATGAGCCAGGGAACCAAAGCAGCATGAAGAGAGACTGAATCAAACACTGTTCTCTGAGGACGAAACCACAATTTTAAGCCTCAAGCTCCAACTACTTGGATTGTACATGCCAGGACAATCCACTAATCCCTCTATGAGAAATAGAGATGTGGTGAATGGCAGAGAAAGGAGATTTATCACACAGCCCAGGGCATGCCTTGAGAAGAGGCAAAGAAGGCACTTCAACTCATCTTCAGTAATCCTTGGGGTACAGACATGAGCTACAAGTTTAAGCAAGCAAAGAATTAGGGGCAAAAAACAAAAGGTATGCATAGTCAAGCAATCTAAGTCACAAGTGTGTTCCAGTCACCAGAGGTTATGGCAGGCAGTCTAGCACTTCATTGTCTCAGGATTGGTCCAGTGGAATGTGCTTGACCATTTTCTCTGTCCTTTATCTTCTGGGAATCTTAAGAAGTTGTTTTCACTGCCATAACTTGAGGGGAGCAATCTGGTTCTTATGAGATGATCACTGCAGTTTCAGGGTGCATCCTAGTCATTTTAGGTAATTGTCTTCAACTTACAAAATGGAGACAGAGATGCAAGGCTTTTCTCCTCTTTTTAATTAATTTGTGGACCCAAGAAAAGAATCAGTGCTTTTCAGCAAAAGCAGTTTAAGCACCTCTTACAATGACATACCAGTAATTACCAAAAGACCTCTCTTTAAGTCCCAGCTCTTAAAAGTTCTACAACTTTCCCAAAAAGCCTCCCTGGGGAATAACCATTTTATCAATACATGGTCTTTGGAGAACATTCAAGATCCAAACTATAGTATAATATACAGGTGACCAGTTGTGACGGTAAAAAATTAATCTCCTGTGACACGTGATACAATCTCAGTTTGTGCAAAGTGAACAATCCCATTAATCATCCCAAAATAATCCAAATTCCCTTCTTTGCTGCTTGTTTGAGCAGAAAAGAGTTAAATTTAAAAACAAACAAGCAAAACTTAGGAAAAGAAAGGTAAGAAGTGGAAGGGAAAAAAGAACAAAAATAGAGGTAAGAAGAAGAAAAGAGGGGTGCCAGAGATAAATGGAATATCTTAGCACCTTCGGACTATCCTTACTGAACAAAGGTGAAGAGTCACAGAGGCCAGGGAAACATTAAATGTACCACATATTTAGTATGATTAGGTCACAGCTTCCTGCTAAGTAATTATTACAACTCTTTCCACCACCATATTACTACCATCCTTAGCATTATTATCATTCTGTAATCTCTTTTGTTTTTGAAGCTCTTGTCTAGATAAATTTTCCCACTTCATTTTACCCCTCTAGCTCTATTGTGACTATTTCTTTTCTTTTTCCTTAAACCTAATGTACTTTGTCCATTTTCATGCAAACTGGATAGATGTATTTGGAAGAGGCTATGGTTGATTTAAGTCTCACTTTCTCTCATTTTAGTTCTCCTTGCTTTGTACTTTTGGGGCTAAGCCTCATCTTGCTCATGAAGGCTGGCTCAATTTTATCAAGATTTCTGTATTTGTATGAAGCTATTCTAAAAGGTAAAAACAGAATTTAATGCCACCTAAAGATTCCTTTCCCTGATCTGCCTTCACCTTAATATGTGAGGTTAAGTTTTTTAAATTAAATGCTTGTCATCTCAGGAAAGCACAATCATTTTGGAAACGAAGGACTGAAATTCATGGCAAGCCATGCCACAGATCACCCATTAGAACAGAGTCATTTCATCTCCAAAATTGGGACCACTTACCAGTTAAACCCTTCCTCCATCTATGGGAATTGTCTCAGACAAAGGGAACCATTCCTTTATGTCAGTCTGCTTGCTCAGACTGGATCCTTTACTACGATTTGATTCAAGCACCCTTGCCTCAATCTCAGTCATCTTTACAGTTGCTTCAGATCTCCTTCTGCCTACTAACCCTGCTCTCCTCTCCTCAGAGCAATTTCCAATACATCTTCTGCACATAACTTTCTGCATTGGTCTGTTTCCTAACCAGCTTAATCAGCCAACTTTGAGAATTTGGAACTATCTTTACAGTTTCTGATTTCCATTTGGTTCTATTGGGAAAACCACAGAGATCAAATGCCACAGGGAAAAGTGGTAGTCTACAAGTAAATTTTGAAAAGAAAAGCCTCCAGAGGTTATGTGATTTTATGGGATAAGAGTGTTTGCTTATTCCAAATGAAATCTTGAAACATGGCAGATCATCTGAAACAGGTTTGAAATATAAGCAATTTTAATGCTTATTCATCATTAATGCAGTATTGCATATATTAAAAACAGTATTGAATATTTTAGCTCAATGAGGTGAGGTTATTTATGAGAGAAAATATTCCCAGTGTGGCCTGATTCATCTTGTTTGCTGAACTCAAAAAACATAGCCTCAAATTGCACCCAAAAATACCTTGAACTTTGGTGAGTTTCATCAGGAGGTTTCATTTAATTTTGCAAAAGATTTTTTCCCCCTTTGAGGTACAAAAAGTAAATGTATCTACTGCAAAAAAGTTTGTAGTCATTGGTCCAGTGTGGATAACAGATAGTCCAGTTCAAATTTAATTTTAAAGACGAACTCAAAGTACTAATCCTATCATTTCCTTCTATCAGTAAGACTCATGGAAATTTGTTTTCTTTATGTCTGCTAGAACCATATCAACTCATGACCAGGGTAATTGACCAGGGTAAAAGAAAAACTCTTTTGAATTCAAAAGCAAAGGAGATGAAGAACCTGTTTCATCCATCTTTTGAGGAGACTTATCTTGCTATTTCTGGATTGCCTCAATGTCCAATTAAAAGAGGGTTTTCTATTATTATTTATCAGAGCAAGTATGGAGGGAAGGTATTTTAGAGTTCATTGAAAGAATAATTAATTACCAAATAAAAATTTAAAGCTCACAAAGATGTAAAAGGGATTTTAAAAATAAACTATAAGTACATTACCATAGGAAACAATAAAAATACTTTGAAATTCTTCAAAGGGTGGCAGGTTCAAGATTTACCATGACTTTTCTTTTTCAGCACTCAAAAATATAGAAAATATATTCATAATTGATGTTCTACCTCAATCATTTTAAGCATCCTGATATACATCTCAGTCCGTGCACATATGGAATAACCTAAGAATTTCAAAAATGTATCTGCATGTGTAGATTATCAAGTAGATAAGATTGCAGTGAATCATGCAGATAACATCCATGTCTCTTAGCTCGTTTCATAATTTTAAAACATGAAATATTAAAATCAAATTGCTGGGTCTTTTCCCCTTCAAAATTTCCCTGACATTCCTGCCCTTCTGTTTTCCCTCATCCTAGACTAATTATTTTAAGATCTGGCCTCTGCTAAAGAAAACAAGCAAATGTGGTGAGGCTGTATGGAAAACGACTTTATATAAAACAGACATCCTATTTTTAAGGAAAGAAATCTCAGCTTCTTGGGAGTTACTCCCAAAGAGGTACCAGATTTTAAAAAATGAAAGAAGAGAGGTCACATAAAAAATAGAGATAAGCATCAATGTGCCTGAGTACTATCTCAGTAGTAACTAACAGAAAGAAGTCCCCAACTTACATATGTAAGACAGCTTATTACCAGGACAGGCTAAAGGAAGATTTTGCATGGCCTCATATTGAATTGGGAGTCCGTTGCTCTCTCCACATGGGGATTACAGCTGATGAATTATGACAAGCACCAATGGAAACCCAGTCAGCTAGGAAGGGCATCATCTCTTGAGGCAGAAACATTCAATTCATTTGTCACTTATTGTTATCACTTATGTGTAATCTCACCTTAGGAAGAAAAAGAAGCCCCCATATTTGCCGCCAACTTAAGCCTGACAAAGTAATTGAAATAACTTATTAAAGCTTCAAAATGAGAGGTTCCAGATATTAGAACTGCTTTTACTGCAGAAAGAAAAAACATCATGTGTGCCTCCCTTGGGGAGGTGACATCATTAAACCATGCAACACACATGCACACACACACACACACATCATGAACACACAGAGGTAAGAATTAAAAGACAACAAGTGTCATTTCAGGCAGTAAGAAGTCAGTTCATGCCCACATTGATGAACACTTAGAAGAGAACATTACCACAGCCCAAGTCACCTCAATTCCCCTTCCTTATCAAGATCAATCTGGAAATCAACAAATAAATGAAGAAAAGAAAAAGTACTTATCAAAGATAAAAACCTGTTAAAACTAACCTCTAGCTAAAGTATCAAAATTTTAGAAACATTCCCTTTCTCCATTTGAAAAATAATGTCTCCATTCCTTGGTCCTGGACAGTGTGAAGTGACGGTAGGGACTAGAAGTACATCAAGATTAGAAAGGCCATATATTGCCCATGAATAGAGGAGTGGAACTTGCTAAGTCTGTATGGAATGATTTATCCATAGTGGACACCAATGGTGTCCAAGGTTTAACATCCTTGGTTCTCACTTACCAGGGACCATATTACCCTTTGCCAGCTTTCTCGATGTATGGATGATAATTTCATGCAGAAATTACCTGAGCCAACTTGAACAACTGCTTGGGGCCATGTTTAATATCCTTAAGATACTATTCATTGTCAAGATAGCATTACTTTGTTCCTTCAAGAATAAAGGCTTGTTAGGTAAGTCAATGATTTTCAAATCACATAGTAATAGCACTTCAAATATAGCTTTTCCTACAAGCATCCCAAAGTTGGACATTCTCATTTTTATATTCCTATTCAAAGTCCCTTTAAGGAGTCTTGTAAGATGAAACATGTTAAAGGAGCAAATGGCAAATATTCAGTGCCTGTTGCTAATAAAGTACCATATATATCACTATGAATGCTCTAGAATTGTTCAAAAGAATAAAGCAACTAAAAGTTGCTTAAGAGTGAAGTGACAATGTTTGTTTCTTTTTTGATTTATAAGAAAATGTGCATTTCATTTCCTTTAATATTTCAAGGCCTTGATAATGGGTTTCACTGTGTGCTTGACAAAATATGGTAAAGTCCTAATTCCCCACACCTTAGAATGTGACCTCATTTGAAAACAGAAACCTTGTGGAGGTAAGTAGTTAAGACGTGATCATATCAGAGTAGGGAACTCTTTTGCCCTGTTTTGATTGATGTCCTGATAAGAATAGAGACACAGAGAGAGACATAAAAGAGGTCAGAATGACATGTTAAACCCACAGGTTTCAGACATGTGGCCTTATTTATTCCTTAATTTTAGGTCTCTACCTTACCCAAATGTATGACAAATTTCTGTTGTTTGAATCCCCCCAGTTTTTGATATTTTGTAATAATAGCCTAAAATTCCAATATAGAACCCAGGCCTCAACTTCTGTTCTTCATTTCTGTCTGCCACTCTCTTGATAGCACAGCCAGTGATATCAAGCTATGTTTCAATGACTACTAAATGTGTATCTCCAGGAAAGAACTGTTCTCCGAAATCTCATTCTCTACAACATTTCCAATTGTATGTACAATAAATACCACAAACATTAGATGACCATAATTTAACTTTTCATTTTCTTCCCCAAACCTGTTCTTCTAACATTTCATTTTCATTTTGTTCAGACTGTAAGCAATAATATTAGCTCTCATCAAAATATATCTAAATCCCATCTATTTTATCACTTCTTCTTTGCTTGTACCCTAATCCAAGTTCCCATGATATACTATATGGAACACATAATAACTTCATAAATGATTATCTCTACTTCTACCCTTTATTCCTATTGTATATTTCCATCAAAACATACAGATTAACATACACAGCCACCAAGTATATTTTTTGGTTATTTTCATTACTAGAAAACAAATGAAATCATATCATGTTTCTTCTCAAAAGTTTTCCACAAACTTATGATTTCTCTGAGAGTAGAAGCTAAATGCATTCACGTGGACTTTAGGACATTTTGTCCATGCCACCCCTTCTGATTTTCCCTAAAAACTCATATCCAATCATTTGCCCTGTTGTTCACTGTATTTAGTCCACATTGACTGTTTTGATAAACACAACAGGCACGTGATCTTTTCTACAGCTAGTCCTTTTATATGGAACTCATTTTTTAGCTCATTTCCTTAAAGTCTCTGTTCAAACATTTCTTTTACAATGATGCTTGCCTTGATTGATTATTCTAGTTAAAAAAGAAAAACCCTCCTCTTTCCTCTTCTAGTTGTACATTCTCAAGTACCTTCCCCTTGCCCGGATTCTGTTTTCTAAATTTCTCAGTTTCTGATTCTCTATATTCACTTGTTAATTATCAGTATTTTCCACATGAATGTAAACTCCAGGAGGGCCAAGATTTTGGCTGCTTTCATCATTTGATGTAATAAGGAAGGTTGGACTAGTGCCCACTGTTGATGCTCAGCAAATGGATAATCATTTTTCACACCCCCCCACCCTTGTCCATAAGCTCACTCAGTAATAGTGCATTCCCGCAGCACATAATTAGTTATCTTAAATAAAATTTACAACTTATAATTACATGTCAAATTTAATTTTATCCTCCATCCACAAAAAAACAAATAAATATACTTGAACATACTAATTTTAAAGAATAAACAACTTGATCTTTGACATAAGCTAAATTCCAGAGAATCCAATGATACTGAAATGATGTAATCAGAGGACAATTTCAGTTTCCAAAGTATTTCTTGTGCAGTTTCCCACTCATGCAAAAAACATTGTATATCTCGCAAATAAGCAAACTCACTAAAGTATGTTGCCTATGAATGAATACTTATATCAGTCCCTCTCTACTGGGATTATCATAAATAGTTCCAGTAACTATCACAGATTTTTTTTTGCACTTCCCATTTAATTGAAGATAAGTTCTTATACATGAAAAGCTTTGGGCTATTTAATGTGAATGAAAGTGACTTGTTAATTTCAAGATCAAGTTTAAAGGTTATGGTTTCAACATCTCTTAATTTTTCCTCTCCCACAGGAATGCCAACATGTAAAACAAGTCTTACTCCTTTCTCCCTAAATGCCAACATGAAAAAGATTTCAAATAGAGCCCAGTTGGCCCTTCAGCCACCTAAATGTGAATGAGAAATAAACCTTTATAGTTTTCAGAAAAAGTTAACCAATAGACAATAAAAATCTTACTGTTAGTCCATTTGAAGGGCTTGCTATGTGCTGAGTGTTTGGCAAATATTATTTATTTATTTTTATTTTCACAACAACTTTATGAATTAGATATGATAAATTATGTTTCTCAGCAAACTTAAGCACAAGGAAATTGTGTTGTCTAAATCTACACAGCCAGAAGAATTCTAAAGATAAAGCCAGTATGACAACTCATCTTAAGAATAGTGGCTAATGCCCAAATATCAACATATTGCATCTTTGCTGACTGACTCCAGCCAGGTTTTCCAAAGAAATATAGACAAGTCCCAGAAAAAGTGTTTTCAGTGATAGTACAAGTCCAGGCAACACTCTCAGCATGGGTGGCCATGGACTTTGGTTGTTTGTTTTACAATATGTTAGAACATTGCCAGCTAACATTTTTAAACCTTTTCTTTTTACTTTTGTCAAACCAATTCCAAATGTTTGAAATGCTAAATTGTGGGAAGAGCTAAGAATAACCAGAAATAGAGAGGGATTTTTTTTTTCTTTATAAGACGTAAACATTTTGGAGAAAAGCAAGATTCATCTACTCACATTACTTGGGAAGAGGGAAAGGCAAATCATTACCCATCCCATACATCTTGGTTTAGAAACCACAGTCGTTCTTAACTTAGTCAAGATGTCTTTTGATATTAGATAGATATAACTATAAAACAGATCAAAATTACAGTGGAAAATGGCCTGAGTCTATATTAATTAGAAATCTCTTTAGCTGTAGTAAAAGGAAGTCAACTATTTTGATCCTGTTATTTGCCCTAATTTTTATTCTTTCTCCTACTTATGCTACTTGCCATATGACAATGTATCACCATTTAACTGCATGGGTAGTTTACTTTCTTACCTTTTCATTGGTGCATGGGACTTACTCTGGCCCAGAGAATGTGAAAGTGCCAGCATGCAAGCTCTAAACTTCAAGGACCCTTGCCTATTCTACTTTTTCTATTGCACTTCTTCTCTTCCCTGAAAAGGATGT
Organism: Castor canadensis; assembly: GCF_047511655.1. NCBI lineage: Eukaryota > Metazoa > Chordata > Mammalia > Rodentia > Castoridae > Castor > Castor canadensis. Next base: position 22,971,918 of record NC_133388.1, on the reverse strand, counting down.
GCCCAGGCAAGCCTGCTCATATCACAGGAGGCTAAGAAACATGAGGAAACAAAAGACACCATCAGAAAACCTCAGTCTAGATTAGCTCACTCTTGGCTAAACTGCACACTCCTAAGATAAATAAATAGTGATTAATGTCTTCCTGAGACATTACAATTACTTTTTATGCAATTGTGGGTAATGGATACATTAATTCAAGGTAGTTTCAGCAAAAATGAATGTATACTGGAAGAATAAGAAAGTAATTCACAAAAATCTAAGGAATAATGAAAGAAATGGGCAACAACCTAAATTGTAGCAGGAAACACATGGACTTTCTTTCCAGGAGAGTACCATTAGTGTGTCTCAGCCCCGGACTCCCTGTATCTCTGTCATTTACATCTTCTCAGAAGAGATTATCTGGGTGATGTCAACAAGATTGCACAGTAAGAGCTTTCAGACCTGTTCCCTCTCAGAATCACCCACTGACTCAGCAGCAGATACTTTCACTAGAAAGGATTAAAGCACATGGATAAATCACTGGAATGAAAACAGAAATGTATGAGTGAAGTTGGGAATGAAAGTTTCATTCTACTCACATCTCGCTTCCCTCAAGCCTCTGAAAACAAGAGAAATTCCCTCTTCAGAGAGAGAGACGGGGTGGGGGTACGATTGTATATGGTTGTAATAGTGGGTCTGTTGGAGGTGACTAGGTAGAGGCTGGAGAGGAAAAGAAAATTATAGAGAGTGAATAATATCTAAATACACTGCATCTGTGTATGAATATGGTATAAAGGAATGCATTAGAAGTTGTTAAAAATATGAGGGAGGGGGAAAGGGACAGAAACTAATAGAGGGGGTTAATCTGATTAAAGTTAAATATATTCATGTATCAAATACCATGGTAAAACCCCTTTGAACAATGAATATACACTAAAAATATGATGAATGACAGGAATCTAAAACAGGTCATGTTTGGGAATGTGGGGGGAAGGAGTGGGTGAAAGACAGTGAATATAGTTGATGAACTCTATGTACTTGTATGAAAATAGAACAATGAATCCATTGAAGTTGTTTTCAGAGGAGGGGCAAGGGTAAGGGAGAATGATGGTGGGTGTGAATCAATTAAGATACATTATAAGCATATATGGAAATATCACAATGAAATCTCCCTGTATAATTAATCTATGCTAGCAAAATGTTAAGAACAAACAAACAAAGCAGTGGAGATCTAGCAAGTACCTGGAGAATCTTTCAAAATAATGTACTTATAGGTCAGTGAGCTTAAAGAGAATACTGGCAGTCAACTAAATGAAACAGGCAAACAATTCATTAACAAAATTAAAAGTTCAAAGAAGAAATAGAAAACGTAAAAGAAAATCAAATGAAAATTCTGGAGCTAAAGAATAGATAGAAGGACCAAACCAAAATATTTTGCTTTCAATAACACACTTGATAAGCAGAGAAAAGTATCATAGACCTTGAATAGAGATAAATTGAAATTACTCAGTTACCTGAAGGAAAAATAAGAACGAAGAAAAAAAAATGAAGAAAACTTTCAGAATTTATAAGCTGCCATCGAGCAAACTGACATTGGATTATGGAGGTCACAGAAGGAGCATAAAAATGGGTGAGGGTGGGGCATAAGAAAACTTATCAGATATGGCAGGGGGAACTGTGTATTCTGAACATTATAATAAAACTTTGACATTCAAAGAAAAAGAAGGAATTTTGAAAACAGGAGGAAAAAATTGACTTATATACAGGGAACATTTATAATGCCATTACCCTTTTCCCAGGGGAAACTGTGGGATGCCAGGTACAAGTACAATGTTGAAGTCACAGTGTTGAAAGGAAAAACAAACCAAGAATAATTTACATGGCAAACCTATCTATTCTTTGGAAAAAAAGAATAGGTGGATTTTTCCAGATACAGGAAATCTGACGTTGTTTGTCACCAATTTAGGCCTTCCTTACAAGAAATGTTAAAAATAGTTATTTACTTTAAAATAAAAGGAGAATAATTACCAACACAAGAACATGAAAGTATAAAATTCCCTGCTAGAGCCAGTGCCTGATGGTGCACACCAGCAAACCCAGCACTCAGGAGATTTTTTAGTTCAAGCTCACTTGGGCTACATAAGTGGGACGAAGTCTCAAAAAAGGAAAAAAAATACAATAAAATAAAATTAACTTGTAGAAGTATGCAGTCAAATTAAGAAAACTCTTAAGTAATAGTGGTTCATAAATCACTTTCAACTACAGTTAACAGTGAAAAAACAAATGTATTAAAAAATAATAAAACCTATAATAATTTATTAGTGGACAAACAATATAATTATGTAAGTTGTGCTATCAGCATAAAATGCAAAGAGCATGAGTGAAATTAATTTAAATGATATGAATATGAAATAGGCTATAATAACCATAAATGTATAAAAATTACACAATACACTCTGACTAACTAATGGGCAAATAAGAAATCAAAAAGGGGTAAAAAAATAACTTCAGACAAACACAACAGTTGAAAATTTAAGGGATGCAGCAAAAAGTAGTTTTAAGGGGGAAGTTTTCAACAATAAGTGACAACATTGAGAAAAAGAAAGATTTAAAATGAACAATTTAACTTTATACCTTAGTCAACCAGAAAAAGAACAAAGTAAGTTCAAAATCAGCAGAAAGTTTTTTTGAAAAGATAGCTTATAGAACCTCAATTAAACTAATTTTTAAAAGGGGAAGACTCAAGATACAAATGAAAATAGGGACGTTGCAACTGACACCATAAAAGTATTATTCAAATCCCATTGGTATTATTCATAGAACTTGAAGAAATTTTAAGATACATATAGAACCCAAATAGTCAAAGCAATCTTGAGAAAGAACAAATCTAGAGGTACATTGCATCCTGATTTCAAATTATGTCACAAAACTTTAGTAATCAAACTAGTGTGGTAGTGACAGGAAAACAGACATATATAGGCAACTAAACTTCAAAACAAAATATATGGTCTTGGGGACATGTAAAATGTAGAATTGAGGCCTTGTTGGTTTCACCAATTTCTCTCTCTCTATCTTATCTCTCTCTCTCTCTCTCTCTCTCTCTCTCTCTCTCCTTCTCTCCCTTCCCCCTCCTCTGTCTCTCCTCTCTCTCTCTCCTATCTCTTTCTCTCTCTCTCTCCTTTTATGCCAAAACACAGTTAACAAAAGCAAAATTAAGACATGAGGATTAATGAGTGAGTTTACGTCAAACTAAAACCTTCTGCATAGCAAAGGAAATAACCAACAAAATAGAAAGGAAACTTACATATTAGAAGAAAATATCTCTGAGTCTTGTATCTTATAAGGATTTAATATCAAAAATATATAATGAATTATTTTAATTCACAAAAGGCTCTTTGAGATCCTAGTCTGAAAAAACAAAACAATAAAAAGCCTTTCACAAAGTCCTGACAGCTTTTTGTCAAGAATCCACCTACAATATATATTGGAAACAGCTATGATAAGACATTGCATTCAGGAGACTGTTTCCATTATTAGTGAATCCATACTAACTAATTCCATGTGAAAGATTTTCTTTTTTTTATTTTGATTGTACTGAGGTTTGAACTCAGACTCTCAAGATTGGTAGGCAGGCACTCTAACACTTGAGCCACTCCACCAGCATGAAAGAATTTTTATAATGTATTATCACCAAAGTAGATATTCAAAAGGTGTTAGAATTAGCATTACACTAACAATATATAACATTTTCTGTTTGATGGTTATGATTCAGTCACTGTACTAAGAACTTCAACAGAAGTATCTCAACCCTTAGAGATATCTAAAAGGAAGGAGTTATAATTATCTTTGTCTTTTCAGAAAAAAATTGCGGCACAAAGAACTCAATTTGTCTGTGGTTTAATAGCTTGTAAATAGAGAATTCAGAATCAGATGTAGATTTTCTTTGGGAAAAAGCATGTTAGATGTATTTTAGGTGACAAAATACACAGACATAATCACACACACATATATATGTGTATAAATATATATATATATGAATGATTATATGTGTATATATATATATAAATGATTAAAACAAATACCCAAATATTACTGTCAATAAAAGAGAAATTGCCTTTTATTAGTGAAATTGACCCACTAGTGAGTACACAGGGTTCACACGTCCCTACCTAGGGTCAAATGGCTACAAGGCGACAGGAAACTGCATTCTGTAGTATAAACTAGAGAAGAAATTAGCATTTCAAAGCTTATGTGTGTCTGGGAAGGAAATTGCTGGAACAGATCTGCACCAGGCTCCACAAGGTGCTGATTGGCTTTAAGTGAAATAAACAAGTTCAGCGGTTCTTGGAGACTTCTCCTATACATGCATCCCAGCCCATCCAGCCTAGAAAGTGTGTAGAAAGTGCAGTGAACAATGACTGTCATTCCCCACTCCCATCCTCAGATCCCTCTTAGACAAAAGAGATTTCATTACCCTTTTACAGTTTCACTCTCCATTCTTTCAAATCTCAGTCCAAGCTTTGCCACGCTCATGAAGTCTTTAACTAACATCACATTGCATCTCTGTGGATCATTCTTTTAGAATGTATTGCCCACTGTTTTTATATTTTAAAGTATTATAAGCAATATTTGTGCAAATTATTTTATAAAATATTTGCCCATACATTTCCTCATTTAAACTCTCAAGATATTCTTGCAAAATACACATGGAAAAGTGATGTTTTCATTTTATAGGTGAGAAACTATTACATAAAACTTATTTTAAAACACCGTAGCAATGTGCTTCTCCAACCTCATATCCTACTGAACCAACCATATCAGTCATAGCCCCAAACAAGTTAACAATTATGGCTCTTTGCCTTTGGTCCTGCTGTGCCTAAAACATTTCCCCTGACCTAAACATTGATGCATTTTTTTCATTAAAACTCAAAGTCTATTTAAAACATGTTTCTACGTGTGTGGTTTTCTCCAGTCTGCTTAGCCCCAGTATGTCACAATTCCAGGGAATACAATTTATCTCCACTGTTGATTTTGCTTAAGTATTTGTCACAGGTATGGTATTCAGCAAACAGTATCCATAAAATATATCAGAAGCTACAAAGATACCCTGATTATTAGAGTAAGTTAAAAATTTTCAGGTTAACTACCTCAGAACAAATATCTTATTTAAATATATAAGTTTTGGTTACTTTTCTAAAAGAAAAAAAAATTTCAGTGCTTTATGGTTTCACCTCAGATAGACACTCTACCTGACTGAACAGCAGAATATCAATCTGTCATTTGGTCTACATAGAAAAATGGAGAGATAGACAATTTGTGAATATTAGTTATGTGTCCTATGGTCCTTGAACTCCAAAAGCTATTTCTAAGAATAAGATCTGCATCTTAGGCACACACAGCTTTTTAAAGGAAAGCACATTTGCATAAACAGTTCATGTTCTTGTTCAGCGTTTCTGCCTGAAGGTTTCATCTGTTTTACAATTCTTCCTTTGTTGCTCTCCTCACTTCCTTCTATTGCTCTCTATCCTCGCTTCTCTCTGGAGTGCTTGCTGCCTTCTGCAAGGACATGCCATTTGGCAGACTTAAGATTGCTGTGCTGCCAAAGTAACAAAAATGACTGCAACTATGCCTTTGCCCATTTCTTTAAGCAAAATTACTAAAACTTTTCCTGAATTAAAATACAAACAGATTTTTACTGTAGATGTCTAATTACTACCTAAAAGGAAAACAAACACCTAAGGTTATGCATTTAAAAAATACTTTGTTTATCTTATTTCTTCATCATGGTGACAGCTTGTAAAGACAAAATGCAATAGGTATGATAAAAAAATTTTCTGTTGAAATATGCTTTGCTATTATGACCAGTATCAAAACTGACTCATGCCAAACAACCAGGAAATGATGAAATAGATAAGGGGTCTGATTCTCTTCATTCTCTGGAAGAGCACAGATGACAAGTTTTCTGGAGTGTATGGAGAAATTAAGAAATAAACAGGATTTTCCTTCCATGCCTGAACAATCTAAAAACTACAAATTTACTTCAAGAGGAATACTCATACATGGAGTTAGCAACATTTACTGATGGAATCTTACAGATATCAGGCTTAGATTTTGACCAATGAAAAGTAAAGTGTCCTTTTTTTTTTAATTCACCCCATAAGTGTTGTTAGCTACAGGTAGACACATTTATGGTAGTGAATATAATCCATCTTTATTCATTTCCATAATTTAAAAAGACAGTTTAAAAAGTATCCCTGGGTCATTATTTACTCCTACCATGTGGGGAATTTGGATACATTGCGATTCACTGGAACAAAAAAGACTTTGTAGGGTAGTTTCTAAAGCTTTATTTTTCTTTATACATGTATCTACACCTAATTCTATACTTCCACAGGTACCCACCCTAAAACAGTCAAATCATGGTCAATCCTGTGGTAATAAAATACTTCATAAATGTGATACGGAATTATGGAAAGTATAATCCTTACACGTACATATAGATTTTCTTAGCAGCTGCACCATTTATTTCAAAGGCAAACTGGAGTTTTAGACTACAGATCCAAACTCCAGGGGTTTTACAAGTTAGGTCCATCTTTGAGAAACAGACACGAGTTCTAGATTCAAATAAGAGAAAGAATTAGGGCAGTGAATGAGAATTATGCATATTTTAACAGTCCAAGGGAAGATGTGAACTGGTTTATCATTATTTCAGTCCTGTTTTGGGGAGGGATTCAGGAGAAAGTGTCACTATTATCACATGATAAGAGCAAACTGTCAGGATAAGCAAATCATTGTTGCCTAGTGAGCAGTCAGTTTTGCCAGGCTTTGCTTCTCCTTTCCTTGGAGGCAGGTTTCTCCACCCGTTCTTATAAAGATATTACTGATCGGTCTTGTTCTTCCTGGATTCCCAGGTGGCTGTAAGGTAAATGGCTCAGACCAAATACAGATACTAATTGGAGGCAGAGATACTAAGCTTTTCACCAGCTTTTAGTTAATTCAAGGACTCATGTAAGGAGTCAGTGCTTTTCAGCAAAACCAGTTTAAGCACTCCTTACAAAACAACTTCAGAATTCACTTTAAGAAACAATGCATTTACCTGTGTCTCTTCAGACTCCTTTTTTTTTTTTTTTGTAAGTATAATTCAGTTCTCTGGACTTGACTATTTAGATTTAATAGCAAGTATGTGTCTGCTATCTATGTCTATGCCTTGATACTCACTTGAAGGCAGTCTTCTATGTGATTCTGAAAAACTACAATACCCTTCGCTGGGATCATCAGTACCTGGGAGAATTTTGTTTTATTTGATTTTGCTTTTCTTTGAGAATATGAGGATTGTGATCAGCTTTCTGCAATTTTTTTCAGTGAAATTTATGGCTTGAATAAAATGATCTCACCCAGTATGTGCTATAGAAGTATCTTCCTGTGAATTCTCATGGCCAATTATTTTCAATGTACCAGTAGAACATAAATCTCAAAGGCCATAAAAGTGTTTCTTCTTAAGGTAAGCTACAGTCTATAAACTCCAAGGTAGTTAGCCTGCTCCTAAAATGCTAAAAGTTCATTTTATTTTCCTCCTTTTACTTTTCATCTTAAATGATTTCTTACTGTCTGAGAATTATATTAGATAAGAGCAACAAAACTTAAAATTTTCATTTTTTTTCTACAAAATAGAATTATTTTAAGGAGCTCCATCCAAGCTTTGCTTTCCAAATAACTTTAGGCTCCCTACTTGTCCCCCTTCCAGAAACTCAAGTGACAGGACTTCAATAATATTTAAAGAAGAAATGATTCACATTGTAAGGAAAAAAGAAAGGAGAAAATAAGAATAAAAGCAAAAATATCTCATCATCTCTCCCAAGTTACATGAATAATCAAGGTTTAGCAATAATTACCATAAGAATTTATTTTTAAAAGCATAAGTTTTTAACTATAAATTTTCTGAAATAAGAATACATCTTAAATCAATGTGCATTTTCATTGTAGAAGTATATCTTGATAGAACAATAATGTCACCATTTATAAATCGGTGGCCATTTTATCCTCAGACCTCACTTGAGAAACTCCCAAGGACAGCCCTGCCCTTAACAGAAATTCCTGTGCTCTAAGACAGCCCCACCCCTACCAGAGACTACTGCACATGCTCTAACTTCCTTAACCTCCCCCTTCTATAAAAGCCACACCTGGCTCAGAATCTGCTGTGCTATCTTTCCCCGGCCAGCCTGGCGGTTTGAGCCTGCCATTAAACTTTGCTCTTGGACATGAGACTTTCTCATTAGCTCTCTTTGGGAGCAGCATTTTTCCTAACATATCTAAGAGACAATATCTAAATATGGAGAAAATAATGTATTCATTATATTATACTACATTATATTCCTTACATACTTTTTCTCTGAATTATCTACCACCTGCTCTATTAATACATCTCTGTGAACCTGGAAAGAAAAATTCAATATATTAGTCTATGACATTGAATTAGGAACCATAAAGTTAGGAAGGACACCTATAAGAAGGAAGTAAACATGATAATCCTTGTTTTATGGGATGGAGTAAGGGAGAATCTTTAGTTGTAACCTTACTGAAAAAGGTGGGACTCTGCTAAGGAAACTTCTCCTCGAGTAGGAGGCTGCATATATGATATTTTATTCTTACAAGTTCTGGGTTCCCCTGACTCAGGGCTATAATTGACAAGATGATTTCCATTGGTACATACATTCAGTGCTGATTTTGGTAAAAGAGATGAAGGTTAGATCATGGAAGTAACGCAAAGGATATTGAGCAAGGATTGAATGAAATGACCCCAAACAGCTCCTCAACAGGAAACCACAGGATCTGGGATCTGTCTTTTGAATGATACACTTGTCTCAAAACTTCTAGTGTCTCAAAAACTGTAAAATAGTCATAAAAAAGAAATCACAATTTTTGCTGAGTAATCATATGTGGCAAAACAAAATCTAATAATTTATTGAATTATGTAGACAAGAAAATGTGAGCAAAGATTTTACATGTAAACTATGGACCTTTAAAAGTTACACTTCACAAAATACACATCTTTAGAACACATTTTGAGAGTACATTTTCAATCTCAGAGTAGTTGTAGGCATGAAATAACCCAAAGGCAGTAATTATTCCTCTATTCTTACTTACCTCACTTCCACTTAACTAGTTATATTATGACAATTAATTTCCAGTTTTCTAATGAGGATTATTTAAGAATTTGCTTTATTAGGTAGATATTTTACTGATAGCTAGTATGAAATGTGTTTTTATAACTTAGTAACAGTAGATTACATTTATGATCATTTTTTAAAATGCAACATGAAAAATAATTTTCTTCCAAGTACAGGGTCTAGAAAATGCTTTGAGTTGTTAGAGACTTTCTGCTAAAGAAAAAGAAAGCAATATAGCACAAGAATATAGTATCTCTTTATTTTCAAGTCTTTGTTTTGTTTTTTCTTTTGGTAGAAGATGGAAAGGGGCACTCAGGTGGCCCTTTAAGCCCAGGCATTCTATGTGTGATCATTTGAGTCACTTTACCAGATTTGTAGTACTTTCACTACTGAGTACAAGAATCAGTTATGTAAGTTCTCTTTAGATTTCAAGTGGCTGGCTTATGAAAATAGTACTTACATAAAGGAAGGAAGAAAAACAAGCAAGAAAACAAGCACATCTCTCACATCTGGCTCTATGGAGTTATTCTGCTCTGTTTAGCCACCAGTTGAGAATCAATCTGGAATCCCACTGTTTACACTGCGAAGTGCTAGGGGCAGGGTTTCTCTATTCACTGTGTGTACAAATGGGTTACATCCTGACTAACAGTTCTCCTTAAAGCAAAAGTGAGGAAGAAGTGTTCTGGACCAATTGAAGAGGGAGTTAGTCATGTTCACACATTCCATCCTAACTTGGTATATAAATTGCTGCCTTATACATCATACACAATGACAGTAGCTGAGCAACATAAAAGACAAAAAAAACCTAAAGCTTTGCCATTCTGAGGTGCAGACACATCTGCTCTCTTAGTTCACATTCTTGAATATTACTATGGATTAAACATATGGTAACTCCTAAATTTGAAATAAATGAATGTGCAAAAGGGAAATGGAAGACGAGTTTCTTAACTCTAGCAGATGCTGTTAAAAGCACAGGGAATGATTGTGAGTTAGACAATAAAGTCATTTAAAGAATCTAAGAAAGGAATTTCCTGACTTTCAAGTTTATCATGGCCCAAGTGGCAGCTGAGAGTATGAATTATGCTGATTGTCCTTGAAATGTGGTTGATCTTGTCTAACTCTTGGCTTATAAGTCTAGGACACAATGGATTTGTGTGTCCTAAAGAAGCTTGATCCTTCCCCTGCTGATTCAAATCTAAAGTATCCAACGCTTGGTCTAGACAAGCATTATTCCAAGCCCTAGGGTTAGCAATGAGCATGTGACAAAAGCACTCCTTCCGTAAAATTTACATTTAAATGGGAGGATGTTGAAAATTAGCAAAATAATGGCATTATAGTGTAGCAAAATGCATTGCATATTAGGCAGCAAAGCAAAATAAGGGCAAGAGATTCTAGCAAAGATATCTGGTCTGGATATACCAATCAAGGTATCTTTAACTTTGAAGGTAGATGAGACCATCAAGATAGTTTAGAACATGCAGAAGGTAGATAGAAAAGAAGTCTAAAAAATGAGCTATAGATTTTAAAAAGGAGAGGAAGATCAACCAAAACAGATTGAGAAAGAATAGAAATGAGAGTTAAGTAAATGTGCCTGAGCTAAAGGGTGCCTTTGTAGTTTATAAAATATTATTTTTTGATGTAGCTGTGAAGTGTCTCTAAAAATGATTAATATTTGAATCAATATACTGAATGTAGAAGATCACCTTCACCAACGTAAGTGGACATGATATAATCTGTGAAGGTTTCTAGTAGAACAAAATGATTGAGGAAGAGCTAATTAGCTTTTTCTGTTTGACTTGGGCATTTACTTCTCCAGCCCTCATACATTAGCTCCTGTGGTGTCTGGTTCTTTAGCCTCTGTACTCACTACAGAACTTAGATCATAGCTTACCCTGGCTTCTTGAGCCTTCTGACTTGGAATTTATGACCCCACTGGTTTCCTGCCTCTACAACTTACAGATTGCTGGTTTCAGGAATTATTAGCCTCACTAATTGCATAAATTAATTCATATTTAAAAGTATGTTAAGTTCCATTTTTCTGAAAAGTCTTGGATAATATAGTTAGTAGGATGGAAACAAGAGAGTTCAGCATCCCAAAAATTAAAAGAAGAAAGTTTTAAAGGAGGAGGTAGTGATCATCTGTGTCAAAAACACTGGAAAGGTGAAATGTAATGGCCAAGAAAAGAACAAATTTTGATCATTTTTCATACTATTTGGCTTACTTCCTGAAATCAAAAAAGGTAAGAATATAAAGCAATAGTAATTTTGCTCAATTTTTCTAATTTTATTACATTATTAAGGCAAATGTTATTATATTCCTATCAACATTGTATTAGTCAGAATTCTCCAGATAAAATCAATAGGATATGTATGTATGTATGTATGTATGTATGTATGTATCTGCCTATCTATCTATGTATCTGTCTATCTTTCTACATATCTGTCAATCAATGTATCTATCTATGTGTGCATGTATCCAGCAATGTATCTATCTTTGCATCTATCTATCTATCTAACAATCATCTATCATCTATCTGAGGGTATTTATTAAGAGAATTTTGTGTCCCAGCTCCAGAAGAGAAAGAGAAAATCTTTTCTTTGCCCTTTGGTTCTCTCTGGGCAGCCACATGGGTGAATGATGCCCACCACACTGAGCACCAATCTTCCTTACTCAGTCCACAAACTCACATGCCAATCCCCCTTAGAAGCAAACAAACTAACAAAATCTAAATAAATGCTTTAGTAATTTTGTAGGTATTCATAATGCAGTCTTGTCAAGTTGACACATAAAATTAACCATCACAATAGGTGAGTTGACTTTGTTGTCTCTTGCCTCTCCTCTCCAGGCAGTAAGTCTACTGAGTATTGAATTATATGACAAGTATTCATTTATCCAAAACCTATTAAGACCACTTAGAAAAAGTAAGGCCTCACTGGTATTTAATTTGAAAAGAAAGAGGAAAGGAGAGAAATGAATAAGGAGTAAAATAGAGACAAAAATTTAATAGAGAAAGGGAAGCAGAGAAAAAGGAAAATGTTCACTGAAATTGGTGTTGAGCCAGTTTATGCAGCATTTTGACATCTGGAGAATTCTTTAGGGAAACAAGGAATGACATTGAGACCAACACGTATGTTGAATAATTGTCCCTATCCCCAGGAAGTGACCATTTGTTATCTACTTTATGAGCTCCGTGTTTACACAATGATTAGCCAAGAGTCCTTTCAAAATTTCTTCAGCACTTAAAAGTAGTGTTTATTTTCAAACAAGTTTATTTAGCAAAAATTATCTAATTTTACTTGGCACTCATATTTTACTTTATTTTCTTTTTGTTATTTCAATTCATTTTTATTGAAACATAAAAACATAAAAATTATACCTTTTTATTGTGTACCGTGGAATTTCTTTTAAAAAAACTATTAGCATATTATAGTTTTACAAAGGGTAAATTATGACATTTACAAAGCACTCATAGACTTATGTGCCCAAACTCCTAATGAAACTGTTTCCCAAAGGACATTCCATAGTGTCTGACACATGGGTGGTGTTCAGTAAATTTACTAATGTATGAATGGTATCTCTCTCCTGATGGTCAACGTGATCTTTGTGAGACGGTATCTCCTTTCCTAAAAACATAAATCGGTTATCCAAAAATTTCAAGAGCTGAATTTGAAGTCATCAAATTGAATTCCCACATCCGTGGTAATCTATTTTCATGTATATATTCAGAACTTGGTATGTAATGTAGTTATTTTATGATGTCCTTCTTTCACTAATTCTAATTATGTTAGTGACTGATTCTATCTACTTTAAATTTAAGCTGGCTGACATATTGATTTATAATTGCTCCTATACAATTTCTCTGAGTAAAAATTGTTTTCTATAAATAAATGTTAACTAGAGTCTCCCTAACAAAAATCACATCTGGATTCTCTTAAGATGGCAAAGAAGGAAGACTTCAGTGGTGAGAAGTTTCATTATATACATGCAGACCTGTGGTAGGAATTACAGGGGAAAGAAACATAAAATTCTGCGTATTCTCAAAAGTGTTTACCATATTACTAGTGTTATAGTGAAAGGCAAGTAAAACCAGAGATTCAAAATGGGAAAACTTTGATGCCATGAAATCTCACTTTATAATAGTGTCTAGATTTTAAAATTTTTGTGGGTTTGGGTTCAAATCCTAATATGAGTACTATTCATGACTTGATCTTGAAAACCATGGTACCCTCTCTGAAGCATGAGCTTTGCATTTGAAAGAGGCAGAATATGAAACTTTTCTCTAAGATTAATGTCTTGATAAAATGATTATGAAATGAGGAAACATTGCACAAGGTCTTACCCAAAATCTGACACACTTAGTCATATTTAATTCTCATTTTCTTATTTTCTATTCTAATTTGCTTATTTATTTATTCAATCATTTATTTACTGAGATTTGAACTCAGAACTTCAGCTCTTGCTAGGCAGGTTCTCTATCACTTGAGCCATACCTTCAGCCCTTACTTGCTCTGGTTAATTTGGAGATAGGGTCTCTTTTGTCCCCCCAGTTGGCTACTGTATACCCCATCTCTCACCCTACCTCCACACTCTGTAGCCCTCAAAAAATCTGCCTTCTAAACATAATCATGAGCATAATTCTCTGGTATGGAAAATGTTTTATCAATAACATCCAAAGGCTGAAAAAAATAATCTTTATAAATCTTGTTAGGTATATTTATCTATAGTAAATAACTATACAGTGTAGTTCCTAGAGAAAACAATTCTGAGGCAAAAGTTTTAGTATGAAGGAAAACTCATAACACATCTGTGTTATGGATTGAGTGCGTCCCCCAAAAGTTCACCTGTTGGAAACTTAAGTCCTCAATGAGGCATCATTGAGAGGTGAGGTACAGTAGGAGGTATTTGGGTCAATGGCATGGAGCCTTCATTGAGGGATTCCTGCTTTTCTCACAGAGATGAATTTGTTCTCATAAGGATTCAGTTCTCCTTCCTCTCTTTCACAAGGGTCACCTTGCCCATTCTATTTTCTTCCATGATTTGAAGCAGCATAAGGCCTTCCTTATAAGTTGACTGAACACCAGCTCCATGCTCTTTGACCTCACAGACTCCAGAACCACTAGCTAAAATAAACTCCCTTCTTTTCTTTCTAAATTATCCAGTCTCAAGTAGTCCATTATAGCAACAGAAAACAAATTAAGACAATCTGATTTAGAATTGCAAGAAATGAAATAGTCCTGAGTCTAGCCTTACTGCCCACTCAGAAAAGAACATTGAATGTTGCGTCATACATGAGAAAATTCCACCTCTTTTAGGAAACTTAAAGGGATTCTTTCCTCACTATATTTCTTTCCAGATTTTAAAAAGCCTAATATTTGACATAATTCCATGAACTTGCAGCTCTCTTATTCAACATGACAATCAACTTGACCTTTGGTAGGAAGCTTTCAGAAAGTTGCTTTGTTTAATTTTCTTCCTCTTGCACCTGTTGTGGAATGTTAAGACTTTTAGCTATCTCTGATATAAATAGAAAAGAGGATAATTCAATGTTCAGTTAAAGTAGCCATTTTGTTTCAGGTTCCTGTGATAATTATCTATTTAATTTTGAGTCTTCTAGATTAAATGAGCCCTTAGGATAAGCACCTCAAATCATTTCTTGGCCAGACAAAATTAAATGAAAATATATACAAGGAGGAAATTATTGAAAATTATTACTAGGTTAGAGTTGCAAAAATGTTTCAAATCAACTGATATAATCTTCAACTTGATGTATGTATACTTTCTAAAATGTCTTAAGTTTGTGGAGGGTGAATATTCCTGTCATCTACTGTATTTTGTGTGCTACCATACAGCATGAAGTTCATAGACCTACATATAATGGATTCTCCATAAATATTTGTGACAATTATTGAAATATATAATATGCAACCTTGTTGGACTTAACCTGTCAATATATCTTGGTGAATAAAAATTATTTCCCATGCTCAGTGTCACCTTTATAAACTCTCAATATGGCATGCTGACATTCAAGCAGGAGTGGAAGCTCCTCAGAATTTACTAGAGTATGGAAGTTGTATGTCAAGAATGGTAATGTTACTTTAAGGAAGCAGGCCGAGTGTTAATATGATATACTTCTGCTATTAAATTTTAAAAGATTTTAGGTGAAAAGGTTTTAGCACTGGGCAGAAGATATTTTACTACATCTGGTTCAGCATTTCAAGATATATTCCCCCCAAAATTCTTGTAGTACACTTATGAAAAACTACAGGAAAAGGTCTTGTTTTATTTTAAGCTGTATTAAATGAGAAATTTCATGTAGGGTTCAACTTGCTTGTCTCCAGGTCAACTTTTGAATTGCAAAATGCACAGCAGAATGAAGTAAAAAATGACTAGTAAGGTTTAAAAAGAGATAAGAAATGAAAACCAAAACTAGATTCAAGATGAATGCCTTTCCTTATAAATAATAAAAATGAGAATGGAATAATAAATTTATTCTAGTGGATATAAAATAATTTGTGTGATACATTATAAGCTTTAACAAATACAAAAAGCCTTAAGCCATAGTAACAACCTTTTTATTTCTGAATGTGCTAAACTGAGTCATACCTATGTAAAGAAAATATGTGTGGCCAGTGATCATACTTATTATGTGTTTGATTCTATTTACAAAATCCCAACACATAGAATACAAAATTCTCATCAGATCAATATTTTTATCTCTAAGGTGCTTAACACAAAGTGGATACTAAATAGCCTTTTGTGCTGAATGAATAGCATATTCATTTATTTTCATTGTTGTTTCATTGATCTGTATATATTGGCTCTCTATTCCAATTAGAATGGCAGCTTCTATAACGGGAGTTCATCCTAAAACTTTCCTCAGGAACCAGCACAAAGACTCATACAGACTTAACGATACCAATAATTTAGAGTGTTCTGCTGTTGAGAAGCATCATAAAATAGTGATTTAGATTTATTCCATGAAACAAGTATTGCAGTCACTTCCTACTAACTGGATGATCTTGAAAAAATTTAGACTTCCTGAACTATAAAGTCTAAAAAATTATACTGACACAGATAGTTATTGTAATGCTTAAAACATAAAATAGAGATAGTGTTTAGCATACAGACTATATTCAGAACATAATAAATACAGAGCATAATAAATACCAACTAGTTGCATTGCTGTTATTTAAGTTCAAATGAGCTATGTTTGAGCTGCATACTCAAAGAACTGTGTGACTATATATATGTTTGCCATTTTTTCTACTGTTATTAAATAATTTTGAAAGAGAATTAAATTTGATCCTGATATGAGAATGTAAAAAACTTAAGGACCTGGGAATGTAAGTCAGTGAGATAATATGTGCTAACAGGTGCCAGACACTGGGTTCAGTCCCCTGAACTAATAAGAACAATAATAATAATAATAATAATAATAATTTATGATCATAGTCAGTCCTTAACCCTTTTATTTTTTGGCAGTCAGGGCTTTGAACTCAGGTCCTCAAACTTCCTAGGCATATGCTGCACCATTGGAGCCACTCTACCAGCCCCTAGGCTTCAATCTTGAAAACAAAATGACTGCTACTTTTTTTTCAAACAGGAATATTGCTGTGATTATGCTGGTATAATTCTAGATATTCAAAGGAGTTTGAACATCTGAGTTATGGATCCAGATCTGCCACTTCAGCCATTTTTCAGGATCTCAATTTTCTCATTTGTAAAATGAGAACAGCAATGTTTAGTCTATAATCCACACGAGCTACTTTTGAGGACTGCAGTAGATCATAGAGATAGAGTCAATCTGAAAATGTAAAGTGTCCCACACAGGAAAGTACCCATTATTAATCAAAATAAACTTTTCAGTAGCTATAATTTCAATTTTTTATACGCAAACATTTCTCTTTATTGAAATCAGATGATTTGCAGGATTGCTTTCTTGCCTGGTTTTTGTAACTCCTTCAGTCAACGTGTCCTTTATTGATTGATTCCTGTATGAATTGAAGGATTTCATCATGCCACTTTTGTATGCAATGAAGAATTCAATGCAGGCAAAATAGCTGCAAAGAAAGAAAATTTAAAACATGTATCATATATTCATGAAAATGGATGAAAGAGACTATACAGCAATGTGACAAGATATGCCACCTATTATTGCAAGGTATATAAATGTAATCCCTTTCATGAAAGTGCCTATAAATAAGAGAAGCTCTTGAGAAGTAGAGGCAAAATGTCAACAGTGATTATTTTTAGTATTGGGATTATAGAGGATTTTACTACACATACAAAATACTATAACAAGATTTTTTTATAATTATCTTGCACTATGTCAGGAAACACCATAGTAAATATATGCTCTATAAATATATTTGTGAAAACTTAAAATTACAAAACCTTTCATTCTAAGATAAGAAGTGTCTTATTATGTAGAAAGACAGCAACCTGGCTTCTCTGTGGCTGGCAGAGCTGGGAGCATGGACCTGTACACAGCCAGTCCCAATTTATCCTACACAATTTTGGAGGAAATCTGAGTTGTTCCTAGAAAACACAGTGGGTTCATGTCATGTTAGTTCTGCGGGAAAAAAAAAAAAAAAAAACCTGAGTATTAGTCTTTGTTCAACATTGCTACACTTATTAAAATACCAGTAATAATGTAGGATCATGTGCAAAGTTTAGGTAAATGAAAGTTTTATTTTCTATCTGTCTCCCTCTGAAATTTAAAAAGAAATGCTTTCACAGACATTGTCACAGTTTACTTCACAAGGACTCTGTGTTCTCATGATTGAATCAAAAGTATTTTTAAATGGCTACTAAATGTGAAAATTTAAACATTAATCAAATCTTTATTTCTAAAGCACCACTGATGCTCACTAAGTTGTACTACAACCTTGTTAAATGATGTTTATAAATATGTTGCACCTTGTTTATGTTGTCATAAGGATTGAGGGTGCCACTGCTTTTTAGAGCCAGGGTTCAAATATAATAGATGTGTTATATGCACAAAAAAAATAATGTGATAATATATTTCCTACAAAAATGTTAGTGCAAAACTTCCAGTCACTGGTAAAAACATAACATCAGTTCATTGCTATATTCTGTAGATACTCTTGAAATGTTATGTCACTATGTGGTTTTATGGAATCTGTAGCAATTTGATATTCATAGAACTGAAAATCTCACAGCATGTTCTTCCCGATAATCTTGTGCTTCTGATATTACTCTGCTAGCATTAAGAAGAAGCTGGGATAATGAGGGAAGATGCAAGAAAAGGAAGGAAGGAAGGAAGGGAGGGAGGCAGGGAGGGAGAGAGGAAGGAAGAGAGGGTGGGAGGGAAAGAAGGATGGATGCAGCAAGATAGAAAATAGAAAGAAAAAAGAGAGAGAGAAACAGAGAGATCAGTAGAAAGAAGGGCAGGTGAAAAGGAGAAAAGGATGAAAGGAAGTAGAATGTTTCTGTCTATCCTCTTAAAACTCCTTCACACTGTTAGGGACACCTTTTGTCAATGGAAATTATTGGCTTGGATAGTCAATATGTTTCATTGCCAACTTCAGTATTAAGTACCCAGGTAAATAGCTTAATATGGCTAAGAATCCCTAAAGTGTGAATGAGATGGAAGACTGGTCACAAAATATTTAAAATTCTTTTTGTCACTTTTCTTTATCTTATTAGAAACCATTTCTACAGTGGACTAGGTTTTTCCCCTCACGTTTTCAAATGTTTCCCACTTAAAATGTAAGGAAGAACAAAGAAACAAACCCTGCGTGACAAACACAGAGAGGAAAGTGTTTTGGATCAGATGAGATTTAACCAACACTGTCACTTCCATATCTTTCATTTTCTGCATCTTTCTTAGTGAAGTACACAGAACCCTCATTCACAACATTAGCACATCACCTTGAATACATTGTTATGCAATAAATATTTTCTCCTGATTAAGATGAACTCAGAATGAATAAAGAGAAGGCACAACTTGGAAAGTTCTATTTTTACACTGAATATTAGTGCAGAACATTTGTCATTCTAGAAAAAGTCAGGCATTATTTTCATATTTGCAAGTTGGATGAATTATAAAAAATGAATGTCAGCAAGATTATTATTTGCACTAAATCACCTTGTTGCCAAATCACATTGTTCCTTGATTACATTTTATTTTTTAAATAAGATTCACCTTTCGTTTCCCAATTTTATTTCCTTAGGAAAAGAAACACATAATTTGTTTTATGGTTTATTGCCAATAAAATCATAAATATCTCTTCATTTACCCTTACCAGTCTCACCTTGCTTCAACCTGCTGAGCATTTCCTGCAGTCTGTTTTATTTATCATGTACAATTGGCAAATGAGATTGCTAATTACTTGATGCATTAATTACTTTTCCATCTGTGTTCCCATTTAGAGAAGCAGGTACAGCAGTGGCAGCTAATTAAAACTAAAGATGCTCCATTACCTCTCCCCTACTTGGTTTTCTTTCTAATCCACATGGGCCTTGTTGCCAGGTATGTGAGGGAGAACCACACCTTGAAAGTAGTTTTATTAACTCCTGGACAAATAAACCATCAGTCTGAGTTTCTGTTCCCTTATATGTGAAACAGGCAATTGTGATATATGTTGGATATATGTGATAGATGTTAATTTCAAGAGATAAGTACAAATACAAATATAGATAGATATCAAGCAATAAAACTACACAATATATTATCAATAACCAAAATTATATATTAATATAAAAATATATTTTCCTGATTTAAAATTCCTTTGACAAAAAATACATTTCAGACTAAAATTAAACTACAGATTTGGATTTTCATACAAATAGGAACAAATAACTTTATATCTAAAGTATATACACAGTTTTCTCAGAAGGGAAGTTCAGTGTATGTAGGAGTATATAAAAGGAGAGAGAATTTGAGGTTAATTTGTTTTTAAAAATTTATCGGTGTTCTCTCTTATTGAGTCAAAGAAGTAATCATATTCATTGTAAACATTTTATTAAGATAATTGAAAACTGCCAATAAAAGTTCTCATCCTTCCTCTTCTACTCACATACTTCAGAGTAACAGCCACTTGAACATGACCTGTATCTTCCAGAATTTTTTTTAATTTACCTAAAGAGATCATAGATGGGTAGGTAAATAGGTAGATATGACAGATGCACATATACATCAATGTGCATGCATACAAGTCCATTGTTAAAGCTACATCCTCCACAACCAGCAAGAATAAACCCACACAATGACAACTTCACCTGTTTTCACTGGAGAGAAGAGTGTCAGACTCTCCAGAGCACCCGTGTGCTACCTGAGAGAGGGGAGGGAAGCTTCTAGTGATCAGGTTGCCTCTGAAGGATTTGGAGAAGGTTCTGATGGACACTGGGATCAGCTCAGTTCTAGACTGGCTGCTGCTTCTGAGATGGAGTTAGACGTGGATGAATTAGGCACTGGGAGCTGCCAAGAGGTTAGGTGGGTTAGAGGTATGTAAAGAAAGTATGGTGGCACCACTGGGAAAAACACTAAAGGAGGGGGGTAATTATCCATTTACCGTGGAAAGTCAAAGGTGTGTGGCCTTGGGAGGAATGATTTTCCTGGTAAATTAGCAGTTGATATTTCCATCTAGCCTAATGAACAGCCAAACTTATTACTTCTATTTCACTTCAGCAGATTTTAATCACTTTTCAGTTTCAGATTTTTACTCATCTGATACATATATAAGTGTGGATAGATATAGATGGGGATGTATATATAGATAGGTAGATTTATACTTCATATAAATGTACTGCATACATATTATTTTGATTTATAAAATAGGAAATTAGGCCATAGTAAACATATTTTGTGTAATTTACTTTTTATATATTTAGTATCTGAATTCACCCTTTTATGTCAGTACATAAATGTGGTTGTTTTTAATGGTTGCATAATATTCAAGAGTAATTTAATCCATTTCCACATTATGTTTCCTCTAATTTATTTTGACTCATTCTCATAATTATATTTAAATCATTCCAATATAAGATCATACACAATACATACACATATATACTTAAGCATTTTGGCAAGCATTTTTATATTGCAGATCTCTACAATTAAATTTCTAAGTGAAAGTATAATTGTATTTTGAATTTTGATCACCCTCAATATAGATTATTGTCAATATACTTCCACTAAAAATGTGGCATGGATCCTTTCTCCACATGCTCGGTAATATTAAACTTCATAAATCCTAAAACTATTGGCAATCTGCTAGGTCAAATTGGTATTTTGTTATATAATTTGGATTGCCTAACCACTAAGAAGTTTTGCATCCCTTTCATGTTTGCTATATTAATTATTTGCATATTTTCTTCATTCCCTTCCCTGGCTCACTGACCAGTACTCAATTTCACAGAAATAAGTCAATATTCAAGTAAGAGGGCATGAGGTCAAACATGGAAATTCTGCTTAAGTCGCTTTCTTTCACTGCCAGCAGTCCAGGGTGAAGATTGTTGTTTGCAATGAGTATCAGGATCAAGGTGTTCAGGGCTTGATCTCATGCTAATGCAGGGTGCAAGTTCAGTTCTCCCATCACAACATGAACTTGATACAAATTGTCACTATATGTCAGGAAATCACAGAATAAAATAAAGGTAGTGAAATGAATTGGTTGGGGATTCAATTGCTTCAGTTATTGTCACTGTAGATTTCATTTAGTGTACAATTTTATGGAGTATCACTCTACAAATTTAAGAGATTCTCTAAAGATTTTAAATCAAGGACATTTTATGTAAACTGTGTTTGCAAATTTTTACACAAACTACTGGCAAGATTTTCTATGAGTTTCTCAAGGCTTTTGATTACTTCTTCCTTGATTCTGAATTGAGCACATTTTCAATTAAACAAAATTTCAATTAAATACAATCTTTTTTTCCAGGGTAAAAGCATCTTCTCCTCAGGGAACTTAAGATTGATAATTATTATTGTTGATTATTTCCTATTTCACTAGCTCTACCTATTTTTCAAATCTCATCTTAATCTGACTAAATCTGACTTTTAACATATTTGTTTATATTTCCTCCAGTAATAGTCTCACTTAACTTATGATCTGTTTTCTTAAAATATAACTCAACTTCATTAGAATTGACAAATTATAAAAATATTGAGAGGTAAACTTTATATCTCCTCATTGTTTTGGAATTAAATATGTCTGCCATCTCTGATTGCAAATATTCAGGATTTCCTTCTAAACTTTGCATGTTTATTGATTTTCTTTGCATTTATCTGCTTAGTCATTTAAATTTTATATAACTCTTTCAACCTTGAGATTTACTAGATGTCAATTAAGTTTAACAAAACTTTATTGATCATTAATATATTGAGAAGGAACATGGATATCAAAGAATATATTACTCTCAAATATTCTATATTCTTTGTGATAAGATACTTAAAAAGAAGGCTTAAAATTAAATATTGAAAAACCCAGGATACAATAATTGAACTCAAATAACTCACATTATAATGTAACAGAAAAAGAATATTGTTGGAGTTTGGCAAAACTGTTTTAAGCAAAGGACCCTTCTTATCAACTATGTGACATTAAGAAACTTTTTAACATTTTTAATTTCAGTTTTGTCATGTGAAATAAAGAGGAGATTTGAAACACATATATGGCAATAGAGCTCTCATACACAGCTAGTGGGAGCATAAATTAGCATAACCACTTTAGGAAGCTATTTGGCTAAATCTGCTTAAGTTGAATATATGCATACCTCCTGGACCGGCAATTCTTCTTAGAGGTTTACACTCAAAACAAATGCTTATATATGCTCACTAAGAATATGTGTGATATATGAGAATGTTTGTAGCTGTACTATTTTTTAAATTTTTTTATTGTCATAATGGGAGTACATTGTGACATTGATACAAGTTCTCACAGTACATCATACTTGAATGCATGCTTTGCATCATTCTCCTTTATCCTCCTTTCCCTCATTCCTGGAATAGTTTCAGAGGGTCTATTTTTCAATATACATACTGTGTACACGATATTTGCACCATATTCACTCTCCTATGCTCTCTCACCACATTACCCTCCACACACACACACACACACACACACACACACACACACACATATACACCGGTACGAACTCCCAGGGAGAATGTGTTCTGCCCTTCTGCTTTACCTGTGAAGTTACTTAAACAAGAAAAATTATGTTTTTTTTTAATAAAAATATAGCTATACTATTAATAATAGCCAAAACTTGAAAAGGAAAACATGTAGAAGGGGTAACCCAATTTTCATACATTCATACAATAGAATACTATGCTAGAATGATTTTATCTCAAATCATGAAATAATCTCATGAACACATTAAAAGAATCTAGATGCTCATTTTTGACAAAGGTGCCAAAAATGTACAATGAAGAAAAGACAGCCTCTTCAACAAATGTTTCTGGGAAAAGAGGTTATCCATCTGCAAGAAACTGAAACTAGGGAGATTCCAAGATGGTGGCTAGAGGGAAGAAGCAGAAAACATGCCTCCTAAGGTGAAATCTTGGAGAGATGCTTGAGACACACTTTTCAGGCAAGGCCACCGAGAAAACTTTGACCCCTCCACACCTCCAGCCTGTGCAGAGCATCTCCAATTCACTTTGAATGGAGAAACCAGGAGGGCCCCTGGGCTGCCAGTCACCCAGCCCAGATGGCTTGGGAAGACACGGACAAGGTGAGCAAAGCAGTACATGGTACTCCCACAGACAACCCTGGGACAGATCAGCATAGCCCCCTGGACAGACCAACACCTCATCCAGGAAAAAAAGAGAAACTGAGTAATAAGCAACAAGGACAATAAAGAAACATTGCAAAGAGGGTGGTGTGCCCTGAGTGCCGAAGAGAGGGGGAGGGGAATCCCTCCTAGAACTGTAAATAAACAAGCTGGGCTGGGCCAGAGAGGGCAGGGGCAGCGGCATGTGCACAACAACCACAAGCAGGAAAGCCTGTGAGAGTGGCGGAAGGAGGAAAACTCCACAGGAGAGGGGGGAAGACCCACTTCCCACATGAGCTGCAAACAAACATGCCAGCAGGCAGGAGCAGCAGCACACGCCCAGCAATCAGGAGCAGAAAGCTTGTAAAAGTGGCGGTGGGAGGAAAACTCCACAGGAGATGGGGGAAGACCCACTTCTCACGTGAACTGTAAATAAACACGCAGGCAGTGTCACCTCCCCAGTGTGCTTGGAAAGGGGAAAGGTTGTAGCAGTGGCTCATGCACAGGAGAAATCTGAATAAACAAAGCCTGCAGGGCCAGGTGAGTGTTAAGCTCACCCCAGAGATCTGCATAAATAACGCCTCCAGCAACAGCAGGCTGACAGCAGTGGGCAGGTGAGCCACAGCCACAGATACCATTCACAGAACAGTCTACAGACTTTTTTTCCTCTCTCCGTACCTTTGAAGAGAAAACAACTGAACTACACCTACATGATGAAAAACATACTGAAACTGTATTGCATTTGAACTTGGGACACTTTGTTTGTTTGTTTGTTTTTTGCTTTGTGCAGTTCTATTCTATTTTATTTTTCCCCTTTGATGAGACAACTACAGAACAACAATGGCAATGGAGGCACCATCTCCAGGATTGGAGGCTGAGGGAAGAACACCAAAATTATTAAGACTTAAACTTTATTGCATTTGAACTTGTAGATTTTTAAAAATTTTTTTTATTTTATTTATATATATATTTTTTCATTTACTTATTTTTAATTTTTATTCTTATTTTTATTCTTTTTATTTTTTATTTTCAATCCTCTCTCTGTCCCTCTAATGCCTTTTCAGTTTACAGTTGATTAGTACACTGTCTCTCCCTGTTTTTATCTTTGAAACTTTTTTTGTTTGTTTTTTTGTTTTTTTTTACTTCTTTATTTGTTTTTCCCTTCTTTTTTAACTTCAATCCTTTGCATCTCAACCCACCCTTCCATTCTAAATATCACTAGTGCTAATATTACAAGCCAGAAAATACTTAACTGCACAGAGTACAGGGACAATAACAACATCAAGGACAATGATGGGAAGACAGAAAAAACAGGGAAACCAGTTTCCACACAGCAAAAAATTAGTACAGAAACCAGAGGGAAATGAAGAAAACAGATACTCAGATCCAGACTCCAACAAAATGAAGACAAACTATGCCAAAGAACCCAATGAAGCCCACAAGAATAGTTTAAAAGAAGACATACTACAGGCACTCAATGAGAATCTTATAGACATGATACTGGATATGGTCAACTAAATGTACAGGAGATACTCAAGAAATTCCAAGACAACAAAAACAGAGAATTTGAAAAAGCAAAAAGAAGAAATAAAGGATACCATAGAAGCAGTATATAAACACCAAAGTGAAACAAAGAACACGATTAATAAAGAGATAAATGAACTCCGGACAAAAATAGACAACATTAAAGAGGAAAGGACCCAGGATATAGAAAACCTCAGAAAAAAGAATGAAACATAATTGCAAAACAAAACAGAAAGCCAATCCAGCAGAATAGAACAAACAGAAGACAGAATCTCAGAACTTGAAGATGAAATGGTAATTAAAGGAAAAACCAAAGAACTATTAATTAAACAACTCAAGACCTGTGAAAAGAAAATGCAAGAATTTACCAACTCCATCAAAAGACCAAACTTGAGAATCATGGGCATCGAGGAAGGAGAATAGGTGCAAGCGAAGGGAATGCATAATATATTCAACAAAATAATAACAGAAAATTTCCCAAATCTAGAGAAAGATATTCCCATACAGATGCAAGAGGCCTCCAGAACACCAAACAGACCAGATCAAAATAGAACTACCCCATGACATATCATCATTAAACCAACAAGTTCAGAAACTAGGGAAAGAATATTGAAGGCTGTAAGAGAGAATAAACAAATAACATACAAATGTAAACCCATCAAAATTACAGCATACTTCTCAACAGAAACATTAAAAGCAAGAAGAGCATGGGGCGAGATCTTCCAGGCACTGAACGAAAATAACTTCAATCCCAGAATACTCTACCCACCAAAGCTATCATTCAAAATAAATGGAGCAATAAAAGTCTTCCATGATAAGCAGAAACTAAAACAATATGTGACCACAAAGCCACCACTGCAAAAGATTCTTCAAGGGATTCTGCACACAAAAAGTGAAACCCAACTTAACCATGAAAGGACAGGCAGCACCAAACTAAAGGAAAAGAAAAAGCTAGAAAATAGAGAGTAACCTCAACTTAGGTTCACACAATCAAACATTCAAACAACTAAGACAACTAAATGACAGGAATCACCACATACCTATCAGTATTAACGCTTAATGTTAACGGACTTAATTCACCCATCAAAAGGCACCATTTGATGAAATGGATTAAAAAGGAAGATCCAACAATTTGTTGCTTACAGGAGACTCATCTCACCAACAGAAATAAGCACAGACATAGGATGAAAGGCTGGAAGAAGATTTACCATGCCAATGCCCCTCAAAAACAGGCAGGAGTAGCAATGCTTATCTCTGACAAAGTAGACTTCAAACCTACATTGATCAAAAGAGATAAAGAAGGACATTCCATACTAATAAAAGGGGAAATAGACCAAAAGGAAATAATAATTATCAACCTATATGCACCCAATGTCAACGCACCCAATTTCATCAAATATACCCTGAAAGACCTAAAAGCATATATTAAGGTCAACACAGTGGATGTGTGAGATGTCAACACCCCATTATCATCAATACATAGGTTATCCAAACAATAAATCCATAAAGAAATTCAAGATCTAAAATGCACAATAGATCAAATGGACCTACTTAATGTCTATAGAACATTTCATCCAACTTCTACACAATATATATTCTTTTCAGCAGCCCATGAACTTTCTCCAAAATAGATCATATCCTAGGGCACAAAGAAAGACTCAGCAAATATAAGAAAATAGAAATTATACCATGTATACTATCTGATTGCAATGCAATAAAACTAGGACTCAACAACAAAAGTAAAGACAAAAAACATGCAAACAGCTAGAAACTGAATAACTCATTACTTAATGAACAATGGGTAATTGATGAAATAAAAGAGGAAATTAAAAAGTTCCTGGAAGTCAATGAAAATGAAAACATAACCTACCAGAACCTATGGGACACAGCAAAGGCAGTCCTGAGAGGAAAGTTTATAGCCATGAGTGCATATATTAAAAAAACTGAAAGATCCCAAATCAATGACCTAATGATACATCTTAAACTCCTAAAAAAACAAGAACAAGCAAATCCCAAAACAAACAGTAGGAGAGAAATAATAAAAATAAGCACTGAAATTAATGAAATCAAACCAAAAAAACCACACAAGAATTAATGTAACAAAAAGTTGGTTCTCTGAAAAAATAAACAAGATTAACAGACCCCTGGCAAACCTGACTAAAATAAGGAGAGAAAAAACCCAAATTAGTAGAATCAGGAATGCAAAAGGGGCTATAACAACAAACACTATGGAAGTCCAGGAAATCATCAGAGACTACTTTGAGAACCTATATTCAAATAAATTTGAAAATCTTAAAGAAATGGACAGATTTCTAGATACATATGATCATCCAAAACTGAACCAAGAGGAAATTAATCACCTGAATAGATCTATAACACAAAATGAAATTGAAGCAGTAATCAAGAGTCTCCCGAAAAAGAAAAGTCCAGGACCTGATGGATTCTCTGCTGAATTCTATCAGAACTTTAAAGAAGAACTGATACCAACCCTCCTTAAACTGTTCCACAAAATAGAAAGGGAAGGAAAACTGCCTAACACATTTTATGAAGCCAGTATTACACTTATCCCAAAACCAGGCAAAGACACCTCCAAAAAGGAGAACTACAGGCCAATCTCCTTAATGAACATTCATGCAAAAATCCTTAACAAAATAATGGCAAACCAAATTCAACAACACATCAAAAAGATAATTCACCACGACAAAGTAGGCTTCATCCCAGGGATGCAGGGGTGGTTCAACATAGGAAAATCAATAAATGTAATAAACCACATTAGCAGAAGCAAAGACAAAAACCACTTGATCATCTCAATAGATGCAGAAAAAGCCTTTGATAAGATCCAACACCATTTCATGATAAAATCTCTAAGAAACTAGGAATAGAAGGAAAGTACCTCAACATTATAAAAGCTATATATGACAAACCTATAGCCAGCATGGTAGTTAATGGAGAAAAACTGAAACAATTCCTTCAAAAATCAGGAACTAGACAAGGATGCCCACTATCTCCACTCCTATTCAACATAGTACTGGAATTCCTAGCCAGAGCAATTACGAAAGAAGAAGGAATAAAAGGAATACAAATAGGTAAAGAAACTGTCAAAATATCCCTATTTGCAGATGACATGATCCTATACCTTAAAGACCCAAAAAACTCTACTCAGAAGTTCTTAGACACCATCAATAGCTACAGCAAGGTAGCAGGATATAAAATCAACATAGAAAAATCATTAGCATTTCTATACACTAATAATGAACAAACTAAAATGAATATATGAAAAAAATTCCATTTATAATAGCCTCAAAAAAAAATCAAATACCTAGGTGTAAAGCTAACAAAAGATGTGAATGACCTCTACAAGGAAAACTATAAACTTCTGAAGAAAGAGATTGAGGAAGACTATAGAAAGTGGAGAGATGTCCCATGCTCATGGATTGGTAGAATCAACATAGTAAAAATGTCTATACTCCCAAAAGTAATGTACATGTTTAATGCAATTCCCATCAAAATTCCAATGACATTCATTAAAGACATTGAAAAATCTACCGTGAAATTTATATGGAAACACAAGAGACCACGAATAGCCAAGGCAATACTCAGTCAAAAGAACAATGCAGGAGGTATCACAATACCTGACTTCAAACTATATTACGAAGCAATAACAATAAAAACAGCATGGTAATGGCACAAAAACAGACATGAAGACCAGTGGAACAGAATAGAGGACCCAGATATGAAGCCACACAACTATAACCAACTTGTCTTTGACAAAGGAGCTAAAAATATACAATGGAGAAATAGCAGCCTCTTCAACAAAAACTGCTGGGAAAACTAGTTGGCAGTCTGCAAAAAACTGAAACTAGATCCATGTATATCACCCTATACCAATATTAACTCAAAATGGATCAAGGATCTTAATATCAGACCACAAACTCTAAAGTTGATACAGAAAGAGTAGGAAATACTCTGGAATTAGTAGGTATAGGTAAGATCTTTCTCAATGGAACCCCAGCATCACAGCAACTAAGAGATAGCATAGATAAATAGGACTTCATAAAACTAAAAAGCTTCTGCTCAACAAAAGAAATGGTCTCTAAACTGAAGAGAATACCCACAGATTGGGAGAAAATATCAGACAAAAGACTGATAACCAGAATATATAGGGTACTTAGAAAACTAAATTCTCCCAAAACTAATGAGCCAATAAAGAAATGGGCAAGTGAACTAAACAGAACTTTCTCAAAAGAAGAAATTAAAATGGCCAAAAAACACATGAAAAAATGCTCACCATCTCTAGAATGAGGGACATGCAAATTAAAACCACACTAAGATTCCACCTCATCCCTGTTAGAATAGCTATCATTAAAAACACCACCACCAACAGGTGTTGGCAACGATGTGGGGAAAAAGGAACCCTCTTACACTGTTGGTGGGACTGTAAACTAGTACAACCATTCTGGAAAAAAATTTGGAGGCTACTTAAAATTTAAACATTGATCTACCATTTGATCCAGCAATACCACTCTTGGGGATATACCCAAAAGACTGTGATACAGGTTACTCCAGAGGTACCTGCACACCCATGTTTATTGCAGCACTATTCACAATAGCCAAGTTATGGAAACAGCCAAGATGCCCCACTACTGACGAATGGATCAAGAAAATGTGGTATCTATACACAATGGAATTTTATGCAGCCATGAAGAAGAACAAAATGTTATCATTCACTGGTAAATGGATGGAATTGGAGAACATCATTCTGAGTGAGGTTAGCCTGGCCCAAAAGACCAAAAATCGTATGTTCTCCCTCAGATGTGGACTTAGTTCAAGTGCAAACCCAACAAGGGGATTGAACTTTGATCACAAGATAAAAGCCAGAGCCCACAAGAGAGATATAAGGATAGGTAATACACCTAAAAAATTAACAAGCATCTGTTGCCCTCAACGCAGAGAAAGTAAAGCAGATACCTTAAAAGCATCTGAAGCCAATAGGAGAAGGGGACCAGGAACTAGAGAAAAGGTTAGATCAAAAAGAATTAACCTAGAAGGTAAAACACATGCATAGGAAATTAATGTGAGTGAACTCCCTGTATAGCTATCCTTATCTCAATTAGCAAAAGCCCTTGGTCCTCCCTATTATTGCTATACTCTCTCTTCAACAAAATTAGAGATAAGGGCAAAATAGTTTCTGCAGGGTATCGAGGGGGTGGGAGCAAGAGGGAGGGGGCGGGGTGGGTGGTAATGGAAGGGGTTGGGGCAGAGGGGAGAAATGACCCAAGCATTGTATGCACATATGAATAATAATAATGAAAAAAAAGAAACTGAAAGTAGATCCATGTCTATCACCCTGTACTAGTATCAACTCAAAATGTATCAAGGACCTTAATAGCAGACCCAAAACTCTGAAGTTGGTACAGCAAGGAGCAGGAAACACTCTGAAAGTAATAGGTACAGGCTAGGAGTTCCTCAATAGAACACCAACAGCTCAACAACCAAGAGAAAGAATGGACAAATGGGATTTCATAAATTTAAAAAGCTTCTGCACAAAAAAAGAAATGGTCTCTAAACTGAAGAGACCACCCACAGAGTGGGAGAAAATATTTGCCAGCTATACATCAGACAAGGGATTAATAACCAGAATATACAGGGAACTTAAGAAACTAAATTCTCCTATAATCAATGAGCAATTAAGAAATGGGCAACTGAACTAATTAGAACTTTCTCAAAAGAAGAAATTCAAATGGCCAAAAAACATATGAAAAAATATTCACCATCTCTAGACATAAAGGAATTGGAAATCAAAACCACACTAAGATTCTACCTCACCCCTGTTAGAGTAGCCATCATCAAAAACACCACCAATAACATGTGTTGGCAAGGACGTGGGCAAAAAGGAATCCTTGTACACTGCTTGTGTACAAGCTGGTACAACTACTCTGAAATAAATTTGAAGGCTTTTTGAAAATCTAAACATAGATTTGCCATGTGATCCAATAATCCCACTCCTGGGAATATACCCAAAAGACTGTGACACAGGTTACTCCAGAGGCACCTGCACACCCATGTTTATTGCAGCACTATTCACAATAGCCAAGTTATGGAAAAAAACAAGATGCCCCACTACTGATAAATGGATCAAGAAAATGTGGTATTTATACACAATGGAATTTAACTCAGCCATGAAGAATGAAATCTTATCATCTGCAAGTAAATGGATGGAAGTGGAGAACATCATATTGAGTGAGGTTGGCCAGCTCAGAAGACCAAAAATCATATGTTCTCCCTCATATGCAAACTTTAGATCTAGGTCAAATACAACCATGTGGTTGGACTTGGATCACATGACAAGTGGAGAGCCCATATAGAAGACATAGGAATAGGCAGAAAACCTAAAACGTGAAAGTGTTTGATGTCCCCACTCCAAAGGAACTAATACAGAAATCTTAAAGTGACAGAGGTCTGCATGAGAAGGGGATCAGGAACCAGTGTAAAGATCAGTTAGAGATGAATCAACTTGGGTTGTAACACATTTGTGCATGGGAGAAATGCTAAGAATCTCTCTGTATAGCTGTCCTTAACTCAACTAGCAAAAACGCTTTGTCTTCCTTAGTATGTTTATTTCTTCTCTTCAACAAAATTAGAGATAAGGGCAGCACAGGTTCTGCCTGGAAGCAAGGAGGGGAGAGGAGGAGAGGATGGGGAAGGGAGGCAGGTGAGAGAAATGACCCAAACAATGTACCCACATGTGAATAAATGAATAATAACAATGATAAAGAATCTAGATACAAAATTGTAGACCAAATGAATCCATTAATGCAAAGTTAAAAATTGTCAAAAATATACTGTTGGGATTTGGAAATCAGGAATGTGTTTCCTTCTCCTAGAAGTGTTGATTATGGGCTATTCTGTCCAGTGCCTGAGAAGTCTTTTGAGATTCTAGTGACAGTCCACAACTTGCTTTAGGTGCTGAACACATCAATATGTTCATTTTGTGAAAAGTCATTAAACTATCCTTGTGATCATGCACATTTCTGGTTGTATATTATACTTCAATAAAAGTTACATTAAGGGTATTTACCTGAATATCTTTTCTGGCAGTGGGTAGCAAACAAATAGCTATTGCTATTATTTTTCTATATCTTTTTGAATAGGATATGTAGGAGGATAGGATCAGTTAAAAGAAAACACTTTAGTGGAACAGTATTCTTGGGCATTTATCCCAGAGAAATAGGGAATTATGTTCACACGAAAACCTGTATGAAATGTTTATAGTTACATTAGTCTTGTAGTGGCTCCAAACTGCAAACAATGGGAATTAAACAGAGGATGAATAGTTAAATAGACAGCAGTCTCTCTATCCCATGGAATACCACTATGCAATAAAAAGGAATTTACATGATTCTTAATGCAATTATATGAAATGTGTAATTTTTTTTAAAAAAGTGAATCCTGCAGTTGACAGTGTCTCATGCCTGCAATCCTAGCAGCTTTAAAGATTGAGATCAGAAGGACCACAGCTCCAGCCAGATAGGCTAAAAGTTCACAAAATCATATCTCAACAGAAAAAAAGTTGGACGTGGCTGTACACACCTGTCATCCTAGCGATGGCAGAAAGTCTAAAAATAGGAAGATCGCTGTCAAGCCTGAGCAAAAAGCAAAACCCTATCTCCAAAATAACCAGAGCAGAAAAGGCTGGAGTTGTGGCCCAAGAGGTTCAGCACTTACCTAGCAAGTATGAAACTCTTGAGTTCAAGACCCAGTACTGTAAAAACAAACAAACAAAAAACTCCACTGGATTATGAAAATTACACCCATATACTAGCTATTTGGTAGGTGGAGATCAAGAGGATCATAGTCTGAAGTTAACAAAGGCAAAAAGTTAGTGTGATACCATCTCAATCAGTAAGCCATGCATGGTGGTTCCTTTTGTGCAGGAGGTTAAAGGTAGGAGGATTGAGGTCAGAGGCCAGACTCAGGACAAAATGGCAAGATTATACCTGAAAAATAACTAAAGCCAAAAATAGCCTGGTGCACGGCTCAAGGAGTAGAGCATTCTGCCTAACAAAGGTGAAACCTTGATTATCTCAAAAAAATTCTCAGAATATATTTATTTACATTACATTCTGGAAAAGAAAAAATATATAGAAATGGAGAACAGGTTAGTTGTTTCCAGAGGAAGAGGTCAGTGTGTATTTGTGTGTGGGTGTGTATGTGTGTGTGGGTGTGTATGTGTGTGTGGGTGTGTGTGAGGGGAGAGCATCAAATGGTAGATGGCTATGGTACTACAAGGGCAGCATGAGGGATTCTTGTGGTGACAGATAAAAGTGTGTATTGTGGCTATGGTGATAGGTACATGAAGTTTCACCTGCGATAAAATCATGTAGATCTGAACATACACACATAAAACTAGAGAAGTAGAAATAAAATCAGGGAGTTATTTCAAAATTGGCATCCTATTTGTGATACTATGCTGTAATCTGTACCATGTTACCATTGGAATAAAGTTGGGTAAAGGGTAAATGGCATCTCTTTGTCTAATCTTTTAAAAGGGCACATAGTTGATGGTTTTCTTGAAGTAGAAACTGTAATTAAACTTTTTGGTAGCAAGATGGTGATTCATAACTTGACGATATCTTTATTGTGAGGGATATCAAAAAGTTTTAAGTGGTTGAGAGAATGAATTTAATCTAAGTCTGTAAGTGGATATGAATCCAATAAGGGAGCAAGTTTTACATGAATATTAATATTTCTGAAGTTGTACTTTTGTTCACTTAACAAATCCAAGGGAAAATGTGTACAAGCCCAGGAGTTTTCAGAGGTCAGTTATTAAGAGAGTCCAAGCGAAGAGAGAAATATTTGTTTGAGGATAAGCAGCCCTGTCCTAAGGAATGAATAAATTCTTCCTGGCCACCTGGCACCCATATCTTTTCAGTGGAAAAAGTGACTTAATTTAACCTTTGAAATTTACATTTCTAATTAGAAAAGTAGTAAGCACTTATGAGAATTTGGAAAATCAGAATATTCAATTTAACCTGATAAAACTGTAGTTTACGATATTTGTTATGCAGCCTATACACCATTTCTTTCACATATTCTCTCATCAATATTTTTCCTGACATGAACTTTATTTTTAAAAAGGTTTTATAATTGTTATATAATGAATCCTGCTTCAGAAATATCAAAATTACCCAGTTCTATATTGCTGGAATGAAGGCAAATTAATTGTTTTCAAAAGTAATAATTTATGCATAGGCTGTGCAGAGTGACATTTTCCCAAAGAGTACAATATGGAAAGAGTAATGACATATGTGAAAAATTGGCAAAACCTGACAAACAGTACATCAGAGTTAGGTGACGAGGTTGACAGCAACAGTGGTAAGTCATGTTGGTAGTTTGTGCCCTTATATGATGTGATGAAAATGGTACTCTACCTCTGAATCCTTCCTCATAAAACCAATAAATCCAATATAATCATTACAAGAACATTACACAAATACCATGTGAGGTTCCTTCTACAGAAAATCTGGATATTCCTGCTTAAAACCACCAAGATCATCCCAAAGCAGGGGAAGTCTGAAAGCTCTGAGTTAAGACGAGTGTCGGGACATAAGAAGGCTAAATAAAAGTGTGAAATTGTCAATACGTAGAAACTGAAGAAATATGAAGAAAGCACGGACTTTAGCTATAAATATGTGCAAGTACTTATCCATCTATTCTGACAAATGTACAGAATAGTAATAGCAGGGAAACTGGATGTGTGGTAAATACGAACTCTGTACTATCGTTAAACTATCTTTAAGCTCCTTAAACTTAAATAAAAAGCTTGTTTATAAAATGTGATGCCCATGTTTATTCCAGCACTATTTATAATAGCTAAGCTATGGAAACAGCCAAGATGCCCCATTACTGATGAATGGATTAAGAAAATGTGGTATTTATATATAGTGGAATTTTACACAGCCACGAAGAAGAATGAACTTTTGGCTTTTACAGGTAAATGGATGGAACTGGAGAACATCATCTTAAGTGAAGTTAGCCAGGCTCCAAAGGCCACAAGCCACATGTTCTCTCTCACGTACGGAATATAGACCTAAAACAAATGCAGCACTATTATGGGGCACTGGTCACACTAAGGGGAGGCCGTGCATGGGAAGGACAGGGCAAAGGAAGGAAGCTAAAAGCTTGAATGTGGTTGATGTGCTTCTGTACGAGAATGAATACAGAAACCTTAAACTGACTGTGGCTACCATTGGAAGGGGAATAGGGAGGAGTGAAGAGGATTAAAGGAGATGAACCAATTGGGTTTGTGATACATTTATGCATGGAAATATCACAGGGAAACTCCCTGTGTATCCTTATCTCAAACTAGTTAAAATGTCATGTTTTTCTTCTTTTTTTTTTCTTTTATCTTTTGTCTTCTACAAAATCAGAAAACAGGAGGGTAGAACAGGTCCTGTGGGGACGGGGAGGGTTGTCAGCAGTGGGAGTGGGGAGGAAGAAGGGAAAAGGGGTAAGAGGATGAACATAGTGCAGTGTTAATACATGTGTGTAAATGCAAAAATGATACCTGTTAAAACTGTCCTAAGAATCAGGGTAGGGGAGATAAAGGAGCGTGGTAGAGGGGGTGAATTCAAGTATGATACATTTGATACATTGTAAGAACCTTTGTAAATGCCACAATGTACCCCACATAACACAACAATAAAGAAAAATAAATGAATAAATAAAACAATATGATGAAGGCATTTTCTTAAAAAATATTTTTGAGTTCTTTTAATGTATTTAATTGTAGAAAGAAAGTCATTTGTTCATTTGTTTAAGAAGTTTGAAGTTTTTGCAAATTTTTTTTTTCTTAGTGGTACTAAGGTTTACTCTCAAAGCCTTACATTTGGTAAGCAGATACCCTGCCAATTGAGCCAAGTCTCCAACTTGTTATGCTTTAAGGTCTTCCAGTTTTGCCCAGGCCAACCTGGTACCATAATGTTCCTACCAATGCTTATGATATAGCTAGGATTCCAGGAGTGAGCCACTGTGCTCAGCAAAATTTCTGCAACTGTTTAAATTGTTTTACTAATTTATTTATTTTTGGCAATACTGGGGTTTGAACTCAGAGCCTCACACTTACTAGGCATGCACTCCACCACTTGAGCCACTCTCTACCAGCCCAATTTTTGCAACTCAATGCAAATTAACAAATAGTAGTTGTATACTTCTACACAAAGGTATGAATGACTTTATCATAAATACTACAATGCATATTTACTTTGAAACAGAAACAAAGAAGCTTCTCAGCTCTATTTCTTCAGGAAAAAAATGATACCTCCATTAATGAAGGTGTCGTCTCAGTGAGGATAGCAATTTATTGAAAAGCTAAACTTTCCAGACATATTAAAGCTCTTAACTATTCAGTTTATTTGTTCCAAAATATTCCTTAATTAACTTGCTGAATATATGGTACTTTTTGAAGTATCGTAGTATTAACTTTGTGTAAAGGGGAGCTGGTAGAAGTTTTTTTGTGACTTCTGTTCATACAACTATGTCTCTTTTTTAAATCAGGTAGTTTCCTTTTAATTTGGTTGAATTCCTTCTATTTCTTGTAACATCTTGCATGTAATTTGTTTGTACTGTATGTGATTAATGAGACTTTTAATTAAAAGAATCAGCAATTTGAGAGTATTGTTTGTAAATCATTTTCTTTCCACTTCTTTCTGGATTGTGACAAAATAACTTTGTGCTTTTGCTTATTTGTTAACTGCATTTTATTTGGTAGACCTATGAATTTTGTTGCACTACTGAGATACTTTAATTTTTATAGTTTCAGTATAAATATATATGATAGTGTAGTTGAGTAAACATGAGTTATTTTACTTAAAAGTGTATCTTTAAAATTCTTAATAATTGTTTCTCTAAAAAGAGTCAAAAATTCAGTGTCAAGTTCAAAAAATTCACTCTATGATTTTTACTAGATTTGCATAAAATCTAAAAAGGGAAGAATTGGTTTATCATATTCAATTTTCCCATCTGTGGACTTGATATGTCTCTCCATTTTTAAGACTTTTTCACATCTCTCAGCAAAAATATTGAGATTAATTTGGTTCAGAAAAGTTCTTATTAAGATTTCTTCCAAGCATCTTTGCTGTGGCTCATGATAGTGGTGTCTTCTACTACATTGTGTTCACTACTTGTTTCTTGTGAAATAAGATACCTTCCTATCTCCCACCTTTGCTGTAGATGTAGATTCAACAGTTTGATTCTCCAGGATTTTCCAGGAGAAAATTCTTGTCATAATCAAGTAATGATAATTTTGAATTTTCCCTGATGTCAGACATAAATATTATTTGTTTCGTGGTTTATTATATTGCTGGACTAAAACAGTAGCAGTCACCCTTTGAATTTTATGGAGTTACCACTACATTTTCATAATTACAAGTCATCTTGTATGTAGACTTTAACAATTTTATTGAAACATTGCTACATTTTTATCTGCTATGGAAAGATGTAAACTATGGGAATCCCACATAATATTAAAATTTGAAAGAACATGCACTGAAACTGCCCCCTAATCTAGTAAATCTAATACTGTCAAAGGGCTTACTGCTTTAGCTCTCTAGATGTGATCATGTTTGTCTATATAAGATGACCCCACTTGGTTAGCTTCTGTACATCCTTCAAGGCTAAACTATGCATGACCCTCCCCAGAAAGTCCTCATAGATTGCTCTTTCTCTCAGCCACTCCAAAACTAGAGCCCTTGCTGAATGTTCTGAAACACCTTATAAGCATGCAATCTATAATTCTGAAATCATTTGCTATCTGCTCCTAAACCATAACTTCTTCCAGGGTAAGAGACTAACTGTTACTCAACTACAAATTCCTGAGGCAACCATAGTAGCTGGCAAAACATTTAAAATTTTTTCTCAAGCAAAATGTTATCCCAATACTGATTTGTGAGAATTTTAGCTGTGAATCAAGGACATTGGGTCTCACTTGTCATGTGTTTCCACCTAATTTTAGTAATTATAATTTTTCCCTGTGTGTATAGCTTTTATTCTAATTTCTGACATTTATAAAAGAAGGTTCTATTAATTCAATATTTATAACATTCTAAGGGTTTTTTTGGAAAAAAGGGAAACTCTCATAAGAATCCTATAAAACATACATTGTAAGTTTGCTTTTATAGGTATAGAAACTGGCTCAGAAGTTCTTGGTGAGTTAAGAGAGCTCAGAGTTGACTAAAGGAATTTTTTGAAATAAAAGCTTAAGTCTGCAATTCCTGTGTTGTATATGTTTCCACATAGACAAACAAATTTTGCACCTCAGCAAATGACTATTTGGTTTCACTACATAAACCAGGTCAGAGATGGCACTCCAAGACTGAAGTATGGAGAAACCCTCCCAAATCCTTGGTACCTGCACAAATCGTTGTCAAAGAATATTCATGGTAAACATATCATCTGATGTTCTATAGAAATTATCATATCCTGGGATCCAAGAAAAAAAAAGATAAAATATCATTAAGTAAAGACCATTTAAAGATTTGTCAGTCAGACTTCCACTTATTAAGCTAACCTACTGGCTCCAAAAATTGAAAATAAATTTTATTTTAAAATTGATTCTTTTTTAAATTGAAAAGGATGCATAATTATTAATAAAGCTTAATTTTAAAAATATTTCTGAAAATTGAAGTACATGTTCTGATTAGATATTTCAAAAGTACTTGTTCAACTGTGACAGGTCAAGAATTTTCCTGGTACCATTCAGAATTGACACATATAGTTAGAGTTTGGGATTTACCATGTCATGCAAACAAAATTTTTCCTCATTCCTGACCTGCAACTAATCTGTTTGGGAGCTAAATTACCAGAGAGAATGACATTTTCTTATTTCAACTGACCACTATGTATTGATATTTTCAATTTAATTTTATTTCTATTCTGTATCCTCTTTTTTTAAGAACAAATTGGTTTTTCTGCTAACTGGTTGATTAACTTAAACATCATGAAATACCACTGATTTTCAAGTATGAAAGTGTAATATGAACTATACAAAATGCTATATGCTGCCTCTGAAAATACAAGTTGGTATTGCTAAAGTTTTCAAACTACTTGGGAAGACTACTCTTCACAGATCCATGCATGCATAAATGTTGAGAGTATAAGGTAGTCTAAACAGGATTTCTGCCCAGTTCTCTTCATGCTTATCTGTGCTTCTCTCATTTTCTCTAACTTCAAGTACCTTCCCACATGGTAGCATGGTGGAGAACTTGGTTGCTGGAAGCCTACTCATGGCAATTCAGT
This sequence comes from Castor canadensis, assembly GCF_047511655.1. Taxonomy (NCBI): domain Eukaryota; kingdom Metazoa; phylum Chordata; class Mammalia; order Rodentia; family Castoridae; genus Castor; species Castor canadensis. Next base: position 22,932,213 of record NC_133388.1, on the reverse strand, counting down.
AGAGAAAGTCGTTTTCCTCCTTGACCTTATTTCTTTCCAGATATAGCTGTCAGTCCCTGCTTGGTTCTTGATCTCACTTTTTTTCCTTTTTATTTTTAGCTTATATTAATTGCACAAAGAGAGTTTATTGTGATATTTCCATACATGTATAAAATATACTTTGATCAAATTCAACTACTCTATTATTCTTTCTTATCTTCCTCTACCATTCCCTGCTTTTTAAATGGACTTCATTTAATTTCTCACTGGTTTCATTATTTTCCTACATGCATATGTATGGTGTACTTCTATCATTTTCACCCCCCTTCACCCTTTCCTTTTACCCTCTCATTGGTTTTCACTTCCAAATAACCATCCTTTTGGCACTGTGTCATTTTGTTTGTTTGTTTTTAGGTATAGATTTCACTTATAAGAGAGAAAGAGAGAACATATGATCTGTCTTTCTCAGTCTGGTTTATTTTACATAACATGATGATTTCCAGTTCTATCCATTTTTCTACAGATGCCTTAAGTCCATTCTTCATTGTGTACATATAACACATTTTCTTCATCCATCTCATCAGCTGATGGACACCTACTCTGATTCTATAACTCAGGCAATTTTGAATAGCATACTTCTTGACTCACTTGTTCACTTCTTGAATCAGTTGCTACAGCTGAGTGGATGAGAAAACAGGATTGGCCAAAGCTGTTCTATAATATGGTTGGGGAGAAGAGAGTGATACTTTGAGTGAGAAATTCCTAGTGGCATATCTCATGGAAAGAGGTTGTCAAGTAGATGAAAACTACCTGACATCATTTGCACATTGATCTGGAAAAGTAGCATTAAAAATAATTTCTGTTTAAGAATTTACATACACTCAATTAGTATTATATGACTGCCACAGTAACTCAGAAGCACTATTAGCATTTGATTTCAGATGACTGAACTTTGATGAAGCAACCAATAGTATGAGCAAACATTGTATATCGTCACTGCCAGAAACATTTAATAATATTTATCTAAAGCAGTTTTGTCTGAGAATGAATTCCTAACTTTATTTAAACTCCTTTTAAAACTGCTTTCAAAGTTCACCTCTCTGTGTGTTCTATACAAGCTAGATGTAGGCATAAGCCTGAAAGCCTCTCTCAAAGACTATGAGTATCACCTTTGTTCTTACACACTTGCCCTGGTTGAAAATAGAGGAAAAACCATGCAAGCCATCGAATTATTTTGATTTCCTCCACAAGGAAAAGAACATTCTGCTTTCAAATTAACAGATGATTAATCAAGACATGATATTATTCACGAGAGTTTAAGGCTTTGGCTGACATTTACTACAAAGAGATTGAAAATGATTCAGTACCAGAAAGCTTGACTTAGGTATCCCAGGATTTCTGGTAAGGGGACAATTTGATGGAGGGACAGAGTAGTTGAGAAAGCAGAAAGAAAACCATGAGTTATATTCAGCACAGCAGTTTTTAAATGACTAGTTTTTTTTTTTTTTCTCCCACAGGCTATTGAAGGGGACATTTTGGAAGAAAGATACAATTAGCTTTTGGAAAAAATGCCACAGTTTGTATTTAAGAAAGAGAAGAGAGCTATCACATGTGTTAATAGTTTCAAAGGTATCAAGGAAACATTAGCCATATGTCCTGGGGGTGGATTATTTTATTTTTATGGTTGATAATGCTGTCATCAAAATCCAGGGAGGATGTGAATATAAAACGCTATTTACACAAAATTATGACTTGTTTACAGCCTTTGGATTCCATTCCTAATGTAGGAAACTGTGCATTCATTAAAATATTATCTTCTATAGTTGGCAGTAGACAAATACAAAAAGCTAGTTAGATTTTTTTTCTTGCTATTCACTAATTTTTGTGTTCCTGGGTTTATTCAAAGTGAAGGTTGGATGAGGGCAGATAGAACGAGTATAATGTATGCAGATGAACGAAGTTATTTGTTTATTAACCTAATAAAGTTCTAATAATTTGTATTTTATCCTTTTAAAATCCAGAAATTCAATGGTGCTACTTGTGATTTTTTTTATGGGAAGTGATTTCGCACTTTTAAAGTTGAGAATGTCTTTTTTTTATTCATTTTTATTAGCATACATTAATAGTACAAAAACATTGCATTGTGATAATATAGATGCATACAGTGTACTTTGAACAAGTTCACCCTGCTATTATATACCCATTCTTCCTTTCCTGCTTTTTCAAATGGTGTTTGGTGAATTTCATTATGCTATTTACTTATATATTATGCTGTATATATATTTTATGATATACATGTGTATATACACATATATATATAATATATATATAATCCTATTCATCACCTAGTGCCTTCTCCTTTTCCCCTTGCCTCTCCTGCTGATCCTTCCCCAGACAGTCCCTATTTATATTCAACTGCCATCATCACCATCATACTCTTTTTCATTTCAGGTCTAGATTTCACATATGAGTGAAAGCGTATGATATTTGGCTTTTTGATCTTGGATTTTAGAAGCTACCTAATAATCAATGACCTAGGACTCTGAATACATAAGAAATATTTTTGTACACCTCTATTTTTTAAGTTTGTAAGCTCAATATCTTTCAGCTACTCACAAGATTCTCACAAGAGCTTGATTGTTATAGTTTTTCACAGCAGTAAACTTCTAGAAATGACTTCAAAACACACTTAAGAGAAGATCATGAACAAAAATCCTACATATGGTCAAATGGTCCATCCATTGATATTTTGGACTGATGTGACTCAGGTTACCCAAGACTTCATCTGTCTGTTTCAGAATGACTAAGAACTCTCCAGAAAGGTGGTTTTCTACAGATTCAAAAACACTGTACTTAAAAGCTACCTTTGCAGTTCCATTGATCCTAGAGTTTCATTCTACTTGGATACATGTAAAGAAACGCTTGGTTCAGAACCTCAGAAGTGTGGAAGCCTTGAGGGAACAGTCTGGCTCGTGCCAGAATCTCTAACCTGTAGCTGAACGTAATTTGGGCAAACAGACTGCATACATCATGTTATATATCATGGTATAATAATGATAATGAGCTCTTCCATAGCTTTTTTGTTATCATTGTTGTTTTTCACATGATGTTAAAGTGTTGGTTCTCTCCAACTTTAAATGAAGAATCATATGGTTGTCACTAATTTAAAATTCCTGAAAAGCTGAAAGAGATGGTTTTTAAATTTTAGACCCAATCTAAATTTACCTGAATATTTTGCCATAGTTTATTGGATTCAGATTAATAAACAAAGTGTTACACTGGAAGCTGTCCATTCTACTCAGTGAATGGACACTCCAGAGAAACAGAAACATTAGAATCTGTTTCTAGTAAAATAATTCTCTTATGAGTAAACAAATTAAATCTCAGGAGATGGTGGAGTTCCATTCCAAATACTGACAGACCTCAGAGTCAGTTTCATTTTTTTTAATAAACAACTTTATTTATTTCCTTTATTGTTGTGATGGATGAGGGTACAATGTGGCAGTTACACAAGTTCTTACAATGTATCAAATGTCATACATAAATTCACCTCCTCTACCATTCTCCTTCAACCCCTCTCCCCCAGTCCCTGGAGTAATATTAACAGGTATAGTTTTTGCATTTACATACATGTGTACATTTTTTTGCACTATATTCACCCTCTTACCCCCTTTCAAGTTTCAAGGTAGGAAAAAGCCAGCATCACAGGTGATCAGCAGAAGCAATTCTCCATTATTCAGAAGAGGATTGGGCTTTTAGTTCTCTTTAGGTCTTCAATTGATGGATGATGTTCATCTACATTAGAAAAAGCAATATTTTTTACTCATATGAGTAAGTGTCAATCTCATCCAAAAATATCATCTCAGAAACACTCAGATTTATGTTTGACCAAATATCTGGACATTGTATATCCTAGTTCAGTTGACACATAAAATTAGGCTACACACCTTTTTAAGCTTCACAGTTAAATAAATACACACACACACATGCCTTACACTATTTTTTCTGTCTCCTTTTTTTTATATTTACCCATATCACTGTTTAGAATTGTACTTTGTTCACTTGTAATGATGTGTACTATTTTATTATTTGCAAATTTACCAATCTCATCTTACTAATAATGAGCATTTGGGAGTTTGAAATTTGTGCTGCCATACATTGTCTTGGTTAGCATCAGCATAGTATTCCAAAGGGCATGTCCTCAGGGTGAAATTGCCATGATATACATGGCCAGTATTAGTAAGTCTTCTTTATACCTAACATTTAGGCCATGAGAACTTCCATATTGGGTAATGTGTGTGCTTCCCAGTATGTTTATGTTTTTATTCCCCAGTCCTTTTATCAACAAAATATATGCATGTGCATAATCTCAAAGATTACAGGAAAAGTATTTACCTCTCTGTAGTATCCTTTTTATTAGTATATATTAGCAGTAAGAAAGGGGTTTCATAGCAGCATTGTATACATTGTGTTTAATAGATTTCCATATGTGCATATATTCTGCTTTGATCAACTTCATCTCTTCAATTACTCTTCTTACTTTCTTTTCCCCTCTCCCACTTTGTATAGGTTTTAGTGGAATTTCATTATGCAGTTTTCACACAGAGATACAAAATAGTTTTATCATATTAACCATCCACAATCATCTTCTTTCCCTCCCACTGGTTTCCTCCCAACCATCTCACATGTTCATTCATGGCATTCATGTCATATATATATGTATGTATATATATATATATACATATATATATACATACATATATATATACATATATATATATATATACACATTTATATACACATATATATATATATTGATACAGCATTACAGGGTTAGAGCCCCTGAAGGGAGTAATGGAGCCACAGCAAGGATGACAGCAAAACACAGCTATCAATGACATGCCATGCCCATCTGGGAAAGCCATAGATGTAAGTGGGTAGCCCTGAAAAGCAGCCAAAGGGGTAGCTACAAATAAAGCCTGGGGATGGGGCTGCCCAAGGCCTTGACAATCGACCCCTCACTGTAAGATGCTGACCTTTGAGTTTCAGGATTCATGGCTGCCCTGCAAGTTTTAGTCTTGTTTTGGGTTGATTTCTCCCTTTATCTTGCCAATCTCTTCCTTTTGGAAGAATAATTTTACCCTAAAGTTTTCCTACCTCTGTACATTGGAAATAGATGTCATTTCTGAATTTACAGAGTCTCAGAGCTGAAAGAGTTTGACTTGAGTCTCGAGTGAGATAGCCTTGGGTTCTTAAGTGATGATTAAACCATTAAAAATTTGGTACTATTGGATATGGAATTAATGAATTTTATATTGAGAGACAGACATGAATCTTGGGAGGAAGTGTGCAAAATGCTATAATGTACATGTGGTTTGTCTCTCAAGAGTTATGTGTGGAATGCTTGGTCCCCATTGTGGTGGTGTGAGAAATAGAGGAACATTTAAAAAGGAGATGCAGTTAGTTGGGAACATGCCTTCAGAGGAGATTGTAGGATTCCAGTCTCATTGTGGCTTCCTGGTTGTGATGTGATCTCTTGCTCACACATGTCTTTCTTCTATGATGCTGTCTGCAATTAGGCCTCACCATAGACAAAGTCAATGAAAACAACTGGTCTTGGGTTTTCAATTTCTAAAACTTTGAACTGAATAAACATCTTATCCTAATAAAGTTACCCAACTTTAATTATTTGTTATAGCAATGAAAAAATGGGATAATATATTGACTAATTCATAGATTAATTTTACCAACTATTGTAAGAATTCAAAATTTATATAAGCACTATTCATTTTAGAATATTTAGGAAATGAATTGGAAATAAAAACAAAGTGAAAAATTTTCTGTGAACTTTCTAAGTTGTAAATTTAGTCAGCCATGTTGAAATATTTAAACGGCCAAAGTGTGCTCTTTGCCCCCAAATTCAATTCTAGTTCCCTACCACTTTTATAATTTCTGCTTCAGTATTTTCCTTTGCTACCTTCATTCCTATGAACCAGTTTGGTTTGCAAGAGAAAGACTGGACTTTTACTACCAAGCTTTTCTATGCCTCTTCCTGGAGGCACTATATTATGACCTCCTCATAGACATTAGAAAAGAAAAGAGGGGATAAGCTGATAGCAATTATCACATAGAGGAATTGAGCTCAGTCTGTGTCTTTCTTTCCATGTTGATTTATTTAACCATTCCATTCTGCTTCCTTTCTTTTCTCTGGAGAGACTTCTCAGTCTCTCACAATTGGGTAAGAGTTTTTGTGTTCCAATAACCACTTGTAAACCTGACCTCATCACAGTCACTTGCTTCCTTAAGGTACTACCACCATTTGATATTAAAATACATGAGAGCAGCACTATCTTCTTCCCTGGGAGATATAGAATAGTTCTAAGCAGGTCAATCATTGTCTCCCCTCCTGGTTTCCTTTCTTGTAATGACATAAATGATACATTCATTTACTTGTTTATTATCCATTTCACAGATAATAATTACACAGTTTCCTCGGGCTTTCTCAGATTTTCTTGCCTCACACACCACTGTTTTCCCAGCTCTTACATGTGTATTATACTTGTAAAAGACTTGTAATGAATAATTTAACTGAATGAAAAATTGGCACTGATACATTGGATGGGAAAGTTCATTAGGAAAATTTGTATTTGTCCACCTTACTGTGCCCTGTGTTCATCCTGACACAAGTTAAGATAAATCATTAAAGGATTAGGGTTCCCATGGCTGTTTACTTATCCTAAAAGGAAATGGGCAGTGTTTTTCATGCTTTTTAAAGGCCATACTCAATGCCTGAGTCTGAGATATGAGAGTTTTGTTTGACACTAAAATATTAATTATTTAGTTCTCATAATGCAACACAACAGATTGGGTAAATTAAACAACTGGAATTTATTTTAATCATAGTTCTGCAGGAGAGAACTACTCAACTGAGATCCAGCAAGGATGGTTTTTGGTAAGGTTTATTTTCCTTTCTGATAGATAGTCATCTTCTGACTTTTCATCACATAGAAAAGTTAATGAATACCCATAGAGAGAGAGTCAGCAACTCCCTGGTATCTCTTGTAAGAGTATTATTCCTATTAAATCAGAGCTCCACTCTCATTACCTCATTTCACCTCAACTATCTCCTTATATCCCTACCTCCAAATATACCTATTGAGAATTATGGATTGTTGGTGAGAGAAACCTTTCTTTCTTGTTGAAGTTCAATTAGAATCTCAAAAATGAGCTAACAGTACATTTATTAAAAGGAGAAAAGAAATGCAATTTCATTCCATGCAGAAGGGTCTCAGAGGAAGGTAAGTGCCAAGTCAGCCAAATAGATTCAGAAAATTATATATTATGATACAGAGTGGAGAAAGAGTTTAGAGAAAGTGAATTATTTTTAGAGAACTTTAAAGAGCTTGAAGAAAAGACAAAGTTTGTCTGGTCCTTGAGTGTAGTGTTGACTTTCAGTCTCTTTTTCCGTTGTATGAGTTGAATCTTCCTTTGCTGATGAACTAACAGAAGAGAGAAGGCAATTGTGGTCCCTTTCTTCATATCAGGCCTTTTCGTGGATTAGGGAACTTCGGAGGAAAGTTTCTCACAGTATCCACTAATTCCTGAATACCCTCACTTTAAGGACATAAAAGTGTCATGTTATGAGGAGACATCCAGTGGACTCCTTCAGGAAAGTTACAGTTCAGTCCCATGGTAGGAAGACATTCTATTGCAATGTGTCAGGCATTCTAATAGTGATGAAATCTCATTTTTTTGAGCTGGATGAGAAAGCATTTCATGTGAAGATCTTGTCTGGGGGCATTTGAACAATTGTTCAATGTGGCAACAACTACCTCAGTATTAAACTATTTCAAGTCCTACATCATTTCTACCTATCGTTCCAAATCACTAAGTAACGTAGAAGACATAATTTGTGTTCTTCACTGAAAGACAAAGATTTAAAATGGGTCCCAGGGAATTAGTCATTTCCTCCATTCCATGGAGAAAGTGATAAAATAGATGATTTTTGATGGCAAGGCATAATTGATCTCTCTAAATTTGTTTAGTAAGTCTATAAAAGATTCATCAACAACAATAAACAAAAAGGAGTATGACTGTTAGTTTAGGTAGAATGCTGAAATCATTATATTATTTAAAGCATTTGCAACTAATAGCATCTTTCTTAGAGAGTAGAGTTATAAAAACAACACTTACAAACACTCATTTCCAACAGTATAATATTGCTCCATTATAATTTTCTTTATTTTATGACAAGGAGACTTATCCCTGCTTTGCATTCCAGCCAATAGAGCAAGACCAAAAGAATGTAGATTATTTTCCTACTGAGGAAATAAGAACAATAGAACAAAATAAAAGTTATTTGTCAAATTTACACTGAGTTTTCACATTTTAAACATTTTTTAGTACAATTTTAATAAAAGAATTAGTTAAAATAAGTTATACTGTTATAACAAGCAGTAATTTATCAACTTTATTTTATATTGGACTAATTGTCCATTCTCTTCCAGATTTTCAGTACAAGCACACATTTACTGGTATTGTGAGTTTAGTTCCAGATAACTGCAATAAAGCAAGTATTGGAATAAAGTGAGTCACATGCATTTTTTAGTTTCCCAATACATATAAAAAGTTATGTTTATGCTATACTGTACTCTAGCACTGTGTAATAATAAAAGATCTAAAGAAAGCAATGTATATAACATAAAGTACTTTATTGTTAAAAGAAAACCAACGATAGAATGAACTTTTAATGAGTCATAATATCTTGCTAATGGAGGTTCTTGACTCAATGTTGATGACTGCTGACTGACTAGGGTGGTGGTTTCTGAAAGATGAAGTGATTGTGGCAATTTTTAAAAATAAGACATTGAAAATTGTCAGATCATTTGACTCTCTTTTTTTTCACAAAAATTTCCTATGTAGCATTCAATGCTGTTTGGTAACATTTTGCCCAAAGCAGAACTTTTCTAATTTGAAGTCAGTATTCTTAAACCCTTCTACTCCTTTGTAATTTTTATAAAATTTCAAAGAATAAGACTGTCTTTTCAAAAATATTCAAAGTGTCTTAGCCAAGAGCAGATTCCAGCCTACAAAATCACTTCTTTGTTCATCCATGAGAATTATCTGTTAACATTTTTGTCATGAGATGTTGCAATTCAGCCATACCTTCAGGTTCCACTTCTAAACCTAATTCTCTTATTATTTTTACCACATCTACAGTTATTTCTTCCATTGAAATTTTCAATTCCAAATGATTATCTGTAAGATTTGGAATCAAATTCTCCTAAACTCCTGTTAAAACTGATATTTTGACATCCTTCCGTGAATCACAAATATTCTTAAAAGCATCTAGAATGTTAAATATTTTCCAGAAAGTTTTCAATTTAATTTTTCTAGATCCATCAGAATAATCAGTGTACATGACAGCTGTAGGTTTATAGAAAGTATTTCTTAAATAATAAGATCTGAAAATCAAATTACTCCTTGATCCCTGTGCTACAGAATATATGCTGTGTTTGTAGACATAAAAAAAATTATCTCATTGTACATCTCCATCAGAGAATCTTTGATGACCAGGTGCATTGACAACGAGTATTAATGAAGCAAGATAGGTAGGATTAGGTGACATGAGAATAGGAAAACATCAGATAAAAAGACAGAGTCAGGAACTAATTCTAATGATTGCTAGAGTAGCAAGATTAAATTCTTTAAGGAAACACATGCATTCATTCCTTCCATTACACTCCCGTTCCTTTATGTGTTAAACAAGTTAAAATTTCCTTAGAGGAGTAATTTGGTCCAAGAATAGAAGATGTTTGATTTAGTAATTCTTTGACCAAGAAAGAATTCTCAAGTAGACACCCAGGTCATAAGATCTTTTAATTGTAAACTCACCCTAAACATAATGTCTCCATATACTTGGATGATAACTTCAAAATACCACAATAGCAGGATAACTGCAAAGTTGCTAGGTGACCACTTATCTGGGAAAAGTTTAAATTGAACTCCCCAGTTTAGTTTAGCTGTTATAAATACTCCTGGAGTGAAGTCTGCCTATTGAGTCTTTAGGACCTACCCTCAGCATGTCTTAAACTACTTTCCTTTTACCCTTTATTTTTCCCCGATTTATTCTACTTTACTAAACAAATCTTTATTGGTCTCTTACCTTGTGACCATGAATTTCTTTGTCTATTTTTATTGTTGAATTCAAGAGCCTTGGATCCATTGGGAGTAATTAGAGAATAGAGTTAAGGATTCCTTCTCCTTTCCTATTAGGGATACCCCTCACCCCATACTTTTCACAAGTGACAGTAATATTTTGAAAGAATTTATTTTGAACAGTAACTCTCAACAGTGAGCTTAAAATGTTCAATAAACAATGTTATAAAAAGATGTGCTGCCTTCCAGGCTTTGTTATTCCATTTACAGAACATAGACAAAGTAGATTCAATATAATTTTTAAGGGCCCTTTAATTTTGGAGTGGTAAATGAGCACTGGCTTCAACTAAAAGTCTATAACTGCATTAGCCACATACAAAAGAGGTCAGCCTGTTCTTTGAAGATTTGAAACCAGGCATTGACATCTCTCTATCTCTGAAAGTCTTAGATGACATATGGCATAATTTTAATCTGAAATGTCCCCCAAAGGCCTATGTGTTAATATCTTGACTCCCATTCCATGAGTCTATTGGGAGTTGTAGATGCCTTTAGGAGGAAGAACCTAGTGGAAGTATTTAGGTCATTTCCTTGAAGATAATTGTGGGATCTCTTCTCTTTCTCCTTCTTTCTAACTCTTCACTTCCCAGCTGTCATTAGGTGAATGAACTTTCTCCACCATGCACAACTGCCATAATATACTGTGCCAATATCTACTCACTCAACACATCATGGCCAATCACTCATGCACTGAAAAACTATGAACCAGAATAAAGCTTTCCTCTGAGATTTTTACTTCAGATATTTGTTATAGTAATTGAATGTTGACTGACACATAAAACAAATGGCACAGAGAAGTAGGGTAGTTGCTGCTACTGTATTGACAAGATGTAGAAAAGCCTTTGAATTACTCTATGGGAGGAATTTAGAAAAGTATAGAGAAATTGTAGCACACTATAAACAAAACTTAATGGGCTACTTTGGTGAGGGCTCAGAGTTACATGTTCATAGAAATATAGACAGTATGAGCCAGGCTGATGAAGTTTCAGATAGACATGAAGACTCTACTGAGAATTTGAATAAATGTTACTCATGTTATACACTGGTAAAGAATTTGGCGGCATTATGTCCTGAGACATTGTGAAAGGTTGAACCTAAAGGTGTTATACTATTTTATCTGACAGACAAATATAAGTCACCACAACATTTAAGCAGTGGCATGGGTATTGCTAACTATTTTGAGCTAATTTTCCTGTGAAAATCAGAAGCAAAGATAAATACCAGAAGATTTGGAAAACTCACAAGATTGGCAAGAAGAGAAGTACATATAAACATGCAGCTAAGAATTGTGCAGTTGTTAAAGAGATTATCACTATTCAGAAGAAGCCAAGTGTTTTCTACCAGTACAATGTGAAAAAGAAGCCTTGAGGGGAATCTCAAAAATTGGAAACACTGAGCCAACATATGGTAGGCTCAAAGGTAAGGGAAGAATCTCTGGGCACCTTCCTTGCTTAGGACTGCATATAGAGACCATTGTCACAGTGGACCTAGGTACAGCTCCCATTGGTGACAGAGCTGGACATAATACATATGATAGTGGTTTTACAGAATGTAAGAGCTGTGAGATTATGGGACACCAATACCTCAGAGCACCTTTTGAAAGAGAATGCAGGCACCATAAAAAATTCAGCCTGACAGAGTGGCCATGTGGGTTTCAATCAGAAAATTCATAGTCCACATCCCACCACTGTATGCCATGGTTGCTGGAAAGGGAGGTTTAGGATTTAATGTTTACTCTGCTCAGTTTTCATCTTGCTATTTTCCTATAAATGTTTACCTTATGCCATTGTATATTGGAAGTATTTAAGTTTAACTTATATTTTGAAACAAGGGCTCATTGCCAAGTTTTCCTTGAGCATAAGAGGAAACTTCGGATTTGGAATTCCTAGCAATGCTTGAAGACTTAAGACTTTAGGGATGCTTGGAGATGGTCTGAATGCATTTTGTATTGTGAGATGAACATAAGAATTTGAAGGCCAGAAGCAGAATGTTATATTCCATATCTGAAATGGCCTCCAAAGGTTCATGTATTAAGTGTTGGTCCAGAGCTCATGGCACTATTTGGAGCTAGTAGAGCCATAAGAGTTGTTCATAGTGAGAGGTATTAGGTCATTGAGGACATGACCTCAAACCAGATTTTGAGAACTTCTTCTCTTTTTGTCCCTTTACTTTCTGGCTACCTTATAGTGAATAAGCATCCTCTGTCTCCCACAACGATATACTGTGCCACCATAGACTCAAAGCAAAAATTGATCATGAATTGAAACTTTCAAAACTGTGCACCAAAATAAATCTTTCCTTTCTTATGAATTGGTTAATATCAGATGTTTGTTATGGAGTGGAATCCATATCCTACCAAGACAGCATCATCTACATTGAAAACTGCTCATCTGTTGTTTAATATGACCACAGTCATTCATTATCTTACCTAGACTTTCTGGATAACTTGCTGAAGCTACTATGTCAGCACTTGCTGCTTCACATATATTTTCATACCTCAGGGAACAATCTATGCTAACTACAAACCTTCCTTCTTCAGTTTCCTCTCTTCTTTTAGCCTTTGTAGAATTAAAATGTGTTAGTTCTTTATTCTAGATTAGGTTTTGGCTTAAAAGAATGTAATAGCTGATTTGTTCTTCTCCCCAACCACTACAACTTTCTCCATTACAGCAATAAATTTGTTTGACTTTTTTATCATGTGTATGTTCACTGAAGTTATTCTAATTTCCTTCAAGAACTTTTCCTTTGCATTCAAAATTTGACTGTTTCATCCAAGATTCTTAGCTTTTGGCTTAGCTCTGCTTTTGACATGCCTTCCTCACTAAGTCATGTAACTATTTCTAGCTTTTGATATAGAGTGAGAGATGTGCAGGCTTTCCTTTTATTAAACACTCAGAGGTCATTGTAAGGTTATTAATTTTCCTAGTCTCAGGGGATAGAGAAGACTGAGGAGAAGGAGAGAGTTGGAGAATGATTGGTTGGTAGAGCCTTCAGAACAATATCTCCCAATTCATGGTCATGGTTTGTGGCACACCAGGACAATTGACAATAGTAGCATCACAGATCACCATAACAGATATAATGATAATGAGAAATAAAAATATTGGAAGAATTATCAAAATGTGACACAGAGACATGAAGTGAGCACATGCTGTGGAAAAAAAGGAGCTGATAGACTTGCCCAAAATAATGGTTGTCACAAACTTCGCATTTGTAACAAACACAACAAAAAAAAGTGAAGTACAATAAAATGAGGAATATTTGTAATACTAAACTCCTATAGAGTCTAAAAATTTTGATGTTAATTTAATAACTTATGTATATTGAGAATTTTGAATTGCTTATGATTCATTTAACTTTTTAACACTTACTGAACATCTGTGAAGTGCTTGGTATGTTATTAAGATTTTCAAAGGCTTTATCTGTTCCCTACATTCATGTCAACTGGTAGGAAAAAGATAGGAATTCATTTTTATAAGATACTGAGAAAATTTCATGTTGAGATATAAATAAATTAACATGTGAATAGCTTTAATGGATGGGGATGACAAACAAGCTGCACAGATTAGGTGATATTTGAGCTGAGTTTTAAAGTATGAGTAGGCTCTGTCTATATTTTAAAGTTTGGAAGACTATTTTAAGTTAAAGATATTAAGACATTGGTTCCTGAAAGAGAATAACTTATATAGGGAAAGCAGAAGTGACTAATATGGCTAAAAATGGAGCCTGAGTGAGTGGGTTGTGGCAGATGAGATTTGTAGGAAATCAGAATATGTCACCCCAAAATGTGACTATAGAAAACCGGAATATACCATCCAAAATATGCCTATTTGCCATAAGGATTATTTTGAGCTCATTATTTTAAGAAAGTGCAGGAACAGGAGAAGCACTGAAAATAAGTAGAAGTTACCCTTTTGAAATTGCAATTTATATTTTGTGTGTGCATGTGCATATGTATCTGTGTGTGCATATGTGTATGTGTGTGTGTATGTGTGTGTGTGTATGTGTGTGTGTGTGTATGTGTGTGTGTGTATGTGTGTGTGTGTGTATGTTGTTTGTGTGTATGATACTGGTGTATGAACTCAAGGCCTGTGGCTTGTAGAGAGATGATCTGCCACATGAGCCACCTCCCCAGCCCAGAAATTTACATTTAAAAAAGAAATGTCTGATTTTTAAGAATGTTTCTCTCTTTGTTCAAGGAAAGAAGAATGAATACATTACTAGACTCTATCAATGGAGAAGGCAAGAACTGAAATCTGCATTACTAAACTCACTCTTGTTTGCTGGCTTTTCCTAGTAACCATCCTGACAGCTTTCCTCAACATCTTCTTTGTTTCAACAGACAGTGGGATATAAGCTAAAATTCAAAGTCACCTAAATTCACTGCTTACCAATTTCTCTGGTGTCCCTTGGGTGTGCATGAGACAAACATGTTTTAAATTAATGATTGCCTTTCTTTTCTTAGTCCGTCTTTGAATAGAAGTCTATATCCCAATTAAGACCTATATTGAGTATTGATATTTTTTCCCTTTTGAATGGTTGCAGACAGTAATTAGTAGACAGACTGTGAAAGTCCTAAGTGATACATTTAAGAAGTAACAACTTATGATATTTTAAGTAGGAATAATCAGCTATGCTTCATAGCATAGCAGGAGAGGGGTGAGAAACAAACTGGTTACTAAGGAATAAACACTTGAAGGAAAAGGGAATAAAGCAAGAAAAAAAGGTAAAACTAATCATTTACATGGCAAACCATAAAGACCAGATATTTCCAAATGTGAGAATTATAAGGACCTCAAAATATCTAACAGAAAAGCTATTATTTTCAGAGTGAGCCAAAGAATTGGAAGCATGAGACATTCATTCAGATTTTGAAAAAGAAAAAAGAACCATACCTCTTCTCATCTCTACACCATGCATAGCTGTGGAACTTACAAATGAATAACCTACAGTGAAGCTATCAAGCTATCACATAGTCTAGAACTTCTCTCTAACCTCCAAATATCTCAGACCAGCAGTTCTCACTCATTACCATGTATCAGAATCACCCAGAAGGGTTATTACAACATAAATCACTGGCCTCAAACCTAGAATTTCTGGGTGAGTATGTCTGGGGTGAGAGCCTGAAAATTTGTCTCATTAACAGATACCCAGGAGATGTGGATGTTGTTAGTCTGGGGACCACATTTTCAGAAATTATAAATTTAAAAAGAAGAAAGTCATCTACTTCAATGAAAATGTAGGGATCTGTTAGAAGGAAGGTTTCACAGACCTTTTTTTTTTTTTTGAAGGCAGAGAAATGAGATTTATTACACAGCTCAGGACATGTGGTGGGAAGAGGCTCAAGAAACACTCAGCTCATCTTCAGCTGTCTTTGGGATGCAGCCATGAGTTATAGGTTTAAGTAGACAAAATAACTAGGGGCAGTGGACAAAGGTGTGCCTAGTTAAACTGTCCCAGTAACAGGTGTGCTCTGGTTGACTGTTTTCTCTTCCCAGAGGGGTTCAGGAGAAGATGTTATTTCTGCCATCACTTGAGGGGAGTGATCTGATTCCCCTGAGATGATTGCTCCTTCTCCAGAGTGCAGCCTCATCCTTATAGGTAATTTTTTTAAATTTTAATTTTGTTTTATCATGTTTTACATTTACTTACATGTGTATACATTATTTGGGCCACCTCGCTGTGACTGCTTCCAGACAGATATTTTAATAGACTAAAATTATGAAGTAGCATAAATATTCAAAAATAGACCTTTTAATAGACTAAAATTATGAAGTAGCATAAATATTCAAAATAGAGAGTATAATGTAGCTATTATTAAACAATATTTAATAATCAAAGGTAATGTTTATCATAACTTTTAAAGGGAAATAGTTTATAAGATAGGATAAAAACTATCAATCCTTTGAAATAAAAATATGTCTTTTTATATATGTGTATATTTATAGATACATTGGCAGAACAAAAGACTAGGAAGATATATCTCAAAATGTTATCAGTGGTCATCTCTGATGTGGTGAAGCTATGACTAACAATTATTGTTTTCTTTACAGTTGGTATGTATTTTCTTAGGGTGTCAATAAGTGCAACTCATTTGAGACTAACAGAGGTCTTTTTAATATCAAATCCAGGATTTCCGTTTGTATTGATGGCTTCTTTTGGCAGGGAGGGTAAAAAAGACAAACATATCATATTATAGTAACTAGCTTATCAGGAAATAGAAAAATCATTTTGATTGCTCAGATATTGCCCTGAAGGAGTGACTATGCAGTTGTCCTCATTATCTACCACTTTCAGGACACAGAAAAACCTAAGCCAACAAGGAACTCCCTCTTTGAGTATAATTGATCTTCCATCTTAAAAAAGGTTCGAAGCAAAGATCATCCATCGGGGAAACCACCTGAATGCATGCATGCCTTGCGTGGCTAGGAGGAGTTTTCACTCATGTCTAAAGGAAGGGGACTAAACCACATGAAATAGGAAACCAGGCTTCCTGAAGGAAGAGAGACAGAAGAATTGGAGAGAGACAAGGAGAGGATAAGCAAAAAACTTCCTGGGGAGATTTAAAGTTCTTGTGACTTCAAATTATGCTAGCTTTACTTTCACACAGGATTGAATTTAGCTGCCAAAAATGAATTCACTCTTTCTTTTTTTTTTCCTTCCTTTTTTTCAAAATAGCATTAAATTTATTTCAACAGCCTGTCTGAGCCATTCAATTTTGTTATGAGCTGATGAAAATCCATCATCAGCCAATGACAGACCCTGCCTTTCCCTCACTCCAATTTAAGGCCTGAGTACAAGCAGCTGCAGTATTCCTGTCAAAAGTCAGGCGTGTCAATGGCAAGTCTTCCTCTACTAAGATCGACAGTTGGTCCCTGTTCCTACATCCTGGAACCAACCATCAGGAAACCTGCTCTTTTATCACCTTTCTGAGAGAAGAGCCATTCATTCCATCAGACAAGTGCAATAATATCCCTGAAGCCAGACACACTGGAACTCTGATCTCATCTGTCCCTGCAGGCTAATCAGAGTTGGGCTTGATTTGATTTGACTGAAAGGCCATCAGGAAGAGTGAATTATTTCCTATGACTCATTACCTGAATGAACTCTGCCTTTCTTTGAATACAATCAGAACTCCAGCAGGATTCTCCCCAAATACTACATCCTTCTGCCTACCAGTCACTCTATGGCATCACTGTGGTTTGTTCTACTGAATCTATAACAAGATGAAATATTTGGATCACCTGTCTTAGGATGAGTTAAGATGATAATTGAGATCCAACCTCTGTCCACTATAGTTGAGTCTCTGAAGATAGGAGCATAGAGTCCAAAGTTTGGAAAGACACCACAGGTGATTCTAATACAATTAAATTCTATTATTAACAAATCATTAAAAATCAGAATGTCCATATGAGACAATTGTACAACTTGCTTGCTTTGTAAATTTTAAAAAATGATTCTCTGAAAAGTTCCAAGTACTCATCTACAAAATGAGGGTAATAATATTGGAATTCTTATTAAAATTGTTAGTATTGAACCATACATAAAGCACTGCAGACAAAGCAAGGTATTAGCTAATGTGATGATAATAATTTCCTTTTGTAGATACTGGCTTGGTATAAGAAACAAAGGGTTTTTTTCTTTTTTGAGTTAACATGAATTGAAATTAGGAATATGATATTTACATCTTGAAAGATATCAGGACAAGCCGGGAGCCAGTGGCTCATGCCTGTAATCCTAGTTACTCAGAAGCCAGAGATTAGGAGTATTGCAGTTCAAAGCCAGCCTGGGCAAATAGTTCATGAGACTCTATCTTAAAATAAACCCATCACAAAAAAAGGACTGGTTGAATGGCTCAAGGTGTAGGCCCTGAGTTCAAGCCCCAGTACTGACAAAAAGAGAAAGAGAGAGAAAAAGAGAGAGAGAGAGAGAGAGAGAGAGACAGAGAGAGACAGAGAGAGATTAAGATTAATTAGTGTTTTAAAAATGTATTTTCTGAGTGTAATGTATGATGGGTTCTGTCTTAAAGCTTCAACAAATACTGAAGAATGTTATAAGTTAGTTACTTACTCTCATAGTGTTCTCCATCTAGTTAAATAAAAACCAAAAAGAGCAATAGCTATATGGATAAAGTTCTTTTATATGTGCAAGGCACATAATTTTCTCTGGTGATATTAACCTCAATCTCCTGATGCTTGTAAAATGACTCCTTCCCTCTGTCCATTCTCTGTTCTTCAGAAGTGAGTGACTAGGTCCAGTGAACTTTCTTCTAACTATGGAATGCTTGATGAAACTGCTGAAATAGCAGGTAGCCAAGAAGAGTCCAACAAGAAAAGGATTGCGTATAAACCTATTGAACAAGCTTCCTATTCATAAACACTGTTTTGATAATCTTAAATTTAAGTAAGATTGACTGAACTATCATCATTAATACCAGACAAGCAATTTCCTGGTTTTGTGGAGGCTTGCTATAATGTAATTCCTTATCATTCTTAAGGCTGCCTTATTTCATCCCATCAATCCAAGTAAAATGATATCTTCTTCCTGCTCACCATTTACACACAGTAGAGGTAGAAGAACCACAGACATGGTATCTTCCACAGGTGCAGTGCTGGCAGAAATCACCTGCATACATAGCAGAAACCAGGTCAGACAGACACTCAGGAACAAGCTGAGTAAAATTCACATAAACCAAAGTCTAACCACGAATGGGATTCTATCTGTTCTTATTCCCAATCCAGTCATGAAGTCTTGAAATATTTTCAATATATCTTTTTTTCCTCTTACCTATTGAATTTAGTAGTTTTAAAGGCACTGAAATTTAGAATGCCTGGGAATCCTGCGAAAGGCTTGGTAAAGCAGATTTCTGGATTGCACTCTAGAGTTTCTGATTCAGTAGTCCTGGGGTGCAGACTGAGAAACTCTATGTCTAGCAAGTTCCCAGGTGATGCTGATACTGCTATTACAAGGAGTACTCTTTGATAACCTCTATCCTAGATGAATCACTTGGTTCTTAGTTCCTTAATTAAAAAAAAAACTAATTATGTTCTTTTTTTGAGTTAATTTTCATAATGCAGAAAAATGTGTCTGTGTGCATGTGTGTGTCTAGATGATATTGAGATGTGGTAACAAACAACAGCTCAGTCTTAATTTGAGACAACTCTTAGAGCTAATCCAAAGTCTGAGCTCAATGTGGGATTAGCTACAGCCTATGTTGCTCCTGCTTGCCTTTTCATCTTTTCCCTGTACCCATTACTGTTCCCTTCACTTCTCCCAAAATATTACACTCAAAAGTATATCCAATAAAATGATTGCATGAAAATATCCACTTCAGTTTCATAACTGGGAAATAAAACCTGAGCCCTACTTCAGTTTGTAGCAACAATTTTGTGTATGTTCATTGTTTTGTTTATAGGGTTGTGCAAACAAATACTGAATTCTTGCAACCCTGAAAGGCAGCAATGGGTTTGAATCAATTACTCCATAAACTCCTGTTAGCAGATAATTTCAGTTTGAGTCAAAATGATCAAATTTAATTCTACATGGCAGCATTATTTTCACTTGTATTAGATATCCCAAAAAACAAAATAAATTTAGAATATTACTATAAACTACTTTCCACTGCTGACTTTACACTTTTATAAAGATTTTCCCTGTTTCATAGTTTTCTTTGTTGCTTTAAAAAAAGGAAATTTATGGGAAATTTTTGAATAATATATTAAGCAGATAGCTATTTTTAAAATTTAAAAATCATTTTGAATGTCTGTAGGAGTAAGTGTATATTTACATTTGCATTTGCTTCCCTCTACTATATACAGATAACAGTTATTTGGTTGAAGAATTTAGTGTGTTTTTAATTACATTCATATTTATTGTTCAACTTGCATAGATATTTTGGTCTATTTAAATTCTGTTTTCTATGCCAACTAACATGAACTGTGTGTGGCCACAAAACTCCCTAGAGAAGAAGCTCACCTCTGCCATTCTCTCGTTTTTATTCATTTTTTCCCTGGAAGCAGGTGTTACATCTGTCAGTACTTGGCCCAGTAGTCTGTGCTAATTAACTTATAAATTATGTCCATGTGGCACTGCCTGTCCTGAGGGGCAGTCCTATTTGTTTGTAATGCTGCTTTGAACAGGGTTAAAAAGGTCTACTAATTTTACATAAATACTGACCTAATTGTTCGGACACTGGAAAGCTTGTACTTTGCTTGTTTTGGATTCCCTACTGTGGTTTTCCATAACTCAGGGTCCATGTGTACACACTGAATGATCTGAATAGTCAAGGGAGATGTTTCTGTATACATGGGCAGTTTAGAGGGCAAAGAGGTCTTAGCTGTAAGACCATGGGAAACATGTAATCATTGATGATATGGGGAAGAGAAATTTGACCGTATATGTTTCCCTTCTGCCATCAAAACTGAACCACTCTTTGGCCTGTCCTTCAACACTTTTTTCTGAGTGGGTAATAGTGATCTAACTGAGGCATGTACCATTGGTGAATGTTTAATATTTGAGAATAAATACTACTTTTCCTTCCCAAAAGAACATATTTGAATCAATGAAACTCTTCCTTAGAGAGACACTGGCCATGAGACAGAGGCTGTGAGAAGCAAGAAATCAGTGATTTACTTCTTCCTGGTCTGTTTTGACCAATATGCCTTTATTTCTTTCAGCAAAATATTTGCCTCCCTTGCATACTGTTTAACAGCAATCCTTCATATGACTCTACAGATGGTTAGGTGAACCTTGAAAAAACTTCTGAAGACAAAAAATAGGTAACCTTTATGTAACTCCTAATAAGTATGATTAACTTATTCTTAAATGGAGAAAACTGAGGTTCCTTTCATAGATTGTTTTCAATGTCACACTGGCTTAGAAAGAGGACTGTGCCCTTTTGCTGGTGGCTCACACCTATAATCCTAACTACTGAGGTGGCAAAGATCAGGAAGATCACAGTTTGAAGCCAGCCTGGGCAAATAGTTCTTGACAGCCTATCTTGAAAAAAATCCATCACAAAAAAAGGCTGGTGGTGTGGCTTGAGGTGTAGACCCTAAGTTCAAGCCCCAGTACCTCAAAAAAAAAAAAAAAAAGAAAGAAAGAGAAATGTGAAATTCCACAGGAAGGGAAATGCTATATTTCCTCCCAAATGGCTTTTTATTATCAATTTTAAGCAGCTGATAAAAAAATGATATACTGTAGTCCAAAATACACACTGGAAAAAATAAGCACAAGTACTGCTATTATAATTTTATTGTACCAGAAATAAGTAGATCAGAGTGGGGAGAAGTATTCATCAAAGCTAATTATAAAAATATCTCATATTTAATGATTTTTATTAGTTGAAGTTGTCTATCAAAAATAACTCCAAATATAGAGATAATAATTTATAAAAATGATGTACCACATTAAATAATACAGGTACTATAATATAGTTTAGTCAGCTGATCCAGGAATAACTTATATTTCTTTTTAAAATTGAAAAGAATAATAATGACTTCAAGTTTATTTACTTATTTTGTGAAATTAATATGAAAAATTAATACAGTATTTGGAATATTTGGGACTAGATGTATGAAATTATACTAATACAAGTCCCTGCTAATCCACCAATGCTACCATCTACAAAATACATTTTCCAAAAATTTTTGTTTTTTGAAATTTTTTACATACTCAATGCTTCTTTGCCAACATATTTCTAAACCTGAAAGATCTTCTCTACTTAACATTAAGTAACCCTGATGTTCTTGATGAGTTAGTGGAAAATGAGGCATACAGTTCGTCCTTCAATGATAACTGGAGAATTTGAAATTGGCCTTAAAGAAGAAACTACATAAACCTGAGGTGCTCTAAATAATTTTAACATCTTGATTACTTTGAAGGTATAATGTTGAATCTACTTATTCCACCAAATAAAATCATGAATATATTGTGATCTCAATGATCATATTTGCATTGAAATTAAATGCCTACAGGACTTTTTGTTTTTATAACTCCCTGTGAAACTCTAAGTATTTTAAAACAGAAAGTTGTTTAAAAAGAAAAAAGAAAAAAGCAAACATCAAAGTGCCTAAAAGACACTACTACTATCTTGAAGTGAAAATCAGTGTAAACTTTGGGAAAATCTTAAATTATTAAGTACCTTGATGACATACAGGTATACTTTTTATTGTTTTTATTAACTTGAAAATGTTCTTAAGTAGAAGACTTTGGGAAACTTCTTCAATTAGGATTTGAGAATGAAAGATGGACCTGGTAGAATAAGAATATAATTCTAGCACTTGGGAAGTGGAGGCAGGAGGATCATGAGTTCAAGGCCAGCCTGGGCTATGTAATGAGATGTAAACAAAGATGATGTTTACCTTCCCAGGATATAAAAGGAAACTGTCAGTGATGGGGCATCAAAGTAAGTGGATTTGTCCTATGGAATGTAAATAAACTTTAGAAAGGAGTTATTCATGCTTAAGTCGTTTACTTTTAACAAGTTTTTTCATGATTAATCCCTGAGATTTGAAGGCAGGGAAGAGAGAATTAATCTTCTTTCATCTTCTTTTTTCTCTTAAGATGCCAACTCTCCTAGTTGTCTCCTTTCTACTCTGATGCTAATGAGGCTGATAGGAAGCTACCACCTTCTCTATGATTGAATGTGGCACTTGTAATACTTGGGAATGGAAGAAACCATATAGTGGCAGGTTGCCACACTTTATATTATAAAAAGATGCTAAATGTATTTTTTTTCTTATTGTCTCAGGTAAAACTCTGAAAAAGAAAACAGTAAGTACCAACTTGTCAGCATTTCCAAAGTGAGTTGTTGTGTTACCTTGGCATAGAGGAAAGCTTTTATTATGATTATTAAAATTAAGTTTGAACAAAACCAGAGTATATGGTAACCTTCTTTAGACATCATTAAAACTTGGTTTTGCACCCTTTTCTCATCCCCTGTGTTGAAGATATTATAAAAGGTAGAGGTAGCACCTAAAGGTTGAGAGACTAAAGAGAGAACACCATGTAGGACAAGAATTACTGTAACCAGGAGTTCTGGACCAGACACCCAACCTCATGTGTTCCACATAGGATGTCAGCCACTCACACCCAGACAACAAATGAAGAGACAAGTAGAGGTAAAAGGCAGAGGAAGGAAATTTATTATGCAGAACAAATACACTGTGGGAAGAGGCCAAGTCAGCATTTCATTACATCTTTGGGACACAGACCTGAACTTTAAGTTTAACTAGAAGAAGAATTGAGAGAGGAGGTGATAGTCACAGGTATGGTCCAGTTCACCATCATATCAAGATGGTCAGGTGGCACATGTTCCCTATAAAACAGGCCCTGTTGTCTGGGGGCACATTCCTGTCTTTCCTGGATTCTATAGTACCTGTTAGGTGGTTTCAGCACAAAGACACAGGTACAAAATGGAGGAAGGCATGTCAAGGTTTTTATGCTATTTCCAGTTAACTTATACACTCAAGAAAGGAGTCGGTCTGAGCATTTTAACATGCACAGGTTCAAGTACCTGTTACATTACTTGTATGCTTTGGGTGAATGAGCTTTGTGCCTCCTGTTCATCTGAAGACAAAAGAATTATAAAAGAATGAAGAGATTTCAAAGAAACTAGTATAAAAATTTCCCCTGGGAAAACTAGTGTCTAACCATTGACAGAGGACATGTAAAAATAAGCTGGCTACAACTGGAAAATCCAGGACAAAACAATACACTGGAATAAGATGTAATCCTTAGACAGAAGGGTACATGTTTCCAATGAACCAGATATGTCTCATGAAAGACAAATAAAATTCCATCTTAGCAGAAGATAAGTCCTAGAAATTCAGGGCTAGCAGAGAGTACACCTAAAATTAGCTAGGCAGAAACACCATCCTTGTTTCAAAAGAATACGAAGAAGAGGATTCCTCTGCAGCATTCACCAAATGATGGATCTACCACCCAAGCAAGAGAACAAAATTGGTTCAGTAACCTAAGATTTTATCTACTTCTTTAATTTCTATTTACTCTTGTGGTGAAAATTTGCAAGAGTGAAGCTGACTTAATCGAATGCTTGGCACATAGAAGGTGATCCATGAATGTTAAATGAATTTTCTTTTGCTATCTTTCTTATATTTTATGTTGTTTTGCCTCTATGCAACTTCTCATAATTAGTTGTATTTTTCTCATTTTCATCCTTTTTTATTTTGGTGGAGGGAATCATACTAATAGTATCCTTGAACCCTACTAGGCATCAGTAGCTATAACTTCTACTGTGTAAAGCTGAACAATGTTTCATGAAGGTACGAAATATTAAAAGAGGACTAAGCTTCAGTGTGAAGTGCTCAGAGAACTAAGAGTTGGGATGGAAGGCTCAAGGGAATGAAGGTGTCTGTAAATATTTATATCATCAGCCATCAGTTCCTGGACAACACCTTGTCAGAGCTGAAATGATGGGCAACAATGCTAATCAGTAGCTAGAATCATGGTAGATGTTTTTTTTATTGGTAATGTTTGTTTCAACTCATACTTCTCTCCTCAATCCTCTGTGGTTATTTTTCCACTCAATTCCTCCCAAAAACTATCTCAGTTAAGATATAATTTAAATACATTACCTGGAGGAGCAAATGTGCCATAGGAAATCTTCATAGGGCCAGGGCCTTTGGCAGCATTGATGTCACAAGAGACAGACCTGTTATCACAAGGAAGATACCCCACTCTGCTCACAGAACTGAGTCTAGATTGTTCTCAAACTCACAGCTAATATATTATATTATAAATGAATGTAATCTTAATTCCGTAATTACTAGATACCATTTGGAAGTACTTGTTATAGTCATTTATTAATTATAGATTAGTAACTAGAAATAAATTATAAGCAGAAACAAATTTTGTTTACGTTTTCAGACACTAAGCACAGTAAGATGGTTGGTGAGGCAGGAGGTACAGTATAATGGCTAAGAACTTGGGCTCTAGTTGTAGATTGCTTGGGTTTACCTCCTGACTACCTTCAATTACTGTGTATCTCACGTAAGAACACAAAGCTCTTCTCTGAACTGCATTGTCTGCAATTGTAATTAGAGATGATTGCATTACTAACTCAGTGTTTTGTGGTAAATTATTCAGGTTACATTTAAATTTAAAAACTGAGTAATACTAGCTCAATTCACTACTTTCAATTCAAATATTATTTTAATATTACACTATATTGGTAGTGTACTTGATTTTTGAACAATGTCTAGTGGTTAAAAAATATCTTCTGAAAGCAGATAGACTCAATACTCAAAACCTGACTTTTCTACTGTCTATCTTTCTGATGTTACTATGAATAGTCTTTTGGCATTTTGTCTCTGTTCCTACCTCAGATTCTGTTGAGAAACTGAAATGAGTGAATGTATGTAATTGGTTAACCCAGTTAGTAGTTGGGAAACACTCCAATGCAGCCCTCTCAGCACAATTATCATTGATATTGTCCATGTCTTCAGAACTAAAGTATAAATTGTATGTTCTTCACAGAGAATGGGAAAGGAATATTTTATAAGTCAATACTTATGGAACTAAACCAATCTTGAAATCTATTGGAAGAGTAAGAGACGACATTTCACAAGAATTCTGTCAACCTACAGTCCTTATTGCCGGGTGCAGGGATCACTCTATGGAAAATTATAAGGAGGATAAAAATGTCCATAATTGTCATAATCCCCCCTTGTTTTGCTTTAGGTATCAAGGGCCATTTTATTTCTTAACTATTCCTCCAGGAAAAATAACTTGACCACCTAACTCAATAGGAGATATAGTAATGTAATTAACAATATCATTGTGCCCTAAATACTTTAATTTGATAATCAAATTAAAGCTAATAATTTAAAACTCTTATCTTGTAGTTTTGATCATTTGTAAGGCAATTAGGGAGATGTTATTGGAGAACTTTTCTTCAGTCCTGAAATCATTAGGATAGTTTCATCCATTGACCATACGTAATTCCAACTTACAGTGTTAGGGAGAAGGTTTAAAATCCATGCTGCTTTTTGTCCTTAGTAACAATAATGCCTAAATTAAAACCTAACATTTTAGCTTTGCTTCTAGTAGCTGGTGGACAAGAAGTAGTGAAAGGAAGTTGCTAGGTGAGACTGTGCAGGTAGCTTTCTCAAGAGAAGAATGAGCAAGTGATCTGTACTTTTTTGCCTCTTCTCACCATCTTCTTTCTGCTATTCTACGTAGAACTCTACTGTGATAGCAGAGCACCACAATCATAAGGTAATTACAAAGACTGAGGCAGTGCATGAAGAATGATGGAATAGACAATAAGACGTTGCCTGGGTGTGGAAACACCATACATGCTTGCTCTTGACTGCATACTTTTAGATTCCTGTCAGGTGAAATAGAAATAAATGTTTATCTTTTCTAAACTCCTGTTGTTTCTGAATTTTTAGACCAGTGCAAGTCCCTAGTGATAGAAGCATTCTGTCTTTTTGCAGTGTTTGATATCACAGCTGAAGTTGACTTGGTTTTAAAGCATATAGGTATATTTATGAGAAGTAGGGACAGGCTAAGGGATGATGAACGTGAGCTACAGTGACTATCCACTTAAGACACAGCACAAAGGTATCTAATCTGTTCCACTTGACATAATAATCTAGACATGCAAGAAATGTGTAGGAAATAGGCTGGTAGCAGAAATTGTGACTACTTATAAAAAGCTTGATGCCAAAAGATAGAACCTTAGTAGGGTATGTGTGGTAGATTACAGAGGGCCCCCTGACTTCAAGACATCTGATCTTTAAGAGAAGGACTCTACTTATTCCTCTTGAATCTGAGTATACTCTGTGACCGCTTTAATTGATCAGACACAGCAGAAATGAAGCCTTGGCAGTTCTAGGTCTCAGCTTTAGAGACAAGTAGGTTTTCATTCTTAACCTTAGAATGCTTGCTCTAAGAGTATAAGTTGCCATGTAGAAAATTCAACTACTCAGCTAAAGAGACCACATTGGAATGTCTGAAATGACATGGATGGTAAGAGGGAGAAGGTTCAGCCCAGCCATCCAGCCAGGCAGCCATCCTTGTCAATGTGCCTGGCAAATGAATGATACTGTCTTGGACCCCTAGGTCAGCTCAGATATAAACTGAATTCAAAGGCAAGACCTGTGTAGAAAATTGTCCTTCCAAACCCTACCCAAATTCCTGACCCACAAAATCATGAAATATAATAAGATGATTGGTATCTTAAGTCAGTAAGTTTAGGGTCATTTTTATGCATTATCAACAAAGTGGAAAATGTGGGAAGTGAACTAGCAGTAGCTCAATTTCAAGACAGGGCACTGGCACTCAATGAAAACAGAGAACTGGTCAAAATAACTTGGTGGTATAATTTTATTTGTTTAACCAAATGAAGGGGGTGCATTTTATTTGTGATGTTATGTGTATTTTTTCAATTAATTAATTTAAAAGGTACTAGACTTTAGATGAACTGAAGCATGTAAAATAAGTGAGGGAGAGAAATACCAGAACCCAAGATAAAGAATTGGAACTGAGAAGATGACAATGACAAGTCCAACATACTCTGGAAATTCTATAAGGAATGGGAAAAGAAATGTGATAGGCCTGCCATAGCCAATGAATTCAGAAAAGGCTGAAGTAGGGGAAATAGGCAACTATTTCAGTATAAGAGCTGGAATATATAAACACACTAAATTTTAAGGTAAATTTTATATCTGTAGGATTTGAATATATGTAAATGTCTTTTACTGTACTTAAATATGTCTGCTAAAAATTTATTCAGGTTCTATTGTTCTTCCACTTAATAAATGTATTCTTAATTTATTTATCTGAAAAATATTCCCTGGTAGCTTTCTCAAAAAAATAACAAATTCCTAATAAAAGCTCTTGACAGTACCTAGCACACAGCAAACTCTCAAGAAATACGAACTTTTTCTTTAACAGCATTCAGATGACCATGGGAAAAGTAGTTGAGAAAAAGGTGGTATTGTGGAGAAAAGAGGTAGAGAAATTTGAAGAGACCCTAGCTGGTCAGTTGAGAGAGGAAAATCAAGTTGGGATAAAAGTAACCAACGAAGTTAATTATATTTCTGTCTCTTGTGTGCTACCTTTCCAATAGTCCCACCCCCACTCCTTGTTCCTGAAAGAATTGTTCAGACTTCCGTAAATCACAAAAACAGAGTTGAATGTGAATTATCATAGTGTCGATATCTGGAGATTCCTGGAACCAGGCAGCAACAACTCTTCTTCTGTGGCAGACATGAGAGGGTATTTTGCCTGGATTAAATACTGTTTATGTATTTGTAAAGTTAATCATAAGGAAGAAATGATGCCATTAGCAAAAATGAAGGTAGACTCAGTGGAACCCTCAAAATATTGATGACTAAACACCAAAAGATTTTTTTCCTTACAGTCTTGAAAGAAAAAGTGGTTATAGGCTGTTGGTAGAATGGATGGATTGAGGATATTTGGAGATTCTCACTAACATGAAGTGTTTTCATCTTGAACCAGAGATAATAAATGATGCCTGTTAGTTGGAAATTATTTTTCAAAAAGGAAATATTTAACATAAGAATATAAGAATGTTTTATAAAGTATAAAGACTGGTAAGTAGAGAAGTCTGAACACGAAAGTTCCAACAAGATTATAAAACAAGAGAGAAATTGCACATGAGTGTATATACGTGGCTGCCATAGGCTCAACTGGGTGTGAGTGAGTAGTCTCAGAAAGAAAAAAACTTTTTGTGAGCTGAAAGTAGTGCTTAAAAGAGTATTCATAACATCACATGTGAAAGTCTCTGCTGTGTCACAATAACCTTTCACTTAAGGATGTTATGTCATACTGTAGATGTGGAGACTTGCATTACCACTTAAATCCATATGAAAGTCAAACACAAGCTCAGCTGTTTTTGATTCATATTATTTTTGGATTGCTTCCCACAATTATACAAAATGTCCAAACTATCCTAGCAAAGTATTTATAACAATGGATCATCCTCTCAAACTTTCTCAGCCTTTTGATTTTCTTCCATCCAATCTGATTTCTGTGTGGTTGTTAATTTTTTCACATTCTTTAAGATAAAGATTAAATTAATATCTTTTTTACAGACTACAGGAATGCATCATTTGTCATTTTATTTCCTTTACTAGAAGGTTTATCTGTAATTTGAAGCCACTTAATCTAATTCCCAAAGAACAGTATTAATACACGTGCAAGGCAGGTCTTTCCCCCACCCACCCCTGGAAAAATCACTTACATTATTTCTGTGCTCTTATTGTAGTGTTTGTTGTAAAGAAAATTTGGCAACTATGCACCCCACCCTGATGTGGTTATGTAAATCCACACACAGCTATTACCTTTAGTGAATCAGCTTTGGTCTTTTCTTTGGAACAACACCATTACAAGTGGCATTTGCAGCTTTCATGTGGCTATATGCATGCAATTATTGAAATGAAATAGCCTTTCTTTGTTCTGCCAATTGATTTAGAAACTACCCAAGCACAAATTGTACAGAGATTACGTAAGATGATTCATATATAGTACAATGGTTTGAGACTGGTGGGATTTCTGTGACTGGTGAATATTAAAGATATTTCTACCCATGATGGATGCAGTCAATAGAGCAGATACTCTTGATTTACACAATGACTATTACTGGTTTAATTCAGAAAAGTGAGGCCCTCAGCAGCTGTGAGAAGTAGGAGAATCCTAGACAGGGAACAGAATATGAATAAAGAGCCACTTTAGGATCTATTTAACCATCAACTACCCTATCCTTCTCTACTTAATAATGCTTGAACCCTTTTGCTTTGTTTTTCTGAGTTTTACACTCCACTCTCTAGCTGATTCATGTCTAAGTGACAGGAAGGCTGAAATTTAAAACACCACCCTATTCATTCTTTGCTTTTCCTTTCCTTAACTTGGAG
This sequence comes from Castor canadensis, assembly GCF_047511655.1. Taxonomy (NCBI): domain Eukaryota; kingdom Metazoa; phylum Chordata; class Mammalia; order Rodentia; family Castoridae; genus Castor; species Castor canadensis. The sequence goes on along the minus strand of NC_133388.1, from coordinate 22,902,115 downwards.
GGGAAGTCAGAAACTTCAGTAACACCATGTTTCTGTTGTTTCTATTTTAGACCACATGGCCAGAGACTGCTCACCACTGTTTGACAGGATGTTGCTGTGTCTCCTTGGTAGGGGTCCGATGCTCTTCAAACAAAGAGAATTGGATTCCTTTGACTCAAAAAAAAAAAAAAAGTCAGCCACACACATGCAGGCGACACCTCACAGAGAGTCATGTTTGGGTAAGAACTTCTGAATGAAGCTTGCTTTCTAGTTATTTTCTCTTGTTAAAGAACAGAATATATAACTTCATGTGAGTTTTAGCAGCTCATTCTCCTAATATTATGAAAGCTGTGGATCCTTCAGTCCTTCTATCTAAAATTTCTGAGCTCAGAGGTAATTTGGAATCCAAAATTTCTCAGATATAATGTCTACTGGATATTATGTAATATCTCAAATAAATCTTGGAAGGATCGTTTTAAAAGACTAATAATTCTGCAGCAAAGTAGTTCTAGTAATTCTTTATTCAAAATAAAGAACATGGATAAGGGTTAGGAATAATATCACACCAATTCCATGGATGTTTTCTAGAAAATTAGTACTGATTAGGCCAGATTTTGCCCTTTTGTAGTACTGAACAGCATTTTGTGTTTAGATCTTTGTGTACTTTTGAAATTTCAAGCAAGATATAGAGTTAAGCTATGTTATAGATTATACTAAATACTTGTGTGAAAAATAATTGGTTGAATAAAAAAGTGAGCACATTAATGATCTTTCTCTTATAGAATAGAAATAGAATAGAAAACAAGGAGGATATAATATTTTATGGTTTAATAGATTATTTATATGTTTAAGCAGGCTTTAAGGGGGATATATTACTAGATATACTACTTGTATTTCCTGTCCTATTTTTGTATACAACATTTGAGATCAGGGTAATTAATTTGTCATTTTCAGGTTCATTATAGGTCTTACATATCCTCAAGTAGATCCTATTCTTAATTACCTTTCCTTAAATTTTCTGTAATCACTAAATACTCTTTCCAGTTTCACCCAACACAACAAAAAACATAGGAAATGGATACCTATGAGTACAGGCTATTCTCCTCCAAAAAAAAAAATTCTATTGATTTTGAAGAACATTTCTAGTGTTTATTTGTAAAACAATTTGTCTTTGATTTACAAAGTGTGAAATTTGTCAGGTCCTTTGTAATACTTTCAGGTGAAGAGCATTCTGCACAATTAAAAGGTTCTGACATTCTTTTGCTTAATTTTTTATTGGCATCTGTTAAGTTGTGCATAGTAAGGGGTTTCATTATGACATTTCCATACATGCTTATAAGGTGCTTTGATCATAGTCACCCTCTCACTAAAGGGTTGTCATGTTTTGAAGATTTATTTTATTGTATGTCTGATGCTATTTAAAGAAAGAATATTACTAGAAAATATCAGTAGGATGGAAGAAGTTATATATGTTATCTTTACCTTGAAGAATTACCTCATGCTATAAAATTGCCTTCCAGATGGCTACCTGCAAAGAGCAATGCCCTGCCCTCTGACTGTCCAAAAGGAAAGGTTATTTCAGATTTTGATACTTTTTGTTAAAAAGTCTTACCTTATCTCAACCTTAGTGTTGTGTTACATTTTGGCTATTTTTGGTTTATGTCACCATATTAAATTCATTTTCAAAACAGTAATTAACCCACTCAGTCAAATTAAATAATTTTAATCCATTTGTTAAGCATATTCCTCCCTCCCCCTCTTAGGAAAATAATCTAGGTATTCATTTCTAACATTTTCTGAAGTATGCTTTTACCATTTATTCACTAGTACACTAAACATTATTTTTCCCAAGGAAAAACAAGCCATTGGCACTCTAACGAGCACTGAGTGAGTTCAACGTGACAAAACTGAACACTTCCAAAACACTGGCATTGTAAGGGCACATGAAATGGCATCTTCTTCCCTATCAGCCAGTACATCTCTGTATCCCCAAAGTCTACCAAGAATAATAGAGTTACAAAAGCAATGTGTTCAACATGGAGGCTACTTACTATGAGGAGGCTAAAAAGAAAGAAGTACTTGCAGAGAGTTGCTGGGAGAAGTGAAGGAGTTGTCCTAAAGCTTGTGTAACAGACACTGTTTTTTCCACTAGAAGGAAAGCAAGGATTAACTGAACAGATTGATGTTTTCATGTTTATCTTGGGGTTTTACAGATATATTTGTAATTATGTAAATGTATAAAACATTCAGTAGTTGCTAAAAGGGTAATATCACAGGTATTTCTTTCTTCCTAAAAAGAAAAAAAAAATATTTTGGCTTCTAAGTGCTACTAGATGGCTTCAATCATTATATCCATATTTCATCATTAAAGCTAGAAAATGAACCCATTGGCTAAACTTCTTGGCTTCCAGAAATGCATCCATTTACTACTAAAGAGATTAGTACCTGGAGTGGGAGACAGATAGATTAACTGCATGGAATTTACCATTACAACCAACAGAATGAGGCTTTGTCCAAAAGAAGGGAGTTTCCTCAACATGGACTCAATATGAAAACTTTCCATACCTCAACACTTCATGTTTGACTCTAGTAGGATTTGCAAGACAAGCACTAGCTAGTAATAACTATAATACCATTAACTCTAGTGGTACAAGAGCAACACTATCCTAATTCTTTGTAGATCCTAAAACATTTTCATGAATACCAGATTCACCAATGAACCTAAAGAAATTACTGCACAAGTAAAAAGCAGCTCTCCCCACAAAGACAAGCATGATTTCTCTTTATTTTAAAAATGATTCAAAAAATGTCCAAACTGTCTTGGCATCCCAAGAATCACATGAATTTAAACCTGAATAGTATTATAAATTTGTAACATATTGACCATTCAGTAGTAACTCAAAATTATGTTTGTCAAATATGAGCTCACAAGAGCTAAGTATGTAGCACAGTAGTAGAGTACTTGTCTAGCATGCTTCATACACTGGTTTAGTTCCCATGACCATACACATGCACACATACACACATACACACACACACACACACACACACACACACACACACACAAGTGCAAAGCAAGAAATTCCAGACATAGGTTGATCTCAGAGATCTGTCAGGCCAAATGCATCATCTTTTTAAGAGAAGAAACTGAAGTAAGCAAAGTAGCTACTTACATACTAAGCTGTACCCAGAAACCATCCCCCATTTTACTACTCCTGTTTTCTAACCTGTCCACCATATTCTAGAGCCAGAAAAGGAGATTTCAGGTACCAATGCCATGAATATATCAAGTAATCAGAACACCAGAGAGAAGAAAACATTGTTCACAGCCAGGGAAAACTGCAAAGGTGGCTCCCAGCTGTACATTAATGAGAGAAAAACTAGGAAAGGATGATTTTTTTCTCTGCAGACACAGCAGGGAAATTAGCTAAGAGGAAGTCAAAATATGTAAATGTGATTGGGTACTGAATGAAAAGGACTTTGAAAGAGCCTGAGCAGGAGGTGGTGGCAGGCTGGGGTCTTAATTAACTCGTAGTAGATTCTACAGAAAGGTGTTCTTCCTGCTCAGGAATTTGCTGGGCCCATTAAGTATCAGGTAAGTTCAATAGAAGCTTGTCATTTGATGTTCATTTCCCTAGTTCTTTTACAGTGATAAAAACATTTCCATTGGAAAGCAGTTTTTCTTTCCCATTGCAGATTCCTGTGGAAAATCCAGTTCTCTTCATTGCTTTTCAGAACCGGTAATATTAGGCACCAGAACATATTGCTGACTTTGGTGTCATATTTTCTAAGACGAGTACAGGCTCTGAATGAGTGTTTTAGATGCTTTCATGCTGAGGTTCAGTTATTTACAAAGACTGAAAGGTTGAATGAGCAGGTAGTTTAGAGACTGTTAGCCTAGTATTTCTCAACCAGGGTGACTTTGTAGTCCCCTCTTGGGGAACATTTGTCAAGTGTGTAGATAGTTTAAGGTGTTAAAATTGAGTAGGAATGATACTAGCATCTAGTGGTACAGTGTCGCAATTCTGTGAAACATCCTGTAATGCATAGAACAGCCCTTCACAACAAAGAATTACCCCTGATTGAGCAGTGTCTAGGTTAAGAAACTCTTGTGAATGATTTTATTTTATGAATGAATGTAAGAAGACTCACTGTGGTTGAGTAAGACATAATGTGGAATTCTTTGATAATTCTTAAGACTGGTTCAGATTTCTATTTAAAATTCTCAATATTTTAAAAATAAGGAAGATCATTCTGTTCTCTTAATTTGTCAAGTATGTCTGTAAAATGATTCATTTGCCTTTAAAAAGTTAAGGAATATCAAGAGGATTAAGTTAATGTACTTCATCCTGGTTTATTTCTGATAAACATCAAATGAAGGTGAATGTTGAAGGGAACATGGATTATATACAGATAGATAGATAGATACAAAGCATAGAGTGATCTTTTCTCTAACTTCACAAAAGCGAATTAAGAAGAATAAGTTTCATTATCTCAAAATGATAGGCGTATGGAAAGTTGACTCCAAGTCAATTCTCTAGTTTTTCCTAAGAAAACTACCTCCTTATCTCTTCTTTCTGGCTTTCTGTGCAGGGAAGATAAATATACAACCAGTTCTCATCATCAGGACTTGCATAACCACCCCTCCTTGGTCTGCACGTGACTGCAGAACAGCATGAATCATCACTTGCTCAAAGAAGACTGTGCCCAAACGAAATTGTACCATTAAAAGTTTGAGAAGATTTTAGCCCCTGATCCAAATTTCCTGAGTTTGGGTGACCTTGTACTTTCTATTACATTAAAATCATATACATCTAAGAAGCATTCTTTTCTTGAAGAAGCAGGAACAACATTCATAGAATACATTTGAGCACATTCAGCTCTTGGCCTGTCATGAACTGGGGCCCTCCTAGGTATCAACTTCTTTAATTAAAGAAAAGAAATCATTTTGCTCTTATTTTCTGAGGGGTAGCTCCTTAACATTCTGTAGTATTCACACTTAAATGAATATAAGTATCCTTCAGTTTAGCATTATTTTAGCTTTTATGCAAACATATTGATCATTCACCTAAAACACATGTTCCTTTTAAATGTACAAATTACTCTCCCTCCAATAAGTTATCAGTCCCTTATTATTTATGATCAGTTTCCTGCAGGAGGTTTTCCTTTTTTGCTCTTTTTGGTTTTGTTTTGCAGAGCAGTATTCATATTGTTACCAAATTTCCTAGGACATTTTCTGTTTGAAAAGCTTTCTATAATTTCATTAATCTATTTCTGTCCTAGTGCATAATGAACTGAAGATGTTTCCTATTAACTGTAATCCTAGGATATACAAAGGCATTGCTATTGTGTGTCTCAATCCAAATAATTCTTGTCTGATAAACCCAGAGAAGAGAAATATAATGATTTTCTAGTTATAATCCAAGCACAGAGTTAAAATGTATATCTTATTAACATGTTATTTCAAAAGAAGGTTTAAATGCTTTTCCATAAATGAATCTCATTATGTTTTAAAAGTTTGCTAACTACCAAATTCGTTCAATCATTTGAACATAAATAACCTTTCAGTGCTAGAATTGGTTGGAGGGTCAATATATAGATATATTTTTATGAAATGCATCAAGAGTCATTTTAATTGTAAACTGTGCAATTTATGTTTTATCTATCTATTTATCTATCTCTATCACCTATCTGTCAATCATCTATCTGTCTAAACTTTATCACAAGTTAGTGATATATTTTTGATTACCTACTTCCTCTCTAATCTGTCATGCCATAAAGTTCTTCCTTCCTCTCCATCATATCTGAAATTTACTTCCACACTTGCCACCTTTTTCTAAAGCCCTTGCCTTGCTTACCAGTCTTTCAAGGATCCTTAGGCCTTATTTACCTAGTGGACTATTGCAACTCCAGTGCTTGACACATAGTAGCATTCAGAACATTATTTTTATGTGAATAAATCTAAATATCCCATTTGATGTTGGGCCCTTAGAGATTAAGACTCATATTTGTTAACATATGAATCTTTAATATAGAGCACTATACTCAAATATTTGGAGCACAATTTAATGTCTCATGAAACAAAGTATTCTAATGAAAAAATAAAGTTAATTCTTCTAAGCTTCTCATTTAGTTCAAGTGTAAGTTCTGTTCCTTAAGAGTTGTTTTCATCTGATAAAATGATTAATTCCTCTCACGGATAAATTCTTAATCCAATGATTGTAATGTATGTACCTAGGATGTGCAATGCTAAAGGACTGAAAAGTACACCACACACAATAAATTCTAAAATATTAACCATAATTCTCAAAGCATTCTGATCAATTGCTCCACAGATATATAAACAAGTTATTACTAGACAGTTCCCACATTTAAATTATAAACTCTACAAAGGTTATTTGAGAACTTTCCCCATCTTCTCCTTAGCACCTTGCTGAGTGTTAGAAGAAGTCCACCATTCATTCAAAATCACAAGTACTTATTAGCTCCTATATGCCAGCTATTAATTTTGGTGCTAAGAATACAAAGAAATTTTGGCAAAAATATATGTCTTTGTGAAGTTCATGATAACTGGAGGAGACAGAAAAGTAAATGGATTAAAATACTGAGATGCAACAAATTCAAATGAAAAGTGCTATTTTAGTTAGTTTGGGGTATTATAGCAAGACACTATAGATTAGAAACCCACTTCTTAACTGACAATCCCCATCACATTGGGAATTAGGTTTCAATAGATAAATTTGAAGAAGACAGAAACACTCAGTAAGTATATAATGAAACTGTCCAAGAAAGAACATGGTACAATTTAGACTGTGAAATAACAATCTAGGGAGGCTAGTCAGTCATTTGTTTTAAAGGAGGTAGTAGTTGGATTAAGTCAGTAAAGGTTAGCAAGAGAAAATAAAGTGATCAGTGGAGTTTCTTAGTTAAACTTTAGATTTGAGAAAGAACATGACACACTTCAAAAAATCAGTTTCTTATATTTAAACTACCAATAATAATAAAAAAGCTGCTAACAATTCTGCAAGAATTTGTTAGGAGTAAATATCATTAAATGTATGCTTTTGCTCTTATGCCTTTTATTTTTAAAATATCGAACAATAATCAATATCTACCTATTCAATTACTTGCCACCACTTTATCTTCTATAATCAACATTTGAATCTATTTTTTTCTATATTTGCAGACCAAAAATCAAAAACCACTTTGAATGTTGCCAATGAGCTATGTCTTAATGATAACACATTGTTTGTCACAACTACTGCTTAAGATCATAAAATCTTCAACACTTTTGAGAACAAATGCAAAATTTCCAAGCATATGTTAGAATATTGGTGCTTTTTCTATTTCCTCTTTGTTAGAACATGTGTGTGCATTGCTACTTCAAATGCCTCCTCTTGAAATTCAGGGAGAAGTTGTAGACAGAGAGCTTTTGGAGGGCAGAGTGATCATTTACTATTATACCTGAGTTGATCATATGCATCTTTTCAAGCTGCAAAGATTCCGATTTCTTAGAGACAATGATTTATTTAATCACATGGCTTGGCATGTGACAAGGCACTTCCCTGCCCACAAAATATTTCTTTTGTTTCAATGCCATTTTATCTTTTTGAACAGTTTTATTCATTAGCAAGGTACCCAAATTTAAATTACCAATCAACTGGCTGCAGTTATTTTATCAGTCAAGACCCAATGACGAGTGAGAAACCATACTTTAATTTGAACAGGGAAAGTTGTACATAAACAACTATAACTGTGGAAGAATTATAAACTATAGGAGAAAAAGATTAAAGAATATTTGAGGGCAAAAATCTTACAAAAGATAAAGTCACAATCCATAAAATGGTGATAAAGTTATGAGCTCAGAAATGGTTTAAACACCAGGAATGGTTTTATATCATCCATCAGAGACAGATGTATTGAGAGGACAAATACATGTGACCATAGAAGTCTGTTTACCAACAGGATGTTGCAAGACGTGGTGCATATGTTATCTAGTTTGAGAGAACCCCAGAGGAAGACCAGAAGGCTGAGATGAGGGTTTAAACTAGTTCAAGGATGCATGCTCTAGAATAGAAGAACTTAGGCTTGATATAAGAAATTCAAAGAAAATCACACTGTAAAACTTCCATGTACTATAAAAGTGATACATAGTCATGACTGTTCTTGACATATTCATTTGTCTTTATGAATCCTAAAGCATATTTACAAACATGACTGTGATGAGCTTCCTGGTATTCACTGAGGGACAAGATGATGGATGAGAATGAAATGGCAGGGGAAATGTGGTTGTGAATTCCTGTAGAGTTTCCATCATGCTTCTGTATACATGTTCTGTTTAGTTACCAGCAGCATCATATAGTTACTATTCAAAACCACAGTATTCTGGCACAAATATTAGCTTATTATTTATCAATATCATTATCGAGATCTTGAAGAAACATGGTTGTTTTCAAAAGGCTAGGAGAAAAAAAAATCTGGGAAAGGACTCATACCACCAATTTCTGGCACATGAGAGGCAGGCAAATATTACTATTATTATTTGTTATTATTACCATTATTTGTTATTGCTATAATTATTAATGTTCTTTATTTCAACTAACTTATAGTTATAATTTGCCTTAAGTCACCAACTATTTCAAGATATCGATTGCTTATTAAAACAAACTTTTGCTGTGTAACTATAAAATCAGTTAAGGCCTAAACATGTTATTTACTTTTGCATAGTTGTGATCAAAATCTCCCAGATAACTTAAAAGAATGAAAAATTTATTTTGGCTCATATTTTCAGAGGGGTGAGTTCACGGCTGGCTGGGTGCAGCATGATGGCTAAGGATTATGCTGGAAGGAGGTTCTTCACCTCATGTACAATAGGACAGAGAGGGGGTGGTTGGGAACAAAATACAGCCCAAGGACCCAACCCCAGTCACTACTTTCTTCAGCTTTGTCCTACCTCCTAGTTTCCAGAATTTCCCAAAATAGTGCCAGCCCCCAACATACAAGGTTTTCAGGTGGGCAGGTGTCATTTAATACACATGTAAACCATTATACACCTAGACGTAAATTCCTTAAATAACATATTGTATAAACTTGTTTTCAGAAAAGCCTCCAGAATCCACTCAAGAACATTTGAAACTGAGTTTTCAAAAATGGACATGCAGAAAGCAGCTTCATGTCAATGATTTTGGACAGTACAAGCTCAAAATCCCTGTACAGAACATAGGTCCCCTGAAAAGAAATATGTGAACCGTGAAGAAGGCATGATGACTGCCTACCCTCATGCAGAAGTACCTAAAAATAATTCCCCTTTTAAACACCCCATCAACAAGCTGCTTCTCCCCTCTCCCTTGCCACAACTCACTCGATACCACTGATAAGCAAAGCAGTTCCAAGCGTGAAGTTCCTGAGCTCTTTATCTGTTGACAGTGTTGGGTTTTGGCACACTGGGCAGGGAGCCCTACTCACGTCCATTATCTTTCCTCCTGTGTCTTTACCTTTCTTTTTTCCATTTTTAAACTCATCTCTCTAACTCTCTACACTATGTTAAAACTCTAAATGAACATTTTATATGCATTTTAATGTTTACATATTTACATTTACAACAATGTATTTCAGTAAAATAGCAAATAATAATTTCAGCCATTTATATAACAGTAATTATGTAATAAGTATATTTCTAAGCTCTTGCTCCTTACTAATTTACTTAATTTTCACCATACCCTCATATTGATGGTACTGTAATTATCTGTACTTAACATATATAGAAACTGAGGCACAGAGAGAGTAAATAACTGTCCCAAGTCATTCAGCAATTATCTTGATCCAGATTAAGTTTTGATTTCAGGTAACTGGCTACAGGATTACTGTTCTTAATCACAGTATTTGTCCTCCTTTAAGGAGGACAAATAAGACAATAATGATACAATCACAAAGTGTAGCTATAAAAAAATCTATATTTAAACTTTATACACCCACAATTGTAATTGTTGACTAGTTGGCTTTTCCTAAAGATATTTCTGTGCACATGTGAGACAAAGCATCTTATCTAAATGTTTAATGAAACCAAACCTTATGTCATAGTTTACTCATTGGTACATATTAAGCTTTCTTTTATTCCCTTCAATTTTATGCTTCATTGAAGGAAAAATTGTGATAGGACATAAGTTTTAAAAATCAAGTATCCTTTGTTTTGAATGATTATTTAATGTTTTTTAAAGAGGGAATAATTGATTGAACTTGGGCATTGATTTCTATATTAAATTATTAGATTTGACCAGCTACTGGGATTGTTCAATTATTTCTATAAAAGGATATTAGTTAAGATAGGCATCCTCTGATTATAGAGTTATATTGTCAAATTATTTGATGGTGTATCTCTCTAGCTAGATATACAGTTGTAAAAGAAAATATAAGAATAAAAACTAGCCAATTTTAATTGCACATGCACAAAAAAATCAAAAGTTAGAATAATTAAGTAAAAACAAATGGAATCTTTCTAGACAGGAAGTTATCTGTTCTAGAATGGAAGTATATGGTGAACTGGCATTTCTCAGTTAATAGATTAAATATTATTCAAGCAGTTTGACATTGAAAACAGCTTCTGCTATGCAAATAAATTGATATGCATCAATTGTTACAGCAACAATTCATAGAAGGGACAGAAATACTAGAGTTAAATTTAATATCTTTCCTATTATATAAAACAATGTCCTTTAATAGCCCTGGATTGCTTACTTTATAGCAAGGGACTAATCATGAAACAATTGTGGCCTAAAGAAAATATAAGCTATAGAATAGACAGATATTACTAAATGGCTCACAATTTCCTTTATAAAGTGAATAATTGTAGGCTTTTATTGGTTTAGTTTTCATCTGTGAACTATTCCCCCTTCTTTTTGGTTGGTTTGTTTGTTTTAAAGACCAGCACCACAGGGAAAGCAGCAAAGCACAGCTTTTCTGAAAAGTCTTTTGTGTCTGTTCATCTTGGCTGAAGAATTAATCCCAGACCTGTCTGTTTATATGACAAGGGTGATATTTGATTCTGTCACTCAAAAGAAAATAGGAAACTTTCTCTTGACATCAATAATTCTCCCTTGTGTAAGATACAGACTCTATTCTGATTTCAATTCCTTCCTCGAAAGAATGGATACCCTGGATATGTTGAAATTCATGTATTATTAACATACCTCTAATTATTTTTTTGAAAAATCTCCAAAATCAGGAAGAATTCAACACAAAGCTTCTGTATCTGGTCTTCTAATTTGCCCTTGAAATTTCAGACTGTTCTTCCTATTCTTCATATTTTGTACTTCTATTTCTATTTCTTTTCTCTTCCTCCTGTTCATAATCTTTATCTGTGATGTTTTAAATCCCTTTCTTTTTAAAAGAAGGCTACCTTTAACTATGGTATCATGACAATTGTTGAAGAGATTAAAATATGCTAATAAACAATGATATTGTATTCTGCAATAACTTTAGCTATAAAGTACTGCATTAGTCACTTTTGAAAACTAACCTCAAGCTCAGATGAGAAATATACTACAAAATTTTTGTTTTAAGAATATGGGAGAAGAAACAAAACTATCAAAGGAGCTACGAATACACAGACTTGCTTCTTGTCTCTTCATTAAACTCATTCCTTTTATCTTACCTAAGTCAACGCCTCAAGAACTTTTGTGAGAAGTAATGTAAAAGGAGTTTTTGAGGAACAAAACATTATACAAAGAAAAATCATTTTGAAAGTTTCCAGAGTATAGGCTGAATAATCTCCATGTATATATTTGACCTAGAAAGAGGTGGCTGGAGGATTCAATTATTAGCTTTTAAGAAATAAAAAATTTTACTAGTTTACTAATTTTGTAGTTTTGTTAATTTTACATTGCAAAATTTTACTAGTTTATTGTTATTTCCAGCTTCTTTTCAGATTGTAAATTCTTGAGTTCAGATATCAGGTCTTATTTAATAATAACTATGTAAGTAATCAATAATATATGTGTAATGAATGACAAAGTTCATCTTTTTAAGTAAGACATCAATATTTCTCTCTAATTTCTTTTGTGTCTTACCTTGGAAGTAATAAGGGTATTTAGAGAGAGCCAAACTCTTTAGATTTGCAAATTGCTTTCATTCAAAAAAAACGAAAAAAGAGCAGAAAGACTTAATTTTGGGGGCATTTGAATTTGGCTTCATGCTTGCAAAACAGGTGCTATACCACTTAAGCCACAACTCCAGTCCATTTTGCTCTGGTTATTTTGGAGATGAGGTCTCTAGACGAATTTGCGTGGCCTAGCCTCAGACTGAGATCCTTCTGAATTCAAACTCCCAAGTAGCTAGGATTATAGACATGAGCCAATGGCACCCCACTAGAAGGACATAATTTGGAGAAGTATTTGAAAAGTGAAATAACAATTTAGTATTTGGTTCATGTACATGCAAAAATAAAAACTTTTGACACATTCATAAAGTGTTAATATTTTAACAAAGAACAATTCATGAATCAAGCAGCATTCAGAATCAGAAGAGGTTCAGAGAGCCTGTCTCCATAGTATGAGCAGTGGCTTTGTTAAGACTCCACACAGAATCCAAGTAAAGAAAATATAACTAGACTTTTGACTATTTGGGTATGACCTACTGGAAAATGCCTTGTTAGAGGTTAGTTGGAAGTTTCTAATTGATTGAGCTTAAATTTTGTTTTACTGTTTACATTGGGCTTTAGTCTGTTTACTTAGAAACTCAAGATGCATTAGGAAGCCCTCTCAGCTTAATGGACTTCCAACTAAATGCTTTTAACAGTACAAATATCTCTTGATATTTGTTAAATGAGTACTTATTGGTTGCTAATAGATTTGTGGATATTTTTAAAGTTGTGGACCTTTGCTGTTCATGGTTCTTACTCTGGAATCTGGGACGATTTCCTTAATTTATGGAAGTGAATGGGTAGGTGGGCTGGGGTATACAGTAAGACTTAAAGACTTACTCCTATAAAGGAAGCAAGAAGCTCTGACTAGGAAGCACAACTGGATCAGGACTAATGGCATCATCTCTTGTTGTTCTTACATGTTCAGTGGTTTTCTCCTGTTTTCTGGCTTTTTTGCTAGCTGTGGTTAGCTAGTTCCCTTGGCTTAGACAACTGGATGATGCTCTGATGTCCAGGTTTCTTGCCTGAGTCCTGAACAAGTGACATAGACTGATATCTAACCCCTTCCTACCATTTCTCTTGCCATAGTTTGCTCTCCAGACTCAAACCCCCTTAAAAACTGGCTTTCCAAAAATGCATGATTCTAACCTGAGACTGTTCTGTGACCCTCTGACCTTGAGCCACACTGAAGGGTCCCGTTGTCCTAGGCCTGCTCTCCCTTACAAAACCCCCAAGGCCTTTGGTGGGGTCTGCTTTGCTCTCTTGGCTTTATCTGTGCATGGGACTCACAGGGAAATATTTTTGAAACCTGCCTCCTATCTTAGTACAAGCACTTTGACAAAGCCAGAATGATGGTTTATAGATTAAAGAATGAGGGTAATAAGGAATTTTAAAGAGCAGAGATTATTTAACCTGGGAATGTGACATCTGAGGGATAATTTAATAATTCTGTACAATTATGCTGAAGGTTCTGTTAGCATCTTAGTGCTACACATTGCAACCAGATGCTTGTAATCTCTACTAAGGGCAGAAATCATGAATATCAGCATCAATAATAGCACAAGAGATCAGAGTTAGGTATAAAGAAGAACTTTCTAATGAGATTTGTTTATACCAGTTTCAGTGCAAGCAGAAAATACGGAGCAAAACTACTTCAATCTCCATTTTTAGATTTCCTTTGGGAGAATTTGAATATAAAACTTTGAATGTTGCAGATTTTCAACAGGCTCACAGCTATATTGAAGACCACCTACTTTCCACTTGATAAGAAAAAAGACCCAAACTGACATGGACATTCTGAACCTTCACCACTACTTTTTTCAGCTTCTCCATCATCTTGACAATTCCTTCATCATGCCATTTGACTTTTCTTCTAGTAACTGATTTTGTGGTAAGGATAACACAGATGGATACAATCAGATATGTGTTCTTGGCAACAATCAGCATGGGGGTTATATGAGTAACTTAAAGGAAAGCATTTTGCTATTATTTTTGACCTTTCATTCATTTCACACATTTTCTCAAACAATGACTATAATGCCAGGCACAGTGCTATAAGTGCTAAAAAGTTTAATTCTTTAATTACTTGCCATTCTTTAATTACTTTAATTGACATATTGTACCTTCATTACTTTTTACTCTATTTAAATATATAAGCATTTTTGAGAACTTAACTTTGTAGGAGAAGAACGAAAAAATTGAGCTTCTATACAATTTAGGTTCTTTGATTGGAGCCCTATAAATTAGATTGATGAGAGACAAGTTAACAAGAGGAAAAGTACACAATGAAAATTTTATATGACACAGGAATCTTCATAAGACTCCCAGTGGTTAACTAAGTATTTTTATACTAGGTTTGATGAAGAAAGGACAGTTGTAGAAAGCTGTGATAGAATAATGCAGGAAGAAATCAGAGGACAGAACACTAGGAAAGCTCTACAAGATTCCTTATTCCTTCAGGTCCCTCCATCTTCAGAGATAAGGATGTTCCTTTCTTCCCTGTCTAAGGAAAGCAGCAATCACCAGAAGGTGTTAATGATAGGCAGCAGTTAGACATTGATATGTTAACAAGGTACCAGGATCCTTGGATGGGTGGAGAGCAATGAAATGAAGTTCTAAAGCACAACTATTATTTCTGTGATTTCAGTGGGATGTGGGAGTGATTTGGAAGGGTGACCCCTTCCCTGACAGCCATCTCAGCTACCCAGACCCATTACCTTTGATCACGTGTATTCCCCTATCTCTCCAGACTAGGAGATGGGGACCACCATTTTAAGTCTTCGCTCGCATTTCCTGTATGGGGAATAGGAAATGTCTCTCTCTGTTCTCCCCCTCTGACCCTGTTGTACTTACTCTAGAGACAACCTGCTTTCAGTCTGGTGTGATTCTGTCATAATAAACTTTACTATTGCTTTTAATGAATCTTTGCATCTTGCTTGAATTCCTCTCCTGCCAGACACAAGAACCAAGGTAATTTTCAGGACCATTTTTCTGGTAGCATACTTGGTGCCATGACTTGGATAACAGTTATTCACATAGTGACTAGGATACCGATTTCAGTCTGTTAGTGGTAAAAACCATTCTCCCCATTTCACTGGAGAAGTTAGAGAGTCTTGCCAGCATCAGCTGTACCTCAAATCCCCCAGCTTAAAATAAAGTCAATAGATAAAGAAACCTTATTTTGAGTTATTGTGTTCTCAGATCTGTTCAGTGTCAGCTTATAGATGCTCAGTCTACAAACAAGAACTTTCTATGAGCCCTGCTTGGATTTCAGGACTTTTCTTCAATTCATGTGAATTCAGAAAAGCCTTTGTGAGAATTATGGTGATATAATATCTAGCACCTATAATAGAGAACTAGGTTTCCGTATATGTTACTTTTCTTCTTCAAAATTACTCATAAAGATTGCACAGAGACAATTTTCACAAATCAGGAAAACTTATTTCACTAAGTTATCTAAAGAAGCATCACCCACCAAGCCTACTGTGTTGTTAGGCTAATACACTTTCTCCCTCTTCTAAGGCAGATGCTAGTCCCTCCCCAGGAGCAAGTCAGAGGATTGACTAGCATACTACCATATGAAGAGGCTTTGCTTCTGTTTCTACTCTTATCAGAAGTCTTGCTTTGTTCTTTTCAAAATTAGGATGAAATCTATAATTTTCAAACACCTGTCCTGTCTCTCTCTTTTCTCTCTCTCTCTATATCTCTCTCTCACACTCTTTTCCAATTCTATCTTAACTTATACTTATGAGAAGACAGCTCTATGGTCTGAAGAATGTTTCTCTCAAAATTCATATGTTGAAACTTAATTGCCAATATGATATTAAAGGTGAAGCCTTTTGGAAATGATTGAGTAAGTGGCAGGGCCCTCGTGAATAGGATTATTGACCTTATAAAACAGGTTAAAAGGAGTGCCCTAATCTTTTCCCTCCTGCTTCCATTTTTCCATAATAAAACAGTGTTTAACCTCTCTGTAAGATGCATCCTGGAAACAGAAACTGGGCTCTCATTAGATGCCATAATCTTGATCACAGACTTGCCAGCCTCCAGAACTGTAATCAATTTACATTGTTTATATATTATTCAGTCTCAGGTATTTTTATAGCAGCTCAAATAGGCTAAGCCAGATGAATTTCTTTTTTCAAACAAGTTGATGGAATTGAGTTGTTTGATAATGTTCACCATCCTTGCATTTGCCAAACTGGATCCCAAGTGTGACTGATTGAGGTTTAGGATGGACCTCTTTGTTAAAAGCATCAACTCCTTTCTCAGATTGTCTTGTTCAGGGTAGATTTCTTTTTTCCCTTTTGTTTCTATGTCTGCGAAACACCTCTTTTTAGTCTTATCTTTACCCATTCACTCTTAAAGACAGGTTCTAAATATTCATGATTTTTGAGTTTTAAGGCAATACCCAACCAACATCCTCTAAAAATCACTGAATTATATATTTACATCCTTTCTCAACTCTGATAATCTGCAAAAGAGGTACTCTACTGCTTGAGGCACCTCTCCTCCAGTCCTGTAGCTATTCTTAAAACTTGTCAGTTTAACAAACTTTAACAGATTTCCAAATTGCATAGCACAGTTAAGAAACGGAGGTTTCTGGAACCTGCCATTGGTTCCAAGGGAACTTGCCATTGACTAGAGGCCTCTTTAAAACCATACAATTTAATGTAAACTAATTTGAAAAGTTTTACTGCAGTGTTTGAGGATGAATGGCCCTTATCAGTCAGAAATTACTGCTCCTGTGGTTCAGTTGGGCATGCAAACATTTCCATCACTCTTGCACACATAAATCCTTTTCTACACCCTGAACTCACCCCTCAGGTTATGAAGAACTATGTGCTGCTCTGCAACCTCTTGGGTGATTTGCTAAATAATGTGATTTGCTGCATTTCTTTTGGGTCAAAAATTAGATTATCAGGAGAAAGATATATAAAATGTACAACGAGTGCAAAGTGTATATTTGTAGTCACTTCAATAATAAAAATTTTTTTGGATATTTTGTCCTTGGCAAAATCAAGTTTGAAAAAGTAATAAGTGTCTATTGCTATTAACATGTAAGATCTTGACTCTTAAAAAGTCTAGAACGTTGTGGGATACAAACAGTCAGTAACACCAGAATGGTTAATTATATTTTCTATCCCCAAAATTACAATAACAATTAAACATAACAAAAGAAGACCTGGCCTCAGAAATAATACAGGTATTCTATAAAAGTCTGTTAAACAAAAATGAGTAAGTAAATGAATACATGAATGAATGGTTATAAAAGATAAGGCAGGGATAGAGAAAGTTATATAATTTCATGTTAAAAAATATTTGGGGCTGATAAGATTGCAGAACCTTTATGGAATAGGTAAACAATAAATGCAGAGAATGCAAAATATTTGGAAGAGACAGATTAAAATACTAAATAATTCAAAATAGTAATTGCATTAGTTAAAATGTAGCTAATTTATTACAGTGTTTACTTATATAATTGATAAGAAATAGTCATTAAATATTTGAATGTACGTGGACTTCATCAGAGAGTGACAAAACTACAAAGACAGATTTGTTATTTTTGTTGTTGTTTTCCCCATTGGGCAACATTTCCTTTTCTTTTGTTTTTTTGACTAACACATTCTGGCAAAGTAAACATTTGAAAATCATCATTTGTCAAAGTTCACAACAAAGCCATTCCTACATAAAGGAATTGAGATAGACAACAAGACAGTAATGGGACTATTGTTTCACTAAAAGTCATATTACATTTGTAACCAAAGTCACTCCAAATTTCCTAATGACCTTTGGCAAAACAACATCTTGAGTCATTTTCACTTAAGTATGTGCTTCTGAATGTGAGACCAAAACGGAAATGTTCTGGATCCAAAACAAGCCAATTTTTACATGCTGAACACACCCATGGTACACATAAATACAGTAAAGAAAAAATAAAAGAAAAAGAAAAAAAATGAAATCACAGCACTCAAACAGCTGTTGCTGCTTTCCAGCTAATGGGCCTTATTTTGAGAAAAAGCAACAATTATACATTAAACTCTGCATGTGTGTGTGTAGGGCAGATAAAAAGTGTCAGGTCTTGGAAAAACACCATTATACTCTCCTCCATCTGTTTAGTATAAAGAAGTATTTTTCCTCCTACCTTGCTTCTACAAAAACAGAAAGACCTGTCTGGGGAATGAGTTGCTGGCCAGCATTGAGAAGCTTTGATGATTTATACATATTACACATTTTCATCACACAAAACATCACTTTACAGCAGTTATATGATTACCTAATTAAGTCATTAGACACAAAGGTACTTATCATGAGATAATTACATCCCAGGGATATAAAGAAAAAAACAGTCCTATACCAAGGGCTCCTGCATTACCGAAGTGCTATCCAAGTAGGCAGGCGGAGGAGATAGGAACTGTGTTTCTCCACTGAGACTTGGGACTGGAGATCAGACTATAAAACCCTTGACATACAGATTTTACTCAATTATGGAGACCACCTTCATCAGTGCCAGGGCATCCACATGGCATGTGTGCATGTTGCTCTGCATGGAGGGAAATAGGGAGGTGGTCCAGAAAGATGTGAACAGCAACTGACCATAGAGTTAAACACATTTGCTAACACACCCTTGAAGGTCTACTTGCTGATAAAATAGACATAAAAGGAGATAGCTTTGCCAGCAAACTTAGAAATCAAAAATTTCTTAATGTGTTTTTGAAAAAGACCTGATCATGTCACTTGATTGTAACTAAAGATTTAGATAGAAATTTTCTTCTAAGTGTTCATCTCAATAGCACCATTATCTGTGCACATACATGCTATGTACAAACATATTCATACATACAGTCATATAGACGCACAAATACACAACTAAGTCAACATTTATGTTACCCAAGCTTTTAAAACTGTTAATAATTACTAAGGAATCGTCTTATCTATCTATCATCAACGACATCATTCAAACTTCTTTTACCTGCTTTATAAAAACTTATAAGCACAAGCACACACACACACACACACACACACACACACACCTAACAATATAAAGTTCTGCTCAGAGAGGCCATGGTAGCATTCTTTCTTAAATAAATCCTCCAATACAGGAGGTTTTATTGACACAAAGATATACTGTGGGGACAATCATGCCAATAAATACAATGTGTTGAGTCAAAAGAAATGACAAGACGCAAGGATAATCTAAAGCCATATTACTGATGCTTTCAAATAGGGATCACATTTTCACTTGAAGCTGATTGCATACTGAGACAAAGAAGTTATTTGCTTTAGGACAGATAAGGAAAAAATGGGAAAAGAAATGTAAAGGTTCGAAAATATTTTGTGACTCTAATCACGAAAGATCACTTGAATATTTTTACATCAGGTTTGAGACTCAGTTGATGGTTTTATTAATATTGTCTCAATACATTGCACATGAATGAAATGTATAAATTTTCCATAAATTTTGACCATGCAAACTGGCAGCATAAAACTAGCATTTAACCAGAATATCAGCAGATCTAAGTTCTAGATCAACCTGTCCCTTATCAGTAGTGTGTCTGAAGCCATGCACTCCATATTTATTTAGCTTAGGTCTCTTATCTGTAAATTAAGTCACTTAGCCCTGTCCCTTTCCTACAAACATACCCCCACCTCTCTAAAGCTCTATAACAACACACCCAGAAACACACATGTAAGCCACAAGTTTTCTTTTTCCAAATCATTCAGATTACTACTAACTTTAAAAAATACGAGTCTATAGCATGCTGAAAATTTTTTTCAATTAACTGCTGCCTTTTATTAAACAAGACAACTAGTTAATACAAAGCCAATGGGACTCATGATCTTGTGTTTTTCTTTGTATTTCCCAGGTGCCCATCCAATGTCATGGAGGGATGTTTTCCCAGATAATACACTGGGACTGGCAAACTGACATGGCCTATTTCCTGAAGATCTTGCAGCTCTAGTAAGAAAGTTAATGGATACAAGATTCAAGAAAATATGTAACTGAAAGTTCCATTGTTCATGTTTAATTCTGTAGGCATTTATAAGAGAGATTTGCAAAATAACTTGAAGTCTGATTTGGAGAAGAAAAGCAACAGGAGGCTGTCCAAACAAACAGCACATGCAACAGTTTGAACACAAGTACAAGCAGGAACAAAGTAGAATCAGAATAATTCAAAAGTAGAGGTTGCTACACTAAAAATGATGTAAACCTGCCCCACCCAAGTCAGGTACAACCTGCTACCCTTTGTTCTTTCTGGCTTACATCTTTTTTATAATGTTATTTTTTTTTAAATGGCTTTAAAAATCTGTTTTTTCCTTTGGAGGTAAAGCATCTAGAGAGCCTGTTTTAAATGAAAATAAAATTGGGGTATATTCCATATTGACAAAGTCCTGTGGAAATGAGGTATTTTATAGAACTGGAGAAAATTCAGTGAAATCTATTTTTGGAAAGCATACTTCTAAATATATGATTCTTAAAAGTGTTTCTGTCCTTTAACTCATTTAATTCTATGTGTGAAATTTGTTTCTAAAGGAAAAAAAATGAACTGCACACAAAAGCTTAAAACAGAAAGATGCTTATGGCATTTCTTATAATACATGAAAATAATGAGAATTTAAAGTATTCAAATCATGGGTATCAATTATGTCAGTATAATATGTTTGTACAAGGAATCTTATAGATACTCATTAAAAAGTTTTATAAATTGCAATGCATTTTCCTGCAAGTTAAATAAAATGTATTAATTTTTATGAATACACACACACATAAGAAAAGTGATACAATTAATATAAATTTGGAATCTTGACAATTATTCACTCTAGAAAATGGGATGGGAAGTGTTTTGTTTCTTCCATTTTATTTGCACAGTTTTGTCATTATTTCAAAGCCTATATTACCTGTGCACTAAAATTTTCTAAAGGAGAAAATAACAATCTAGATATTTGTAGCCTTTTTAGTCCAATGCAGTAGAGATTGGGAGGATCACAGTTCAAAACCAGCCTGAACCAAAATTTCACAAGATCCATCTCAACCAATGACTGGTTGTGGTAGTGTGTACTTGTTATCCCAGCTGCACAGGGAAGCACAAATAGGAGGCTGCAGGCCAGGCCAGCTAGTCGTAAAGCAAGACACTATCTCAAAAATTTAAAAAAAGAAAAAAAGCAAGACAGGGGAGCCTGGTGGATGGCTAAAATGGTAGAGTACCTGCTTAGCAAACACTAAGCCCTGAGTTGAAGGTATTTACAACCATTTTATATCATGAGAAAATATTAGACTTTCATTTCAGGCAATGAAAATGCAAAGCAGCAAATTCAGTTCATTTGTCAGGATTGACAGTCTTTTTCAGTACTGTTTGGTCAAATGGTTTTCTTGCTAGACTGTGTGTTCCTGTTCTCCTAGTCAGTCTTACTTCCTATGTCTATGGAACTAACAGTTGTTCCTGTGTGATCTTTTATGTATGGATGTGTCTTTGGGTTCTGCTCACCTCCACATTGCTTACTGCTCATCAGTTTTCCCTTTAGAGCTCTTCTACCAATACATATATCCCACATTGTATTCTCAGCTAAACATGCCAGACATTTCACATAGATGTCACATAGTGACTGAAATTCTACTTAAGTACTCTGAGCTAATCAGAATTCCCCAGAAATCTAATCCTCGTCCTTGACTCCATTTCATAGCCATGTACCAATAATTTAAAAGCTGAGCTATAAACCTGGAAGTCATCACTGACTTTTGCATCCACTTCATCTCTGCTTACTTCTAATCAATCACTGGTCCCACTGATTTTGCCTCCTAAATATTTCGGGAATGTATCACCTCTTCTCTCTTAATACAGCAGGCCTGAATTAGGTCATATCATCATTTCCCTGAACCACTGCAACAGCCTCCTATCTGTTTTTCATGTCTCTAGCCTTGTTATTTCTTTCTATGCAGAGTGGCCAGAAGATCATGCCTCAGCCATAAATTTGAATAATTCACTCCCCTGCTTTAAATCACTCAGCAGTTCTCTCTGGCTTATAGGATAAATTCTGAGTTCCTTTATGCAGTTTGTAAGATCTTTCTTATCATGCTCTTGTTCTCTGAGAATTTCAACTCAAGTTCAAACACAGTAGCACATATATTTCTGTTCATACGTGTGTCAGTCCCCATTATCTGGCTACTTTGCTTTATGATTATTTCTGTTCCCATTTACAACTGTATTTGCCAGTTTATTCCTACTTACCTATAAAGATCCACCTTCTCTAAGAAGTGTTATTGATTCATCACACAACCAGTGGTGTCCTGGTGCCAGGGTTTATGAGCTCATGAGAAATAACTATTAACTTTTAGGAATTTTATGACTAAGTCATTAATCCTAATCATTCATAAAAGTCATTCATATAAATTTATGATTAAATACATTATATTAAAAAAGTAAAATACACTTAAACCAATTACTTCCTTAATTATTTCTTTTATTATATTTTTTATCATCTGGCATTATTTATATGTATTATATTTTTACAGCAGAAATTACAACATGAGGATGAAAATATTTCTTTATAACTCCACATTCAGTGATATCATGTCAGTAGTTTGAAATTGACTGGTGGAGACTAGAAGTATTTATGCCACAGCAATAGTCAAACTATTTTAAAGTTTAATTTCTACTTTTATTGATTGTCTGGGCTTAAGAAATAGATGAATAAAATTAAAATATTAGAGACAAACTTAAAAACTATGCCATATCTAAAGTTATTATACTGTGAATAACACAAAAATTTGACAAAATATTACTACAGAATTTACAAACTGCTTTCTGATTCAGACAAGGCTGAATTCAAAAGTGGTTTCTCATGCCATTAACCACTGATGGTAGTTCTAAATGTTTCTTTTATTACTCTTTCACCTTAATGAAAATACTAATCAATATTTATATCAGAAATTCTTTCACTTATCAATTTTATAGAATTTATAAGGTATTTTATTGTATTTCACTAATTTTTAAAATTGTAAATTCTCCATCTTTCATATCAGATATATTTACTATACATTTGGACATGAATACACACATGTACCTTTTTCAGAGAGCCCTCTATTAAACATTTACCCTTGTCCAGCTCCCTCCTTCCCATGGGTAATGATGAGTAACCTAAGGCTTTGCTTTCCGCTTCTTGTGTCCAAAGTTTTTTCATTGCATTTATTCCTGGGAGTGTTGTGTGATCTGCTTTGGTGTCTACCTCCACATACTATGATCCCTTTGAGATTAGGGACTGTCATTTATTTTTGTCTCCAATATCCAGTCTAGAGTCTGGCACATAAGAGGTGTTTAGATATATTTATTTACTGAATAAATGAACCAGGAATAAGTATTTTTAAATGAAAGCTTGAAGCAAACGTACTAAAAAATATAAATAATGCTAATTCTGTATTGAAAGAGATTATAGCTATTTGCTTTCAAGTAGATATAGATAGATAGATAGATATAGATATAGATGTATATATTTATACACATATATAAAGATATATATATCTATATGTATATATAACTTTAAGATTAAGTATACTTGCATTAAAACAATTATTACTTTCTTATTTTAAAAACAAAATGAGAAAGACAATGTTGAAAAATTATCAAGTCCTTTATTTCAGTTCTTAATGACATCCTACTGCCCAGAACCATTTATTCTTATCACCTACAGATGTCTCATATGGTATTTATTTCCACATTTCTGAAAACTAGTCCTATATAGTTATACTGATGCCATTTCTTGATTTACTTCTTCATATTATCTGAATATATATCTATTTTTAAATCAATACCCAAACATCAGAAATTTGGACTTCATCAGTATTGAACATCATCATTCTATAACTACATAAATATTGTTCAGTGCTGACCCATCTCATATTCTTTGACTTTGTTTCCTTTCTTGTACAACTTTTTGTTTTCCTTGGATATACTATTTTTATATTATTTGACTTGGATCAGGAGCCAACCTTGAAGGCATATACCAAAGACAAAGAGTAAAGCAACAGAATGGGAATGTCTGGTGACCATGGCCTTCCATATGACCCAGGTTATACGATAACCATAAGACAGAATCATTTTTCCTACTCTTAAGCAACTGTTATTTTGAGTTTCTGTTTTATGGAATTGAATCCCATCTTTGTATCTTTTCCTTATTTTTTCTCCTCTCTGTTTCTCTCCCTCTCTTTTTCCCTTGCTCTGCCTCTAGCTCTTGCTCTCTATTGTTGTCTTTTTCTGCATCAGTAACACCAGTTTCCAAAGAAACCTGTAAGCAAATAACCACATAATTGCATTGCCTTGAAAAGCTATTTCTTAAATCTTTTACTTTTTAATCAATCAAATTACGATGCTAATATCTACCTCAAAGTCATATTCAGCAGTTTAAATAGTAAAATGCATCAGTATAGCTTAGCATAGTGTCTCAAACATAGTAAATGTGCTATGAATAAGTAGGAAGGCAGATATGCTGGTAGTTGTGATTACCTGAAGTGCCAGCAGCAGCAGCTAAAATTGTAAATAAAGGTCACAGAGGAGTCATAATATTACTAGGAAATTTCTCTTTCTTGCACCCTACCACTGCTGTACATCTATGGTTCAACAATCCTCCAGATTTCTTTGCCTTGTAATATCCATATTGAATATCTGTTATATATTCACTTTTACTTCCCTCAATTTTCTAAATTCTCTGGCTCTCTCATCCCCTTCTTGGAAGTCTCCAATAACATCCCATGTACCCAGTCACTAATCATATATTAAATCCTTTTCTATAATTGCCTGGGTATAGAAGATATCTTTTGGCTCCCAGAGTCATCTCTAATCAGAATATTCTCATGTGCAAACTAGATTTGAGACTTGAAAATGTGACCTTTCTCAGATGGACTTTAATCATGTATGTCAGAAACAGTGAAGAAATTGATATTTTTATTATTTCATATTATGGTTTATTTTTAGACAGCAACCTTGTGACTTTAAGTAATGAGCTCAAATGCTTTTAAGAAATCCAACTATAATCTATCAAAGGAACTGTGAGAGTTGGCAAAAAGGAATGAAATAAACTTTCAAAAGTATGAAAGAATACGGCTTTCTGTATATTAATATGATTACAGATAAGATAGGTTTGGACAAGCAAAGAACTGGATTACTCTATTTAGTATAGGATATTTAAGATTTCTTCTTCCTTTCACTTTAAATTCAAATATAATAAGTGGGAAGTAATGAAAGAGTGGGTTTATTTTGTTTATGTTACTGCTTTCTTTTTTTTTAAATATATCTGAAGCCTTCTTGAGGATATCTACTTTACTCCTGATGTCCATTTTATACATGGATTCATTTGTAGATCCCTAATTTATACTTCACTACATGTCATAGTCCCAGTGTTTAGTACTCTATCCTTTAGCCAAATATAATCTTATGCAATTACAGAGAATACAAATAGACAAAAATAGAACATAAGAGAACCTACCTGCTTTCCATAGAAGAGAAAATATTCAGTGTAAGTAGAGTTTAGGGAAAAAGCAGACCAAGACACAACATCTCACTCTACATATCAGTGACTGAACTAATTGATTTGTGAGTGATGTCTTATGCAGTTCCCTCCAAAATAAAAAGCATAAATATTGTTTCCATTTTACAGGTGTAAAAATTGTCTGAAGAATGGTCAAGTATCCCCAAATCACCAAAACTATGATAAAGTTTTATGCAAATTAGTTGCAAACCATTCTAAACCAATTCCATAAGTTAATGAAATATTCCACATGACAAACAATATACATGTCAACTTTAATAATAATAAAGAAAAACATGCTGACTATGTTTATAAGGCAATGATCTAATACTTTGAAATAAAGACTGACCTGGAGACTGAGAATAATTCCTATTTTCCTTTCCAAAGAAAAAAAACAATATGTTCAAAGAAATCCTGAAAAATCACATCTAAAATTCTATTTAGAAACAATTTAATTCCCAGTCCGTTCAGTTTCCATGAGATATAGATGCTCCCCAATTGGCATCATTGCTAATTACACATTACTTCATCACTGGTATTCAACAAACACAAACAGAAACAAAGTAACTGTTAATTTATAGGAGGAACCCTAAAATATTTTGAGTTCACTTGAATGTAATTCAACTAGAATTATTTCAAGGTTTGTCTTTATCTTATGTCCTCATATCAAGTGTTTGACTTTTAGAAGCTTCAGAAATTCCAGAGATGGCATTATTTAACTCCTGATTAAAAAAAAAAAAACCTTAGAAGAAAACCCATGTTGCTTATAAAAGCAATTGAGCAGCTGATAAGAGACTGCCCTGAATCACTTTAGAATTTTTAAGTAATAGAACAGGTTGGAGAATTGTGGGATTTGAGATGAGGGTATATATTTTACGTTTTGGAATATTGATCCACTATAAATGTAAACAGAAGTCCCATTTTCTCTAGCTCAACTAAAATGATTTCCCACAAAGGCTCTGGGATGATAATAACATCTTTTATCTTATGTAAATTATAAGTTAATGAACATAAAAACCATTAGTCTTCACTTATGTTCTGTAATTGAATCAATGCAATTGATTTTAAAGTTCAGAGGCACTCTATGTTTCAGTAAAGCATACATAGGCTTTTAAGATGCTGATTTAGTGTCATAAACAGGCCATCAATTTGATGAGAATTCCCAGAATAAATGAGAAGACAAGAACTACAGAGCTGAGTTCTGCATGACCTGAAATTCTGCTTTTTTTTCTTAATTTTTTTCCTGACCAATTGAGGAAAGAGACAAGTTATGCAAAACTGAATGTAATGAGATTCACATGCTCAAATTATGCAAAGTCTCTGTGCTTGCATAAAACCACAAACAGAAAAGAATCTTGTTCATGATAGAATCTATTCAATAATTTGTATAAAGCAAGTTGATTTTTCATTTCAGTCTAAGGAAAAACATTATGGAATCATTTTCAGTGAGACCCAGTAACTCTTTCTAAATAACAGCTCTTTCTGCTTCCCCACTGGGACTTCTGCGAGCTCTGCACTTACCTCACAGTGGTAAGAGCCATGTGGTCACGTCCTATAAAGTCATCACTTCACAAGGTCTTCAGATATATGGAGAAAAGGCCAAGAAGCTTTCCTTCTGAAGTCTTTAACCAGAGAGTCAACAGCAGTACACGATCAATTTAGTTAGAAAAAAAGAATGACTTAGTGTCCTATTTCTCAATAATGGTTTCCTCTGAATTAAGTACCACTTTAATTAATAAAAAAGGAGCACTACCTAATTTGATCTGTAGTTTTCCTTTTTGATAGATGCTATTGATTTTCCCAAATAGGTAGCATTTCCTTGACATTTAATTAATTATCAAGAAATAGCAATTCACAATTTTGGCCACTGCCATCATCTTTGATTAAGTTTTCTAGCTCATTCCTCTCTCTACTTCTAACCACGGCCTATTGAGGAGCAAAGGGGACAGTGCATCAAATTTAAGGAATTTTACCGTCTCATTATATGAAAAACAACTAAATATTCAAGAGATTTTCATTTCTTTATATCCTACACCATTGACAAAAAATAAAAACCGATGAAGGAGGAAGATTAGAAGAATTACAATTTCTGTAGAAAAAAAGCCTACACTAGCTAAACAATAGAAATCATATATACATACATATATATATATACACGTATGTATATATATACACTGCATATGTACTTATTTTTCCTCTTTTAACTTTTGAAAACCAATTTGAAGTTCTACTAATACCACAATTTACTACTTACTTTTCATTTTGTACTAATTAAGGTGTACCCTTCAGGCCATAAGGTACAAGAGCTCTCCAAAATTTCTAAAAGACCAGCTCCTTAGAAGAATGCAGAGAGGCAAGCAAACAAATAAATCTAGTATATGTTACTTGCAAAAAGGTAGATATTCCATTATGTGTCTGCTCATAAACTTCTGACAATAACTGGGGCATTCACACACACTCTGAAATCCACTGTCTACACACGGAGATCGCCTCGAGCCTCCCAACTGTTCGTCCCTGGTATACATTACAGCTCTGACTGCCTGGGCTGCTCAGATTTAAATTGCACATTGTTTTTTCCTTTTATTTCTGGCCAGCGTCCAAAGCCAGGCAGCAGGTGCTGTCTTGGGAATGTCACCCTCTAATAAAAGTATTGTAACATAACACAGAGACAATGTAGTACTCTTTGGATGGTCTTTGCTTTTCTTGACAGATTGCATTCCTAACAAGACAATGTTTCAAAGCTCTAGGCAGAACACTATATATGTTTTATCATTCAAAGAAAAAAAAAACATACTTATGTTAGTTTTGCTTGGGCAATGAACCCCAGTGCTGGGTGACAGGAGTTAAGAAAGCAAAGGGCAACAGCTGCACATCCTCCCTCAGTCTGCTCAGGATCGAAGGAAGAAGGTTCAGACAGAGTTCTCCCAGAACCAGTGTTTTGCACTCCTTTGGTGCTTCATAGTATGACACCTTAATTGCTCTCCTAAGTGGTTTAGGTGGGAATGATATAAAGGACAAAACAGTTGCAAGGGAAAGTGAGTGATTTAAGTGGCTGCATTCAATTTGAGTGATTCAAGAGAGTTTAAGAGCAGAAAAGTGAAATTATGTAAACTAAAAGAGCCATAAATAGGATGATAGCAACTTGTTTAGATTCTATTACTTTGCAGTTTAAGGCTTTGTGTTTAAGGAATCAACCCTGAGTATATAAATGCCATGCTTTCCTGAAAAGCTATGAAGTGTGTGTATTTTTATGATACTCTTGACAAGCTTTGACTTGAAAACAGAAAGTGAGTTTCCCAAGAAAAGACAAGTAGTTGCATCATGCGTTTTAGGAACAGACTTTATATTCTAGCATACTATATCATAATGAGTATAGCAGACACAGTACGTTCCTAAAATTCAAAGGCAGGATTTTATTTTCAATTAAAATTTTGGCCTGAATTGTTTTGACTTTCTTTTCTTGTATTTGGGAGAAGATCATCTTGGGGACTGGGCGAGGACCTTGCAAGCAATGCCTGAATGATGATGTATTTTATATGAATTCATAAACATCTTAGGTCAGATCACAGCCCTCTGAAAGCATTATACTTTCATGCAATAAGAGATTTTAAAGCATTGCCTATGGGAACTGAATAGGTAATAGTCCTAATGGAGGATATCATCATTACCTCCCAAGCTTATGTGAGTTACATTCCCCAGAGTTATTCGTTATCCTTTTAATGGATAAAAAAGAACTTAAGCAAAAATTGCAGTACACTTCTGTAACAGCAAACCTCTTAAGCATGTGCCCCACAGTTGTCTATTATTTTATCATTCTCAGATACAGCTAGGGTTAATGACGAGTTTATGTACCTGTTATACTCCAAGACATTATGTTCAATACCTCACCGATCCTTTCAACTTCGTAAAATAATTGGTTTTATATTTTTAGATGAAAAAAGTTGTTAAGATAAAAAAAAAAAAGTTGTTAAGATCAGAACAGTTAGTAAATAGCCATAGGTCACACAACTGGCAGTTGTAGAACCAGGTTTTGAGTCTATGTTTGTCTGACACAAAAGCTTATGTTCTTTGCATTAATGGGCACTTGCATTAGCAGACAATATGTACGATAATTTTCCCTCCTTAATCTACTAATTGTTACTTAAGCTCTTTCTCTATGTAGAGATTTTTTTCTTAATTGAACTAAATTAAGCTGAATAAAGCTCAGCATCAAATAAATCTGAGTTGGTTTAGGAATTGAATAAAAGTGAACATCTTGCCAAGTTAAACAGCCCACTCTAAACCTTCTGGGCAGTAAGTTTATAGCACAGATTGAGTCTTGTACGATTCAAGATTCCTTGTATTTGACAAACTGATGTCCTGAATAAAAGTAGAAAGGTATGTAAATGAATTCTGTGGCCATCGGAAGGCTCATATATAGGACAGTTGAAAGCAATTTTTGTATATATTACATGTACTTTATAAAGTCTTTTAAATTGGTGTCATCTATTCATTAGTTTTTTTTTATCATGCTTTTCTCTGATCATTTCTTATTGAAAATATCATGATTTTATTTATCATTAAATTTTCCCCATAAACTCAATGTATAAACAGATTAGGAATAAACAAATCAAGAATTAGAGAATATTAGCTTATAAAGGAATGGGATACATACATGATAAAATAGTAGAGAGCAATTTATTTTTTTTTGCAAGACATCTGGTAAACCCCCTGTCCAGAATATCCTCTCTTTGTTCAGTATTTAAATTTGGACAGTAGCTTGATTTCAGCTACTTTTCTTTAACTATAGTTTGACAAACTAGGCTTTGTGTCCCATGACAACAGCTTTTCTCAAGAGATTTCTGGTACTTTCTGATTCTGGTTGGACTGGAAATACCACAAAAACAACTTTCCTTATGGTATTTTGGCACTTCGACCATCAGGACCAGATGGTACACAGAAGCGCAGAGGAAGCATTGGATATGAATAATGATACATTTTTAAAAATCATTCAGTCTTTTCTAACTTTACTGCATTTCAGATGAAGGTTCATGCCAATTTACACTGATCTGAATGCCTTCATCCATTTTCAATGGAGGAAAACTGGATAGCAGGGTGTAAGTTAGATTTAGAACAATGTCTCCCATGAGACTTAATCCCCAGTAAGGTTTTTTTTTTGACAGAGATGTAGCCCTAAAGTCTTCTCTTAAGAAGAAAGTATAGAAAAGTTTACAGATATGGCATGAAATTTGATAGTCAGATATGAACCAAAGAAAGAGACAACAGTGGTGTGACTATGAGCAACCTTAAGCTCAATAAGAAGTGTGCCACCCAAATGCAATATATTCTGAAATATCAACAGAGAAATATAATCAAGGTCTTAAATATGGTGCATTATTTTTACACAAAGAAGGTTAAAATGTGTTGGATGTTGCTGTTTGTTTTCACTTGTGTGTGTATTCATCACTTTGTCTCAGGAAATAAAATCTGGAGTAACATGAAAACCTCACTTAATGACTTATACTTACTAAACCATTTATAAAATCATTTTAGAAACGTCTAAATTTAAATTTCTGACCTGTTTGCATAACTAATATAAATACTGAAAGAAAATATAATAGCTAATAGGATACAACATTTAAGATGAAATAAAAATCAAAACAGGAATAAAACAGACAAGTGAGACTAAATATTTCAGATTAATTAGGATACACATTATAATAAACAAAATCGAACAGGTTTCTGATTGCTTCTTTTTATAGAAAATGAGTGTATTGAGACTCTGCAAAAGAATGGTAAACTAGGTAGGTTTTTCCAAATATATTTATCTGTGAACCCTGTCTCCATGAAACAAGTTACATGAAATAATTACATAACTTTAAGGATCAGGAGGGCAATTCACTTTTACGAACAACTGTCCATTAAGGATTTGAGGCTACTCTTATGTTTTCACATAGCAACGTATTAAAAAGACAGATTTGTAATCTCTTAGCAAACCAGTATTAAGAAAAAGTCTCACTTATGAGATGGACACGTTACTTCAATGAGACTTGTTATAAAAAAATCACAACCATTACACTATGAAACTTTCTATTAAACTTTGTACCATAAGAAACTTATAACTGAGTATTCCTAATAGTCCACAAATATACTGAGAAAAATAATCTGTCTTAAAAATTTTTAATATGTTATAATGAAAATATGATCTAATCTCCATTAATATTTTTATACAAAAGAGTGTTAATGTGTATATCTGGAAATATGTTTATTTGCTTCAGACTAGCTTTAATAAAATTATTTTACCACTTTTAACTTTAAAATTCAAAAATAGATGGCTCTTTGTTGGAACCATTAAAACAAGTTTATTCAAAGTATGATTTAATTTAATAAAGCAATTATTTTTTCATCAGACAAGACAAAAGCTTGGAATATCATTCTCTTGAGGATGGCACATACGATCAAATGATTGAAATGTCTCAAACAGAATTTGTAACATTAAAAGTGCTAATATTTAGGGCCCGGTAATTCCTAGTACAGGGTAGTTGTCCTATGCGTAATAGAATCGTTGGCCTCTCCCCAATAGATGACAACAAAACTCCTGTAACCAGTACTGACCATAAAAGTATCTCTAGACATTCATGTGTCACCTGGAGAGAAAAATTACCCCCACTTGGGAACCAGTGTTCCAATAAGTTGTTTTCCCTAGGCCTAAATTTATAGAGAATTGTTTATGGAGCTCTGGAAACAATTTCTATGTGCTTTCTGCTGCCTTGGAATTTATAGCACAGGAGACTTCTGAAACAGACACTAACTTCAGTTCACACTTAGTTTACTATTGTGTTAAAGATTTGACTGTCTATAATTAATAATTTCATAATTGTACAATAAGAATTTTTCATGACAAAACTCTTGCATACTAAGTACAGAGAAAATAGAAACTTCACCACGAAGTAGAAATAAAACCTAGAAATAAACTTAGAATATAGACATTGTTTTATTTCTGAATAATTCTGTCTTTCTAATGGGTGATTTTTTTTGTTCCCTAGAACTTTGAGCAAATCTATGGATTTGAAAAGGCATTATTTGTAGACATTGTAAAGTTATAAAAACTAAAGTCAACATTCAGTAGTCTACTTGGATAACATGAAGGTCAAAAGTTGATGTTTTTCGTGAGATCTTTAAGATCTTCTGTGTCAAGACCTCACTAATCTAAACTTTCATCTCTTTCACCACCCTGTCTCTCAAATCACATTTTAAAATTTGGGATGCACTTCAAACCAGGCCCTACTCTACCTTATAGCTTGGAGCCTTTATCCTACCATCCCCTCATTTAGGAATAAATTATTTACTCTCTTTCCATTTCTAGGCTAGGTACTAAACAAATTCTTAATGAAATATAGTTATATTTTCACGAAATTGATAAGACACATGGTCTCACACACATATATATTACGAACAGGGCAGTAAATAGCTCTTTGTCACATACACAAACACACATGAGCACACACTCATACACCATGAATGATGATTTCAATGAATAACATGAAGGCAAGTAGCAGAATGTTTATGTGTATTGAAAATATTTGCAATTCCGTTGGATTCAAGTAACATGCTTTCTAAATAGGGTTTGTGCATGGGGGGAGTGTTGTTTGATATTTTCCGAAATGAAACTACATGGGTCAATACTTAGAAAATTATTCAGAATTTTCAGAAAAAAGTATGGACAGGTAATTTCATAGTTGTGTTTGCAAAACAAACACACTAAACAGGGGCATCATCTGACTTCACTGAATGTTCCACAGGATGTTTAGGAATGGTAGATAAGATACAATTTCTATTTTTATTCTGTCTCGACTTAGCCTAAATCTGGAATTTAATGGTAAAACATATATATGTAACAGCTGTGGTCATTTAAACCACTTGCTGCTTTTGTTTTCTGTGTCTAATTCACGTACTTGGATGTTTTGTAAACAAGGTGATCATCCTCTAGTAGTTGGGTGACCAACCCATGTGGATGTACTTTTGTAAAAGGACATGTGGTATGGGGGTTTCTGAGCAGCTCCTAAGAGGTGAGCTCAGGTATGTGACTATTTTTCCATATTTTTTTGTGATTTACACAGATTCCATGTACATAAAGAGGAGCTGCTACTTCTGACAGAACTCCCTAAGCTACACTATAAACTGCAGGGAAGGCCACCTGCTACTCTCCAACTTATGTTACATACACCAAAGCAGCCTGGATCGCTCATCCTGATTGGCTGATAGCAGGTCTCCAATGGAAAAGCCTGTTTGACTCTAGAAAATGTAATTAGTAGAACTATTGAAAAAAATTACTCAATACATTTAAAACTTGGGGTATAAGGATAAGACAATCATTGAGTTTTTGTTCATATGTTCCATCTTGTCATTCATGTTCCATATTTTTTCTCAATTATTTTTGGTAATGTGTTTTTGTTTTTTAGATACCTTACTTGTCACAGATGGGGTATCATAGAGTGCCAAATGTTATTATTAAATGATGATAAGAAAATGATAAAAAGTGTTTTATGAAAATACTGGTTCATCCAAAGGTCTCCCACTTTTCTGCTTTTTTCTCCAGTAAGGATAAAGACATGGAAGAAATTTGTAATTTTACTGTTATTTTATTTTATTTTTCCATTGTTTTATTTCATTTAGGAACAATGATTTTCTCCATGAAAATTACAAAGAAAACTTGGGAGCTGCAGTCACTTCTGGGCCTGTTGAATTCAAGGAACTATGGCCAATTCCCCAAAGCAACCATCTACACAATTGAACCAACCAGGTGCCCTTCACGGACTGATCATTGGCTATACAAGTAGCCTAAGTGTATCTTCCTCTCTACAACTTTGAGTTATTTCATTTCACTCCATTACAAATTGCTGAGTTATTTCAACAACTATGAAGAGTTAGGGTGACTTGTTTACTGCCATTGATGTGAAACCAATCTGGAATAATTATAACATACAATGTATGTTAATGCTTGTATGAATCATGTTTTGACAATTGTAAGTTTACAAAACCCCTTTAAAACTAAGATGGCATATGCCAAATATAATTTAATATTTATAATTACCCTTAGTAGATTTGGTCTGTTTGCAAAATTTATGAACAAATTTCCTGCCAATGAAATAGAAAACATCAGATTGGCTTTTCATTTGTAGGTTAGACTCACTAATCTATATGGAGCAGGGGCCCCTGTATATCTTTTGAGTGCTTTAAACAAAGCCTGCAGAATATAGAAACTAGTTACTGGATAAGTAAATTAATATGTAAGTGAATATATCTAAATGGTAAGCCTCTATAAAAGTACATTTGATAATAGCCAACCCATTTCTAATAGTCCATTGAAACCCAAACTCTCTGTTCTCTGAGGGTTGGAATCCTAACAGAGACATATCAGCCTGCAGGTATTTCTGCCAAGTTCAAATTGTCCCGATCCTGAGAAGGAAATACAGCTTTGTCTATGTCACAGACATTCTTCTGAATTCCTAAGATGCCTCAGAACTGGCAGTGCCTGCCTAGGGCTGTATAACAACTCAGAGACACTGACAGAATTGCGGAGGTATCTGGGGAAGCAAGAGTGTGGGAGGTTTCCTGGAAGCATGATGTGGGAGAAACTTGCACAATATCTGCCTTATAGCCCATCAAACTTGTGATGCTTGTAGAGGTGTATTCATGAGTAAATGGGCAGTCAAATGAGTCTGCATTTGAAGGAGCAACAGCAGCAGAAACAGTTACAAAGGAGATTCAAACTCAATAAAAGCAATTAAGAAAACTCCATCTTAAGAGAACAATTAAATGCACTAAATGGACAGTTATTTATTGGTCTTGGAAGTGGACTGTCTCTCTGGCAGCCTCAGGCATAGTTGCAAAACAGCATGAGATATACATAGTTGGAATTGAGAAAGAGAAGATCACAGGAGAGTTTCACAATTCTAGAAAGAAGTCTTCTCTTGGCAGTTTTGGAGAACACACAAAGATGGACCCAGGAGAGGAAAGGAGGGATATGCTCCTAGAAATTATTTCACCTAATGCCAGTGTCAATGAGTCTGAAGGAAAAGAGACAGGCTAGAAAAGGATTCTGGGTATTTGGTAGACAATAGGCACTGAATTTAGGGGAAGAGAGAAAGAGAGAATGAGAACTGAGTTTGCCAAGTACACTAAGTCTTGCCCTGTGAATAAAGCCAAAGTCACTTTGTACTATTTTTAAGTGTCAAAATTCCTTGAATATATTTGTTTGTTCTCAGTGATCCATTTAGAACACTCAAAGAAACAAGAAGTCAATTGAGACTTGTCAACTGTTTTTAATCTTTATTTTTTGTCTTTTTTTTTTAATTAAAAGATGTCTAGAGAGAACAATTCTCTCAGACTGCTTCCTGATTCTGTCTGTGAACACAAATCAGATATTACAGTTTTTAACACGATATTAAGCTGTGGCTTTAGGGTCATGTGTTTCTCCAGCAAGAATATGTCCAGGTCCTGGACTGATCTCAGCCTTGGCAGTGGTCCCCTGTGTCCCTTGGAGATATTCTGGAAAGTCTATTTACATGGTGACCTCCTGCACCTGGGACAGCACAGAGGATGCTCACAAAGGAACAATGAACACAGGACAGACAGGAACTGAAGCAGCTTAGGGTAGTCAACCCCATCAGCAGCCGTGCTTATCTGTAAACACTCCAAAGACCATTGTCACCTGAAAATGCCCTCTGTCCTCTTTGAAGAAGGAAGTGCTGTCACAATCTATTAGTCACAGAAGCATTCCCTGGGAATTAGTATGTTTAATATACCAACTAGTAATTAATAAAAAAGGATGGAAATACCTTTTGTTCCTTCAACATTACTTTTCAAGTAATTATCCTATTGATATACTGATACTCTCATTCATGCGCAGAAATGAATGTCAAGGATGTTTATTGCAGCATTGTCTGTAACAGCAAAAGGCTGAAAAATAAAAATGACCATCAAAAGAAGACTGGTTAATTAAATTATAGTATCTCTGAGGAGTGAAGTATCATGAAGCCATTCAAATAGACAACCAGTAGCTCATATCTGTAATCCCATCATTCAGGAGCCTGACACAGGAGGAACACAAGTTCAAAGCTAGCCTGTGCTGCATAGTAAGACACTATGTCAAAATAAGTAAATAAGTAAACAAATCATTAATAACAAAATGGTCTGTAATATTGTTACTATAAAAATGTGCAGAATAATGTAGAATATATATACACACATACACAAACTCACAGGCACAGACACATATACACCCACACAGGTATATATAGATATATAGACATGTATATGACAATTTTCTGAAAGGACAATACAAATTAACTATTTTTGTGTCTTAGAATTCTGAGTATCAGATAAGAATGAGAATTTACATTTCAGATCCTTTTTTAATTTGAGCATGTTTGTCATGTACACATACTGAAAAACTAAACCATTATACAAATTTAACAGTTAGCCTGGCCTTGAGAGTGTGTAGTAGAGATTGTGTTTGTTGGGCACTTGAAAAATATTGCCCTTGTACACCATATTCTGTAGTAAATGATTCTTGGTAATTTATTATGACTCTCTGAGCTTCTATTCTTCACATGCATATGATTAAAAATATCTATTTCCTCTAAAAATAAGTTAAATTGCTAATTATTGAAAGTGAATAATCTCACATTATTTTCCTCTCACCTAGTTTGTTCTAGAAGAGCTATAAAAATTCTTTAAGCTCTTTATTTCTGGAACTAGGATTTTATACAGTTCATAGGATTATGGTAAGGATTATATGTAAATGTATATAGAGAGTATTCCACAGCAATTCAAATTGCTAAATAAATATTAATGATTATTATCATTGTCAGGGATAGAGGACCTACTGTTATAGATCAGAACTTTGATAGAGCACATATCTATAGAAACATCTAATCATAATAGCTAAAGGGTTTCTTACAGTAGGAAGTCCCTCTCTTCTTTTTCTCATCAAGAAAAATATAAGAGATGAACCAATTCATGAGATTATATATATATATATATATATATATATATATGGAAATGTCATGAAGAAACTCCCTGTATAGCTATCTTTGAAAAGAAGAATGTCAGTTTCTTTTTCCTCTTTTTCTTCTTTTCCTTCTCCTTCTCCTTCTTTTTCTCCTTCTCCTTCTTCTTCTTCTACAAAATCAGGGAACAGGAGGACAGAAAAGGTCCTGCCTGGGAGGTTAGTACCAGTAGGAGGGGGAGGATGCGGGAATAGGCTGTAGGATGGTGAATATGGTGCAAATATTGTGTACCCATGTATATAAATGTAAAAATGAGACCCGTTGAAACTATTCCAGAAATGGGGGGGAGAAGGGATAAAGGAGAATGATGGAGAGGGTAAATTCAAGTATGATACGTTTGATGTAGTGTAAGAACTTCTGAAATGCTACAATGTACTCCTAACATAAAAAACAAACAAAAAAAAAAGATGCTTCCTGCATTGTGTCTCATGATGCTTTGAGACATTTCTGTTCCTCTGCTTTTCTTGGTGCCAAATCAGATCAAGGAAATCTACTGTTAACCTCCTATATTAACTCACTTGCATTGTCCCAAAGAAAAGATTATAGATTTTCTGCTCTGGTGTGTGTTTTAGTTTGGACTGTTCCAATAGCAAACACTAAGTAATGAAGCTGTGTGAGTCAGAGAAGGGAGAGTGACAATAAATTAACTGTCCTGAGTGAATTACACCATAAGCACTTGGGTCTCAATCCTACTGAGAAACATACAGACCTTGCCTAAGATCCAGCTCTAAGGCTGTGTGGGCTATGCAATCTATCTACCAATTTTCACTCCCGTATTAGTGGAGTTGTTCTCTAGGGTGTAAACTACCATGTCCTTCTGGGTTGCATCTGTACACAACTCCTTTGGGGCTGGAGAAAATATGTCAACAGAGAAGAATAAAGCTGCCAACCTATAGTAGGAAAATTGCCAATATTCTGGAACTATCCAGAGGAGCAATTGAACTCAACTGCACTCAGAGGATGTGGGCATAGAAAATCAGCATCATCAGCTTCATGGTGTGACACAGGCCCATGAGAACACTGCTCTGCTGTCTTGGTAACAGTACTAGAGCCACAATATTCTCTTTCAAGGTCTACCTTCTATATATCTCTGCCTTTATCTTTCTAAAAAATTTTAAGAATAATAATTACTATTTTCTGTATCTTTAGCCCCCATTAAATTTGGAATTCATTGAGAACTGAGACTTGTGACATTGGCTACTGTTTAGCTTCAAAAAAGTTAACCCGAAGCCTGGCCTGAGAAATGGAAGGCAATAAATGGTAATTGAATAGATGAGTGGATGAATGAATGAATTGTTCGTTTTTGTCTGCAGATTAAGTGTTTCAAACAGGATTTAAATCTGGATCTTTTAAGTAATGTTCTTTTGCATAGCCTACTGATATGCACACAGTTTATACAAACTGAATTTTCTCATTTCTTTCAATCTACACAACATCTCTCTATCTGTGTTTCATTTCTTTTTCCTTTCCCCCCCTTATCTCAGACACACAAAGAAAACGTATATAATTTGTATACTTATTTGAAATTGCAGTTGAGTACACTATATATATATTCTAATACCTTGAACTGAGTTTTCTAAAGCAGAAAAGGATTTATGTAAATTCTAGTGAACATAAGTGAAGGGCATGGGAACACAAATATGAACTGAGTGTTTAAGTTGTTCCCTATTGAGTCTGAATTACGTCACTATCCCATGAGATCAACTACTGAGAAGATGTGATAACTATACTTCAGTAGCATCTAACCAAGGAAAATGGAAGTAAGAATTTTAAGGCTTTCACATTCACTAATCAAAGTTTCCTAACACAGGAATACTGTGACCTTCCCAGGTTCTTCAGAACTGCACATGGACCCCATACAGTAGAGTCCCATATTGCGCATATTTCAGTCTCAACAGGAAAATTCAAGGAAGGGAGGTAAGAATTACCTATGCACACATGAAGCAAGGTGTCATTAGATTGTGTCTGTGTAGAAGGTCAGTAGCTATGCTGACCTGGCTGCCATGGTGACAACTAAAACAAGACATATATAAAGCTGAGACAATCTAAGCTAGTATTTAAGAGATTCTGAAAGACTATATTCAACTTTGTATTTTTCATAATACAGTCATCCTTGTATAGTAAAATATTTTCTTAGTTTTTGTGAAAATAAGGAGTTCTGAATTCTCTAAGAGTCTACATTCAGGTCCAATCTATCATTGAGTCTTCTCTAGTTTGGTCTCCTATTTTTCTCTTTACCCTTTGGGAAAGGACTCAGGGAATATTCACAATATATATTTACAGAGGAATTGCAGGGCCCCTCCTCAAAATGACTAGGTCTGACCTTCAAACTGTATAGTTTGAGTCTCTGAACTTAGATCTGTAAACTAAGTGAGAGAGAAAAATTTTGCCCTGACAACTTTTTTTCTACTTTCAAAATCTTGATTTCTTTTCACCATACGAGGGGAATAGCACTCTAATAGATAGTCCATCTTCCTTGCACTACAAGACCATGACCTATTAAATATTACCACAATTCTCTGAGCATAATAGCACCCTTCTTTGATAAAGACCTGTTATCCATAATGGTAATTATATCTATTTTGCCTCTGATGGTTAAGTGTTACAATTTGGCCCTTGTAATTGAGGAATCCCCATTGATAGCAGCAAGTTCAACGCCATGGTTGAAGCTTTATTTCTATTTGAGCTTACAGAGGAAAGCTAACACTCTACTACTCAAAGATATACACCTCCAATACATTACTTGCTCCCTTCGTGCAGAGAATATCTTCTGTATAGTTGGATAGAAAGTTCACAAGAGAAGTTCCCAAGTTAACCTGTTCATTCTGGCATTGCTGCCTTACTTAGCTCTGGTTGCTTTCTCTCAATTGTGTATAAAGTTCTGATCTCTTCACCTTACTTATGTGGAGTAAACATCATCATGTACAAGCTTAGAGTAGTCAAGTCAAGCAGATTTTTAGATTTTTTTCATCTTAATGTTGAATCTCTAGCCCTGGATGAATTTCTCTGTGATAATACACTCTCCTTTATCCTACCTTATATTCCATCCATTCTTGACAATCACCCTCAAGATCCATTCCTAAGCCTGATCTGATATTACCTGACACATATGGGATATAACCTACACTTTCTTTCATGTGTAAGCAATTTCATTCCAGGGAATTGTAGTTCCCTGCCATTGCTGTTCTAAGATCCAAAACTTTCTATCAGACTATGTCAAAGAAACAAGGCAAAGACAGAATTTCACATGTACG
The DNA here is from genome assembly GCF_047511655.1 of Castor canadensis. NCBI lineage: Eukaryota > Metazoa > Chordata > Mammalia > Rodentia > Castoridae > Castor > Castor canadensis. The sequence goes on along the minus strand of NC_133388.1, from coordinate 22,861,172 downwards.
AGTTCAATACTACAATTCGCCTGCTTCAAATGAGGTCTCAAAACAAGAGGAGACAACTTTCCTCTGACAAGGAGAAGTTACTGATTAGACTAAACCAGAAGATTTGGGAAAATCCAGATTTGGAGTTTCTCAATTTCACCCACTCAGATAATACAATCCCAGGTTCACAGACCTCAATATTTGTCTTTTAAGATACCTCTTCAATCTGATTTCTCATGTTGGCAAATAGACCAGTGAGTGGAACATTGTTATTCTGTCTCTTTAGCAACTAAAGCCTAATCTTCAATTGTAGCATAGTATGCCCAGAAGTTGTAAGAAATAAAAATGTCTTTCAAATTGCTATACAAGAATGGATTTCAAAAGCACAACACAAGTTGGCAGTTGACTACCCTGGATGAGCTTTCTGTTTGCACTAAGACTTTTCAGTACAGTTACTCGGGATCAGCTCAGCCCATAACTCTTATAATTACTGCTGTTCCATATATTCCAAATCCCACTGCTGTTGTACATCTCAGTGCTTTGCCTTCTACCTGTCCATTATCCCAACTAACCATATGCCAGATCCATGCTGGCATATCTGTGAAGATATTGTATGTGGGGAATTGGAGAAACTCCATTTAACCTGCAGTGAGAGCATCAAATTTTTTTTGTTTTTAGTTTTTTGGTGGTACTGGGGATTGAACCCAAGGCTTCTCACTTGCTAGGCAGGTACTCTACTACTGGAGCCATGCCTCTAGCCCTCTTGCTCTGGTAATTTTGGAGATAGAGTCTTATTTTCTGTCCAGGCTAGTCTGGCAATCCTATTTTACACTTCCCATCATAGCTGGGATAAGTGTGGACCACCAAGTCCAGTTTTGTTTTCTATTGAGATGAGATCTTGTGAACTTTTTAGCTGGACTGGCCTCAAACAGCAATCCTCCCAATCTCAGTCTCCCAAATCACTAGTTTTATAGGCATGAGCCAATGGTACCAGTCAGTGAGATCTTTATTGTCAATAGTAGTCTACCCCAAAATCTGAACCTGCAGGTTTATTTTCTAAGTTCACTTCTGTGTACTAACTTCTGTAGCCTATGTTCAACAAAAGAGAAGTGTGATGCAAAGGACTATTACACCATTCTGGAGTGGACACTCAGGAAAAAGCAAAGCAGATGCTTTGGTCTGTTCAGGGTGCTACAAAACAATATCATTACTTTGTTTATGACACAATCAACAAACATTTTTTGAGCACAGTTCTGGAGGCTGGGAAGCCAACTCTCAAGGAGCCAGCAGATTTAGTGTTGCATGAGGGCTAATACATGGTCATCATGCTATTCCACTCCCAAATGATAGAAAGGGTGAGAAGGCAATCTGGGGTCTCTTTCATAATGGCACTAATCCCAAACATCAGGACTCTGTTCTCATGATCTAATGCTCCCCAACCCTAAAAAGCTACTGCCTCCTAATATTATCTTCTTGGGGATTAGCATTTCAACATAGGAATGTGGGGTGGTGGAATACAAACATTCAGTCCAAAAATAGGGAAGAAGAAAGCCAGATTTAGGTCAAGTCCCCTAAATGTATTTGATTGCTTAATCCTATGGCATCAACATTCTAAGAAGCCACACGAATTGCTTGTCAGTACAATCAGTCCCAAAGAGAAGACGAGGAAAGATTTATTCATCAACTCCTGAATTTTACTAGATAAAATGTACTCCACATTACCTTAACACACCCTCCCATACACAGGTTGCATATGTGTGAACTTCAAACTGCATCACCTAGTGGTTCATGCCTCAGGGTTCTACTCCATTTTACCTGGAACTGAACGGTTTCCTTGGAGCAGAGTGCCAGGGCCAAAAGCTGAGGACTACTTTGCAAAAAACTACACCCTATCACAAAGACACTCAGGTGAGAGGTGAGCAGTGTCTGAACTGAGACTCTATTAGGTTTTGGTCTCATGAAGTTGATCATACAGATTTGTCCATCTCACCAGCAGCTAAAGCAAAGTTTTGTTTCTGAAGATAAAAATGACACATAAAAGATGTCTGCTATGATATTTTAATTATTCCTGAAAAGTTGATTCAACCATCGAATACAATAATATTATTTTTAACATACCTGTCTTCTTTCATTTAAATTTTGTTTTACTCAATTTAAGCACGTCAAATTCTTAATCCAGTAGTATATTCGCAGTTTGTTTAAGCTTTTCTTCAGTTGATATGAACTTTTTGTTTCTTTTGCTTACTTTATGGTAGATTAAATTTCCATAGAAATATTTAAATCTTCTTTCCATAGCAAGTGGAAGACAGTACTATAAGTCATTGTGCCTTCCTGATTAAAAATGGTAAATGTCTTTTTTCAAGGAAAAAAGGAAAAATTTTTGACAAATGTTGCCAGAAGAAATCTGAGAAGACTGTACCAGAGCAGAAGAGTACAGTAGAGTGAAAAGTGCACAGATCTCTTTCCTACACGATTACAGTTTGAACTGCAGTGTGTTTTATGCACTTATAAATGAATTCATTTGAGGATATCATAACACAAATTATCTGTGATTTGCAACATTTGTCACAAATTTTGCTCTATTCTGGAAATACCTTACAAATAAGCTAGGATCTCAAGAATGAGTTCCAGCTTCCCAGGGCAGGAAGAAAGCCTACCTGAAAATTATGGAAGTGAGGAAGTACTAGGGAAGGGGCCACCAGGATGAGTTTCTCTTGGGTTATTAGACATGAAGACAACTAGCTTTAATTAAGAGTGTGGATTTTTCTCTTTTTTTGTTTATACATTTTATTTGTTTAAGAAACGAGGAAGAATTGGGTATAGGTATGTAATTAAGGAAAATGAGGCACAGTAGAAATATGCTACTATCTGATTTGTCTACTGTCTAAATATTTGGAATAAATTTCTCAAAACCATAATCAGCTTATTTTTTAAGTGAGGTAGGTGAATTTCATAATCCATATAGTTTCTTTCAAATATTGACAGCCAGAAATTTATAGTGATTGCAAACACTTCTTCAAACTAGAAGAAACCATGTGTTATATAATGAGCACAAGATTAGGGGCATTGTGTGAGTTGAGTTGTATCCCCCCAACAGATATGTTGAAATTCTAACCTCTAGTGCTTATGACTATAACCTTATTGGAAATAGCACATTTACAAATGGAATCAAGTTAAGATTATGTCATTCTAGATTAAAGCAGCGGCTAAATCCAATGTTTGATGTTCTTCCAAGAAGGCCATGTGGACATATGCATTGTAAATGCCTTGTGACAGCAAATGTAGAGATTGAAGTGATGATGCTGCAAGTTAATAATCACCAAAGACAGTCACACCCACCAGAAGAAATTAACCCTGCTGAGTCCTGAATTTTGGACTTCTAGTCATCAGAATTAGGAGAAAACAAAATTCTCTAATTTTAATTCAACAGTTCATTGAATATTGTTATATCAACGCAATAATACTAAATCTAATCCTTAGAGCCCTGATTGCTAGTAAAATAATAGCTACAGAACAGCAATGGGACTTTGGGTAAATCCTGTAACTTCCAGAGCTCCACGGAGCTCACCTGTACAGTGACTGAAGTGCTTTGAGTGAATAATCAGTAGCATCTCTTCTATTTCTTTTCTTTGAATGTGTAATTTTAACACAAAGAAGAGTGTATCTGCAGGTAGCTTATCTTTTCTGTTGGAAAAACTGTAACATTAGAACACTAATAAATATGGCTATAGACAGTTCTTAAACATCACTGTTAGGATACAAATTTTATCAGGGTAGGAAATTTGACTATTTTATTCATTTGCTTCCCTAGCATCTGTAACATTTACTTATTTTTTGAGTGTATAAATGCACCATCGAATGACTAAATCTGTGTTCAAATACTTTTCTTTGTTGTGATTATTGAATCAGTGACTCTTCCAAATCTGTGACAGTAGTATAAAAGCCAAGAGAAATTTCTAAGACTTTATTTCCTTATGTCAGATAACCCTACCATTTCACAAAGTTTGTGATATAAACATAGCCTTCACTTATTCTGAACTAGGAGGATAAGTGCTCTGGATGCATTTCCACTAAACAGTGATGATTAAAGAACAAAATTAGTTTGAAAGCATTCACCCCCTCCTCGTGAGAAAATCACTAGTTTCTAGACGGATAACAGCAGTGCCATGATCATTACTCATTTCATGCTTGAAACATATCTAAGCAAATGCATAGCAGGTCTCTGTGAGTCTCAGTACGGATTAATTTGGAAACTGGGTGTTCCAAAATTAAAGCTTCGCCAAGTAGGGCCCTCTGGTCTGAAGTCCACCATGTTTAAGAGAGAAATGGATTAACTATTGTGCTCCTTTTGTATACAGAGACAGGCAGGGAGAACTGGCAGTGGGTATTAATTGTTAAATACTGGGAAAGTTGCAGTTATTTCTTCTGTGCACTTGAGGAAAGAACACATCTGGTTACCTCTAAAATCCCTTAGCAAATTTTCAGTATCAAACTCCATCCCAAAATCCCCATTCTAGAAATTGCACTGGACTCTAATACAGTGTTACAGAAAGGTGACTCTCCCTTTGTTTTTATTGTACTTGTAGAAATGAATCTCTCCTGAAATCCTATGCTGAGGACCACAGGCTATGGGACCCCACAGTAACTACTTTATATGCTATTTCTTTGAACCTGTCTTCCCCTGTCATCTCTGCCCATTTTCCAGACCATTTTCTTCTCTGTGAGTAATATTTCTGAATACCTTTCTTAATGCAGACTAACAAGCTGGCATAAAGATTTCAGGGCAAAAGTGCTCATATACTGACTTGATTTCCCAAGTCTACTATTATGAGAAAGTCATTTCTGCTCTTGAGCTTTCAAAAAGTTGAGTGATCTCTATACTGAAGAGGCACACCTGCTTAACTAAAATATTCCATAATTGTGCCTGGTCTCATCACACTAACTAAGGTATGAAACTATTATAATGGGACTCCTGTTAACAAAATCTGATCCTATCCTTCACTCTGAAGGTGATGTCTATGACTATCCCTCACTCAGAGTCTGGAGGGAAACACCAGGAACCAAAGACCTGTGAAAAGTAGTACAATACCACATCTTAATCTGCATTCCAACTGCCCATCAGAAGTTTCATTTTATAAAATGATACCAAGCACATCTGAGGGAAAAGCCAATAACATCTCCCAAAGAAATGCAGTTTTACAGACTTGCCAGACCAGGAAATGCATAATGTGCCTCTCCAAGCTCACTTTCATATTTGAATATTTTGACTTCTTCAAAGTAACTACCAGTCTACTACCACAAAGTCTCTGGCCTCACTTGGAAAGCTAGAAATTTGTGCAGAAGGAAGAAAATGAAAATGGGAAGCAAGAATGAAGAGACATAGGGGATGCTTTTGCCTTATTTCCAGCTTGGCCAATGGTGAATTACTTTGAAATGGTATAGTTTAGCAAGTAGGGTTGGAAACATGAGTGAATCATCTTGGGTCTTCTGTGTGGGGTTGTGGAAGTGAGGAAACCCATAAGTAAGGAGTTTGGCATTCCAGTAGGAATGCTTTGACAAGAGTGGTAGCAGGGGAGATGGTGAGAATTGGTCATGTTTAGATATGTTGTAAAGGTAGTAATAACATATTTAGGTGATGCATTAGACAGGAGGTTTGAGACAAAGAGAGAAGATAACTCCAGGTCATTAGAATGAACAACTGGATGAATGTTTGTGACTTTTAAGCCTGGTTTACCCCAAGTAAGAAACAGATTAAGGGGGCATATTTGGATTCAGGGTTTTGAGAGCATGCAAGAATAATTGCTAAGACTGAATTACTTATTAGATTTGCAAATGAAATATTCAAATTGTAGGCAACAGGAAATCGAATTGAATGCAGTTAGGTTTGGATGTGTCCTAGGGATCTGGGTTTCTCGAAAGCTCCCATTTTGTGGGAACTATGACTGCAGCAAATTTCTAAACGTGGCAACTTCCATTATGCAACTTTAAAAGATTCTTTTTTCTTCTCTTATAAATTTGCCTGAAAGAATTTTTTTTCTTATATATATGTTTGAGGGAAATATACTTTTTAATAAAAGCCTTAATTCCAAGGTTTGATTAAATCTCACTGAGCATTAACTTGCTATTCCAGTGACTTTTTCTTAAATGTATATACTTTGTTTGCTGGCACCCATGACTAGGCTACACTGTTTGTGACTGGAGTGCTTTGTTTTATTTATGCAATGGTATCCTTCTGTCAATATTAAAAGCATAAATGCTAGACCAATTGGTTGAGTGTGTGGGTATGTTTTTCTGAGAAGCATGGAGTGGTCCTTTTTAAAGAAAGAATTTAAAAAAACATATGCTGCTGATTTTGCAGAATCTTCTGAAATGATCTCCTAGTGTGGAGATCCAAAACTTTGAAGCCTTATGCATAGGGCCTTGCAAATAGTTTTCCAAAGTCATTTCGCTGATAAATATTTCATCTGGCCTAAGAAGTCTTCTTTGGCTCTGTCCATATTTACCTATATCATTCAACCTCTTTATGTTGCCATAAATCAGATGCAAATCTGTAACTAAGTTATGCACCAAATGATTTCCCAGGATAAATGGAAATAAATGTGGTCTTGACATGGTGTATATATCTTTTTGATGCAATATACCAAATTAAATGCATGCCTAAGTGAATTTTACTGAACTTTCTTGCATCTCTGGATCTTGTCTCCCTCACTAATTTCTAGTTAATTCCTTTTATTTTCCCTTTCTAATTTTTTATTGTTGTTCAGCTGATTGATTTGGTTAAGGAGAACCAAGCAAGTTAATGCTTCTGTTCTTCTCTTTACCTTTCCTTGGGGCCTGTGTGATTTGATTTTATTTAGTTAGTTTTATATTTGTTTAGTTTTGGCCTTGCGTTTTTTTTTTTTTTCATATCAATATAGGGCAACTAGACTTTAGGTTCTAGTTCAAGCTGATAATCACAAAACTGTTTATTCAACAAAAAGTAACTGTATAAATGAGTATATCCAATTAGCACAGATAAAGATCAGAAGAGGAAAAGAGATTTTATTCTTTGCAATATTAGATAAAATACCAACAATTGATTTTTAAATTAAAATAACCCAGGGAAAAGAAACTGAGGTGACATGGGACTGAGGTGAGCAGAGATAGAAACTTCACACCTATAATGTGCTGTATCTGAGACCATGCAGTCCTAATATTTGGGAAAGCTGAGCTAATCTACATTCCCTAGAGACTGCCATGATGCAGTCATGCTATTTGAATATTAATCATGGTTCATTCACAATTTATGAAGCAAGTCATGGCTTTGTCACAAGAAAATTATTTCAACCTTCAAATTGCTACTCAGCTGTACAGCTGAGTCTCAGATTCATAACCAAACAAAACATCTAAAAAATAGCAACACAGAAATGCTCATGTACAATGATTATTTAGTTATTAAAAAAAAGCAATGATATTACAAGTGGAGATATATAACTGAATTGTTAATAATGAAAAAGATCTAGGGAAGTAAGAAAAATTTTGAACTCTTTTTTTTTTTTTTGAATTGTTGTTAAATGATCCTTTATTGGAATGCTTTCCTTTGTAGTTCTTTTATTTTTATTGTTTTATTATATTCATATGTGCATACAAGGCTTGGGTCATTTCTCCCCCCTGCCCCCACTCCCTCTCCCCCCCACCCCCTCAATACCCAGCAGAAACTATTTTGCCCTTATCTCTAATTTTGTTGAAGAGAGAGTATAGGCAATAATAGGAAGGAACAAGTGTTCCTGGTTGAGATAAGGATAGCTGTACAGGGAGCTGACTCACATTAATTTCCTGTACGTGTGTGTTGCCTTCTAGGTTAATTCTTTTTGATCTAACCTTTTCTCTAGATCCTGGTCCCCTTTTCCTATTGGCCTCAGTTGCTTTTAAGGTATCTGCTTTATGAACTCTTATTTTTAAAGAGAGATGGCTGAATGCTAAAAAGAGAAAATTGTAACAATACAATAATAAGAAGGCATTAGCATATATTGAATATCCAAAGCACCTCCCTGTTAAAGTCAATCAGGGACAAAGCTCAACATTACAATCCATCCATCTATATTTACTTAAATTGCCAGTTTTTAATTTGATAAAGTTTTTTTTTGGTTAGTTAATTAATCATTTTCCCACATTTTATCAGTGCATATTAATTGTACAATTTGGGGGTTTCATTATGATATTTTCATATATGCATATTTGACTTTGCCTTTTTCTTAAATATGCCTGCATTATGAGAACAGTATACATAAGTATGTATAAACACAAGTACTTTGTCCTTTTGGTTTTAAATATGTCCCTAGTAATATTAAATGAAATGAAGGAAAATGGAATATGCCTTTCAAACTATGTTTTGCCCAAAACTTCCAAGATTCAGAAGAAGAAGTCAGTTGGGAAATTAAGAGATCTTAAATTTTGTAAATTTTCCTTAACAAATTGGAACAATTTCTATGGTTTGAAAGGAACAATATTTTAGGGATTTGAATGTAATTGACATAGACCATGCTTACCACCTGTTTGTGAATTTTGATTTAACCTATAAATTTCTTTATACCTGAGTTACCAAACAACTGTACTCATGGATCCCAACTGGCACAACTTCTTTTGCTCTCTACCTAATTTGAACAAACCTTTCACATCTCTCACCTCCGGTCACAATGGGAACAAGGAACAGAGGGAGAGTCAGGGGAACTTTCTCAATGACATAAGGCAGATCTATTTTCACTTTTTCTTTTTAGAACAGTCTGCTAAAGAATGCATTCTTATTCACACTTCAAACTGGAAGTCTATACTTAAGGGCGATGACTGATAATAATGCCTACTTCTTTCTCAATTCTTCATCATACTGAGGCATGTTCTTAGCTGGTCTTAGGGCCAGGCTCAGAAAGTGAATGAGTTAGAGTAAAGAAGACTAAGAAGAAGATAACTGTCAGATTTTCAGTGCCTAATGTATGACTAAGTCATTGAAAATATTTAGGCAAGTCATTTCCCTCCCTTAATCAAAAGAAAATATTGTACACACATTCTCTTTCTCATATGAAAGAATGAGGGTAAAATGTGAACTATTTATTTCTTGGTATTCTTTTAGCAAACACTTCTTTTCAATTTGAAAACTTTGCTGCATTGTGCCAAGTACAAAGAAAATAAAAATAGATGGGACATAAACATGGTCCCTTTTGAATTTAGAAACTATATCAAAAAACAACAAATACATATATTTGCATGGAGTGTGAAACTTGTTCTTTTGCAAGAACTAAGGACATACTGAAAGATAACAAAAGTTCAAAGATCATATAGATGTGGCCTGTGTTCTGGGAAATTTGAGAAGCCTTCATTAGCATGTGATAAATAGATACTACTAAAGTTTTGTCGAAATAAAAGTGGAATAAGAGGAAAAATTCAGAAGTTGAAAAATATAAAGTATAACTCAGCAACTGTAAATAATAATCATGGTAATATTTATCAAACTTTGGCAATATAGTAAGAACGAATCTAAACTCTGTGAATATTACTTGATCCTTAGAATGTCACCATAAGTAGGAGCCACGTATCCTTGTTCTAGAGAAAATAACATGATGCGCAGATAATTTAAGTAGATTATCCAGGTGATTCAACAAAATATTGAAAAATAACGGTTTAGCATTCAGCAGTATGATAGCAAGATCCATACTTGTAACAACATCTCTCTGTTTCATCTCAGACACACATGTGGTAATAATTAAGGAAATGTATGAAGGAGGGAGAAAGGAATAAGTTCACAAAAGCGTTTTGAAGAAGACAGAAAGTCTCAATATTAAGGCCAAGAATTTAAATAATTAAAAATAGATAACAAAACAGTTACTTAGCATCTTTAATAAAAAGAGCACATTTATAACTATGATTATTACACAGTATAAACAAATGTTTAGTGTATACTTGGATTTTGAGATTAAAAAATACTTCTTATAGATATCTTAAGGGAAAAATTAATAAAAATTTAATCTTAAGCAGAAACTAGGTATATTTTGGTTATTTCCACTAAAGAACTTCATTGGTACATCTTTTTATCCAGAAGATAGTCATTAATGACAACCACCTATATCTTACCATGTGATATGTTTTTTCAATTTTAAGGATCTGGTAGAGTTAAGTTGGTTACTTGGCTCAGGTATCCATAATTGGATCAAGAAATCTGGCTTAAAGTCCAAAGACATAGTACAAATGTGTTAGTATATCAGGGACTGTTCTCAAAACAGAAAGAATAATGAAAATCTGGGAAGATACATTAATTCTAATCCTTCAATATCTGAAATCCTCTGTGTGAAGAATGAATTATAGAAAGGAAATACTGGAAGGGAGGGACCAGTCACAGGGCAGTGGTGAGGCTTATAAAGTTAGGCTTTAAAGTATCTACATAAGGTTACTCCAAAGGCACCTGCACATGCATGTTTTTTGCAGCACTATTCACAATAGCCAAGCTATGGAAGCAGCCAAGATGCTGCAATACCAACGAATAGATTAAGAAAATGTGATATTTATATACAGTAGAATTCTATTCAGCCACAAAGAAGAATGAAATTTTGTCATTCACAAATAAATGGATGAAACTGGAGAACAGCATCTTGAGCAAACTTAGCCAGGCTCAGAAGGCCAAAAATCACATGTTCTCCCTCATATGTGGATTATAGACCTGAAACAAATACAGTAATATTATTGGATATGGGTCACACAGTAAGGGGAGACTGTACACAGGAAGAATAGGGAAAGGGAAGGAACCCTAAAACTTGAATGTGGTTGATCCCCTCACTGTATAGAAGAAAATATAGTATCTTAAACTTGCAGGTGCCACTATGGGAAGGAGACCAGGAAGTAGTGAAGAGGTGTGGTAGAGATAAACCAATATGGGCTGTAATACACACGTGCATGTTAACAACACTAAGAATCTTCCTATAGCTATCTTTATGTCAGACTAGAAAAAAATGCCATATTTTCTTATTATCACTTATGTTTTCTCTTCAACAAAATCAGAGAACAAGAGGGCAGAACAGGTTCTGCCTGAAAGTAGAGTGGTATACTTACATGTATACACATGTAAGTAAATGTAAAAATTATAAAGTAAAAATTTTTTTAAAAAGAATAATGGATGCTCAAATGGACAATAAAGAAATACATATTTATTAGGTGTGGGGAAAAAGGTTAAGCAAAAATGAGAAGTCAACAATCATACTGATGTTTTGAGCTCAAATGACATGGAAGGTGTTATTACATATCCATTATTGGCTATTAAAACTTAGTCAAGATTTACAGATGCCACATTGGAGAAAAAAATGGTCCTTACGCTAGGTTTTATTTGTCTTGACATTTTCTTTACATGTGTTGTTTAATGTTGACATAAACTTTCTAATATATACATATTAAATTATGTATGTTTTACCCATAATGTTTTTTAAAAGTTCTCTATGTCCTATTTGAATCAGATGAGCTATTGTTTAAGCATACCAATATAAGATATTTATCTTTGTTCTCACTATAGGTAGAATACTGAAGATAGGAAATCTTTTAAGAGAAGTGATGAAATTGCAATTGAGTCTTATGAAAGATATTTTGACAAGCTTCAGACATGTAAAAATCACTACATCACTGTTGGTGTTGAGGATGAAATCAGGGAAGTCTGGGGTAATAATGTTGAATATGGGAACTGACATTGGACCTCTTCTTTGTGCCAACTATATGAGAGAAGTCATGTCATTTATTTCTCCTCCAAATTCCCTTCAGGCTGCTGTAACAAAACACTATAGAGAGAATAGCTTATGAACAACAGAAATTTATTTCACATAGTTCTGGATGCTGCAAAATTCAAGATTAGGGCATCAGCATAGCTGGCTTCTCAAGAGGGTCCCCTTTCAGGTTGAGACTGATAATTTCTTAATGCATGCTCGCATGAAGAAAGGACTAGAGTGCTATCTGGATAGGGCATCCTTTGTAGGGGCACTGATCCCATTCATGAAGACTGCACCTTCATAACCTAATCATCTATCAAAAGGTCTCATTTCCTGACATCATCACCTAGGGAAGTAGAATTTCAACATAAGAATTTTGAAGATTCATAAACACTCACACCAAGGAATAGCCAAAATGCAATTTATCTTCTCTATTTCATAGATGATGAAGCTGAGGAAGAAATAAATACCTATTTGAAATCATAAAGACAGAGGCAAAACCCACATGATAATAAAACCGTGTACTTTGGGCTGTACCATCTGCTTTCCCAAATAGCCAACCTACACAAAAGAGCTTCATTTACCACTGTGTGGGTTTTTTCTCTTTTCTTTTGCTTCTCTTACAACTTTCCAGTTATATTTCTTCTCCAACCCACCTAATTTTCAACTCTTAATTTTTAGCTTTACATATCTGTGTTTGACTAAGTTTTCAACATTCAACTCAGTATTTCTAGCTTCATGGTTCTTTCCAAGTTGTAAATCTTTCTTCTTATTGTCCCCTGGACATTTCTATATCTCCATCATATTTGTGTTTTAAGTTCACAGTAATTGACATGCAATAGTTTACCTTCCTCTTAGAAACCCCTTCTTCAACAAACCCCTACTTTGACAACTTAGTTACTTCCACTAATGAATTCATCAAGGTCCCAATATTTCAGACCCCAAAACCAGTCAACCAGTCATATTGGCATCATCTTTTTCTATTTTCTACAGGACTTGATGTTTCTTTAAATACTGTTCTAGTATATAAATTTTTTTCTATCAAAACTTCTATCATTCATCTAATTAAATTAGCTTAATTTACTAATTTACCTTTAAAATTGGGAGACAAATAATTTTCCATGCTTATCTTCTCTTATTGTCTTTGTCCTTAAGTCAAATGTATTATTTGCCATCTACTTCTGCCTACCTTTTTGTTCCTGTGCTTTGCATCTGTATGTATGTGTGTGTACATGTATGTGTGCCATCTTCAGAATACTATTTCCCTGTATCCTTCATCAGCTTAAACTGTACGTTGCTTCAGAAACAAATACCTCCCAAACCTTATTAAGTTAAAACGACAAAGTTGTGTTTTTATCCACGTCATATTTTTCACCCATGATGAATTATGTGGCTTTGCTCCATGTACTCACCATTCTCAGAAGCAGCTAATGGACACCGTTCATCCAGAACACTGCATTCTCTCATTCGAAGGAACAGAAACACTGTGGAACTAAGTAATGGCTCTGAAAAGCTTTTTCTTGGAAAAAGAGCATATTTTATTAACAAAATCCAGCCGTTTGATGAAATCGGACATAGTTAGGGTATGAAACATAATTCTTCTCCATGTGTTAACCCATCACTGAGAAGCAGTAGACATATTTTACTGTAATTCCATCTAGGATACTTTTCTATCTCCATCATCAAAATGCTAATGATCTAGAAAGATCCTGTGAGCTCAGATGCTTTTCCCAATTCTCTCAGCCAGAAATGCTTTCGGAACACAAAGCCTTTGCTTAGACCTAAATTCTAATTTCACTTTTCTCTGTTTTTCTTATTCTACCTCTCCTCAAATCTTTAGATGGCAAGTTCAGCTGAGATGTAGTAGCTATGATGTGTAATGCTCGACACAGTGTCTTGAACATGTTAGACAATAACTAGTGCTTATTGAATTTAATTATTATCTTGTGAGATGAAGGGAACATTAAATATTTACATATCATGAATATGAACAAAATATATTTCAAGTTGATTAAATGGTGAATAGACCAGTGTTTGTTTCTGCTTTTTTCTCTTGAGCTGAAAGTAGGTTTACACAAGGGACAAGGCACACAGTGCTTAGTAGCTTCCTTTGCTTGGTACCCAACAGATCAAAACCCCTAAAATTACTCTACACCAAGTTTTTTAAGTGGCTTCTCTTCAACTCACATTGATTCTGCACTGTAAACAAAAAATTCCACACCAATAACACATCTGGTAATGCAGTAGCATAGGAACTATGTGTCATACACACATCTCTTGAGTTTAGCATGGTGCATCAATGTCAGTATATGTCTAACATTTAGTGTGAAGCTGAAAAATGTAAGTTCTCCCAAATCCCAATTGGAGCAAATGCTTGACCAATTAAATAAGTGAGCAATGAATAAAATAAAAGCATTCATTAAAGAATATTTGAGTAATTTTGGTGACTTCCACCTATACTCCCAGCTAGTCCAGAGGCAGAGATCCCAAGGATCATGGCTCCAGAACAGCTGGGAAGAAAGTTTGTGAGAATTCCCCACTAACTTTCATGTCAATAAATAAACCATGGGTGGTGGTGTATGACTATACAAGAGGTATATGAAGGAGGATCATGGTCTAAGGATACCTCTGGGCAAAACATGAGGCCGTATCCAAAAAATAACAGAAGCAAAACAATGCTGGGGACCAGATCCTACTTAGTAAGTAAGAAGCCTTGAGTTCAAATCCCAGCACTATGAAATTTTTCAAAAGAGGGTGAATAGAAAAGATGTAGGTGAGGGAATATGGTTGATGGAATTCATATACATACATGAAATAGAACCATGAAACTTTCTGCAGTTGCTTTAAGTTGGGCAGAAGGGGGTAGAGGGAAAGAGATAGTGGTGGTAATCTAAATGTAAGTTTATCCGGAATTGTCACAATGAATGCCTCCTGTGCAATGTGTATATCTCAATAACAATTTTTAAAATTTTTTAAAAATACCAGTGCTGACAAAAATTAAAAGTGCTGGGGACCAGCTTACAGACTAGAACACCTACTTAGTAAATATGAATCACTGAATTCAGACCCCAATAATGCAAAATTTTTAATAAGACTGTTTATGATAATAAACTACTAATTGACAGACATACCTAAAGACATAGAAGTCATGGCAAACATGGTACTGTTTCAAATATCTGACATAGGTAAGCCTTCTATACACCTTGTTCTAAACATTATTCTATCTAAGAAAAACCAAGAATCTTTAGAAATAGCTAATTTGATATAGTAATAAGTTTAAGAAAGTAGTGATTTTTTTATTAGAACATATATGTAATACACACATACAAATATATCTATGTATATCAGGGCTTGTGATGTATTTTATGAAAGGAAAATAAAAGAGATGATACAGTCTCATGCTGTTTTATGGGGTTATCTTTAACAACCTGATCTGAGTAGTGTATTATGGCTTCCATTTCACTGTCAATGTCTGTAACTTAGTAAAAATTAATCGTGTGTTCATTTTATGTCACTATGCACAGCACAGCAGAAGCAGTGAGAGTGAGCTAAGCCACTTAAACCAAGCACTGCAGAGACAGTTATATCTGAGTGGGACAATTCAGGTCAAGCAGATGAATTCCAGGTTTTCAATCAGAAACAGAACAATAGACAGGAAAACCACCAAACCCCAAACTCATAAACACGGGGTCAAAACAATAATAAAAGTATTACCTTACATGTTCATAAAAACAAAAGCTGTGTGTAGGAAATTCCTTGTCTGAAATCTTTGTGGCTATCCAGGATTTCACTTTCCTTTTCAACAGTCAGTTCCTCATTTACCAGTCCTACTTTAAGTCAGATGTTCAGTGAGGGACAGAAAAAGTAGATATAAATGCTAGTCTTATCATTTACACATCCTTTTCTTCTTTGAAAACTTAAAACTGCTAAATTTATACATAAAATTACTTAGGAAATTATTTATTAATTATTTCTTACTGCATGCAACTAGCAAACTGTAAAAGCCAAAATTTTTTCACTTTTTTATTTTGGTGGTAGGAACTGGTGTTTGAATTCAGAGCCTCTACTTTGTTAGGAAAGTGGTCTACAATTTGAGCCATGCCTCCAGACACTAATATCAGCTGTTATATAATTTCAGAGTATGGTCTATATACAAGTAGCTTCCAGAACAACAGATAAAAACATATTCAATAAGAAAGTTTGCCATCTAAGTTCAAATGACTTCCAATATTTTTGATAACCAAAATATTTAATATATTATTGTAGTCTGAGTGCTATAGAACAGATCCTAACATCTAATACCAATAATATAATAATGTATAAATTTATTGAACACATATTATAAACCAGGTAACCTTCCACATTCTTTACGTGTTTTATTTAATCCCCATGAAATCTTTCTTAAGAAAGAAAGAACTATGAGGAAAATTTAAGAAATAAGTTGATTGCAAACCTGGACCTTACAACATAGTCTCAATGTTAAGCCAAGCTGACTTCAGGTGTGCATTCTTAACTACACCTCTGAATTTATCTTCCTCATATGTCTCTAGGTGAATAGATAGTCAAGACCACATTAAATATTCAAACTGATCTTGGAGGTACACTTTACTCCAGTGATAGAGGCTCCTATATTATTGTAATTTTACAAGATTGTCATCTGATATTCTAACATATACCAGGCAAACATAAAGAAGCAAGATTTTATGCATACTGATTCTCTTCATTCATGTTATTATTAGTTTATCAAACATTTATTGAGCACTTAATGTGTGCCAGTGCCTAAGCACTATATTAGTTTCCTATTGATGCTATAGAAAACTACCATGTAAGTAGTGGCTTAAAACTAGGCAAATACATTGACTTGCAGTTCTGGAGGTGAGAAATCTAAAATCAAAGTGTAAACAAGACTCCTTCCTATGTAGACCTCAGGAAGAAATTCATTTCCTTTCCTTTCCAAACTTCTAGAGGGTGCCTGCACTCATTGGCTAGTAGGACCTTCTTCCATTTTCAAAGTCCATCACTTCAAACTCTGGGTCCATTGTCAAATGTCCTTTTTCTTCTTTTGACCATAATGCTTTCCTTTTCTATGCACCCTTGTCACTATGTTGGACCCACTTGGATAATTTAGGATAATATTCTTATCTCATGATTCTTAATGACTGCAACAAAATCTCTTTTGCATATAAGACAACATATTTATACATTCAGGGGATTAATGGCAGAAATTTTGGGGGAATAAGAGGGTGTTTATTATTGGTCTATGAAAGGAATGGTCCAGAAACCAAACAATAAAAAGTCCAGATGTTACCGTTCACACAATGGAGGAGTACTTAAAGGACATAACTCAGGGAGAGATATAACTTGATTGAAAGGAATACCTTTGCAGTCAAAAGGACAAAGCTCTTGTTGTTAATTCTTTTGTAAACATTTAAAACATGAGTTAATGTAGTAGAAATAAGGATGGAGAAAAGGATAGTTTAGGGTCAATTAGGACAAACAGAATTTGTCTACAAGTAATTATTTTCCTTTTGTATCTGCCTTTCCACATTTTCAAGAGATACATATTTTCATATGAACAGGTTTTAAGCTTAAAATGAATCATATTTTCATATTTTTAATTCAGGAAAATGTAGAAGACACTGTGTTGCAGTTATGAGGCAGAATAACAATAACATTCATTTCCTGCAGAGGGACATCAATCCACACATCCTTAATTGAAACAAAAATGAACTATTCCCAGTTATTCAAAGGACTTGACAGCATGACCTATAAGAATTATATGGTGGTATTAGATTTTAAAAAATCCGAATAGAGTGAGTTGCTTGTTTTCTGGCCACTTAAATCTGAAATTGTACAATCCAAAATGATTTATTGATAGAAATGTATACATTACCATTATTTGCTATACTGCCTTTCAGTTGATTCAGGTTTTCCTAAGTGGAAATATTAATATCTGTTTTTAGTGTTTATTACTACTCACTAATTGGCTTTTATATTACTTGGTGGTATTTTTACACTAGGACATAACAGGTGCAGTGTATTAAACTCATATAGTTGCCACATTCAATAGACACCATTCAAAAACATTGCAAGCCATTCACAGAAATTCATTTTAAAGAGTTGATTCCAAAATTTCTGCCAATGAAGGGAAATGATGAATTAGAAGAGGAGCACTCATGAGAATTTGTCAGATGGCTGGTGACTAGAATTTGTTATAAGCATTTTGGAACAGATCTCATCCTTTAATCTTATTTGTGTTATTTATTTTGAAGAAAAATATAATCTAAATGCTTAGATGAAACCATGTGATTCATTTACACTTAAAATCTTTGAAAGGTTATTTTAGAAGGAGAGGATTGACATTAAAAATAACAGCTCAGCTTGGATAAGTCTGAAAATGTTCACAAGAGGATGGCAGAAGGGAGGGAAAGGATGCTTTGAAAATCCTGTTGCCATATTTTGCAAACTTAGACACAGAAAAGCCTTGGATACAGCAGGGATGTCTAAGCATCAATGTTCCAATAGCTTTAAAAGTTTTAAAATGCTTATTTTGAGGCAGCAGTAACTGCAGTCAAGGAATAAACAGGCTGCCAATAAGACAGTTCTATTTTGCTATGGTACTACTTTGAGGACATATTTCTCTTCCTAGTTTTCTGCATCTTGCAAACTCTGTGGATGTATGGTGTCCAGTACAGCAGTCTTGAACCATAGCACTTGCAACACACAAATACACAAGGTTCTCTTTTTTCGTTCCTAAAGGCATTGCTTTTTGATGAATGAAGAGATTATAGGAGGACCTTCAATGATCTAGTTTCTATCATTT
Organism: Castor canadensis; assembly: GCF_047511655.1. Classification (NCBI taxonomy): domain Eukaryota; kingdom Metazoa; phylum Chordata; class Mammalia; order Rodentia; family Castoridae; genus Castor; species Castor canadensis. The sequence continues at coordinate 22,842,653 of NC_133388.1, read as the reverse complement.
CATAAAAAATCTGGAAAAATATCTGTATTATATCACACAAGCAACACTTTTGTCTTCCACATCCTTAAGACCAATACCGTCAAACTATTCTGTGGTTATATGAAATCTTTATGAAGCCATTTTATTTAGAAATATAACTTTCTTTGTTCCAGAGTATTAATGGGCTTTGGATATAAAAATCCATTTGATATATCAATTTTCTTGATGTCTAATACTCTTGCATTCTTAGAGGACAGTTTGAGCATATAGAGTGGACTTGATAGACTAGGTTAGCAATTTTCAAAATACCAATGAAATTTAATTTTACCTCTAAAAATGGCCTCTGTGAGGCAGGTGACTGTACTTGCTTCTTCAAATGCAAAGTTCCCTTTTACAAGAAAAAATTAAAGAAAAAAAAATAAAGCTGCTGAAGTAATTAAAACATCTACACATATAAATGAAGTAATAAGTAATATAGACCAGCTAATATTCTATCCAAAGTGAAAAAAAGATTTATTTTCTCAGTTTGTGAGTTTAAAAGCCATTATTTAAAAACACAGTACAGAAAACTTAGAAGGAGGATGACAAATTCACTGGGTAATGTACCCTGTCCTGATGCAAGGTGTGCTGGATCATCTTACCACCAGGCTTTCAACTCTGGGCCTTAAATCACCTAACCAGCAGGTTTTCAGCATCTTTGGTAGAAACCTGTGCTCAGAAAAATGCCTATATAACAAGGTCATGGAGAATCTCTTCTGTCAACAAGATTTGACTTCCGAATTTTATTTTGTAAAAACATTATTTAACAGTTATCTAGGTGCCAGTGAGTGTCCTTCAGCCCCTGCCCCGAAAGTGCTCACTTTGCAAACACACACACACACACACACACACACACACACACACACACAGAGAGAGAGAGAGAGAGAGAGAGAGAGAGAGAGAGAGACAAAGAGAGCGGGATCATTACTGATGAAAGAATAAGGGATCAAGATCAAGCATTTCAATGTGTACCCTTTGTAAAATCAATTTTAACCCTTTTTGATTAATTTTATGCAATTATAAAAGTAAGCTTCTCAAGCACGTATTTTAGGGCTCAAGTTTTACATTCTTCATAGAAACCAAGAGAAAATGTGAAGGAGATGCTGTTACTATCACTCAGATTTATCTTATTCAGGAAAGCACTTTACCAGTGAGCTGTAGCCTCAGCCTTCTGGCATTTAAATATTAGGTGATTATTCATGTTTTGGGGAAGAAATCCTGAATCTATGAGTATCTTTATACAATCTATTGCTTGTACTTTGAGTGATCTATTCACTGAAAGATTAATAACTTCAACATTTACGTCTTAGATCATGAGTCATCCTTTATAGAAGCCTTCTCTTAGTGGCCCTGCCTCTCCCAGTTAACTTTGTCTCTTAGGCTATTCCTCTCCAAAGACAGGGAGTGTCTCATCAGGGATGATGGACTCAGTGTGAGAAACACAGACCTTTATGTTGGTCGTTAGGTTATCTTTTTAGTCTTATAGTATATCATTATAGAATTAAATGTGGCTACATGTATATTATATATACTTTATATATAAATACTATCTACATTTGTTTACCTATATATCTCTGTAGTATATCAGTAATTTTACATATGTTGATTATATACTCTAGTATATAGTCCTATTGCTGTTCTTATCGAAGAATAACATTGATTGATAGCTGCACTTTCTCTGGTTTTTAATTTTAAATCTGAGTTGGTATTTAATACTGCCTGTCAACTTAAATAAAGAAGGTATTATTTAACATTTCATGTCTCTTTGTTCTTTTCTATCACATGTTTGTTATGCCAAAAGCACTGGTTCAACAAATTTAGTGTCTTTAGAGAATCCACTGAAGAAAAATAATCAATCTAGAAACTGCAGTATAGAAAAATATAAAATATTCCTTTTATCTTGTTAGTTTTTCAAAGTTTCTGTAATACAGTGCAACTTACAATTTGAACAACAGGTATTGTTCTACACAATTATTCCGTTTTCAGTTTTCTTTGCTTCTGAATGAAATATTCCACACTCCTTTGTCTCATGGTATTAAGTCCTATCTCATGTGAGGAATACAATGAGCAAGTTAAAGAAAGCCAACAGTGAAGGTTAATTGTGTTTTTTAAAAAGAGTTTATGCATCAAAGTGAAGGGGACAGATTCTCTTTAAAACATCACCTGTGTTTAAATGGTCCCTTTCCCTACTTTCACCTCTATTGAGAGTAATATAATAAATATCTTCTACTAGCAGACTTGCATCACTTTTTTCCAAGTTCAGGAAGTGAAAACAGTTTTCTTCACTCAAAAATGAGAGCTGACTCATTAAGTAGCTTCTCTTTGTGAGTCTAATATATTGTTCCTTATAGGAAGAGTGTGTGACCAAATTGTGAAATCACTAATTTAAATAATGGTTTTCCTAAAACATAAAAATTTTAAAAATTGTTTTAGATGGCCTTTTATGGAAATAATCAGATCACTAAGAAAACCCAATAAATCTTTACATTACAATCTTGAATTACAGTAGGTGTTACAGAAGGTGTTACAGTAGGTATTATAGTATGTATTATTTGTCATGAACATTTTGAAAATTATCTGAAAAATTTCTGTTTTTAAAATTTCATCAGTGCTATTAATTAGGGTATCCAGATTTAAAAGAAAAGTAATTCAACATTCCCATAAGTCTGATTACCATATAAAATACTTCTCTATATTTCAAACCAAGCAATACTTGGGACATACTTGTCATTAAAATAATCATTCATTTGTATTATAAATTCAAATTTAATTAAGCATTCTGTATTTCTGGCATCTTTAATTTACTTTAAGAATATGACGATCCTTATTACAAAATTCTAGGGTGGGATCTTCTATCATGCTCATAAAATGACTATCAAAGTTACTTGTGCTTTCATTTTTGCTCTGGCTACCAGGCAGCTAAGAGTGACATTTTGCATGGAGTTGTTCCACTACAAGTGCTCATTTCTGTATCAGCTGCCTGAAATGCAGAACCAAATTGTGGATACATTTTAAGCAAAATGAACAAAACTCCGGTACCTACTCATCTGCTTTTTCCTACCTGATTTTGCCTTTCTCTAATTTCTTCATTTGCTTTTTCATCCAGTTACTTGGAATGAATGCTATAAGAAATAAAGGAAGGCAACATTTAATCACATTTTGATTATGACTTCATTAATATATTTTTCCTTCACTTCTCTGAGGCCCTAAATTTCCATTTGTATTTTATTAACATATTTGAAGCACAACATCTTATTATATTTTTCTCAAATCCTCTTGGAAAAGAGTAGAACAAGCATAGAGAATGTATCTAAGTATATTACACATGGGCATATGATCAATATAGAATAAAAACAAGGAAAATTGAACGTATTTGAAAGGATGATATTGAGTAAGGAGTCTGAAGACAGTTTAAAGTCATGTGTCTTCGTACAACCAGGGGAAAATTTTCATTTTAGTTTTGTCTTGACCACTTTCTATCACTTTTTAAAAGTTAAGCAAAGATATTTTGTGTTTTATTAAACTAATGGTAACTTCTCCTTTTATTCAGTTAGCATCCTAAAACAAATATTCAAATTAGTATTGCAGAGAAAGAAATGTGTCATTGTATAAAACTAAAATGATAAGGCAAAGATGAGGACTTACAGAGCTTATACTTCAAATGGAAAAACATTGCAAAATACCATTTTAAAATTAACACCCTCTAGTTTTATACTCTGCATCTATCAACATTCAATTTCTCTTTTTTATATGTACTTGCACATTTCTAAATAATGCACTGTTTTTATTTTGTTGTATCTATTTTGCATATTATGGATTCACTTCCAGTTAGCATAGATGGGGAATTAGCTTTCTTATCCTCAAGATTCCAGTTCAACTACATCCCTTACCCGATCCCACACAGGAAGTTAGAATATTTGGGTAAGGCAGTACACACTATTGGGTATATCATGGCAATAGAAGTTGATAAAAAATTATGATTGTTCTTTCTTTGTATCTTTCTATACAAATATAATGTATGTTCAGGATTTGATCCAGAATTACCGTTCCGAGGGATAATACCCAAAGTTATGTGAGTCAGGTTACAACAAAGGCACCTGCACACCCATGTTTATTGCAGCACTATTCACAATAGTTAAGCTATGGAAACAGCCAAGATGCCCCACTACTGACAAATGGATTAAGAAAATTTGATATTTATATACAATGGAATTTTACCCAGCCACAAAGAAGAATGAAATTTTGTCATTCACAAGTAAATGCATGGAACTGGAGAATATAATCTTAAGTGAAGTTAGCCAGGCTTAGAAGATCAAAAGCCACATGTTCTCTCTCATATGTGGAATATAGACCTAACACAAATGCATAAATACTATGAAATACTAGTCACAATAAGGGGAGGTCACACATGGAATGGTAGGGAAACTCAGAACTTAAAAATGGTTGATATGTTCTCTATACAAAAATGAATATAGAAATCTTAAACTGACTGAAACTACCATAAAATAGGGACTAAGGCTGAATGAAGAAAATTAGAGAGGATAAACCAATTGGGGTTATAATATATATGTACATGGAAATATCACTAGGAAACTCCCTGTTTATTTATCTTTATTGCACACAAGATAAAATGTCATTTTTTTAAAAAAAAAGAAAAGCATGAAAACTTCATCTTGCACTTTGCTTAATGAACCTGCAGATGATCTGGGCAAAGGATGTATTCATAATTGGGGTAAGACCAAGTGAATATAGACCATACTGTCTGCATTATGGAAAGGTAAACAAGGTTAAGTGGTCACTGCCTAGTCATAAAAAGGAACATCATAGGGCAGAGGGTGAGGCTACAGACCTCCATTCTGCTTAATCATAGATTTTCAGGATGTAACAGTTACTGTTTTCTCCACTTGATTGTTTTCCTGTATATTCATTTTTATTTTTCATATGTTCCACTATTCTAAGAATTCTGTCTAATATTTTCCAACAATCTACTATTTCAATTTATCATTTCTTTTTCTTTTCTTTGGAGCCTCTGTTTTTCTAGTCCTGAAGCTTTTTTGGTAAAAGCACAGTCTGCCTCTTGGCACTTGATTTATTACTCATTCAAATGTCTCTCTTTTGTGGACATAGCTTTATTTATTCTTGATTTCCTCCCTTATTTTGCTGGAATGCTTCCTCGCAATACTTATTAAAATAAAATGAATTGAAAGTTAATTTTTGAATGTCTACTTCTCATTACATTTCTTTAGTCATTTAGTTAGATCAGAAATTGTAGGTGGAAAAGTCATTTCCCCTTCAGACTTTTAAAAGCATTAGTCTTTGTCTCCTTAGTCACCAAATTATTGATATGCAAGCAAATTATGATTTCGATATTGGGGGATATTTGTATATTTCATCAATATTCTTACTTTAAAATATTGGATATACAAGTTTTGTAGTCATCCATTGGGAAAAGACCAGAGTATAAAGTGACTAAAGTGCAAAGTGAGGCTGACTTACACCTGGAATTCAAGTTACTCAGGAACAAAGATTGGGAGGATCATTGTTCAAACTCAACTTGTGCAAGAAGTTAGTGAGACCTCATCTCAACCAACATGATGAAAATTGTGTAGAGTCTATAATCTCAGCTTTGCAGAAGGCCATAGGTAGGAGGATCATTTTCCCAGGAAAATATAGGAGAACCTATCCAAAAATAAATAAACAAACTAAAACAAAAGAGGATATGATGGGTATTTGATGAAGGAAGATGAGAGACAAGAGCCATCATGTTACTAGGTGCTATTAGGTACCAAAGAGATAAAAGAAAGTTTCACAAAGAAAAGTATATTCACTAGTGGCATTGATCAGTAAAATATTAATAACAGCATTGATGGTAATTATAATAGGACTCTGAACTAAGGATTGAGTTAAGTAATCTGAAATTTATCTGGACCAAGTCTCAAAAGAACTACATTCTAGACAGTAGATTTCTGGCTGCCCATGGGCCAATCATAAATCTCTGGTGTTTATTGATAACCCAGGAAGGCAGGACTTCATGGTGTTAAGTATCTCTTTGACTTTAATGTCTTATGGCTTGTACTTCCCAGACTTTGATGTGCATTCACATGCAGGGTCACATTTGAGCCTTAAAACAGCCCTGTGAAGAATGAAGGTTAGGAATTTTCTGTATTTCTTCTATTCTCTGTCTTTCCTTTTTAAATCATTTTGTGGATGACAAAGCAGAGAGAGTGAGCTGGATTGATTGGTTTGAAACAGAGTGAGAGTTAGAACCCAAAAGTCTTATCTAAGTAGTTCAGAGTTCACATGAAATATGTGATACAGGACAGATTTGTCTTCCTTTGAAGCAAGTGTATCAATATTTTGGCTGAAGTCTAAAGTCAAAGTCTAAATCTCAATGGATTTTTCATGATTCTCTGGGACTGGGAAGAATTTCTTACTGCATCGTAAACTGAAGTGAACTTTAAAGCCTCATCTTCTGGTTTCATGGACAAATGTTGGATATGATTTACTGAAAAACACTGTTTTTCTCAAACTCTATACTTTTCAACTAATGTTGTCTGTCTTTTTCATTATGAATTGTATTAACCCTGTCACCATTAATTTAGCTTTCTATGGTTGTGATTATCCCTTGAGAACACATTGATGTATAATACTTGTATTCAAAATACTTTCTGCTTATAATTTTCCAATAACTAAAAGTTAAGACGTATAGAAATTTATAATAAATGTGAATCATGCATAAAGTATTACAAAAGAATATCAAATAGAAACTGTGTTGCTGCCTATATTTTTAATAATAAGATTATCTTTTAGGTGATGGGGTGACTAATCATTTTCATCAATGAATTGCATTCCACCATACTTCACTTTGAATGTTTTACATGCACAACAGAGCTCAAAACATTATATTCTTATGAGTCACAGAAATTCTAGTAATGAAAGTTGACCTTAGCTTTTGCTTGTACCTCAGGGAAGGTATGGGGTTGTGAAATACATCCCATAAAGTGGATAGTGGTCAGGCAGTGTGGCTTAAGCTGCAAACCTAGTTACTTGGAGACAGAGATCGGGAAGATCACAGTGTGAGACCAGCATAGGAAAAAAATTCACAAGACCTTATCTTAACCAGTAGTTGGATCTGATGGCATGCATCTGTCATCCCCAGCTACACTGAAAAGCACAAATAAGTGGATGGCAGTCCAGGCCAGCCTGTGTATAAAGTGAGACCCCATCTCAGAAATAACCAACACAAAAAGGGCTGACGATGTGGCTCAAATGGCAGACAACCAGCCTAGCAAGCATGAGGCTCTCATCTCAACCCCCACTACCACAAATATACAAGAAAAGAAAGAGAAGAAAAAGAGAACAGGAAGGAATGAGTTGTTACAGTATTTTAGATGGGAGACCATCTTTCTTTTTAAGGTAGATTAAACCAGTTGCATTAAAAACAATACTAAACTAATAAATGGCCATTGGCTTTTATTTTTGAGTGCTTTTAAATATTATATTTCTTTGTTTAGGGTTTTGTTCTACTAGTATTACTACTGCACTGGGCAGCCCTTTTGATTATTATGGTCCAATACTCATTATACCCAAATATAAAACATCAACAACTCATCTCTGCATTTGCCCTAATAGTCAAATTTTTCTCTGTCTCAAAACAGGTAAGTCCCTTTGTTCAAAGTCCCAACTAACTAACTTTGTTGGGTTGGATTCTTTTCAGAATAACTTATTAGAAAACAACAAAAAGTAAGCCGCTCTATTAGGGTAATATTTATAATTATGAGAAGTCAAAAACTAATAGTTTCTTAGTCTACTCCAAACCAGATCTAAGTAAACGTTTGTCTTGTACTATATAACAGCTTATTTTCCCCAACCTACTTCATCTTTCAAAGTAATAGTAATCATAATAATAATAAAAGCATGTTGACCTTACAGTTTACATGCAATTCTACTTTGTGAGCTGACATGCTATATTTTAAGTAGTTTTAGAAGAATAAGATAGGTTTCCTTCTTTCATTAACAAGATATTTGGTTTATACTACTCAAGTAGCCAGCTGTGGGCTACAAGTTTCTGCCTTTCTTAGTGATTCCATCAGGACTAGGAATTGGAAGAGTCACACTGTTAAGAAAATCTAAGTTAATTAAAGAGTGTGCACTGACTATGACCATGCCATTGAGTTCTAGATCAGAGAGAAGCACTGTCTTCAGATTGGTTACAAATCTTAAGCATATCATCTTATAGACAAAGCAAATAATCAAACATCTTACCAGAAGTCAATGACTTCAAATTATTTGCCTATGTTTTACTAAGCTACCTGAAGGAAGATCTTTTGTATTTGAGACTTATTTATTTGTTTGTTTGTTTTGGTGCTTGAAATTTTGATTTTTGAGGTTTTTTTTTTTTTGGTGCTAGAGATTGAATTCAGAACCTCACAATTGTGAAGCATACATTCTACCTCTGAGTTGTACACCCAGCCCATAAAAATTTTTAGGTTTTTTTAAATTATAAATTACCAGGAACTTTGTTCAGATCTCCAGAACCCCAATATCTCATTTCTCTGATATCTTTCTAAAAAAGTTGGTGTATACATTTACCTCTGAGCACTTTCATTTCCTAAGAAACTCAACTTTTACACATAATGTACTCATTATTGTATAAGCTGTTTGTCACTACATAAATGATAGGGTTATTACTTCTGATCATTCTCCAGTCTTCATTTAAACATAACCACCATTTTTATTTAAAATACTTAGTACAGTTGCATTAGGTATCTGTGATAAATTAGAATTATTTTTGATATTTCATCACACAAAAGATTTAATATGTTTTCATTTGTTTTGTACATGTACACTCTAAAATAATTTACTTATATACTTTTCATTGATTAAATGAGCTACATTTAATCATTAATTACCTACATTTTGTCAGATTTTTTAGAATATGAGGCACTTTTTTGCAAATTAACTAATCAAATTGATGTTGACATATCTCACACATTTTGTGGATATGGAATTGCTTCTAACTGAGAAGCTGAAAATAGGGTGTGAATTAAATTCAGTAACTAAAAAGGAAAAATCTAGCAGGAGATTTTCTAGGATGAATGCAGAGCCAGCTACAGGTAAAGACACAGAAAAAGCAGGGAAAACCAAGTATAAGCAGGAACCAGAATTTAAGGTGTGATTTGAGATGACACAGAAAATGATCAGTGGCAAGGCTGGCTGTCCTACTCCTTAGCCACCTGACTGTGGAGACTGGTGACTTAAAGTGTTGGCACTTCTGTTTCCTAATCTGCAAAATGTCAACCATAACAGCTATGCCTATCTCAAAGTATTGTTGTCTAAGTACTTGACGGAAGCATTTAAAAAAACATTTTAACCCCCTGGTGTCAAAGTTTCTTTCTCGGAGAGACTTATGTTTAGAAAAAGGCCTTAATAGACAACTTTCATAGTAGCTGATGGAGTCCCCAGGGAATGATCTGCAATCAAATGAGCAAACAAGAGAGAGCTGTATGGCTTTGAAAATGACTTTAGCAAACCTTAGGAATGAAGATCAGAGATATGAAAGAGGAGGAGAGGTTAGAGAATAAAGAGAAAGTAAAGAAATACCAAATAAGAAACTGAGCCTGCAGAAAAAGTCAATCACTGAAATATTCCTGGTGGTAATATGGATAAAAGATTGCCTCAAAATATGTAAAATATTCTATTTTAGGCTTCTTACAATTCACTAATTTAAAGCTCTTGTGTTATTCTTATTTGGGGAAGCTGATATTTACATTCTGGTTTTAGAGGTACTCTGTTTGGAATATAAAGACGTCAGGAAGATTGTTTCCTCTTTTATTGCATTTTAAGTGTTTATTTTCTTTTATGGCAAAGATCAAACCCAGTGCCATGTACTTGCTAGACAAGTTCTTTTCCACTGAGCTGAATCCTCAGTCTTAGAAAAGTTTTAAATGCAGATTTAAGTGCAAAAACACTGACAAAGCATATTAGGAAAATAATTTCTTAGCTAGACATGAATTGAGAGGTAAAACACCTTTTAAGAATTCCATAGTTCTTATCAACTGTGTCTCTCTTACAAGAAGCAGGGCAAGTTATAAGATAATTTTATCTGACTCTCATTATCATAGTGATCACATCTAGTGTTTCAGTTATCTAACATGTTAGCTGAATGCTAAATGCATATAAAGGGTTTTTCACCACCTAGAATATACCATGCACAAATTAAAAAAGTGAGCTCTAGAATATAATATACACATAATAAATGAGTGATCATAACAGTAGTAGTAGCGATGTTATTATTAAAAAGTGATTTTTCTATACAGAAAATCTTTTTATCTTGAAGAAAATTGGGTTTCTAGCCATTCTGAAAAGTCAAGTCTCCAAAACTAGCCTCAGAATGTGCAATACAATTGTAATACAGATAGACATATGTGTTCTGAAGCAAAGTGATTCTGCAGGATCACAGATCTTGAGTAGCTGGTTAGGAAGGAGAAGTGAGGCTTCCTGATTCTTGCTTCTTTTGGGGCATTTGGTATGTCCTTAGAAATGTAGTAGAAGGAGTATGAAATCTAGGTAACTTCTAAAAGTTGCAATGCCAAAATAAAGTAAGAATTTCACCTCTGTAATATGCAGCATCTAGATCCTTAAAAATGATGTAAATGTAAAAGGAAAACTGTTGGGTGAGGAAGAACAGTGAAGGGTAGAAGGGCTAAAGGAGGGTGATGGGAGGTGAATATGATTGCAGTACATTGCATGCATGTATGAAAATAAAATAATGACACCCATTAAAATTATAAAAAATAAATAAAAGGGGGAGTTGAGATAAGAAGGAGTAATGAGGGTGAATATAATCAAAATACATTACATGCATATATGAAAATATAAGAAGGAAACCAGTTTGTTCAATTAGTATACATTAATAAAAAATCTAGCTATTTAAGTGATATAAGGGCAAGAATGCTGAAATGTTGGTTGTGCCTGTGCAAAACTATAAGATAGAACCAATGTTTAATAATCCAGGAGTACTTTTAACAGGGCTATAATTAACAGCAGGTTAACCAAATTAATGAAGTGAGTCAGGTAGTAGCTGTGACTCAGACTAATACTGACACCTATATGGGTGATACATTCTGTAAGGTCATGTGATCCCATGTTTTCAGAAAAGAAGGATTTTCCTCAGTCTTCCCTGGACTTTTTTGTTTCAGAAAATATTAAATTTCCTCAAATTAATTGAGTTTGCCCACCAAAGTAAGGGCCATCCAGTTATAAAACAAAACATAATTTTACTTTTTAAGGCATTACCAAAGAAAATGTTGGATACTCTTTCATTTACTGATTTTGTAAAAAAAGAAAACACTAAGAATAGAAATTTCATTTTCAAAGAAGTTAGAAACATCATTTTTTTAAAACAAACAATAATATCATAAAAAGCAGCATGCAATGTTACTTCAGAGCTTTCATTTCCATAGTTTTATCATGTGAAATTCCCTTTCACTTCAGCTGTCATCTTGTTTGTCTAAATTTGTTTTGTTTGGTTTGTAGAATTTATGAAGTTGATCTTTCTCCCAACTCTGAGTTCAGGAATATCAGTTATATTCAATGTCTCAGTTTCCTCAATTCATAGAAGAATGATATACTTATGTTATTTTGTATTTAAGGATGATTGAGAAGGTAAAATTTATTTAAAAATACATATCAGCATAAAAATAAGAAGTAATAATAATGCTGATAATGAACTCATGTAATAATTCCATCAGTAATATTATGCATGTACTTTTTGTAAGCACTCCCCTCAAATGTGCAAAAACAGGTAGCATGACTTTTTAACCTCCTAATGATTAGGAAAACAGGGAGCAGAATCCTTTCCAAGTTGTCCAGTTCTGATTTTTAAAATGGAGAGTTATTTATATGGTATCAAAAAGTAATGAGTTTGGATTTTATTTTGTTTTTTTTTTCACATGATTCAATATTGTTTTAATAAAATGCCTTAGAAGGCCCTGAAATGATTAAAAAGAAATTAATGGTGTCCTTAACTTTTAAAAAGATTGTACAACATTTAAAATAAAGCAGTAAATAAAATATAAAATGAAACTTTAATCATAAACATTTTGTGTCTGTGGATCTTACTTGAGGTTAAAGCTTAAAGATTGTATATCAGGTGTTGTTAATTCTAAGTAATTTTATTATTATTATTATTATTCATTTATTCACATGTGCGTATGTTGTTTGGGTCATTTCTGCTCTTCCCACCCCGTCCCCACTCTCTCCTCCCTACCCCTCCTTCCCTCCAGGCAGAATCTGTTGTTCTCTTTTCTTTAATTTTGTTAAAGAGAAGACATAAGCATAATAAGAAAGAAAAAGCATTTTTGCTAATCGATTTAAGGTTAGCTATACACAGAGATTCCTAGCATTGCTTCCATGTACAAATGTGTTACAACCCAAGGTGATTCATCTCTAACTGATCTTTTCACTGGTTCTTGATTCCCTTCTCATGTTGACCTCTGTCACTTTAAGGTTTCTGTATTAGTTCCTCTGGAGTGGGGACATCAAATGCTTTCATGTTTTGGGTTTTCTATCTATCCCCATACTTCCCATATGTGCTCTCCCTTATCATGTGACTCAAATCCGACAACATTGCTTTATTTACCCCAGATCTAAAGTCCGCATATGAAGGAGAACACATGATTTTTGGTCTTCTGAGCCTGGCTAACCTGGCTCAGAATGATGTTCTCCAGTTCTAGCCATTTACTTGCAAATGATAGGATTTCATTCTTCTTCATGGCTAAGTAAATTCCATTATGTATAAATACCACATTTTCTTAATCCATAACTTGGCTATTGTGAATAGTGCTGCAATAAACATGGGTGTGCAGGTGCCTTTGGAGTAACCTGCGTTGCATTTCTTTGGGTGTATCCCTAGGAGTGGGATTACTGGATCATATGGCAGATCTATTTTGTTTTCTCAAGAAAAGGTGAAAAGATTGTGCTTGTTTTTTTTCTATTATTATTAAGTTAACAAAGAAACCTGCATCTTAGAATTCAACACACACACAATCATTCTCACACTCTTCCCCAAAGATCCAGAATCACTTCTTTAAAAAAAAAATACAGATTTTTAAAACATTAATGTAAATCATTAACATGAAGAAGGAAGAACTGTTTTAACAAAGAATAAACCAGATGGGTAATTTTTACACTTTTTGCAATAAGCCACATTCACATTATAATTGCAATTTCCACATTCTCTGTTGAGTGCTAGATTCTAGTGTGTTTAAATGAGGCTGACACAGATTAATTTCTATGCATGGGTTTATGTCTTTGGATAAATTCCCAACGGGACACAGTTTAGTTGATTATACTAATTTCTCTTGCCTTTAAAGAAAACATGGAACATTTCACTTCCTGTTTCATTTCACTGTAATACTCAGAACAACAATAACACATCCACTTAGAGATGGCTGCTGTCAATACATAAGTATTAATACCCACAATAAGCATTCTGAGAACTTTTAGCCTAAGACACAAATGAGGTGGGTATTAAATGAAAATCACGAAAATATTTAAACACACTGCATGATTTCTTAGAACTGAAAATAATAAGGTCCAAAGTCTAAATGATAAAAACAAATAAAATGCAATATACTTTTTCTAAATGTTGCTTTAAAATAAATTATTGTGATACTTGCAAAAAAAATATAAAACCTTGAGCTCTATGGACCCATTGTATACAAAATTTAGAGATGTCAAATTCCTAGTTAAGTTAGTGTATATTACCTACAGTGGAAAAAAAACAATTACATATTTTTAGGTTTTCTGAAACCATGTACTATTCTTTTTCAAAGTGAATACGAATATTTTCTCCCACTCTGTGGGTGTTCTCTTCAGTTTAGAGACCATTTTTTTGGATGAACAGAAGCTTTTTAGCTTTATGAGGTCCCATTTATCTACGTTATCTCTTAGCTGTTGTGCTGCTGGGGTTTCGTTGAGAAAGTTCTTACCTATACCTACTAATTCCAGAATATTTCCTACTCATTCCTGTATCAACTTTAGAGTTTGGGGTCTGATATTAAGATCCTTGATCCATTTTGAGTTAATATTGGGATAGGGTGATATACATGGATCTAGTTTCAGTTTTTTGCAGACTGCTAACCAGTTTTCCCAGCAGTTTTTGTTGAAGAGGCTGCTATTTCTCCATCGTATATTTTTAGCTCCTTTGTCAAAGACAAGTTGATTATAGTTGTGTGGCTTCATATCTGGGTCCTCTATTCTGTTCCACTGGTCTTCATGTCTGTTTTTGTGCCAGTACCATATTGTTTTTATTGCTACTGCTTTGTACAAAATATAGTTTGAAGTCAGGTATTGTGATACCTCCTGCATTGTTCTTTTGACTGAGTATTGCCTTGGCTATTCGTGGCCTCTTGTGTTTCCATATAAATTTAATGGTAGATTTTTCAATCTCTTTAATGAATGTCATTGGAATTTTGATGGGAATTGCATTAAACACGTAGATTACTTTTGGGAGTATAGCCATTTTTACTATGTTGATTCTACCAATCCATGAGCATGGGAGATCTCTCCACTTTCTATAGTCTTCCTCAATCACTTTCTTCAGAAGTGTATAATTTTCCTTGTAGAGGCAAGGAAAACAAACAAGTCATCAGACAAAGGACTGATAATCAGAATATATAGGGAACTTAAAAAACTAAATTCTCCCAAAACTAATGAACCAATAAAGAAATGGGCAAGTGAACTAAACAGAACTTTCTCAAAAGAAGAAATTCAAATGGCCAAAAAACACATGAAAAAATGCTCACCGTCTCTAGCAATAAAGGAAATGCAAATTAAAACCACGCTAAGATTCCACCTCACCCCTGTTAGAATAGCCATCATCAGCAACACCACCAACAACAGGTGTTGGCGAGGATGCAGGAAAAAAGGAACCCTCTTACACTGTTGGTGGGAATGTAAACTAGTATAACCATTCTGGAAAAAAATTTGTAGGCTACTTAAAAAGCTAAACATTGATCTATCATTTGATGTAGCAATACCATTCTTGGGGATATACCCAAAAGACTGTGACACAGGTTACTCCAGAGGCACCTGCACACCCATGTTTATTGCGGCACTGTTCACAATAGCCAAGTTATGGAAACAGCCAAGATGCCCCACCACTGACGAATGGATTAAGAAAATGTGCTATCTATACACAAGGGAATTTTATGCAGCCATGAAGAAGAACGAAATGTTATCATTCGCTGGTAAATGGATGGAATTGGAGAACATCATTCTGAGTGAGGTTAGCCTGGCCCAAAAGACCAAAAATCGTATGTTCTCCCTCATATGTGGACATTAGATCAAGGACAAACACAACAATGGAATTGGACTTTGAGCACATGATAAAAGCGAGAGCACACAAGGGAGGGGTGAGGATAGGTAAGACACCTAAAAATTAGCTAGCATTTGTTGCCCTTAATGCAGAGAAACTAAAGCAGATACCTTAAAATCAACTGAGGCCAATAGGAAAAGGAGACCAGGAACTAGAGAAAACGTGGGATCAAAAAGAATTAACCTAGAAGGTAACACCCACGCACAGGAAATAAATGTGAGTCAACTCCCTTTATAGCTATCCTTATCTCAACCAGCAAAAACCCTTGTTCCTTCCTATTATGGCTTATACTCTCTCTACAGCAAAATTAGAGATAAGGGCAAAATAGTTTCTGCTGGGTATTGAGGGGGGAAGTGAGAGGGGGAGGAGTGGGTGGTAAGGGAGGGGGTGGGGGCAGGGGGGAGAAATGACCCAAGCCTTGTATGCACATATGAATAATAAAATAAAATAAAAAACAAAGTGAATGTGAACACAATTTAAAATTCTGTAGAAATTTTATATTTATTAATATTATTCCCTGCTGTAATACAGGTTGCTAGGAAGACCCATAGCACTTGTATGCTGCTGTCATGCACCCGTTCAGCATTTAAAACTATGTATTGGTCCTATGTGTTGCCCTCTGTTCTGGGGTTATAGTGCTAGTCAAGTAACATGGGCTCAGCTGTCATGATTGTACCCTCTGGGATCAGATCAGATTTTAGTCACATATTTAAAAATCATGTTTATTTAATAATCATGGATATGAATAATACAAAAAAAGAACAGTTTTCTCAGCTTTTGAAATAATTTGTCTATAATTTATTTTTTTTTCTGTTTTTGCTTTTCTTGCCTTATAATGGGTTTTTTGTTGTTGTTTTTCTTTGTTTTTTGACTACTAAGATTTTGTTCTTTCACACGTAGGAAGTGGAAACGTAGATAACAGTGTTACATAAATTTAAGAATGAAATAAGAATAAAACACTAATTTGATCATGTTTCTTTACTGCAGAGCAACACTTGCTGTCTTTTTCATTATCCTTAGTATCAACTTTAAAATTCTTATTTTCAATTATAAGGCTCTTTGTGATTTGGATCCAGATTCTTCTTGATTCAGTTTTCCACAATTTCTCACATTCTGTGCTTCCATTTAACTGAAGTTCTTTTGTTTGCTAGTTTACTTTGCTGTCTTGTTACCTACTGGTCTTGAACACGATATTCTCTTGCTGGATCTTTCCCTTCCTCCAACTCTGTGCCCTTTTCTAAACTTACAATGCCTTCTCCTCTTTCCTGACCTCCTTCTTCTACTCTTCAGATCACAAGTTTAATTTCACATTTTTCGTACAACTTTTGGACACAAGCCCCACTGTTCATGCTAATTAGTTGGTCCTCTTGGGTAATCCTTTGAAACTTACTACCGAGCTCTCATATACTGTACTTAGGAGCCCTTCAACATTGCCTGAACTGTTTGAGCTGCCAGATAGAAATTTCTTTGGGAGTATATACCAAGTTTTATTTAAAAGCTCCTTTCCCAATCCTCAGCTATGAGCATAGCATGTAATGGAACTCAATGGTTCATTGAATTTTCATGTCATGAAAACTCCATGAAATTAAGGGTAACATTAACTTAATATTTTATTCCCCATCACCATATTACTCTATCTGTTACAGTGATTTGTGATCAGTGAACTTTGAGGTTACTATTGTGCTACTTGCCATAAATTATATCAATATAATAAGGTAAATATAGGGTTTGGGGATATATATCAGTGTCAGAGTGCTTGTCCAGCATATACAAAGCCGAGTACTCAAACTCCAGAACCAAAGAAAGAAAAACAAAAGATAAACTTAATTGGTAAATGTAGTATGAATTCTGCTTGCTCCATTAAGCAATCAGTCCTTCATTTGACTCCTCCTGAGGCCTCTCTATTCACACCCACACACACCCACATACCCCCCCAACCAAATATTGGTATTAGGTCAATTAATAACCATACAGAGGCATCTAAATGTTCAAATGAGGAGAAAAATCACACATCTTTAATTTTATATCAAAAGGTAGAAATGATTAAGATTGGCAAAAAAGGCATATTAAAAGCAGTGTAAGCCAAAGCTAGGAATCAAGCACCAAATAGTTAACTAAATTGTGCATGCAAAGAAAAAGTTCTTGCAGGAAATTAAAAGTGCCACACCAATGAACACATGAATGTAAATAAGCAAAGTAACCATATCACTGATAAGGAAAAAGGTTGAAAAAATTAAACCAGCCACAACATTCCCTTAAACCAAAGTATAATCCAGAGCAATGCCCTAATTCTGTTCATTGCTTTGAAGGCTGATAGAGATGAAGAAGCTTCAGGAGAAAAGTTGGAAGCTAGCACAGTCTGGTTAGTAGGTTTAAGGAGATATGCCATCTCCATAACATCTAAGGGCAAATGAAGCAGCAGGTGCTGACATAGAAGCTTCAATAAGATGCAAAGAAGAGGTAGGTAAGATTATTGAGGAAGGTGGGTACACTAAACAACAGATTTCTAGTGCAGACTAAACATCTCACATTGGAAGAAGATACCAAGCAGGACTTTGATAGCTAGAGAGGAGAAGGCAATGCCTGGCTTCAAAGCTTCATTGGACAAGTTGACTCTCTTTAAATTGAAATCAATGCTCATTTACCACACCAAAAATACACTCTTCCTTAGTAACAACACAAAATTTATGCTTCCTGTGTTCTATAGATGGAACAACAAAAGTCCTGTATGGCATCATATCTGTTTACATCAAATATTTTGAGTACAATGTTGAGAACTGCTGATCAAAAAAAACTAGGATTCCTTTCATATTACTCTTCATTGATAATGCACCTTGTCATTCAGTAGCTCTGTGGACAATGTACAATGAGATTAACGTTGCTTTCATTCCTGCTAAAACAATATCTTTTGTGCAGCCAATAGGTCAAGAAGTCATTTTGATTTTCAAGTCTTGAAGGGCTCAGGCTTCGGTGGAGGAAGTAACTGCAGATGTGATAGAAACAGTAGGGAGAAATAATTAGAAGTGAAGCCTATGGATGTGACCGAACTGCTGCCATCTCATGATAAGATTTCAATGAATAAGGAGTTCCTCCTTAAGTAAGAGCAAAAGAAGGTGTTTCTTGAGATGAATCTTCTCTGGGCACAGATTCTGTGAACATTGTTGAAATGACAACAAAGGACTTAGAGTATCATATAACCTTAGTTGAAAAAGTAATGTTAGGGTTTGAGAGGACCAAGTCCATTTTGAAAAAATTTCTATTCGCAGTAAAATTCTATCAAACTACATTTCTCTGTAGAGAAATAATCCATAAAAGGGAAAGTCAATTGATGTAGCAAACTTAAGTTCTCTCCTATTTTAAGAACTTACCACAGTTACCCGAGACTTTAGTAATCACCAACCTGGTGAGTCAACAGCTATGAACATGAAGGAAGACCCTACAGCAAGAAAAAGGAAAATTACATCTTTCTGAAGGCCCAAATGATCACTAGCCTTACAGCAAGAAAACTATTTTTAAATTTATGTAGGTACATTATTTCTAGATACAATATTATTACACACTAAAAGACTATAATATAATGTAAACAGCTTTTATATGCACTGGGAAACTATTTGACTTATATTGTTGCAATATTTGCCTTAATGTAGAAATCAAGATCTGGACCAGCAATATCTCTGAGTTATGCCTGTGTACTCATACACGTGTGTGTGTCTGTGTGTGTCTGTGTGTGTGTGTGTGTGTGTATACTGCAACTACACAAAGTCTCTAGTATAGCACAATAAAACAATTAAAGCCAGATGTTGTTGGCACACACCTACATCCTAACAAATTGGGAGACAGAAATCAAAAGGATTGCGGTTGGAGGCCAGTCTAAGAAAATAACTTGAAAGACTCCCATCTCCAAAATAACTAGAGAAAAATGGACTGGAGGTTTGGCTGAAGTGATAAGAGTGCCTGCTTTGCAAGGTCAAAGCCCTGAGTTCAAACCCCAGTTTCACTTCTCTCTCCAAAAGAAAGTCATTGCCCTGGAACTTAGCAGCCCTACCCGTGAATTCCAATTCTATCCCTAACAGGCTGTAAAAAATCTGACAACTTAATTAATTTCTGACCCAACCCTCCTCACCTCTAAAGTGATAATCACAGTATACACCATGCCATCTTTTATTGTTGTTGTTGTTGTTGTTTTGCTGGGTGGGGGTACATTGTAGCATTTACAAAGGTTCTTACAATGTATCAAATTTATCATACTTGAATTCAACCTCTCCACTTCTCTCCTTCATCTCCTCTGCCCAACTCCTGAAACATTTTCAACAGGTATTGTGGATCAAATGAGATGATGCATGTAAGATGGGCTTATAAGAAGCCCAGTAAGGGGTAGCCATTATCATTTTATTATGTGAGATACAGTTAGCTTCTTTAATTTTAAAGATGTCGGTATTGAGGTACAAAAATGAAAAGATAGACATTGAAAATTTAATATAATTCACATTTATTTTCAGTTTATATTGTAAATACAAAGATGAGGAAAATAATGAGCCTAACACTTTGGGGTCATAAACAGAGTAAGCTGGAAAACTTGCATAAAGATATGTATAAAATGCAAATGCAAAACAAGAGAGGCATGGGGTGGAACAGATGATAGATAGATAGACAGATAGATGATAGATAATAGAATAAAACCAAGTGAAAGAGGTAAAATTTAGGCAAAACTATAGAACTTTTCTCATGCATGGATCACATTTGATAATACTTATTCAACTTAAGTAGTAAGCAAAGGAATACAAGCAATACACATCCTTCATGCAAGTGTAGCCAAAGAGAAATCTGTCTTCTTGCTTTCACTCATGATCTTTCACTCTTGGTTCTGATATCTAATGCAGTATGTTGATTTATCTTAATTTTCTCATATATGGGAATATTTAGTATTCCTAGTAGAATCTTCATACAGAATAGAGTTTTATGGCTAGTGACCAATGTTTTGAGAGCAAAACAAAGTGACAAATAATGATCTGATTGAGAAAGTAGAAAAAGAACATTCAACTGTTAGGAAAACAGAATGAAATAAGCTAGGGTGATATTGTGTAAAAGCAGTTACACATAGCATGCTCATTTCCTCTTCATGCATCAGCATATTATAAACAACCTAATAATTACTTCATGAAATGATGGGTTGAGTCATCAAAAAACAAGTTAAATTATGTTTACTATCTCTTTTAACAAAATTGAAGTATAAAATGCATTGTTGAATGATACTATTAAAATAATTAACATTTCTACAAAGACTTCATCATGATTGTGGTTTCTCGGCTTCTCTGAGCCAAATTCCTTCTTTATCACTACACATGAAGAGGGAAGTTGTAGTAGATTCTGAACAATATAATCATTATAAACATGTCTAGTACCTGGTCTGGCATATAAGATTTTGGTTGGTTAATTTCTGTTTTCAATTGCTTAATTTCTGCTTTAACAGGATTAGTCTTAGTTATTTGAAAATTTTTCTTCTCATGAATTTACCATGGTGAAAGTGAAATTAGCAGCTGCTTCTCTTTTGTTAAAAAGCCAACAGTGTAAAGAGATTAATGCATATTTTATTCTATTAAACTGTAGGTTATAGTTTTATCCCAGGGCTTGTTTCAAAATTCACAATTCTTTTAAGAGTTGAGGAAGGGCATATGGAGGAAAGTACCCTTTATTTATATTTCATGAGTACAAAGTGTATGCCTGATTTATCACACAACCGTGGAGACTTTCTGATTGTTGATTCTTCAGTCCTGAGTAGAGGGAGTCTTCAACCACAAAAAAAGTAAGTAAATAAGTAATGTGCATGTGGATATACATTATTGTTTCATCTCCTATGATGTAGCTGGGAAATGAACACTTATCAGGAAAAAATAGAGTCACTAAAGAGAAATTGAACATGATTTTCTGAGGATACATATATTTTACTTCAGATTTAGAGACCTCTATCAATGCGTACAACTTCATTCACAAATGTTATTTACTCTTTCACTGAAAGCAATCTTTTCCTTTTTGAAAATGAGATATCATTTCCACGTTCATTATGTCTTTTCAACTCCACTCCAGGGCAATGCTGCTGAAGGACATCTTCATTTTACACAGTGCCCTATCAACGTCATGTGTCTCCAATATATTTCACACCAAGGAAAACAGAGTATTGGATTGAACTTCTCAATGGCTCCATTTTCTTCTGTTCTGGTGAAGATGAGACAAGCAAACTTGTTACTGGTAGTTAAAAAGAGTTCAAGCTGCACAGCTTGTTGCAAATGTTCAATCTCTAAGCTCAGGCAATTTCTTAACTCAGACAAGCCTGGTCACTGACCCTGTCTCAGTTCCAAGGTCTCAGACTGGGCAGAAGGCTGACTCATACATATTTGGCAGCCCATCTCCTTTTTCTACAGTTCACACCCTACTGCTCCTGCACACACACACACACGCACATGCACACGCACACATGCACACTTACTAATCTTCCTGGGCAACATACGCAGTTTTGAAATACAACTTGCACTGCCATCTACTCATCAAACCTTATCTGACTGTATCTTTAGCTCTGTCAAGTGACTGCCCAATATTCTAATTTAAGAATTGTAAAACAAAAAATAAAAAGTATAAAAAATAAACTATAAGAGTCCATCAGAACTAGTCAATGTGTTAAAGCCAGGCTTGTGCTCAAGGTCCAGGCTGATATTTGTAGAGATGACTTGGAATGTTCAGAAGCAAAAAGAAAAATAGAAGACCAAAAAAAATTCTATTTTTATAGCATGTCAGAGATGAAAGCTGCAAAGGAAAAATCTTTGAGAAAAAAAGAGCAATCATAAATCTAGGCAAAGATAAGTTTCACCTGGAAGTAAGAATTGAAAGTGAGGTGCTAATGTGGGAATAAAATAAATGTACATCAGGTTTTTGACATGGCCAGAGCTGAGATTCTTAGAGTGTTATGACTTTCAAGACACACTATACCAAAATGCAGCACCTTGGCTTTTGAGAAATGATACAAGCAGGTAGGTCTGTGGAATAGTCAGCTTTCTGTTACTATAGTAAAATTTTAAAAAAAATTACTTTGGAAGTTTTAGTCCATGAGCAGTTAGCCCCGTTGCTGTTAGACCTGTGAAGAAGCAGGAAATCAAGATGAGAAGTGTGTACAGAAGCAAAACAATTATCCTCATTGCTGGAACATAAGAAAAAAGAGAGGAAGAAGTAGAGGTCTCATAAACCACTCTGGGGACATATACCCCAAACCCTAAAACCCCTCATTGGGCTTCACCTCTTAAAGGTTCCAACATTTTCCAATAGCTCCATGGGATGGGGGCCATGTATTTAACACAGGAGCCTTTGAGGATATGCAAAATTCAAACTCTGTCTTTTCTTCCCTTGCTCTTTTCCCTTGAATAAAGTTATAAGAAACCTATTCTAAAGGTACTTTCCTTATACGTGGAGGAAAGGAAATATTTTTATCTGGGAACACATGGGGATACAGAGAAGATTTTAAACAAACAAACCTCTACATTTCCTTTGGTACATTTTTATGATTATAACTCTTTTGCCCAGTCGTACTTCACCATGATGGTCCATCATTCAACCTAAGCATAAAAAAAAAAATGGGTTTCTCTATTTCTTTGAGTCTTATTTTCTGGAGCTTCCTAATCATGTGAACCATATAATAAGTAACTTTGTGTGCTTTTCTCTTGCTGGTCTGTCTTTTGCTCTTGGAGCCTTAGACCTTAGAGTTTTGTGGAACTTGTCTGGTTAGCAGATCAGAAGGGTCCCTGGAATCACCTTCTGGACAAAATATATAAAAATATAATACACCCTAAGAATGTATGACTCAGCTTCAACACATTACACACATTTCACTCACTGACAGTATTCCTACAGAATTTGTATATTCCTCTACTCTAGTAATTATCTCAGTAATGATTTTTGTTTGTTCTTTTGGATTGCATTTTTTTCATTCACCCTGATACTCTAGTGAAAATGTGAACTCAGGGGAAAAAAAATCTAAACACTCTGTCTTCACTATCCAGTCAAGTTCACAGCAGGTTTGCTGGAGTGGTTTTTAGTGTAGCAAGCTGATCATCTGGAAGAGATTATTAAATCCTGAGTCAATAATGAAGCTAAGTGACCTGGATAGAGTCTGACCGAGTCAGGCAAATGAAGCCATAAAGGGGCCTAAATGCACCATCTCACAAAATCTAACTGCATTCATTCAGCAAATATTTATTGCACACTAAACATTATTTCCATGTAGATCAGGAGATAGATTTTCTTACATTGTCTTGTTAGCAGTTGACATATCTTCCTCTTATACCATGGGTGCCTGAAGGGAATAAGAAATTCAGCTATACATAGCACTCTTGGGAATCATTTGCACCCCTTCTGCATTCCATTAGAAATATTAGGAAGGTGGTTTGCAGCAAAAAATTTAAATTCAATCCATAAACAAACAAAAATCTTTGAGGTGAATTGTAGCATCATTTTCAGTTGGTCTTTGGGGACATTTTGAATGGGAAGATTATGGAAGAACTTAAAATTTCTTGTCTTTAAGATATTTGAAATACAATAGAACATGGGTTTTAAAATCACTAAATTACATAATAGATAAGTATAGAATTATGTGTCTCATATATTTTGATTGGGACTGATTTCACAAATTTTTACTTTGAAAAATAATGAGATGAGGCATGACTAGCACACAATAATGCGTGTTTAGAGTCCAGAATGTGACAAATCTAGACTTTATTTGGTCATGCATCCTTCCCTAGAATTGTTAGTTCTGCTTCACAGGGAAGTTCCTGAAGAAATGTGTTTTCTTTATCTCTTTACTTGGTAACATTGAAGAACTCAAGCTTGCCTGCTTCTCACTCTCTCCTCAATCCTCTCAAATAGGCCTTTACCATCAATCCACTGACAAGGCTTCTACCAAGGCCAGCAACTGTTTACATTCTGCCAAACACCTGTTACATTCACAGTGGATAGCCACAATCTCAGATTCTTGCTATAACTGAATATCCAAAGATTTCGCTAAAATAGGATGTTGAGAAAGAAGACTCAAACTCCCTTTTAGATGTCATAATGTTATAAATATCAAGTGGAAGGGCTAACAATTACAGATTTGGGACTAAATTCTAAAGCAAGACTTCTATAGACAAAGTAGACTGAAAATGAAGCTGGACAGATATATAATCTCTCTTCAGATTAAATACGTAAAACCTCTATTAATCAAAATCTTAAAAATTAAAAACCAAGGCAAACAATAAATTGGGTATGTGTTTTTAATATAGAAAACACTTTTAATATTTATATAAGAAGACTTAGGGTAAAAAATTAAAAGACCAAAATTTCTGTAGGAGAATGGGCAAAGCATTTAAATGAATAATTAACACCCAAAAGCAACACAAATGAACTTTGTTCAGCCTACTAAAAATTGCAAAATACAGAAACAGTGGGATGCCAAGGTTTGCTGATGACACAGGCAGTGATTTTAAACATTTTACACTTCATGTACATAGAAAGGAGAGTGCAGAAAGAGCCCTCTTTCACTATAAGTAGGAAAGGAAAGTAGTAGAAGTCTCATAATTTGGACATTAGAAATATATATAAAAATTCTAAAAGTATCTATTTCCTATACTATCCAACTTTCTTGTCTAGAAATTTATTCTAAGTAAATTAATTATGAATGTTTAGAGAACGTGATGTTTGTGGTAGGACATTTTCATATGGCCATTCAAGCCACTAAGATTGCTGACAGCACATGGACAGGGAACTGAAGGGTGATCCTAATTTACAACCTGTAGGTCTGTCAGTCACTGGCACTGAAGACAAGTCTTAGTCTGTAGGTCCTCAGAGCTTGCCTGCTTCCTGCTGCCCTTTGATACCATGACCACCACACAGGATATAAAACAGCTGCCACTCTTTCCTCCAGAGCAAAAGGAAAACAAATACCAAGTGCCACCACTGAGCCATCAGGTTTCCTTCTCATCCAGGAAACACTAAATTCTATGTGACTAACCCTTGTTTCTAGAGACTACTCAGAATAAACTCTTCCTCACAGCCCATGCTCAAACTTTAAGCTCATTCCAGCATCTGTACTCAGCTGACTTTTAACCCTCTATCATTTTGCACCCTCAGGTATCTCATTTTTCTTTAAAATAATTTCATTGAGACATTGGAACAGCCACTGGAAATTCAAAAAACTTCACTGTCTCTAACATTCACACTTCAACTACAGTTAACTCTCTAAGGATATACACTGCTTTGCTCTCCTGTACTTTATCCATGGAATCTGACCCTTAACCCACATCTTTCATATTGTGGATTTACAGCTGAGTCATCCTTTCTCTGGTCTAGTTTCTCACCCCTACTCCTGCTAGAGAAATTCTCAGTCCTCAGAGTATATCCTCAACATCCCTCCTCATTGATCTTATCTTCCAGTTATTGAAAGCTTTTCTTTCATTGATATCTGTGTTATCTGGCCAACTAACTCTGTCAATACATCAATGCCACCTATAACATCAACAAGAGCAATGCACCCAAACCGTGGGTTCTCAGATACTCCTCTCCAGGGCTTCCCTCTCCACCCAGGTTTCCACCTGGAACCCTCCATGACTTGAAATGGCTCAAACTCTGTAATCCCTTCTCTCTAGTGTTCTATTTCTCCTGAGCATGGCTTTGAATCACTTTCTTGCTCCACATTCTCACTCCACATTCTTCTGCCCATGAGCCCCTTAGAGGCGAATTTGATCCATACTGAGGTTTTTATCCCAATCCTTGTCTTCCCAATTCCCTAAATCCCCTGACTTCTTCAACATTTCACTATAAATTTTTAGAAAAATTCCTTCCTGAATGGATTAAATTTTCACTTTTTATGCCAATTTAAAAAGTAGAGGCAGAGAAAATCTCACAATATGAAATTTTGATACTTCCATAAAATCAAGGTTCCAACTCCAAAATGGCTTCCAGATTGCAGAGCAATACTATCATGTTTTCTAGCTATTGTTCTCCCTTCTCCACAATGATGTACTCAAACTTTTCTAAGACGTTTAGACATTTAATCTCATCTATCTGCAAAATTTAAGTAGATGCTCTTTTGAGTTACTTGACATAACATTGAGTTTAATCACTTTGTATTAAAATTTCAAACCATCCTACATCTTCTCTCACCCTGTCTCCAACAGCATTCAATGGATGTTTCTCTCTGCTTGGCAAGGTCAGTCCCTTCCTGTGGACACTCTGTATTATATCCACCTCACATCTCAAAAAATGTACACTAACCTACAACTATACCTGGGTAAAGTCCAATCATGTCCTGTGCATGTCCAATAACTCCTCATCAGCACTAAGACATGTGCAAATCTCTTGTTTGGAAATGGAATCACTAACCATATTCCATTGGCCTTTGACTTTCTTTTCCTCTAACACACTCTACTACCACATAACCCAGTTGAGACAGTGTCATTCTTTGTAGAGTGAGCTCTGGAAACAATGGGCTCGCATTTTGAATTGATCGTTCACTATGCAGGTGACCTTGGGCATATCACTTAATTTCCTTGAGGCTTAGTTTTCTCTACTATAAAAGAATAAAGACATGGTTCCTACTTTACAGTAATATTGTAGAGTAAATAAGGCAATACATATAAAGCACAAAGCATACCATATGATATCTGGCAAATGTTCAATAAATATTTAAATTTGCTATAGTCAAACTAATTCAAACAATTGTGAGCACTTGGTAACTCCATAACCTATATCTCTGTTGTACTTCAGTAGACTGAAATATATATCTGACCCTAATATTCTACCAAAACTTTTCTTAAGATTGACAATGACCTTTAACTCATTCAATTCAATGAGTACTTTCAGTTTTCATTTCATCTGATCTTTCATCAGTCTTGAAAAATCTCCTTTTCTCCCTCTCTAATAAGTCCTTGTTTTGTTTCCTATGTACCCTAACTCTTCTGTTCTTGTATTTCTCTCTCCACACATGGAAATATTATTTAAAATATGATTTTTATCTGTTCCTTTCTAAGAATTTATAGTTCTATAAAATAATTGTTATTACAGACCTGAAAAGGATAAGATATTGTGTTCTTCTTTTGAGATACAAAATAAAGTCACTAGGTTTGGGGGTGAGACTCAGTGGTAGAGAATTGCCCAGCATTCATAATTGTTGAAAATGCAAATTTTCATTCAGAAGTTAGAGAAAATAACTGCCATATGAATGTGAGTTTTCTTCCTCTTAGTCTATGACCTTCTGATATCTAAGGGCCTAAATGAAGAAGACTGCTTTAGTTATTACTTTGCACATATGTGTGTGATACTCAGTGCACCCACACTAGTAAATATAATCTGAACATACCTAACACTTCCGTGCACAAGATCAGTACTGAACCCCTTCATTCCTGCATCCAACCACTATTGCTTGGATGTTCTTCCTGTGCCAGGTTCTTCTTGCCTCAGTATCTGAACATGTTAGGAAAGAAAGATAAACAAACTAGGCAAATATCTGACTCTTGCAGAGCATGTGTTATCTTATTGTGAATAAATGAATTGCTCCTGTTGTTGCATCTGCTATTTAAGGATCAGTTACAGAAGAGTTATTTTTTAATACTGTAAACAAATGCCTTGTGCATTATCTAGTACAAAGCTCCATACCTGAAAGATGCTAGAAAAATATTTCTTACATGAACAAAGACCTGTTCTTTATGCCATACTAAAAATAATGTTAAAATTTCAGAAAGCATTGTGGTAGATCTTTTTCCTCTTTGATATAAAATAATTCAACTTATTTTCTGTATGATAGCTTGATCAGCAATAAAAATAAGCAAGGTAAAATATATTAAGTGGTTAAAGTTCATCTAGACGGAGATATTTTCATGAATATCCTGTGATTAAACATAATGTAAGCATAACACTTAATGATGTTTATGTGTAAGAGTATATTCAATGAGATTAAATGGGTGATACATGCACAATAATAGTCATGAAGCCAACTTTAAATCACTGTTGAATGTAAGACTATACCTGTTAAAATAGTAATTTTCAGCAAGGCACTTTCTATGTTTACCATAAAATACAGTAGCTTGATCTTCAATAGAAGATGAAATTGGATTTTCATCCTAAGGACAATAAATAGAAGCATGCTTATTCTCAGCAGGTCCTTCAAGTTGACCCTATTCCTACGCACTGTGTCTGGAAAGTAGTAATAGGAAGACTTTATTATTAATCTTATTTTTTTCTCATAAGGGAGTAAAGCACATTTTCTTGTTTACAGTCTCAACCACATTTCTTTACTGTAGTTAAAAGCTTGACAACATTGCAAGTTAAGTGGAGAGAGCATATATGAGATTAAAGTAATCAGCCTCAGTTAACTCTCAATTACAAAGTCAACCCCATCAATTAATTTTGACTTGATGGTTCTTTCTATTAACTTCTTTTTTATTTCAATCTATTTGTCTTTTCCTGAAGTTATTATCTTTCTAGCTCTTCTAGATTCCATGGTCCTCATATTTTAAACATTTAATAATACAATGCACTGAATTTTGGCACTGTATTCCCACCATTTACACCTTAAAAATTCCTCAATTTTGATTCAATCCTGAATTATAGTATATTATATCCTGACTAGTGGGAAAATACAAATATATTATATGTTATATGGTATACATATATGTACACATATATGTAGAGAGAGATAAAATAGGTATATGATATACATATGTATGCACATATATGTAGAGAGAGATAAAATAGGTATATGATATACATATATATACACATATATGTAGAGTGAGAGATAAAATAGGTATACTTTAAACTATAGAACAATTTAGAGAATGACTTCTATACATATGTGAGCTCCAGCTTTTGCAGAAATTCACAGTCAGTGAATTTTGGCAATCCTTTTCTTTCTCTTTCTCCCAAGCACATACTCTGAATGCCCATCATGCTCATGGAAACTACTGTGCCCATTCCAGTCATCGAGGCAATGGAATTCACTAATAGAGAACTCCCTTCAGATCCCTGTCCTGGATCTCTCTCTTTTACTTTCCATCAGTTGAAAGTGAGAGCCATGTTGCTCCTTTCCAAGGCCAATTCCTTCACTTTTGGTCTAGATTTATAAGCTCAGTAGATTTTCTTGGGAACTCCATCCATGATTCCTTCTATGCTACATCTTAAATCTTTCTCTCACTACATGAAGTTCTCCCCTAGCCCATGAACAATTTAAGAATTTAATAAATCTTTTTTATTAATAAACAAAAGCAAAAACAATATGAACAAAAAAAACCCAGCAAAGCATAGCAAAATATGGAATAAATAAAATTCTTGTTTATCTCACCATTTAGTTGCGAGTAAACTCACTCTTGTCTCATGCCCTGTGGTATTCTATTAAAACTACTTGGGTTCATGTAATAAACCAATTCCTAGTTCTCATCTTCTGCCCTTTTTTGCTTCTCATCTTCCTTAACTTGTTTGCTGAATGGGTAATTATTATGGACCATGGTTGATAACAAAATTCTCTCCCTCCTTGTTTACTGGCACGCTTCTATTATCCTCTGGCTTGTACACTACCACTCTTCATTCTCTTGACTTAGCTTCTCTTTCTCTGTGACCTTATTAAATATCATCATGACCAATTTGCTCGTTTTAAAATTCTTCTTTTGAACTTATCATCCAATGTAATCCTCTGAGTTCACCACTCTCCTAATACCAAGGGGTTCTAAATATTTTTTTCTATTCACATCTTTTGTTTGGACTTTTCTTGACTTAAGTTAAAGTGGATATCGTATAGAAACTTCAATATCCACCAGTCCAGATGGAATGCACATTGTCTTCCCCTCATTACAAAACATACACCATCCTCCTAAGTAGTTTTTCTTCCTTCTCTGTCTCTACCTTATCCACAAACAAGGTCCATCACATGGGAAATCTGAGCAACTCCAAATGACTTCTTACTCTCTTCTAGAATCCACATCATTTCTCAGCCACCCCAGGATTTGCCTCTTAGTTCAAAATCTATCATATCTTGCTTGAATTACACCGGTATTAGAGCTCCAGTTCTGATGCATATAATGTCTGTTCTTATTATGGCTATTTTCTCAAACTTTGTACCACACTAAAGCCCTTCTGAACTATTTAAACTTCACTATTTCCTATATGCCCTTTTCCATTAATATTAACACATGGTGCTGTTTGTCTAGAATAACTGTCCCTTTACCTATCACTTAGTACTCTAAGTATTGCTTCTTTTCCCTTCTACATTCATTTTATATATTACTTCCTGGGTTGGAGCCATGGTTCAGTGTTAGAGTGCTTGCCAAGCATATGTGACACCCTGCGTTGAAGTTCCATCATGAAAAAATAAAATAGGAAGGAAGAAAGGGGGGGAGGGAGGGATAACTATTTTCCCACTGCAATCTTTCTTTACATCATTAGGCAGAATAAGGAATTTATATTGTAAAAAGCAATTTTATACATGACTATTTTAGATCTCTTATTCATTTCATATTTATCACCTCCAGAAAGCTCTGAGAAGAGAAGCTATGTCTTATTATTATTTTTCACAGTGCCTAACAGTTCCCGAGCAATATTAAACATTCACATTTTCTTGGCTGAAAGAAGGAAGGAAAGAAGGAAATCACCAGGGCATATATGAACCCATTTTTATATTCCAAAAGCAATGGTAGCAACCAAATGTTCTCTAATACAAAAAAACAAGCAAAAATAAGCAGAATTTTTATAGCAGGTTTCCTATAGAACATGCCTTCATATGTTACCAGAGTCTCAAGGCTCTATATTTAATCTTAGCAGGTGGCAATCAACCCCTTAAGAATAAAATCATTTTAAAAGTTGAGTAATCCTCAAATTATTTCTTATGATATTAGACATTAATAAAGTCATTATTCTTATGGTTTCAACTCATGGAGACCAAGAAAGAAAGAAAGAAGACATGAACATTAGGGTCTCAATATACCCTTCTAGGGTATGCCCTCAGTGATCCACTCCTCCCACTTATCCCCATCTTTTAAAGCTCCCACCACCTCCCAGTAGCACAGACAGATGGTCACCAAACTTTCCAGACATGATCTTTTGGGGGTGACATTTAGGATACAAACAACACTGTTCCATTCATTTCTTTTCTTTCCTTTTTTTTTTTTTTTTGGTGGTGCTGGTGTTTGAACTCAGGGCCTCCTCACTTGCTAGGTAGACATTTGACTACTTGAGTTATGCTCCCACCTACAGCCCATTTCAAAGAAGCAGAAAATAAGGAATAAAGTAGTTACTGAGTGTAGAGAAGTTTTGACAAATTTTGAGCTCATGGTTATATCACTACCATTTTCTAGCCTACTCCAAAAAGCATTCTAAAATGCAAGTGAGTTCAGTTACTGTTAGAAAAATCTTTAATGTTCTCTTAGAATGACCTTTCATTTAGTCAATTTTAGGAATAAATACATCATTCACAAACCTCCATACTTTATTACTTTTAGCAATCTACTTGTGATATATCTCTTTATTGATTGAAATGCTTCTTCTGTGTGTGTGTGTGTGTGTGTGTGTGTGTGTGTGTGTGTGTGTGTTTCAGTTGTACTGGGGTTTGAACTCAGGGCCTCACACTTCCTAGGCAGGTGTTCTACCACTTGAGCTACTCCACCAGTCCTATTTTGTGTTGGGTATTTTCGAAATAGGGTCTCGAGAACTATTTGGCATTCCACTAGATCATCAATTGGTTCACCTAACACTGCTGCTTTACTGCCAATCTTCAAAAGGTAAATAATCACAATACTCTCCATAGTTAGGTATACAGTTACATATTCATCCTTGCCACTAACAAATATATAATTCTCAAAATATATTTCTCTAAAAACCATACTCAAGGCAATGTGGAATCATGGATTATACTCTGGAACAACAACAAAAAAAGAGTTGTTAAAACTATTATGAAAATTTGAATGAAGCCTATATATTAGGTAGTATTATTATACTAATGTTACTTTCTTAGTTCTGAGAAATGTACCATGATTATATAAGATATTAACTTAAGGAACCTTGTGGGAATTCTGTGCTATTTCTTCAATTCTTCTGAAACTCTAAAATTATTTCAAAATAAGTTTTGTTAAAAATGCATGACTCTGGCCTTATAATTTCAAGAAATTATCATTACAGTGAAAAATCAAGTTAATAATTTTTCATATTCATTACATAGTTACAGTTCAAAAACATGCACCAGTGAAAACAAGGAAGAGTGGATTCACAGATCAGCATTACATGCTTTAATAAGTAAATTTGAGTTTACGTTTGCTCTGGTGTTATTACCTGGCCATTGCAATGAATGGGAATGAAATCCCAGGAGATAAAATCGATTTTTCACTCTTTGTGTTAGATAATAATGCCTAATATCTATCTTACTTTTAAGATCAAGGCCAGGAACCAAGACACAGCCTGAAAGCCAAAAAAGTCAAAATCACTATTATGCATTGTATCCTAGCCACATACGACTCATGCTGAAGCTAATACTATAGATGCAGAGCAGAGCTACCAATATCAATTTAGAATTGTTTCTCAATATTGGAATTTGTGATCTTTTCCATGTGTCATGTTTACAGTTCTCCCTTCCTAAGAGAGCCCTGCTACATTAAAAAGTGAGCATGTGTGATGAGAAGGAGCAATATGCCAGAGACGAGGCCAGGAATCAGAATGTAGCATGGGAGGTGTGAAAAATGATTTTGTTTAATATAACTAACAGGCCAAGGATAGTGATGAGCAGAGTCTGAATGATAATACATGCAGAATTAGGTATCTGTGCACTCTTTTATCAAGCATACATTAAATACCTACTATGTGTTTACAGAAGTATATTATAGGGATGAAAAATGTCACAAAGTACAAAAAAACATATAGAACAGTATACTAAAATAATGATCTATTTTTCTTGATACAATGAATAATTCTACTAACATTAGCAACATTTAAGAATGAATAGGGAATGAAAAATGTATGCTATCCCCATTTATGCCATATCCTTAGCATAATCTGGTTGGTTTAAATGCAGCTACATGATTCACAGCCTTAATGTGAACATAGGGGCAGCAGGAAATATGAGGAATGCTTATGTCAGACCTGTTGTCTTGAGATGATGTGAATCTTCTCACTATTCTTGCAATTTAGATGAGAACTAGTGTAATGAGAATGCTCAGAGTGGGGTTTAGAATTTTTGAACACTAAATATTTTTTATATTCAAAGAAAAAATGAAATGCATTATGAGTATCACAGTTTGTAAACTTCCAGAAATATGACTGCTTTTCTTACTTTGAGAGGATGAAAATGCAAGCCTAAAATTCTTAACAATCACAGTTAATACTCACTGAACATGCACGACCTGTGAGGTATTGAGCTAAGGGGTTGGTTACTTCTGTCAATAACATTATGCTGGGGGAGGGAGTGGGGGGTAAGGGAGGGGGCAAGGGAAGGGGTGAGAAATGACCCAAACACTGTATCCACATATGAATAAAAGAAAAAAAATCTAAATAAATAAATAACATTATGCTGCAAAAAAAATTGTTAACCTTCTCATCAGTTATCAAGCACTCCCACGAAGACCTCAAGTCTTAGTGACCTAAAGTAAATGACCAAATATTAAGTAGCTATTAAGTGAACCCATGCTTCATACTAAACCAGTCAGAGTGTTGAGTCCAATCTTGTAATCTTTCCTGTGAACAAGGCTTCCTTCTCACTTCAATAATTTAATTAAGATGCCAGAATTTCTTTGCCTCTAAAAAATTATTCTTACTACTTGAATAGAGCTTTTTTCTCTACAAAAGACATATTTTTACATTATCTTTTTCCTAGTTCTTTAGCCTCCCTTACTAAAAGAAATTTTGGTTTTTACAACATTAAAAATCAAACTAAATATTTACCTCATGAAAGAAGAAAGTCAAAGAAGAAACCTCGGAGGGAGAATGAATGAAAAAGGCACAGCAAGAAAGGGCATATGGATAACTTAAATTTGTTGCTCTCCATCATTTGTAAAGATCTAAAATGCTATGTCAATATTGCAGATATTACATCTAGAGGAGGAAGGACAAACCAATCCCTGGGGGTCATGCAGCACAATAGATAACCAGGGAGGCAAGTTGTAGAAGAGTCAGACGCGAACACAAGAGAAGCCCTAATGCAAGGAGAGCAAGCATGAAAAACATGCCCACTTGCCAAAAAGAGTCATACACATTGGTTCTGGCACACACAAAGTAATGTTCTAGGAAGCCAGAAATTCTATGTTCTGAGTTTTGATATGGATACCTTGTCCTAGGGCTCCAAGTGCAATGCCGTTATCCCTTGGGATTTCAGGGATTAGTTGCAGGAACCCCTGCAGGTACCAAAATTTGCAGATACTCAAGTGGCTTTGTATAAAATGGTGTAGCATATGCATATGATCTATCCATATCCTTCCACGTGTTCTAAATCATCTCAAGAGTACTTATGATACTTAATCCTATGTAAGTGCTATGTATACTATTGTTAGGAAATAGCAACAAAAATAATAGGGTATGCATGTTCAGTACAATTGTAAACTTTTTCCAAATGTTTTTATCCGAAGTTGATTGAGTCAGCAAATGTAGAACCTGCAGATTCAGAGGGCTAGTCAGCCAACTTGTATTTGCAAATTAAGATTTGTTTGTCAGTCATCCAGTGGGTTGGTGGTAGACACTTCAAGGTGTTCATTGACTGTACCCCTCATTGTGAGTGAGGTGAGTCTCACTCTCCACTGCACCTGGTCACAACGAGGGGCCAAGCTATCTCCTAAGGGAGAAGAAATTTTAAGTCAAAAGTAATCAAAGAAATTTCAGAAGAAATAAGATTGCTGTAGTTTGGGTCTGCAATGCTCCCCCAAAAGTCTATATGTTAAAGGCTTCTTCCCCAGAGGACCTATTTGGAAGTTGTAGAACCTTTAAGAGGTATGGTCTACTGGCAGATTTTCAGTCATTGGGTGTATGTCCTTCAAAGGATTATGCATCCTATCTCTTTCCTCTTCCTCTCTCTTTGCATCTTGGTCATGAGGTGACCAGTTTTACCAAGCACTGCCACCATGATGTGATGCCTCCTCATGGGCCCAAAAACAATGGAGCTAATCAATTATGGCCTGAAACCTACAGAACAGTGAGTCAAAATAATCCTTTTGTCTTCATAAGTTGATTATCTAAGGTATTTGTTCCAGGAATGGAAAACTAATACCACAATGAAACGAAAAAGAATGTCTTCCAGAGAAGCCATTCCAGAAAGTCAAGTATCTGTGAGCACCACCTGCAGAGCTGGCTGTTGTGATGTCACATAACAGAGATTGAGAAGGCAACAGACTTCCTGTCCCACCCTGGATCATGTTATAAATGTAAGTAGTACTGAATGAATCTAAAATATAATTATTAGACCATTCAGGATCTCTGAGTAATGATTATAGAAAGTTAGAAGCTTTGTCACTTAACTTGTAAAACTCTTCCTTTTCCCACAAACTGAGAGTGCTCAGTTGGTGCTATGAACTACTTGTGTATGTTCCCCTCCTCTATGTGTTGAAGCTCTAGTCCTCGTTGTGATGATATTTGTTGGTCAGACCTATGGGAGGTAATTAGCTGATGAAGGTAGAGCCCAAAACATGGGATTAATGTCTTTCTACGAAGAGATAGGTATTTTCTACCGTGTAAGGATAGAGACAAAGAGGAGCTGGCCATCCGTAAACCAGGAAGAAGGTCGTCTCCGGAGACCAGATCTGTAAACAATGACCTTAGATTTCTCAGTCTTCAAACATGTAAGAAATAGATGTTTATTCTTTAAGCCACCCAGTCAATGTCATTATAGCTGTCCACAGTGACTAAGATTGCTGGCATCCTGATATGCTTTGTCCACATTTCCAGGGTGGTCATGTCTACCATTCTAAATTGTAGTATCTGTTAGCACATTTAGAGAGAAAAAGAAAAGTCAGGTCCCTTCCCCTTTAATGTAGGAGTTCTTCCACAAAAGTGTTTTAAGTTCTGTTACATGCTGTGTTGACATTTTACATAACAAGTACTCAAAACAAGAGGCTGAAGAAAGGTGGAAATGTGGATTCTAGTATACCACCAGTCCCCTCTGTCCCAGTGCTGATATTTATAGCAGCACTTGCTTGAGATCGTCCCAACTGTTTCTCTTTCTGTGAAACTGGTCGAAATGCTGTAGGGACAGGCTCGCAGGCACCTCGGAGCTGGCTGTGAGATCAGCACAAACAGCTCCCAGCAGTGTCAAAGCCCCCATCTGGGTATGCAGTGTGGATTCACCCTCTGCTTATCCGCCTAGTCCGGATGTGAAAGTGTGGAATTTGGAACACATGTGTCATTTTTTCCTTTCTGAGGGGAAGGACAGCCTGTGAGCAGTGATGATGATGTGCGTGTGTGTGTGCGTGTGCAATCTGGAGAGCTGATAAAACAAAATCCTAGTTAAATTTTCTATTTTAATTGAATTTAGATGACCTCATTCTTTATTATATTTTCTTAATGTTGAATATCAGCCACCTCTTTAATATGTTGCTTGACTATCATTGTTGTCCCTGTGATTTCAACTAATAGTCAACTGAAACCTGCATTGCATTTAAGTTCCATGCGTTTGGAATCTGATCCCATGATTACAGAAAGACAAAGAGCTGCAGAGTCACATACACAGGGTTCAGATACTGAGTTTCCTTACCATCAATCATCCAATAATACTGAGTACCTACTATGTGTCAGGTACTGAAAGAAGCAGCTGTGCAAGTCTGCCTCTTATGGAGCTTATATTATAATGGCAGACAACACCTAGGTAATGCTACATGAAGATGTGATGCAAAGTCAGTGTTCTGAAGGAAAGTAAACTGGATGAAGGGTGACCAGTGTTGGTTGTTGAAAAGAAGACACTTGAGAAAAGGGAGGAGACATACAGCGCTCTAAGAAAAGGGTATGCCAGAGAGAGCTGATGGTAAATGAAGGCCCCATGGAAGAGGAGTTCTAAATTCTGAAGGGTAAAGAGGCCACTGTGGTCAAGTAGACAGATCAAGGAGTGCACACAAGATTAGATCACTTTGGTAATTCACCTTTGAGCTTTAGTTTTCAACTAAAAATGGGAATCATAATACAGCAAACATTTCTGAGGGGATTATTATAAGCCAGGCCCAATTTAGGTGAACAAGCTGTTCTCCATTTTCATCCACGGTCTCTATGCTCTTGGCAATTTACTTCATTTCCCAAGTTCACCTGTGAGGCTTAGATGAGAAAGGAGAGAAATGTATTTCCTTTCCACTTTTTGTTTGGGTGCTGTGTTTCTGGTACTAGCTGCATTTGTCAAGAATACAGCCTTAAAGGAAGTCCTTCCTGACGGTTGCATTTCTTGTAGGCCCTCTCAACACTCTTTTCTCTTCCTATCAGCCAACTTTATGGATGGCAATGGCTTATCTACATTTGGCTGTCTCTGGGTAGCACAATCTCTCATGTCTTTTCTTTTTTGATTCTTAAGTTCTGTATATACCTCCATAGGTAGTATTGTCGTTACAGTTTCTTAATTTGGACAATTTGACAGAACTTATAATTAATCTATGCATTCTTCACATTGTTATGATTTTTTTTTGTAGTGAGAACACTTAAAATTTGCTCTCATGATTTTCAAATACATAATACATCACTATTAACTAGTCATCATGTTGTACAATAGATTTGCCAGTCTTTCTTACAAGGCTACACGTGATTACATTGACAGCCAGCTCAGACAACACATAATAAGCTCATTCTCTCAAAATTCTTAACTTAATAATATCTTTTGCCATAGAAGGTGAGATTCACAGGTTTAAGGATTTAGGACATGGACCAGTATTGTGAAGGGTTCATCATTCAACCTATTACACATTAACCCTTGGTTTTCTTTTATCTGTGCTAATATCACACAACCCTTCCCTCATTTTATGAACTTGGCTTTTTACCCCATCAGAACTTAGGCATTAGAATGCCTTTGTCCATTTCTTCTTCAATTTCTCCAAAGCTGAGTAGCCCCTCCACATAACCCAAGAAAGATCTCTTTCTATTCCTTAGGTCAAAATAGTTTTCCTTAGCAATATAAAAGATACTAAGGCCATTTCTAGAGTTTTCTGGGAAAATAGATCCTGGAGAAAAAAAAAAAAGTCTCATTCTGTCACCTGAAGAGTTAAACCTATGGGGGGGGGGGCGCCCATGGGCCACCCACATTCAGCTTTATTGTGGACAATGTTCAGTCCTAATCTTTGGCATAAACCTTCATTCATGTAAAGTTGTAGGAAATTATCAGAGCACAACTGTGAAATTTTATATATTCCATCAAAGAAGAAAGAGGAATTTTCTTAAATATCTTATACTTTTATCCTGACGTACCTATCTGATTGTCTTCATTTATTTTCAATAGTTCAATGAGAAATTTAGAGGCTCTGATATAGTTAAAAGAGAAGAACCTGCTTTTTAGCATTCCTGCTTCCCCTACAAAGATAAAGGAAGCAGTTCAATGAAGAGCCTTTCTAGCCCTCTCTTCCTGTTCTATTAAATTAAGGAGAAAGTAGACATTGTCTGTCCTCTCTCAAATAGAAAGCTTTTATTCCATATTGACCTCGGTTTGAATGTTCTTTCTCAAACTCACAAATGATGCTTCCCTTGACAAAATATTCCTTTATAAAAGTTCAAAATACTATAAACTGTACTAAAATTGATATTTTTTAAAAAAAAGAAACAACCAAAAAAGCACCACTGTCTTCAGGCCAGCATTTATGAATTACATTAGCTCTTCTTTAAGAACTCAGAGGAGACTAAGATTGTTTGTTTCTTCTCATTTGGCTTCATTTTGACCCCCCACTGTGCACAGTAGGGTATAGAAGCACCATAAAAACAGAAGAGAAAATAAACCAGATGATCAATCAGACCACTGAGGTGGTATGTTTTTATTTTTGTGTGTGTTTTTTGTTTTGTTTTAACCCAGAAATCCAGGTGTTAATTATTCTCCCTACTTTCTACAGGATGTACAGGGATAATGAGAGAGCAAAAACTAACATTGTGAGTTCTAACCAATGTTTGAGTAAATAAATGAAATAAGATTATTTGTTTGAAAATTTCCTCATGGTTTCCATCTCAGCTGTACATTAAACATTTTTGAATGTTTCTAATTCAGCATCACCTTTTACAAATGCCTTTGAACATGTCCTTAGCTTTCTTGTTTCCATTTGTTCTATTCATCTGTTCCCGGTGGCACCTGTTGCAAGAACTGTTACTTCTCCAGAGCCCAGAAAATATTGTTCCTTGTGCAAATTTCTAAAATAACATCTCTGGGAATGTTAAAACTTTATTCAGCCTGCTGGTAGCCTTCTGGGTTTAAAACACGTCACAGTAATCTCTCTACAGAAAACAGATTTTGAGCTGAGAAATTCTGAGGTCTAATTTTGATTTGGCTTTTACTGCAGAAGTGGCAGCCCAGGGGAAGTAATTTCATTCCTACATTTACAATTACAAGTATTATATCTACTTTCTTCACAACATAAAATTTTTAGATATATCTACTCAGTGATGACCCTATTTAGATCATTTAGGTAAATGTGGAAAGTGTTAACATTTATTTTAAATTGGTCAGGTAGGATAGAGGCAGTTTTCCTCTCTGTGATGCCAAAGGAGGTATGTGCTGGACCAACTCAGTACTACACTGTGGTCCAAACTTCAGGAGCATGAAGCTATTGAATACCATTGTGCTTACTCAAGATGATCGCTGTTCACTCTGACTCAGCTGACAAAGTATGTCCAGTGTCAGGGAAGATTTTTTTCATTTTCAAGTTGAGTTTGCAGGAAATGTAAAGGAGAGTAAAAAGAGTGATTTTTCTGTTATATGCCTCAAGTGTCTTAAATTTCCAATGATGAATTATTGACTTTCCTTATACAGTATTTCAGCACAGAGGTGGTCTTATTTTGACTGTCACATGTTTAGTGACAAAAAAAGTGTCTGAAGCACAGTACATCATCAAAAAATAAGTTAAGACTAGACATGCTGGTGCATGCCTGTAATCTTTACTACTCAAGAAGTGGAGGTAGGAAGATTATGTTCCAAGGTCGGCTGGCCAAAGTTAGCATGAAACCTAATCTGAAAAAAAAACAAAACTAAAACAGCAAAAGGGGCATGTCTCCAGTGGTAGAACACGTGTCTAGCAAGTGTGAGGTTACTGCCAAAAAAGAAAGAAAAAGAAAAAAAAGAAAAATACCTAAAGGCAGTGGCCCATACCTATAACTCTATCTTGGGAGTCTGAGATCTGGAGAATCACAGTGCCTGTACAGCCCAGGAAACTTTTTCCAAGTTTGTGGCACTTGGAAAAAGAAGTTGGGCATGGTGGCAAGTGCCTGTCCTCCTAGGATGTGTAAAATAGACAGACAGGAGTCCACGCTGGACTGAGAAAAAAAGCAGACTTTATCTCTAAAATAACTAGAAAAAAAGGTTCAAATGTTAGAGCACCCATCTGGCAATTGTGAAACCCAGAGTTTAAACACCAGTATTTCAAAAATGGACAAATGAATAAATAAAAAGGAAAAAAAATGTCATTCATTCATATACTACTTATTTCTGGAAAATCTATCATGTGACAGATATTTTCTTGGGCCCTGCGATACATTAGTAAAACAAAACAAAACAAGATGACCATAATCACTGTACTTGCAGGTCTTCTATTCCATTTAGCAAGTGTAATATGAGTATTAGAGACTGCTTTTGTCCCTACAGGCACCTGCTTAACTTCAAAACTTCCAATTTTTCCAGTGTAAACATAGTCAAGTTACTTAACCATTCTGTGCCCAGTTACTTCATCTATAAAAGAGCAGTAATTCTTACCTCAGGGGTTATGATGAGGATTTTTCATGAATGTTTAAGACACATACAATTCATACAAAATAATGAGGCTTAGGATATAACCTGATGCACAGTGAATGCTCAATAACATCTAATACACTTGTTCATTTTATTTTAAACTCATCCATCTTGGGTATCCTCATATTTCTAATAAGGTCTTCTATCTACCTTCCCACTAGTTCTGTGTACATATTATGTCAGAGGATGTAAACCTGGTTTGTAAACCAATATAGACAAAATGTAAATATCTAGATCTGTAATGTTCCTGCTCTCATACAGTTTATGTTCTAATAAAAACAGACAAGAAAAAATAGATTCATGTAAAATGATAGTTCTAAGAAAAAAAAGTAAATTAGGCTGAGTGATAAAGAAGATCTTACTTCAGGGTAGAACAGGAAGACCTCTAAGAAGATGGCATTTATACAGAAAGCTGAGCAAAATGAGGAAGGAAGTGATCTGTGCATTTGGAGAGAAAACTCTTGAAAAAGCAAACAGTAAATTCAAAAACCCTACAGGAATGTTGACTGAGATGGTCAGATACCATCAAGTCCATTTTCCAAAGAGAACTAGATCTATTTAAGAAAATTGTAGGGTGAAACCAATTTCTAAAAAGCATTTGCAGTCTAGGATTAGCTTATGTTTCACCAGAGACTGTATAATAAATGCATTTTACTTATTGCTGAAGTATACTGTTCTGAAAGTAAAAATCCTAACTGCCAAGCAAGTATAAAATGAGCCCTTGTCAAAGATTGTACTCAGATCTTTCACTGAGAGGATCAGTAAAATATTAAGATAAGTTTAAATAATATTTATGATCCAGTTATACCATCAACTCAATTAAAGGGGAAAAGGAAAAGCTTGCTGGATTGGATATAAAACTGATTATTGGTCTAGAGGGTGATTCACTGCAATTTGGGGATTATTTTTTTAACCCTCAGGAAAATATGTGCATCTCCAAGGAGCCACACAAAACATCACTAAATTAGGAATTCTTTGACAGTACTAGAGTTTGACTTCAGGGCTTCAACCTTGCTAGGCAGGCAATCCATGGCTTGAGCCACTCTGACATAAGATCTTTAATCAATAGTAAATAGAGCTTAGGCTGGGCCCACTCTCCTATATAACATTGAAATAATGTCGCCTGCCTTTGGCTTTATTTCAAAGTTTGGGATAATTTTTCTTTACACAATTTAACTTTTAGAGACATGCCTTTAAAAGAATAAGGACATACATGTGTGGTCACTTAGCATGTGTTAGTTTCTGCCATCAATAAAAATCCAGGACATTGAAGTTCCAAATTCGTGAAATTTAGAACAATAAATTCTTTCTCCCCTAATAACCTATTGTTCTAAAAATCCTTCCTGTTTTGTTTTTAAAAATCAGAGTTGGGGTTTATTTCTTTTATTACATTCACAGTCCTTATTTGAAGCAAATCAGAGCTCAGGGAAACAGCAACTTGAGTTCACTGTATTCCAGAATTTACCCAGCTCTTACTAGAAACAATTCACTTCTTATCTCAACATTCTTTGGGCAGTAACTTTTAATGCACAGGAATAATCAATACTGCATAGACCCTTTCATTCCTTAGAAATCCAGTTTCTTTGTAGAGCCTGTGTATAGGAATGCTGTGCTTCCAATAAAGGATTGTCAATGTCCCAGCTCTTTCCAACTGTGCAAAAGAGGTAGAAGATGTAAGTGAACTAAGCTTTTGTATGTATGTCTTAAGCTTTTAAATGCAGGAACATTTCCCTTTCCAGCTGGTAGCATCCACATTTCTGTTGCTTCCTGGACTTTAATGTGAACAGGAAGATTGAGAAGCATTTCCCAACTTTGTCTTGTCAGGAGTCCAAAGGGGTCACAGGTCTTCTGTGTCTTTTATCATATCACAAGAACATTTCCTTTCTCCATGTCTTCTCTTACTTCATCAGATGCCTGCCTCATAGCTCCTTGTCTACATATCAAAGCAATGAGGATCGTAAGGAAATAATTACCTTCTTATGACAAGGGCATGGGTGGAAAGCTTTACACGATTAAAAATGAGGGTAAGCATTAACAATTACTCTATATGAATTGAGATGCAAGTGTATTAATCTCTATCCATCACAAAGACCTATAACCTTCTACAAGCTACCCAAACAGAGGATAATAATAGTTTCAGTAGGCCAATAAATTCCATCACTAGAATAACTCTAACTTTTCTCCCTATATACAGCTACTCTGCACAAACCAGGGCAGGATTTGTGCCCTGCAGCAAAAGAGCTGCTCCTGAGGCAACATTACAAGCTAGGCCTATTCCTTTGACCAGGCTGCTCTGTGAAGTCATTTGCAATCCATTTTCTTTTAATTGGAAACAAATTAGTACTGTCTGGAGAGAACAATGTGAACATTGAACCACAATCTTTTGGTGGGGCACACCACAAAATGTATGAGCAATTTTTTAACACTTCCTTTTTAACTATGACTTTTGAGCCTCCTATTATTTTATGTGGCCTCTAGGGTTTCACTATAAGCAAGCCATTAATGCTAATGCGAAAATCTTGCAATGTTTGTAATAACTTAAGCACATGCTCTACTCTAATTATTTTACAGGTATTACTGCCCTGCTAGTTAGGTTGTGAGCAGGAAGCCAACTGGAAACTTTTTTAATCATCTGGTAGAAATTAAGCCGCATAGATCCCTGTCTATGCCCATTGCTTAAACTCTATTTAGTAAACAGACTGCACACAGCTAACTG
Organism: Castor canadensis; assembly: GCF_047511655.1. Classification (NCBI taxonomy): domain Eukaryota; kingdom Metazoa; phylum Chordata; class Mammalia; order Rodentia; family Castoridae; genus Castor; species Castor canadensis. Next base: position 22,798,610 of record NC_133388.1, on the reverse strand, counting down.
CTCTGACTTCCCTTTGAAATCAGTATATAAATAAAAGGCCACCAGCGCTGTGTATATTTCCATATATGAAGTTTCTAACCAAAGGGCTGAGCCATCATTAAATGGGTGGGCCATAGAAGTGGCCATTCTCAGAACAAATGTCAATTAGTGCCCATGGGACAGAAGATATGTCAGCTAGCTAGTGTCTTCAAAAACATGATGATGACTTTATTGCTTCTCTAACTCAAAGGTTATTTTTAAATGGAACTTAGGGTGAGGTAAGAGATCTAAGCTTTCAATTATTTAAAGCTGAATTCTTCAAGGGATAGCCCAGATACCGCTGGCATCAGAATTACCAAAACCTTCTGTTAGACATTCAGACTCCTAAATTTAATTCTATCCCTGGCTTTCTCCATCAGAAATACTAAATATGGACTCAGATTCTGCATTTTTAAGCACCTTTGGGTGATTCTGACTCGCTGGGGTGATCAGAATATGGTTCCTGATTCATTACCAAGCTTTAATGATAACAGGAAGAAGTTTTTTTCTTACCTCATTCTCCTTACACACACTCCCCTGAATCTTACTTCATTTCCCAGACTTGTCCCTAGAACAGAGGTAGAAACTATATGGTCATAATTAAGGCACATGTTTAAGGGTGCCATTACCATAAATTGTGATTAAGCCAGTTATATCTATTAAATGAGAAGTATCAAAGGAGGTTGATGAACCATTTAGAGAGTTAAAGCATTAATGTTACCTCTAAAAGAGTACTTGTAGTGTCCTAGCCAGTACTATGAGTGGATTTGCACTTTTTAGGGACAGGAAGCACAAATATGAGGTGTCATATATTACTTTCCATTCTGAAAGTGCTATTGTAGTCAGCTTGTTTAATTTCTGATCCAGGCCTTGAAATCTTGTCCAAAGCAAGATACCGTAACTCTTAGAAAACAGGTTGCACACTAACTTTTCATTTCTATCTCTTGTTGCTATATACAGGAATAACTACCCCCACCTTTAAGATCTGAAAATTCTAAAAAAAATTCAATTCCTTTTTATTTGAATCCCAGTTTAAATTTGTATTGCAACAATGTATACACATGTAAATAAATGTAAAAATGATAAAATAAAAGGAGAAAAAGTTTGTGTTGCATCTTTATTATTACAGATAAGATTGTTTATTCAGTAAGCTGTATTTACTTTCTGTGTTAAATTTCCCAAAAGGGCCATGTTTGGAAAGATGTTACTTAATCAATGATAAAAGCTTTTGTTTTATTTTAAAGTCAAAGCACATGAAACAAATGCAGTGTATTCTCCAACTACTACTGTAAGGTGCAATAATTTCACAATTACCTCCTAGGATACATTTCTTAAACACTACATAGTTTTATATCACTTTTCTTCATATTTATTGCCTTAGTATGGTGGTTTATGAAATGTTTTCGTGAAACTAAACCATACTCTTGTATTTTTTGACATTGATTTGCATATATAATTGATGATGTATTCTGCAAGATTAGCTCAAGCCAAGTAGAGATGGCTGACACTGGTTCAAATTTAGGTTTTAAAGTCTTAGAAATTTAATGTGACACTGTAAATTTAAGTATATGCACAAGACATCAAAAACCAAGGACCTATGAGCTCAACAAAGGACTTACCTATTTCAATTCACGCAAATTCTAATGATTCAAAAGAACAACAAGCATAGTTAGTTTCTTTTAGAAGGTAGGCAAAGAAGGTTTACTTAATTTTTAACAACTTTTGTAGAACAGATACTAAAAGAAAACCTTTTAGAACCAGTAAGAATGTTTTTCTTACTAATTTTTGCAGAATGTTATAGACTCTTGTTTGCTGAAACTGACTTTGGAACTCCTTCTTGGAGACAATTGAAAAAACTCTAATTTTCACCAATATCTTCCATAAATACCAGGACATTTATTTCTAAATAATCAGCATCAGTCATTGCAGAAGTCATAAAAATGTACTCTGAATTCTCTTATCCAAACCGAGACCTAGTCTCTGAATTAATGAATACTCTGGATAAGAGAGTCTCAAACCAATAGTGTTTTGTTTCTGCTCTGAATTGAGTTCACCAGGTATTAGAGTCAAGATTTTATGTTATTCTTTTGAGAACATAAAAATAAGGTTTATGTATATAAGATTTTTATGTATATTCACATAAACCAGATCATAATAAAAAGTAATTTTGTCTTAATGATCTTTTCTTTTTTGTCAGAAATCCCTAGTAAATTAACACATCCTGTTTGGGAAGCCAGATCTGTGTCATTAACAGGTTTTGAAAATGTGAAGTAACAGAAAGATCATATATGACATGGGAATATAAAGAATGCCATTATTCTCATAGTCATCCAATTGGTTTCACCATGCAGAAAGATTATGGTAAGGAAATTACATATGGAGTTTCTATGAGTCAGCTTCATATTGCCATTATAAGAGTGGGCAGAATTTTCTCTTTCATAAAGGTTTTCCATTGATGCATTGTTTCCGATTCAAAAAGAGAAGGGGCAAAGAAATACCAGGAAGTGAAGTACCTAAACTATTGCCCTAAAATTTATTTGTGTTCTTCCTGTGTCGTGATCTCTCTTTTCTTGGGGGAGCTCAGGGCTCCAAGTTTCTCGACCCCTGCCTGGCCAGCCTCCGGGAAGGGAACTGACTCTTATAATGTCGGGTGCCAGGTTTTCAAACACTATCTGTTTTCTTTCCCACGAGTCCAATAAGTGCTGTCTTGTTGAGTCATGTGCCTTCTTTCACAAAAGAGCCTCCATTGTCTTTAAGGGTGATACATCCTAATTTCCCTAAGTCAGGTCTAGTTCGTGGGTGGTGACTTTTAGACCTCAGCTTACAGAGACACCCACACACCTAACTCACAAATGTCTTTTCTTCCTGACCCTTGCTGACTTGACTCTCAGTTTATTGTTGCTGTCAAAAGGAGATAAGTATGTTTATCAAGATTACTTCCTGAAAATGATCCCATTTTGAACTCATTAAATAAATTGTGACTTTGAAAAAATATAAGACAAAGATTATTTTTGTTTCTCCCTTCCTCCAGAAAGTGGTTTGTATTAGTAGAGTTAATAAAACTGCTTTAGTCCAGATTCTATGTGATTTTTTTATCTTATACGATTTATAAGATAAAGCCACTTCTGTATTACACTTCCTCTCAGTTTCCAGACTTCTCATTATCATTGAATCACAGTACAACCTCCTAAAGAGTCTGATGCTTAATTAGAAACACGACGGCTTCATTAGAAGCTCCGGGGTCCAGCTCTTTCTTTTCCATCTGATAGTAGCTGCTGTTAGACATTAGCCTATTTCAATTATTTTCCAAGAATTTCAATTGTTGGCACATAGGTCTGAAAGTATCAACAAAACTTTCTTGACTGTCCACCACATACCCAAAAATCTAGAAATATAAAAGATTCATTAATTGATCCTGAAAGTACTAAAATTAAACAGATAAAACTATCGAAATATTTAAGGGATGGTTTAGGCAGTTTGCCCTCTAAATGTAATAAAATTTTGGAGATTTTATAAATTTACCTTGGTTGGGAAAGTAAAAGAAGGATGATTCCAAAGGCCTTAGAATTAAGCCAGATTCTGAGATATAAAGATCTGAATGCAGGAAATCATGGACAGAGAAATAGGATATGTGTCAAGGACTAAATAAACAAAGCATAGGTGGCAGACAGCATCACCATTCTCTGTCGGTGTCTGCATCCTTGCAAAGAAGGCTCTCTGGAAACATTGAGAAACCAGGCTGAATATGTATTATAGTGAATATCTAGTTTATTAATGACTTTAAAAACCAGACAGAAACTTGGATCATGCTCCTTCTTACTTGACTCCTACAGGAAGCAGATTCTAAAGGTAATGCCTCTGACAAAGAGGAAGAGAGTCCAAGGAAGGAAGGGTGGATGTTGTAGTTCGTGCCTATAATCACAGCTATTGGGAGCAAGAGATCCAGAGGATAATGGTTTGAGATTAGCTCAGGTAAAAAGCTCATAAGACCCCATCTCAACCAATAAAAAGCTGGGTATGTTGGTGCTTACTTGTCATCCCAGCTACATGGGAAGCAAAAATAGAAGAACTGCAGTCCAGGCAGGTACAAGCATAAAAGCAAGACCCTATTCAAAAAATAACAAATGCAAAAGGTCTAGGGGTTGTGACTTTAGAACTAAAGCACCTGCCCAGCAAATGCAAGGCCTTGAGTTCAAACCCCAGTACTAAAAAAAAAAAAAAAAAAAGAAAGAAAGAAAAGAAAAAGAAGAAGGAAGATTGGTTATGTTAAGTCCCTGACTGCAGTGCAGCTTTGAAAATCCCAGGCATGCCCTTGGGAACTCTGCACAATGATCCCTGTGGAGAGACCTACCTTATTGACCAGAACAGCGATGCTGCTATGTACAAGCGTTGTCTGATTGCTGCCTAGAAAGAGCACTGCCTCAGCTCCAGTGCTTTGCAGATCCTGAGGCCCCCGCAGCTGCAGGCTGTCAGCCAGACACACCCCCCATTGCAGGTTTTCTCATGAAGGCCAGCTGACTAGTTCACCCCGTGGCTGTCTGTGCCCTTAACTGCCTTTACCAGCAAGTCTAATCACCCACGGAGGCATCAAAGAGCCTCTGAACAGTCTCCAGCTTACTTTTTAAAATTATAGACAGGGATTTCTCCCTGCACAAGTGGTTTTAAGAAAACTTCTTGCTCCCGCAGTTCTGTCCCATAGTTCTTATCCATTACTGCCCAGGGTCAACACAAAATTCTTCTAAAGTTATTATCTTCGGAACACAGAAAAAAATTGTTTTCGTGTTAGTAAATATTTATTAAATGTCTACTTTACATAAGCTCTTTTCATAGTGTAGTATCTATGAACACATCTTTGTATCTAAAAACAATTTATAAACAATTTATGGGTTATATTCACATTCTTTAAGTTTTTCAGAAAATGGGCAAATAATATGAAGTCAAAATTAAAGTTTAGCAACTTTTTTACCCAAATTAATTCCCAAGTCAAAATTTACATAAAAATGTTAGTGTGGGAAATTGGTACACTTAATATGTTTAGTATAATAAGTAGCAGGACTTTCAAAGCACCTATAGATTAGAAGATGCTGAAATGACCCCAGTTCCACAAAGATGTTCTGAGTTGGATATAACAGTAACCAGGGGTATTTATTCTCTAGAGTAGGTGCTCTTTAATTCATTTTATATACTGGCATGTAAAATACATATTTATATAAAATACATCAGGCACCCAATAGCTGGGAAGACTGTAGTAAACTATGAAAAGTTTTTTAAAAAATAAAAGAAATATAGGACATGGTGGCCATACCTATAATCCTAGCTATTTGGAAAGCAGAGCTAGGAGGATCATGGGTTGAGGCAGTTCCTGATGCGAAAAGGTAAGGAGACCCTAGCTCAAGAACAAGCTGGTAGAATATTCTTTCGATCCCAGCTATTAGAGAGGGAGAGGTAAGAGGTAGTGGTCCAAGGCCAGCCTGGATAAAAGCCCAAAGCTCTATCTGAAAATCTAAAAGCAACAGGACTTGAGGTATGACTCAAAGGGTAGAGCTCTTACCTCTTAAGTGAGGTAAGAGCACAATAATAAATAAATTAAATAAATAAAAACAAATTTCTGCAAGTAACTTATGGGAGAATTAGTGGTTACAAATAAACTAGCATAATAGATATTATATAAGATAGTGTTAAGTACAATATAGAAAAATTCCAGATATACAGCATAGAACTTCTGACTTTCAGAAGTTTAAGATAAATCTGTATTGTTTAAACTCACCAAGTTTGTGGCAATTTGTTATAGCAAAAACATGACACACATACATTGACTTATCTATCAAGGCCAAGACATTTCTAGAACTCAAGTAGGGGAAGATTGACAAAGAAAGAACCCTTCCATCTCTCTTTTCCCCTCTCATATCTAACACATTTTCTGGGTATCACACTGCACTATCTACTTAAAAAATTTTACCATCTCTAGACTGGGATTCAAACTCTTGAGATTCTTGCCACAACCTGATTTCCTCTCCCCTCTTTTTCTCCTGTTTTATCTGACTAAAATTGTTCCCCAATCTCTCCTCCACTTAAAATCCCATCTCTCTTTAAATTTATGTTAAGTCTTTTCCATCCTCATCCTTATCAGAAATTAGGTGTATCCTCTCCCATAGCATACTTTAGTATTAAAGTAAGTGTTGAAAGAATGACTTCCAAATTTGCTTAAAATTGTGGTTACAAATCCATTAGATGTTAAAAGCTTCAAGGTTTTCTGATTTATTTTTGCCACTACCATGGGATTATGCATGTGCTTCTCTACCATATATTTAAGGTGGAAATCTTAAATGATAAGGTGGTTGTGTTAGCCAGCTTTATGTCACTGTGACAAAATACCTGAGATAACATAAAAGAAGGAAAGGTTTATTTTGGTTTGTGGTTTCAGTCCATGGCCACTTGACTCCATTGTTTCTGGATTGTGGTGAGGCAGTATATCATGGGAGGGAGCTAGTGTTGGAGCAAAACTGCTCACCTTATAGCAGCCAGGAATCAGAGAGGAAGAAGAGAGCAACAGGGCCAGTGTTCTATTACACCTGTCATGGGCACTCTCCCAGTGACTTACCTCCTCCAACAAGGCCCCACTTCCTAAAGTTTCCACTATCTTCCAATAGTGGACACCAGCTGGAGTCCAATCCTTCAGAACATACCACTTCATAAGACATTCAAGATCCCAATTGGAACAGTGATTTTCAATATGTTCTAGTCTATAAGTGCTGAGGTTCAGGCTTTATTTAGTACACTTATTAAAGGCTTTAACTGATATGAACCATACTAGACTCATAAGTAAAAGTGTAAAAAGCACAATGAAGTTTTTTTTAAAATAAAGAAATGACTGAAATTCTAAACTATAGGAGGGACATTGGTATAGGTGCAGATGGTTGGGAACATGAATGAAATGATTAAAATATACAAAATGCTAGAATCAATCTCTGTGAAGGCCCACTTATCATGGAAACAACTAAAATGGCTTTCTTTCCTTTCCTGTGTACAAAAACTACACTCCCAGGATGGTTAGTAGAGATTCAATGACCATGATTGAGTTTGAATTTGTAGACATTTCCATTTGCTACTGCTAATAAACAAAGATGTTAATTTGTGTACAATATGTTGTGCTTAAGTGTGAGATGATGTAGAATTTCCTGGATTTGGAAATCTGAGAGGGGGGCATAATTTTAGAGCAAATATAATCATTGGATTGTTACAAAGATTGGCTGAGTTTACTGTGCTGGGAATTGGGATTATGCTGCTAATGACAGATGTCATACTGTGTATTCGTCACACCTCTTTGCTTAGGGCTCTGGCCCACCTATCTTGATATACTAGTTGGAAGAGACAGTGATTATCCATCATTTCCTTAATTAGTTGATAATTAGGGAAGCTACAGGACAAACACATTGTCTCCTTCTGGGAGCAGACAGCAGAGACTTCAGCTAAAAATGGTAACTGAGGACTAGCTGCTCTCCTTCTGGCTCATTGGGATCTGTCCTCTCAAACTCCCCTTCTTTTGATCCCTCTGTGTCTTGATGTACTATCCCAGCAGGGATAATGAGTAAGTAAGCAAAAATCAATAGGGATTACCTCATAGGTTTATTTTGACTCTGAAAGAAGAAAGCAATACATAACCAGAGTGTCTAACATCAAAAGCTCAATAAGTAAAGGTAATTTTTACATGGAAAAGGACAGTCTTTTTATTGACTTTTGTATCACTAAATGCTAACAAATTCCTTGCATCAAATGAGGCACTTGATATTTTTAAATGTATAGAAGGAATGACAGGTAAAGATCAATAGATACCAATTCAGTAGCATGGTAGACTGAATAATGTGTCTTGAAAGATATCTATATTCTGTTATTTGAATTTTTTGTTATCATATTAGAATTGTACTAGTGGATACATTGTGGCATTTACAAAAGTGCTTACAATATATCTTAGTTCAATTCACCTCCTCCATCATTCTCTCCCCGCATTCTTAGGACAGTTTCAATAAGTCTCATTTTTTCCATTTTCTTACATAAATGCATATTTCCACCAGATTCACCCTCATGTACCTTTTCCTTATATCCTCCCCTCTCCCACTGGTACCAACCTCAAGACAGGACCAGTTTTGCTTCCCTGTCATCTGTTTTAAAAAAAAAGACATTTTCATTTGTTTAAGCTGTCTATACAGAGAGTTTCAGTATGACAATAGATATATCGTATCCCAAATTGGTTCATCCCCTCCATTTTTCTCCTTTCTACCTTGGTCCTCTTCTTAGAGCAATTTCAATAGGTTTAAAAATTTTGTATTCATTCCTGTATAGAAAGTACATCAACCATATTCACCTTCTTAACTTCCTTCTTTTGTCTCCCTCCCATTGTTTAGGTGTCTGTTGGCCAGCAGGATTTTTGCCTGTACCTGCATTGTGCTTAAGTCATTGGAATCTCCCTCCAATGCACTTCCTTGTCTTTTTATCCCTACCCTATACTGTTTAATAGTGTTCAGTGTCCAAAATATCTATACTCTAATCCCTGGAAACATTGAATATGTTACTTTCCATGGCAAAAAAAAAAATAGTGAATATGATTAGGTAATATGAGAACATTTTGGATTAAGAGATGGACCCAATGTCATCCCAAGGATTCTTACAAAAGGAAGGCAGGAGGTCTGTCAGAGATAGAAGGTGGAATGTTAGCAGAAGTTGGATGATGAGTTTTGCAGTTAGAATAGGGCAGCAACCAAGGAGTGTGAGTAACATTTATGGTTTAGGTCTTAAATGTCCCCAGTGGTGGCCCCTGTGCTAAAAGCTTGTTTACCAGTCAGTGGTGCTATTGGGAGGGGGCTGGATGTTTGCAGGTGGGGCCTAGTGGAAGCAAGTTAGCTCATGGGGCATGCAGTTTGACACATTGGGACCCTTCTCCCTCCTCTCTCTTTCTCTTTGCTTTCTAACCACAATGGGTAAACAGACCTCTTCACCATGATGTGCTGCTTCACTATAGGTCACGAAATAATGTTTTCAAACCCAAGAACTGAAACTTTGAAAACTGTTAACCAAAATAAACTTTTCCTCCTTTTTAGTTATTACCTCAGATATTTTGTCACAGTAATGGAAAATTGACTTAACGCAACACTGGAAAGCTAGAAAAAGAAAGAAAATTGAACCCCCTGTATGAGTGCAGTCTTTTTTTAAAGTTTAAATTTAATTTTATTTTCAGAGTTGCTGTGGATTGAACTCAATTACTCTACCATTTGAGCCACACCTATGGCCCTTTTTCCTTTAGATATTTTCCAGATATGGTCTCGTGCTTCTTGCCTTTACTGGTTTAGGACTGCTAAACAACTACCTACGCCTCCTGCATAGCTGTGATTACAGGAATACATCCAGCTTGTTCTTTGAGAGAAGGTTTGCTAACTTTTTTTACCAAGGCTGGTCCCAAACCACAATCCTCCTATCTCCTTTACCAAGTAGCTGAGTTTACAGTTATTAGCCACCACAACCTAGCAGGAATATAGCCTTACCAAAATCTTGATATTTGAATTTCTGACCTTCAGAACAGTAAGATAATTACTCTATATTGTTTTAAGCCATGAAGTTTGTGGCAATTTGTTACAGCAGCAATATTAAATTAATACAATTAGATTTTTCAGAATCATGTGAAATTACAAGGAGTTAAAACCCATTTGCCTACAACTCTCTCTGGGTGATTATTAGTCTTCTTATGCATCGTCAAGACCAACCCACTCAAATTAGAACTACTTGTGAAACCCTTCTAACTTAATAACTGCTTTGGCTGGAAAATAACATGTGTTGCTGCATCTTGTCTTTTAGATAGCTATTTATATTCACACAGACATACTTCTTTTTTTTTCTTATTTTTTTTTTATTATTCATATGTGTATATAATGCTTGGGTCATTTCTCCCCCCTGCCCCCACCCCCTCCCTTACCACCCACTCCACCACCTCCTGCTCTCCTCCACCCCCTCAATACCCAGCAGAAACTATTTTGCCCTTATCTCTAATTTTGTTGAAGAGAGAATATAAGCAATAATAGGAAGGACCAAGGGTTTTTGCTAGTTGAAATAAGGATAACTATACAGGGAGTTGACTCACATTGATTTCCTGTGCATGTGTGTTACCTTCTAGGTTAATTCTTTTTGATCTAACCTTTGTTCTAGTTCCTGGTCCCCTTCTCCTATTGGCCTCAGTTGCTTTTGAGGTATCTATCTGCTTTAGTTTCTCTGCGTTGAGGGCAACAAATGCTAGCTAATTTTTTAGATGTCTTACCTATCCTCATATCTCCCTTGTGTGCACTCACTTTTATCTTGTGATCAAAGTTCAATCTCCTTGTTGTGTTTGCCCTTGATCTAATGTCCGCATATGAGGGAGAACATATGATTTTTGGTCTTTTGGGCCAGGCTAACCTCGCTCAGAATGATGTTCTCCAATTCGATCCATTTACCAGCGAATGATAACATTTCATTTTTCTTCATGGCTGCATAAAGTTCCACTGTGTATAGATACCACATTTCCTTGATCCATTCGACAGACATACTTCTTTAAAAATTTATGATGATATTTGGATTTGAATCTTTATCATTGTCATGGGAATGTTCATTTGTAAACAGAGGTGCTAGGATCAGATAGATGTTGATAGTTGGACAGCTCTCCAGAGGAGGAGTCAATAAATGAAACCCAAGGCAAGATTAGCCATGAATGACACAAAAGCAATTTTAAGAGAAAACTCCATTCATCTAGTAACAATTCTGTTTATGAACAAGTTATAATTTGCAGGTAGTTGATAGCTGGGCTTCACCCTTCTACCAAGGCAATCTAAAAGTTAACATGTGTCAGGTGCCGGTGGCTCATACCTATAATCCTGACTACTTAAAGGCTGAGATCTGGAGAATCGTGTCCCAGGCCAGCCCAGAGCAAATAGTTTGCAAGACTTTGTCTCCAAAATAACCAGAGAAAAATGGACTGGAGGTGTAACTCGAGTGATAGAGTACCTTCTTTGCAAGTGTAAAACCCTGAGTCAAGACTCCAGGCCCACCAAAACATGTGCTTAGCTGGCAGAGCGCTGAACTGAATTGAAAGCATTACTCTAACTCATCCCTCAAGAGTGTTCTGTCACTGTAGGGATGAACCCTAAGTGACTTGTTTCAGCAGACTCCATAGGCACCCAAGCTACATTGACTCGCAGCATGACTCCCAGCTAGTGAAAATGCTCCATAAGACCTACGGTAATGCATTAAAGATCATCTCTGTTCCCTACTATCAAAACTCCTAACATGCATTTTTCCACCAACTTGGGATAGCAACAAAAGGTTCAAACAATCACAGATTTTTCCTATAACTTCAGTCTTACTTCCCCATCCATTCCTTACTCAAGAGTGATTAGGGAAGCAACTACTTCATGTACTAATATTAGCAATGTAAGGATTGTAGGATCCATTTCAAATAATAGCACCCAAGTTTTGCTGCGACTGAAAAACAGAGAACCCAAAGAAAAGACTTGGACTGTATGATATAAGTGTCATTCTGATTTTAAAGATGCTCAAAGAGGTTTTTGGGGTTCTAAGCCCCAGAATTTCTGAGTGTAAAGTCAGGATTCAAACTTTGGCTGACCTGATTCCCGAGGCTGAGAATGTAGTCCAGTAGCCATGTCTCTGTAATTCCCTTCTCTGTGGGCACTGAAGAGAGAAGGAACTGGTGTGGAAGGCTATAGCAAGGGCAGGAAATGCTGTGTGTAACAGACCCTCTAGGTAGTTGGGCCAGCTTCACTTTCTAAGGATGACAGTGTAGTTACCCTTTAGACTTTGTTTTAAATCTTATTGTAAGTGGCTTTTATTTTTGACACCAATACAAAGAAAAAAATCAAACTGTATAGTCCACAATAGAAGGACTAGGTCAACACTAAGTGACTAGTGTTTACTAAGTGAAATTAAAAATACGAAACTGAACTGTTGAGAGGAGGTCTGTCTTGGTCTGTTACAGGGCAGCAAATATGCAAGACTGAAAGCTATATAAAGATAAAAGTGATTACTTTGGCTCACAATTTTGATGTTGAATAGTCCAAACTCAGGTGGTCATATATAGTGAAAGTCTCATTTTTGATCATAATACATGGAGGGCAGATGTGTTTGCAAGAGTGGTGAGTACTTCATGTGGAGGAAGCCAAGCAAGTGGGATATTCTTGCTTTATCACAACCCAACCTTGCAGTAACTCTTCCTGTCCTACAAGATCTAACCCATCCCTGAAAGAGGAGCACTAATTCCTTCTAAGGGTGCTTCCCCATTCTTAATGAATTCTCATTAGGCCCCCACCTTTTAAAGGTTGCATCCCTTCTTGACAACATTATATCGGGGGCCAAGCTTCTAATGCACAGATTTTTGGGAGACAAACCAATCCAAACTGTAGCATTGATCAAACAGTCTCAAATCAAATCTGTGTTGGCAAAAAGGTTTGTTTAAGAAATGAATAAAATGACCTCAGATCCCAGTCAGACAGGCTGGATTCAATGATTTCTTTGAGGACCTGTGAACCTGGTCTATAGCAACTGAACTATTAGCTTACATCTCAGAGCTGGATTCAGTTGTGAGCCATGGCCCTTAGTAGATTTTGTTAGGAAGCAAGCTATTTAACTTATCTGTTTTCCATTCCCTAATCTGAAGAATGAGATCATAGTACAAAGTAAGAAGAAAGAATGGACAAAGATATGTTAGCACAAGAACTAAGGAAACCATAGCATCTTTAAGAAGATGTACACATTCTTTTAAAAGGGGTACGGCCAGGCTCGGCCCTCTGGTCCTTTTTCTTCTCCTCTGCTGTCCTGCCTTGATTTTACATTGGTTCTGAGGACTATGTGTGAAAGCTCCAGTCATTACTTCCTTTACCATTATTTCACAAAATCCAGACGACTTCAGTCTGTCAACTTTATATCTCTTCGAAATTCTAGATTCATTCAAAAACAACTCCAAACCACAAGAAACCACATAACGTGTAAACTGCAAACTTCCAGTCTGTCTGTCTACAGTGTAATGAAGGCAGCAGATCAATACTGTCTTAATTGGGTTGCTGTGTTCCCTGGGCTCCAAGAGCACAGTTCACAAATGGAAAGCTGAAAATGTTACATTTGGTCATTTCTCCCCAATATCTCTTCTTTGAAAAGATTACATCTAATTTTGAGACATAAATAACCTGGACAGGAACTAAAATGCTTTTTACAGTGCAATAGTGAAAACATAATGAACTTAGCTTAGTCCCACTTCACCAAGGCTAACAGAACGCCTTATGTTAAACCCACAAAGTATCATTTTATGGCAGAACTGTAGCATTCAGCTCCAAGAATCTGAGTGAGGGGTATCAGTACTTAAGAGGAACACAATTCAATATTAAGTTGCAAACATAAAAATTCAGTGGCATTTACATTATAAATTGCATTATCAATCAGTTTGGAATAGTACATTTAAAACCAGGAGTATTAGTTTCTCAGTAGACAGCTACTTCTAGCAAGATTATAACAAATCATATCTTGGGGTTGATTCCCTATTTATATATCCAGAGAAAGATGGTTGCTATTTTTTTATATAGATGCCTCAGATCACATCAATAAAACCTTATAATGTCCACTTTAATTAACACTTTCCATAGACTATATCTTTTGCTTTATAATACCCCTTAGTTTATGGCAAATTATTTTATTTTTATCTCTGTTGCCTACTTCTTATCACACACATATATATCATTTGCAGAAGCGCAAGGAAGAAGCATAAATATAATTAGGTAAAACTGAGGAAGACGCCATCATGCGAATAGCAGCAATTTTATATATTCATAGCTTTCTTTATATAGCCCTTTAGTATAGATTAAAATGTGCTCCAGAAAAAATTCCTATGACCTTAGAAGTAGCTCTATGCTTTCAAAAATGTGTTTTTCTATATTTCAACACTGATAATCTTGCATTCTTTCTTTTCACATAAATAACATAGTAAAGAAAGTACATCAATGCAATAGGGAATTCTCAACTATTTTAAGAAACTAAAGCTATAAAAAATCAGATTAGGTGAGCCTTAACCAATTAGAAAACTTATTACTTAGATATAAATTAGAAATGCATGAGACTACTTTAATTTTTATATTGTTTGGTATATTACTAAATGAGTTAAAAGTGACCAATAATCCAATTCAGTAAATATTGACTACTTACTATGTGCCAGGTCAAGAGGATGGGCAGGCAAATCAATAGATATTGACAATCTGGAAGAAAACATAAAGAGAGATATGTGGTCCAGTGTGAAAATTAGCATAAACTAATACCATTAATCTTGGATATTCTGGATGGCCAGCAATATGTTAAGTTTTTCTTGAAATATGCAATAGGTCATTTCCTCTTTTTAGGCTTCTAATCCAGTTGATAACCAAAAAAAAAAAAACTGCTAAAAAATCACCTAACATAAACTGGGTATGGTGGTACATGCCTGTAATCCCAGCTAATCAGGAGGCAAAAGCAGGAGAATCACAAGTTCAAGGTCACCTCAGGCAAAAATGATGGCAAGACATTGTGTCAAAAACAAAACATAAAAATAAAAGGGCTGGGAATATAGCTTAAGTGGTACAGCACTTTCTTAGCATGGAAGCTAATGAGGAAAATTTCTTGTACTGGAAAAAAAACAGCAAACAGAGCAAAATAGTATATGCAAAATGAATGTTATACTAATAAGATAGAGAAAAATTATAGTTAGGTACAGAGACTGGAATAAATGTCTGGTCCAGTACAGAAAAAATAAACTTCAGAACTTTGAAAAAGCCACACACTTAATATTTCACTTAAACATCTGAAGAAATATTATCTCAAAATGTTATGTGAATGTTCTTAAACAAGCACCTATATCCAGTGGGAAAATTCATTTCTCATAAAATCAGATCTCTTTTTTCCAAGTGGATTACAGTTAATGTTCAGAGTAGTTTCTAAAACTACTTCAACAAAACTATCAAAGTAGATGAATTCCATTTCCTTGATGTTTGCTTTTAACAGATTGTCCAGTGATAGGATTACCGTCTCCTTTTCTCCAGACATGAAAAACATTCTTACAAGCTGGATTAAAAATCCAGATAAAATAATAATACTAATAATATTTTCTGCTTTGCATTAGTCTTTATGCTATTTTGTTGGTTATCTAGCCTGAATGACAGCAACCACAGATGAAATACACTAGAAATGAATAACACGTGTGGCATGTTTACCCCATGCAAAGTGGACCAGAAGCACTGGAGTTTATTGCTATGACTTTCATAGTGAATTCTTTACATAATGTTACATGAAGTAGCAGGGCTAGAATACACAGTAATTGGAAGAAGGATACATGGAAAAATAAACTCCCCTGATTTTATATATTAGATTCCACAGTGGTCTTGGGGCATGTCTGATGATCTAAATTCGTTTAGTGTTCTGGGGCAATCCTTCTCTTTAAGCTTATATCTTCTCGTGTACACAAGGCCGCACTACTGGCTCACATTAACAAGGAGCTTTGTAAAATGTTTCTTACAAAAATAAATAACTTGATATCCAGATATGTAAGAGCTTAATTTTCAAGTTCCAGAGTGTTTAAGATTCACATTCTTTGGGCTTTCAGTCTGAAGCAGAGAAGAAAGCACTCTTTTATGGTGGAGATTTCTGAATACATAACAAATGAGCAGTGCCGTATGACTTTCCTGTGCATGTTGACTATGCTACCTAGAATTAGGGAAAGGCAACAAGGTCACCAGAATATCAGCCATCCAAATTAAGCATAATTTCCAGATATTTGGAATGACCCATGTAGGAAACCATGGCTCATATTTTCAGGTAATATGGGTTATAGATGCTTTTTCAGATTCCCATTTGGAAGTAGGGCTTCCATTAGAAAAAGCATACATGCACAAAAATAAAAAGCCATTCCAGGTAGATTTGTGTTTGGCTTGACATCACAAGGTTCTTCACTGCAAATTTTAAATTTTCTGAATAGATAAAACAAATACTGCTTTTGACATCAGTCCATTGCATAATCTGAAGTTCAAAAAATGATTCGGATTCCTTTCCCAAGATTTAAACATTGCTTCTATGTTTACGGCTTATAGAGTCAGTCTTTTACCCTGTGGATAAATAAAGTACTTCATAAGGTTCTGTTAGGGTGGAAGACAAAAGGAAAGAAAAAATGAGAATGCATTTGTTTGAGATCCATACTTTAATCTGACCATAGGCAAAATTAATAAGCAAGCACAATCTACTGTCCATCCATCACTCAGTTTACTTTTCTTCACATACACTCTAAATACCCCTTCTACTTGCTGCTCCCTCTTCCTCCTTTCCTAAATCTGTGGTTAGCTAATGCAGAATTTGGTGTAAGATAAGGTCAAGTCCTTCAAGAGATGTTTGAACGTGAAGAATTTATTTTAAGATTTTGGCTACTGCACTATGCCTAGTAGGCCATAAGAAGTTTGTAAAATTAACCATATTAACATAATACATTAAAAATCAATTAGAAAGCAGTTCATTTCACCCAAAAAATTACATGTCAGATTGCATTTCTTGGTTAGGAAATAAAGAAAAAAAGAAATTGTGAATGATAAAAAGTTGATGTAATTCACAGACACAAGTCACTTGTCAATATTATTATGCAGAAAGAGAGCCCTGCATTTTCACAGCCACAAATTTTAAATATCAGTGCCCAGACTACAATGTGGTCTGGTAGTTTATCTTCGGGATAAAAGTGGTCGGCCTGATATGTTTGTAAAGGTCATTCAGTGTGTTTTTATATCTGTCATACATATGTAGAACATGTTCTCAAGTTTACACTTGCCCTTTAACTCCCAGTACAGGAAATCTGGTGCTAGGAAAGACTTGTAAAACGTTTATGACATTTAAGTCATGCACAAGTTTTCTTATTCAGGAAGAGTGAGCCATAAAATTTGCATATGGTGTCCAAAATTTGGAGCCAGAGTCCCACATTTGGCATTCTCAAATCTTAGCTGTACAATTCTTTCATCCCCCACCAATTTGATTGTATTTGCAACATTTCTTTTTGTTATCAAATAGCATATTGATTGGGTCACAGTTGCTCTCTGGTATCCAATGAGTAAATTATAAATTATATTGGCATTCTACTTTTTTTCAAATCTATCTTGTTATTAAGATGCACAGAGAACTATTTACTATACAATATAAAAAAATCTTGCCGCTTAGAACTGAAAATTTTGCTTCCAGAAGAACCTATCTGAAAAAAATCAAGTGAACAAAGCCAGACTGTGTGTATATGCCAACATATCATACTTTAAGTTTCAGAGAGATCCAGCATCAATGATCATATTTTTACTTATTTGTAAGCAAATACCTTTTTACTATATTAATAAACACATGAAAGCATATGCTTAAAATATATTATTCTGAAGGGATTTTTAAATACACTTTTATATTTTATAAACATACCAATTTTCTTTTAAAAATCCAGTGAAAACACGTACAATATTGCTGTGGTTGGGATGTGGTATAATTGTGTCTCCCAAAGTTCATGTTTTAACAGCTTGGTCCCCTGGATGGCACTACTGGGTGGTGGTGAAAACATTAAGAGGTGGAGTTTAGTGGGAGGTCTTTTGGTCATTGGGGGATGAAGCTGTTCTCACACAACCCTTTGAGTTTTCAGAGGCTTGTTATAAAACGGGCAAGCCTAGACTCTCATCCTCTCTGCTCCTGGTTCCAGATATAACTACTTTCTTGCTCCTTATGTGTTCCTACCATTGCTGTTCACACAATAAGCTAAAGCAAACAAGGGACAGCCCTCACCATAGAGCCTGTACTATACCATTTGGATTCTGGTCTTCCAAAACTGTGAGTTTAATATATGTATTCTTCTTCATAAGTAACCTTTCTCAGCAATTTTGTTACATTGAACTGACTAATACAATCATCTACAGAAACACAGAATCCAGGAAGGAATATTAGTACTTCATTTGTAAACATAAAATGTGATAATGAAAACAAAAAGAACCACTAAATGTTGTAGGAGAAAGGATGTAGAGTAGAGGAGGTAGCAAAGAGGGATTCACCCTCCTGCATTTTCTGAGAAGAATCCTCCAAATAATCCCCTTTTAGTGGTTGTTCTAACCATGATTAGGAAAACAAAAGCCAAGAAAGCAGAGTGAAAGGGAAGAGTGAATGATCCAAACTGAGGTAACCTCAGAGTGACTCCCTGTATACTTGACTGGCCACCAAGATTCCATTTGCACATCCCTATGTCATCTAGGCTGGCTGGCCCATTGCTCCTGACAGTAGAATTTGGGTGAGGTACTCAGGTCTTTAGTATTAAAACTAGAGGATTCAAAACTCTCATTTAGAATAGGGTTTAAGATTTTTGCTCTTCTGGATCCTATTTGACTTTACGTAAATACTGATTAGAAGCAAATAGATTTGATATCTGTGAGTGGTCAAGGAAATTGAAAACAGACTGGAAAAGCAAAGAAAGTTGAAATAAAACTGGCCCTTAAAGGAGGGTCTACCCTCAAATATGGCACTATGCAACAAACCACCACATATTCAAATATGCAATATAGCCATGCATAAGGAAGTAAATGGTGTATTTCCAAATGATTGGAAATAATTCTGTGAATTGCTGGGTATATCCCCAAGACTTGGTGAGGTCTTTAGGAAGACCAAAAACTTGGATTATTAGAGCTATTGGAGTAACTGAGGATATGGAGACAGACTGCCAAGATCCAAGTTTATGGGACATTTCTGTACCTTAGTTGTTTCCTCTGCATTCGGGGGAACACAATGGTGATTCTAAGGATTTAAGGAGTTAGTAGACACAGAAATTTCCATAGTGCTTTGTATTTAGTAAATAGTAAAAAATGGCTTTTTTTGTGGTAAACTTATATGAGAAAAGAATATACTAGACATTGAGGCAGAATCAAAGTTCAAGGTGTTTTGGAAACCAGAATTGTTTCTCTAGGCTTGAGATGTTTGTAAGAATGTATAAAACAGTCACTTAAATTGGTGTTTCAAAAAGTCAGTTATTCTGGGGAAAGTATCTCATATCTCTCTCTTCTTTCTCCTCCCACCCAACACAAATCCACTTAAAAACAGTCACTTTGTTGTTATTGATGAGAGTGTGGGAGTGTTGATATATTCCTCATATGCATTGGGGAAAAGTAAAGAGGTTAAGAAAATTCACCTGTTTATAAAATACTTAGTAAGCAAAAAAGAATGGTCCTGTCATTGTGCACTACTATTTACATAAAGGAAATTTACATTCATAGGGAGACATAAGTTTTATTTGAAAGCTAGAATCATCTAATCAATGAAAGTGTATGTTTCAATCTCTCTATTCATTCCAACCCAATACAAGTCTGGCATTTAGCAAGCATCCAGAAAAAAAAAAATTAGCTCCTTCCCTTGCTTCATGATCCAATTCATTTGAATTCCATGGATTCATGAAGATCATATAGATTAGATTTCCCAAAAGTCACTAAAGCAGATAGATGACTAATATGGGAGGCTTGATCTGTAAGCTCCTAACTGAGCAGGAGGAGTCCTGTTTGCCTTCAGGATTCTAAGCTTCTCTTAGTGCAGCAGGGAGAATCTTTGGGGAGTTATATATCTAGGCTACTCAGCTTTCACATTGACCTTTACAAGAATCAAGGGCAAGAGCCATTCTTTACATTTCCACCAGTCTGTGCATGTATGTATGCCCGAATATGCATATGTTGGCAAGGAATTGAGCACAGGGTGACAGTTGCATGGATGACCATTCCCATGAGCCTGGATATTCTCAATAGGGGGTCTCCTTTAGAGAGATTTTTCTCTGACTTGGAGATTAGTCTGTTCAATATTAACCTGCATATATGTTCTTCTGGGATGTGACTCTCAGAATGGTTCAAATCATGGCTTTTCAACTTTGACACTATTGACACTTTATTCCACATAACTTTGTTATGGAAACTGTAGGATCTATAGCAGCATCTCTGGTTTCTAGTCACTAGACCTCACAAACAGTCATTTGTTGTGACATCCAAAACTGTCTTCAGGCATTGACAAATGTCCTTTATAACACAATACTGCAGCTCTTTGCCTACTGGGAACCATTTTATCTTGGTTAATGAACTCCAAACATTGAAATCTCCATGAACTTGTGAAAGTGGTCAAGCCCAGACCAGCTGCTTTAGGAGGATATTTAGGGGGAAAACACAATGATATCATGAGACATTAATGAAGCATATCAAATATGTGCAAAATGGCAAGAAGAAGAATATATATCTAGAGACAGTATAGGGTTGAGAGAAGATTAATTATACTCCACAGGGAAAGGGTATAAGTGGGTCATGTTTGAATGTTAATTCCTAATGAAGTTAAAATCCAAGTTCTTTGGATGCCATTGGAGCTGAAACCTTGGTTGGATTCAACCAAGTAGAGGGTTGACTCAGGAAACTAGGTGTACTAGATCAACAATTTGTTCAGTGAACCCCAACTTTACTCTCTACCTGACACTTCATTCAAAGACCTCTGTGCAATCAATTTACTTAATGGTCCATGGGGCAGTGAGTTTTTGCCCGCAGTCTGTGAAAATATGAGCTGAATGAACCAGATTGGAAGAACAAACTGAATTTGACAACTGAAAACTGATGATGTGGAGCAGACAAATAGAGTCAACTTAATGGCAAAGTTCCAAAGTGAAAATTCTATATAGTCTGATTTAGTATAGACCATGCACTTCCCGGCTTTCTGAAGCCAGATTGTCCAGCCTCCCCTTAGTTATCTGTTTCTGGCCCTACAATAATCCTTATTGCTTGTGTTAAGTATGTCTCTGTTCTTTGTAAAAAATTGTGCTTTTTATAAAAAAGCTAGAGTTTTATTCATGGAAAATGTACATAAGGTATTGGTAAGCAAAGTTCACAAACTTTTCTTTTTTATTCTCTGGTGTCAGTATGAGTGTGCAAGTGTCCTTCACTGTTATATTACTTTAAAAATGTCAGTGTTGGTGTTAAAAAACAAGTATGACACATATATGTCAAAGACACTTATTTAGTGATGACTGTGAAGTATATGTGTAGCATTAATTGTTGTATGTGTGTTGCCTTAGTAAATTGAGTTTGAAATAAATATGAAATTATGTGAGTACACTGCAGTGGAATGTTATTGCTAAGAGTTGCTTTTATTTCATCTGAAATAGTCTTCTACCGTGATTTAACAAATTAAGTTAGTCATAGCAATGTGAGGTAGAAACTGCATTTTATAGGATTGCCAATACCTAGAGCTAGTGGCTAATGGTACATTTGTGGCCACCTTGTTTGCTCTGCCAAATATGTCACTGTGCTTTCCATTCTGGCTTCCCTAAGCCGTTCCTTCAGCTGCAATTTAAAAATATCCTTTTACATAAGCATGGGAGCAATGGTGTATTCTTCTGATAGGTGCTTAAATGAGAAATCTCTCAGGCCTGGAAAAGGCAGGCATAAAGAAGATCTTTGTGCATCCCAAGTGGGTTCAGTTTCCTTCTGTAAAGGAAAACATGCTGCTACTGCAGATTGATTTATCAGTATAGCTGTGCAGGTTCCAGAGGTGACTCACTAGCTGGGACAATACAGATAGTCCTGAAAAATAAATGTGGTCATGTTATCACTAGTGTTTCATATTTAAAAAACAACTTAAAAGTACAATGGGAAAAAAATCATACAGTATCATATACCAAAAAAAAAAGGAAAACCCAATGTGTTCATAGACTTAACAATTACAGTCTATTTTCTCTCATTTGAAAGTATTAAAAAATTGGGACAGATCAGCTTTGTTTTATGAATTGGAAATAGACTGTACTATAGCAAGCACCTTAAGATAGAATTGTCAATGCCTCTTATAAAGATAACTGTCTTAATTGCTCCACTAATTAAGAATTGTAGAGAACTGAGAAAATGTCCTCCTAGAATTGACTTAAAATGCATCTGTCCATTTAAGCTGATAATAATAAGTGTCACTAAAAGACAGGCCCAATCTGACTGTAATATCCTCTACTCCCTTGTTTGTTAGTGATACAGTTGAATACTGCTTTGATTGGTTAAAAGATGAACTAAAATGAAAAGAACTGTGCTTACCATGTGTAAATCCATTCTTGGTACTTCCATAATGTTTGTCTTTGGTGAGAAGAAAATGTCTTTAAGCACTAAGACTATGATACAGATCAAAAGTCTCCACAATGGGTGGTCCATATCTCAGATAACTTGCTCACTGATCTCACAGTTTGAGAAATTAAATAATAGGATTTCTATTTGTAGTAACTTTATCTTATTCTTTTATCATTCTTATTTTCTATTTTTACATATACTATTCACTTTCTGTGGTTTCTTTCAGTTAACCATACTACAAAAACATTAAATGGAAAATTTCAGAAGCAATATTAAGTTTTAAATTGTGTGATTCTATGGGTGGCATGATGAAGACTCTCACTATTATCTGTATGGGATGTGAAATTATTTCTTTGTCCCCATATCCATACTGTGTACTCTACCTACCTACTGCTCACTGATGGCCTCTAAGTTACCAAAGGAATGGCATGGTATCACAGTGCTTGTATTAAACTGTCCTTTATTTCACTTCTTGATGACCCCAAAGCACAATAGTAGTTTCCAATGAGACATCGGGAAACAAATATGAAGGAAGAATAACTCTAGTACCATGTGGCAATGCTACAGGGCACATAGAAAAAAAAATCATGGAAAATACAGAATTTGTTATTATCTAGAGATTCAGGAACTTAATAGGGGTATTGGAATACAGCCCCTGAAGATAAGGGAGAAATGATGCATTCATACACACATTTACACATAGTATAAATGTGAATATTTATATATGTATATAGGGAAGTGATAATTTTCCTTTTGCTTTTTTTTTTTTTTTTGATACTCAATAGACTTTATTTCTACTGAGCTTCCTAGCCATTCAATGTAGAAAAAAATGAAAAAAATTTAGGGAGGATGATGCCTTTGCAAAGTGAGATGTTTTGTTTTTGACTGTTTAAATGTGTAAATTGTTCTATTTCTCAGTCCTCAGCCTTTTGAGATCTGCTCCTGCCTATGCCTTCGGAAAGCATGACACTTTTCTTTCAGATAGAGTCATGGCATCCTTCAAGTGAAATTCCTCTATAAGCTTATATTCTGTTGGAGAACACATTTCTCCCACATTTTGGCTACTATTTATATGTTACAAGTACATTTATTTTCTCATGTGCTTAATTTTGTTTTAGATAAATATTTTCATTCCTTTCTGATAAATCTTTAGTTAAAGTCTGTATTTTGTCTTTAAACACAAAATACTCAAGTAGTCTAGGTACAACAGCCGTTTTCTAGAAAACTTGGAAGGAATCTTTGTGGATAGCTAAGGTTTAAGCAGCCAGCTAACCATTCTTATATGGAAGCTCTTATTTTGTGCATTGTGGGAGGAAACCCTCCTTCACCTAAGTATTAAATCTTTGTTTTAGAAGCACAGCAATATCTTTCTTGTGAGAATTATTTGCCCCTAATATGCAGAACTATTTGTACTGGTTGCTATTTTTCTCAGTATATAAGAAGTAAATACTGAGTTGGTCAAAGTAAGAGGCTTCTCAGGATCACAAAGACAAAAGATACACATGGATGCTTTTACATTGGAGGCCATATATAGAAGTCTGTGTGTCAGCTTTCTATCCCACCAGCTCATCTTATCAGATAACAGAATCCATGACTTGACTTCACACAGCATGTCTTACAAGATGATAGTCCCTAGCAGGTTTGGTACTTTTGTGTTAAGCAGAGTCAAATAATCTACCATCTGTCATTATGACTATGGTAACCTATTTTCATAGAAGCAGAACACTTTGGGAATATATAGCACTATTTGATATGTGTTATACACTCCATGATGTTCCACAAAATTCATATGATGAACTTCTGTAGGTCAGAATGTGAATGTGTCCAAACAGTCATTAAAGAGGCAATTCAGGTTAAATGAGGTCATTAGGATGAGCCCTAATCCAATTTAATTATATCTTTATATGAGAGGGAAATTAGGACACAGACACAAACATACCCAGAGACAAGATCATGTAAAGATAAAGAAGGCAGCCATCAAAATAATAGTACTTATTTTAGTTGCTCAAATGTCTTGTACTATGGACCACCCTGGCCCATATTTTATTAATGCTCCCATTATATTTTTTACTTTTTGCATATAAACAATGCTACAATGTAGAAATTATAGCTAGTTTTGCTTCTTTACTAATTATTTGCTTTTTCTTATCATATTGCAGTGTCTAGGACTTTCATAATATTATTGAAAAACAATGGTAATAACAGCTACCCTTGATTTGTTCATTGCTATTTTGTTCACATCTTCATTATGGTATCATATGAATTTCTTTTAACGAATCGTTTTTGAATAACAAACTAAATTCAATTCCTGATTGGATATTTTAAAATTTTGACCTAATTGTAGATTCTAAAGCAGTTGTCAAAAATAATGCATAAGATAGTTCATATCCTTCACCAAATACCCCAGTGGTAATCTCACCTAACTATAATAAAATATCATAACCAAGAAATTGGTATAGATATAATCCACCAAACTTCTATTACAATTTTTGGATGAAGAAATACTATAGATCAGAACAGAATAGAAATTAACAGATTGCAACACATATAACAGGAATAAATCTTGTTTCTGAAACTTGATTCAGTTACCTGTGCTGCATCTGAAATTATTTAAGTTACTATGACACATATCCTCCATTAATTAGGTTGCTGCTTATTGGTCTAATAGAAATACTTTGTATCATCTTGAGAGATAAAAATTTATGTGAAATTTTATTTAGCAGATGTATAGATATGTAGCTATTTCAATATGCTTAAGTGATTAGGTATGTTAAACATTCAGAGTTCTTAAAAGAGCTGTCATCAACACGCCACTGATGATTAAGTAACTGTTAATCACATGCAAGTCCTTCATATTCTGTTACAGGGATCTGTTCTATACAGCAATTTTATCACTTAATTAAATGAAGATTTAGAAGCAATGAGATCATATTTTATCTAAACCAAAAAATGTTCATACCAGAAAAATAGCTATAATTCATTAGATAAAATGCAGTAGAACAAGCTAAAGTCTTATATTTGGTTTGGAAAATAACTAAACATGGTCATATGATTGTGAAGATAATGGTACTGAAATATTCTCAATCCCCTCCAAAAAAGGAAGCTGTGCGGACTTGTGCCTTTTATTTGACTACCATTTTTGTGTAAGTCTACTCTCAATAGAAGAAATGTGATCTGAAATGTGTGCTGAAGGTAGAGAATTAAAATAATCTAAATGTCAATAGTAAGTTTATTTGTGTGACTAGGATTTATGTTTAATTGCTGGGTCTGTGAATATGTGCAAATTCTAAAAATTAGGAACAAAGGAGAAAACTATTGGTAATTTAGATAACAGAATTCTTTGGTTGCAGTCAATTGAGACACACTCTGGACTGGGAAGACATCAGGAGTCACACAGATTTAGGGAGAGATGGGATTCCTGGAAATGTGAAGTCCAGAGGCAGAAACTACCGGAATTGTCTGATTAACACACCAGCACTAAACCCTAATTGTTTTATTGTTTCATCCTCGTTTCCAACTTCACATAATTTAAAGTACTGAGACAAAGAGGCCAATAAATATGGTGCATGCCTCTCTCTTTAGCACGGGGAGAAAACATCTGGAGAACAATACAGGCTGCAGCCACTAAAGTGGGAATCAGGAGCTATCCACCCTGCTATTCTACCAAGCCTGCAGAGAGCAATAGGAGATAGAAAGTATTCTCTGTTAGGAAAGGGTAATGAAAATCAGGAGGTCAAAGAAGCAATAATGTCCCCCCAAAAATAGGAGAACCAGCCAAAATTGATCAAATGAGTCATTTCCTGTTCTGTCAAAGACATTTAGTTCAACTGAACATGAAACTATGTTTCACATACATCGGACTGATCAGAATTATCCTAGATATGGTTTCTTGGGGATGAGAGACCCATTCAAAGATTGAATGACCTCCAGCATTGATTCTGAATCAAACTTTATAAGAGAGAGCTGTAAGTAAGCATGTAATTTGGTATAACTACACCAATAGTGAATAAAATATTGGAAAATACTTTGATCTTTGATGCTAAGAATATGTTGTGCATTATAAAGACCACAAAGATTTTGCATAAAAAAAGTAAAGAACTAGAATTATCACTTTAGAAGCCACTTAAAGAACTCCTTTGCATGGTTCTGAGTGTTTTTAGCTATGATTTCAAACACTGGCTATATAAGTACATTGATATCTCTGTCTTTTCATGGATTTTGAAAATAACAAGAAAAACTCCATAAAAAATAGACACATTCTCTACCACTGAGCCACAACCTCTTCCTATAAAAAAATGAATATAGAATTTTAAAACCTTGTGAAACCACCATAAGAAGGGGATTAAGGTAGGAAGGAGAAAAATTGAGGAGATGAACCAATTCGGGTTATAATACATATATACATGGAAATGTCACAAGGAAACTCCCTGTATAGCCATCTTAAACAAACAAAAATGTCTTTTTTTTTTTTTTTACAAAATTGGAGAACAGGCAGGCAGAATGGGCCCTGTTTGGGGGGTTGGTAACAATGGAAGGGGGGAGGATTGTAGAAAGAGTGTAAGAGAGTGAGTATGATGCAAATATTGTGTACACATGTATGTAAAAGGAAAAATGAGAGCTGTTAAAACTATTCCATGGATGGAAAGAGAGGTGTAAAGGATAATGGTGGGGGGGTAAATTCAACTATGATATATTTAATATATTATAAGAACTTTTGTAAATGTCACAGTGTATCCCCAGCACAATAATAAAACAAAATGCTCACAACAACAACAATAAAAAAAAATAGGCTAAAGTAATATGGTCAGCATATCCAATGGAAAAGTGCTATAATTATAAGGAAATGACTTAAAATATCTATATGATCTTTCAGCTTCCTAAATTGTGAAAAGTCAATATGTCTCATAGTACAGATTTCCAGAATGTGTTTGGTGCTGTCCAAGTATTTCCACTGTACCTGAGTGCCATACTTAAGGGAAACAAGATGTCATCACTCCTTTTTATGAGTAAAATGCTCCTGGATTTTGAGATATGCCTTTCTGCATACATAAATCAAGGACAAAGAGATATTTTAAGTAAATTATATTATGCATTAAGTTTCTGTAGCAATAATTTTATTGTAATTATATTAACAGATTACTATCCCAAGCAAATGTGAATATGTATATGTGTAGATGTGGGTTTTTAGCTCAGCTATGAAATCCAAAACATAGCTTATCATTTGTTTCTGATTTAATAAGACTACTGGTTGATTGTTTTGGAAAATTTAAATCAATAATTTCACTTTAGGTAATGCATCATGAACACTTTGCAATCAATTCTAAAAAAGTAGCCCCAAGACACTTATAATGGATGTTCTTTAACGCTACGGATGGAAAAACAGCCTGTGGGAACAAGTCTGGCGGGCATTCTGTGAAAGCTATTTCCATGTAAGTGAATCCAACATGACTTGTTGGACATCTACAGCATGGAAGGCTTCTGTGAAAATTTCTCACATTCATGTCTGCTTTTTACTCCATTTACTGATAATTTTCTAGATTGAGTTGATAATGCTTATCCTGCCAGCTCTAGGAGAATGGTCAAGGATAAAGTGCATTTATAGTCAATTTTGATTATGTTGCGAAGTGTTCAAATGAGAGGCAATTTGCTTAACAGAATGTAGCAAGTTCCAAAATATCAGCTCCAAATATGTAAATGTATAATGCTTCAGTATAATTCCCTGGACTATTTGACAAATGACACAAGTTGGGTTAGTGGAGTCAGTATATTCAAGAAGTATGGTAATAATACTCCTTGTTCTAGAACCTAGATATTTCTATTTAACAGCTATTTGTTTCATTAACTTTTTAAATTTTTATTTTTGGAAGTACTGGGGTTTGAACTCAGGGACTCACACTTTCCAGGCAAGCACTCTACCACTTGAGCCACAACCTCAAGCCCTTTTTTTACTTTAGCTAATTTTCAGACGGTCTCATGTTTTTACCCCACACTGGCCTTGGTCTGTGATTCTCCAACCTGTGCCTCCTGTGTAGCTGGGATTGGAATTATGTATTCTACCACACCAGGCAAACTGGTTGAGATGGGTCTTGCTAACTTTTTACCCAGTTTGAATTTGAGACACAACTCTCCTGTTCTCTGCCTTCCACATATAACTTCATTAACCCTTATGAACTCAACAAAAGCACAACCACAAGATAGTTCACTATGGGTAGCACTGAAATATTTAAAGTGATCAATGCTTGAGAAATATAATTCTCTATTCTGGAGACTATGAATCAATTTAATCTTATTACACATGATAAGAGGAACTGCGGTATCTTGGTGTAGGAATTCATGCTACAGTTGGGTCTGCTATAAATGATTTATACTAGAGAACTGTCATTTTTTTGAGACATAGTAAAAAAGACACATGGGGATAAGTATGATCAATGTCTTCCTCAAATTTGAATGTTTAGTATACACAACCCTTGCTCATAAGTATAATGGAATCTGGAACTGAAATTACTCTCAATTAAAGACCTGTATTTCAGCTCTAAATTATTCTCCTTTGAAAGAACCAATTTAGAGTAGCATAGAAAACATGAAGGTATTTCCTTGTGGCCATTATGTGCTTATAAATGGAAAATAGTTTAAAAATAGGGAATACAGCCAGACTTAAAAGTGCTTCTGATTCTGCCCAAATAAACAGACTGCAAGACCACACATGCTTTTTCTTTCTGCTTGTAGAACTTGGCTTTTGTGTCTAACTGTTAATCAGGTGAAGTTAAATTTCATTAAGCCTGTGAATGTTTATCCTAAAATAATAGTTAGGAAGAGTTCTTATCTTTTAATCAAATTGAAACAGCAATAAAAATATTAGGTCATATAAACTTTTTTAACCTGTAGTATTTCTTTTTAATACTCTTGGCTTGAATTAATTTTTTCCCAAATTGATAAAATACTTTATAGCATATTTAATTGAAACTGGTATTATGATTAAGGTAGCAATTAGTAAATTATTAGAAGTCTGAAGATTTCTGTCTTCTACATATAGCATGGGTAGGTCACTGAAATAAGTTGGGATACTAATACATCTTTTTTTCTTCATCACCAAGTTTTCATAAGTACAAAGAGAAAACAGCACAAGCACATAATTCTTATGTAAAATAGCATTATTATTATCTTTATTTATAGTGTTTACCCAAATTAACATCCAGAAAATTCACTGAGATTTTGTGATTTATAGAACACCTGCCACATATTGCTTCAGAGTATTCGCCTAATTTTTCTACCCCATCAGCAGCCCAGGAAAAGTTTTCAATCATAACTTAACCTCTTTTCATAACAAAATACAACAATTATTGTACTTTCTGTAAAAGCTTAAATACAGAGAAGAAATTTACGTGATAAAAGTAAATAAACTGATCTGGGCATGATAAGTCACATCTGCAGTCCCAGCACTTGGGAGGCTGAGGCAAAAGATCCTGAATTTGAGTCCAGCCTGGGTTACATAATGACACCTTGTCTCAAAAAAAAAAAAAAAAAAGTAAAGTATTTTAACCTGAAGTCTTTCTAGCCTGACTTGGAGGAAGTAAAGGACAAATGGGTTCTCCCTCACAGCTGAATAGGAGGACAACCTACTCAGCATTAGGATCTCTTGAGAACTTTTAAAAAACAAAGATCTCTGGGTTCCATCCAAGATCTAAGGAGAAACGTTTGTGAAAGTGTTGGTTCCAAACTTTCATATTACTTCAAGTCTACCAAAAGCTTCTGATGACTAGCCCAGATGAGGATTTTGGCACATTTTTAGCCCTAAGAAGTTAATCCTAGCACTGAAGTATGATAGCAATGGCTACTAGTACCTTCATTCTTATTTCAAACTAGTTCAACTCCCAAAGCAACATTTAACAGGAAATTAATAACCTCTGTCAAATAAATATCCAAAAGGAAAATTACTTGCTTCAAGGGGATTTCAATTTTTAGGTGGTCTTCAAATTTTAAAAGGGTCTGGAAGAGTGAGCATAGGATTATTATTGTTACATAACACCTCAAGGGACTCAGAATGAACCAATGTATGAAGCTTTGGGATAAGGACTTGCAGGTGACTTGGTATACTTAAGATAATACTAAGAGAACTCAGTTAGAGTTAAACCTAATGCTGCTGGCTTTAGCTTTGTTTCTGCTTGGATGTCAAAAAGAAGACTCAAGTTCAAAACATGGATTCACTTCTGATCCTGGAGGTCCTTACTGAGCCTGTTATGTACACAGTGATGGGTTTCAAGGAGTGTTCATTTCCTCTCAACCTCTGTTGTCTTGCTTTTGGAGGGCTTGCCCAGAGGCTGGACATTGTTAATTTTGTTGAAACACTGCCTTCATAGGATGGAGTCCTTGAAGCCTTGGATATTTTTTGCATTGCCTTTGATAAAAATAGCTTTCTGGGCAGGGTTAAGGCTACCGTGATGTAGGTGAGACTGGTAAGAAATTTGCCTCAGGGGCTAAATTTAAGGAATGTCCAAAACTCAGTAATCAAAATAATAATGTTCATACAGTATTTTAAAGTTTGCAGTGAATGCAAACCATCTATGATAAAAACATATGAACATTTTAAGTAAAAACAGAATCAAGATCATTGATCATTTTCCTTTTACCTCAGATGCCCATGCAGCTCAGTAAGCACTGTTACTGATTCTTAATTGCAGAATTTTTGTCTCACCTTAAATATTGCATCCAAACTAAGTTCCTGTCTGGATCCAGGAGAAGAAGTAAGTAGAAAGGGAAATGTTGACCTCCATGGGCACACATTTCTGAATATATTTATGCAGACATTCCATGTGTGCGCAAGTAAATGACCAAGAAGTTAGTATCCTTTATTTCATGCTTGTAGCATTTTCTATCAAATTAAGAATGAACTGAGATTATGTAAGACATAAAATGTTGCTTTGACTTTTAAATTTTTCATCTTTAAAAGGGACTCCATTGTGGCCACTTGATTGACAGTAAATTATTACCTGGCCGTGTCTGGAAATAAGGAAGTACACGGTTGCTGAAAATTCTTGGGCAGAGCCATGGGTCAATATATTTAACAGCAGTCAAGTAGCTGTAGAGTGGGTGACATCCCTTTGTATTAAATCTTAAAGAACATGCTCTCGTGTAACAACCTAGCTTCACAGTCACACCTTTTACTGTTGGCCAGCTTTCATTTTGAAAAACAAAAGTTTTAGTACCAGATGAAATTGCTGTTGGGTACTGATGTTAGAAATGTGGTATATATACATACATATGAATATGTGTGCATATGTATATACATACATATGTATGTGTATGTATTTATATATACACATATATAAGGAAATATTATTCAGTCATCATAAAAAGGAAAGTTCATCATTCCTGGGTAAATGCATGGAACTGGAAAACATCATGTCAAGGAAAGTAAGGTAAGTTCAGAAAGGCAAAGATCTCATGCTCAATCTCATATGTAGAAGATAAACCCAAATACAAATACAAACATCATCTATACATACACACACGTGTGTGTATATATATATATATGTATATATATATATATATATGTATATATATATATATATATGTATATATATATATATATATATATATACATATATAATGTTTCTAATGGCAGGACTGTTAGAGGAGATGAGTGATGCAGGAAAAGAAGAAACAAATGATAGAGTATATTATTGAAATACATCACTTCTGTATAGGAGGAAGACAAAACAAAACACAATGAAAGCTGTTGCATGTCAGCAGGGTAAGGGGAAAAGGATAAGGAGAGTAATAGAGGGGGTTAGACCGATTAAAATACAATATATTTGCAGGTAAAATACAAAGACAAAACCACACTGAACAATGGACAAGCAAATAACAAAGGACAGGAAGGTAAAACAGATCATGATAAGGAGAAGGTGTGACTGGGAGGGGAAAAGTCAATGAAGAAGGTAAAGATGGATGAATATGGTAGGTATACTTTGTGTACATGTTTGAATAGGAAATATTGAAATCCACTGAAGTCTTTTTAAGAATGGTAATGGGGGAAGAGAGAGAATAATGGAAGGGATGAACCAAATCAGGGTACATTATGTGCATATGTGGAAATACCACAATAACCAGAACACACTAATAAAAACATTAAAAAGAAGAAAAATACAGTCTAGATGTGTCATTGTTATACTTCCTTTCCCTCTTTGAAATTGATGGTTTGTAGTCATATCTAAGTTAAGGATCAGAGGTGTGATTTAGAAGGTAGAATTTCATAGGAACCCAAATTTCAAAACACATTGACCTAGGAAAACTCTTCTACACTATGTACTGTATAGGACAAACTGTGCACTTCAGTCAGAGTGCTAAAAGGAGTAGCATCTTGTGTTTGATTGTCTTCTTTCCTTCATTGTTTCATTCAATTTTTCTCATCAACAACCACATCACACTCCTCTCTTCTTACAGTTGGAGAAGAATCCCTCCACACATGCTTTATCTCTTACTTCATTGGTCTTTAAAAGTCTCCATCGTGGTTTTGAAAAATTATTAAGGGCATATATATAACATTTTCTTTAAAATAAACTCCATATTCCCCCTGGCAGAAGAAGAAGAAGCAGAATTATCCTGGAAGCAGTGCTGCCTCCACTCTCTTCAATGTGACTTGCGCTTTTCTGAGTTTCTGGATTGGGTTGACAATGACAAAGAAGAAATCTACTTATTCACGTAGTGAAGATGTATCAAAGATCTCCCATGTTCTTTTCTCCATTGAGGATGTAGTGTGAAAGAAACTGACTTGTCTCTGTGGCTGTGTTAGCTTCTCCACTGCACTTCAAGGAATGGCATGGCCATGGATTTGTACTTCCATAGCAGTAGAGGGATATGGGATCCCCCTTCCCTTTCCTTACACCTGTCCTCATAGAAAAACCATAGATGTCGATGTGAAACCAAATAAGGAACACATGCATTTTCAATGGTTCAGTGGGAAAAAAAAAGAAAAAAAACCTTGAAGGTAAGTAGCTGGGTGATAGTAATTTAACTGCTTCACTTCCATGATTCCTATTCATTTCATCTGACAAATAAGTGTGGTTCAAGAAGAATGGATTAAATTATCTCCATCATTTTTCTAGGCCTATAATACTGAATTTTATAATGCTATCCCATTTGAGATCTATTCATTTCATATGTTGATAAAGAAGAGCATTGAAAAAGTGTCATAATTCCTTAACATTTGGTTTTCAGTAGACATTCAAATGTTTGTGAAACAATCATTTTGGAAGAGTCTCAATTCCCCCATTAGTCAGTATATTTTTTTACCATGATGGAGATTGCAGAGTACAGAACTGAATTTCTCACTATCCTAGAACTGTATGCTATTGAAGTGTCTTCTATTGGACCTTATATTTGTTGGTGTTGGAACAAGAAAGTATGGCTATCAAGTTTAATCTTTTCATGACATTAGAATATATGTCTATAAATAACTAGTTGAACAGGTTAGACTTAAATTCACTTATTCAGGAACTTTATTCTTTGATCATGTATTCTACAACTTTTGTTTGATTGCCAGGAGAATTTGCCAAGATTCCCTTTGATGATCAGTCAGCATGTTTTTAAAGAACACTCTTACAAATCTTCATGCTGCTTTTCTTTTAAAATCTTTACACTTTTGAACCTTTTCCTAGTAAGTCAGTAGGTCCTCATGATCTCTTTCATTTTAAATAGATTTCTTTTGTAGGTAGTGCTGTTTGTGTACTTTCCAAAGTCATCAAACTATATTCTTCAATCAAAATGGATTCTGATGGCAGGTTGCCATCATTATACCCCATCATGTCTGTGTTCCTTAATCACTAATATCACTTTTGCATAATTGTCATAAATAAAGAAAAAATGCTATCTTCTCATGGTTGTTCCATTCATTCTACCACTTCTCATCACCCCATTTCTCCAACAAGGGCCAAGCAGAGTCACTTCTTACTTGGCTTGCTGCAAAAGCCTCCACCCATGCTTATCATTCTACCCTTCTTTAGTCTGCTGTCAGCACAATAGCAATGCAATTCCTGTAAGTTGTTGCTGTACCCTAAAACCTTGTATGATTTGTGCTCACTCCCCCATCTCATAACATCCAAACCTACTTCTCCCTTTGCACTGACTCTGCTGTAACCCAATTACTTTTGTTTTTCCTCAAAATGGCTACAGTTGTGCATACCTGTGGGCCTTTGCACTTACCAGTCCCTCTGAAGTGCTGCTTTTCCAAATCTAGCTCTCACCCTTCCCCTGCTCACCTAGATGTTCCCTGGAGAACCTATTCTCTGACTACTGACATTTCTTTTCCCTCTTTCTTGCTTCATTCCTTATCCATAGTCTAATTAATACCTAGTCTACTACATATTTATTATTTGAATTTGTCTTCTGTCTTCTTCCCCCACAAGAATATAAGCTCCATGGGAATTCTTGTTTCCTTTATGTGCTGTTGTATTCCTTCCATATGACCTAGCACATAGGGTATGTTTAATTAATTTTTGTTTAAGAAAATAATCTGAAGTATATGATTTGTTGAGCATATCAGAAAATGACATAAAGAAAAAAATTTCCAATTTTTCCTTTGTAATTGGCTGTATTTCAAGTATCTTGAAAACTAAAACAATATCTTTTTTAAAATTTCTTAAATCTATGTACCTTGCCTCCCAACACTGTATCTTAGTAATCACAAGTGATCCTCAGTCCTCAGGCACTTCATGCTGTCATCACTCATATTGCTGTACTTTAACTGCCATCTTTCACTACTATTTAGTAATAATAGAGTGTAAATAGGTATTTGGTAGAGATTGAAACAGCACTGCTTACTTAATCTCTCTGTGATTTGGTTTCCATATCTATCAAATAAGATACCTAATAGGTTTGCTGTAAACTATTATAGTAATATACAGAAACCCATTAGAACAGTGCATGACATTTATGAAGTTTCATACAACTCTTAGATATTATATTGTTAGCATTGGGCGTTATATAACTATTAGATATTACATTATTGCATTATTAGTATTAAATTCATTAAAGTATCATCATGAAATGTTTCTTCCTGTCAGCTTTAGGAAAGTCACCATCTTTGTCTCCATAGAGGAAATTTGGTACAATATTACATTTGACCCTTATTTAATTGGAAGTGAAAAAGTGAAATATGAAATATCAAGCTTGTGTTAGTAAGCTTCCAAGATGACCTGCAACAATTCTTCCTTTATGGTATGTGCACTCTTACCACTTCTCCCACCAATACTGAACAAGGATGACTTTTAATCAGCAGAATGTTGTGAAACTAGTAGCACATGACTTCCTGGGCTGCTTCATGAAAAGATAGTCCAGTTTCTGCCTTGCCCTGGTGGATCACTTTCTCTGGGAGAAGTCTACTCCCATAGCATGGAGACATTTAGGTATAAAAATGAAGTCTGTGTGGTGAGTAACTAAAGCTTCCTGCCAACAGCCAGTATTAACATGTCAGACACAGGTGTGGAACTTTTGCATCCCCTACAAGCCTTCAATTGACTGCAGGTCCCTGCCACCACCTTCCCTTTAACATAGTGAGATACACTGGCAAAAATGGCACATTAAAGCCATTATTTAATGGTTGGTACATTAAAACTGTGAGATAGTAAGTATTTATTGTTTCCTTAAGCTCTTACATATGAGATGTTTTGTTACAGCTATAGACAACTAACACAGCCATCGTAAACTAAATATACATAATTGAAAAGTGATGGAAATCAATGACAGACAAATGCATTTAATTCTTAACATCTATCAAACCTCAAAGCTAGTTGGTTTTAAACCATGTGTGTGCTGAGTTATGAAGAGGAGGAATACTATTTCAGATCATTTTGAAGTGCTGGAAATATATTATCAAAAACTGAATTGAAAATGTGATATATAATTTGAGGTTTAGTCATTTTTTCCTAGCATTTGGGGACTGGAAACTACATTACTTAGGAAACTGTTCTTTGAAACAATAGACTGTGAATCTTACAAGGTTAAGCAAAAATAATTTTTATTTGGAAGTTGTTAGGGTGACATGGAAATTTAGGAATATTTGCACAATTAGTTCTCTGAAGGACAGGAAGCAGAGCTGCCTCTGGGACCTTACTGAAGAATTCATAAGCAGTTCCTTTTGGGGAGTTGCCAAGAACTGTGCTTTCAAACTGGTCTATGCATAGGATTCACCTGGGGATATTAGTAAAATGCTGTGCTGATTCAGTGGTTCTGGTATGTGGCCTGGTACTCTGTATTTTTAGCAACTCCTGGATGATACTGATGTCACTGTCTCTTGAACATCTTCTTGAACAAGAGAAATAATCCTTTGACCTTTCATTGATTGACTAACTCTTTTTCATTCTTTTGGGGATCCCATTAGTGCTTTTTCTTCAAGGAAGCCATCCTGGACTTACCCCTCATCTCCTAACTCTACCAGGGCCTTGCTCTGTGCTTCCATAACACTCTGTACTTAACCTTCATAACACCATTCTACTGTCTGTACATATGTAATTTCCTCCAGCACTATAAATCCCATATAGGAAGAAAGTGTTTGGCTTGCTCACTGTTGTTTCCTCACCATCTAGTCTGCTGTGTGGACTATAGTTCAACAAACATTTATGAATTTTCTATCAGATATTTAACCCCTCCACCTCCCCTGCATACCTTGAATATGTAAAGAATAATTTTCAATCCTGGATTCATATCAGAATCACCTAGAGAACCTTTATAAAGCACAAGCTGTAACTGGTGGTTTTCTGAAACACTTGTTATAAATTGGGATTTCCAGAACCTCCTCCTTAAGTTCAATTAATTCGCTAGAGTGGCTTACAGAAGTCAGGATTTTATTATTTCTTTTAATTTATTACTCAGGTGTATTATAAAGTATATATTAGATGAAATATATGAACAGCATAGAAAGAAGTATGGCAGAAGAAGTGCACAGCTTCCATGCCCTCTTCAGATCCACCACCCTCCACTAATCTTCCCTAGTTTAGCTCCACAGAAGTACATTCAAACTGTCTTTCAGGCTTTTCTGAAGGCTTTGTTACTTCAGCATCATTGATTTGTCATTGGCCATCGCTGACAAACTCAACCATTTTTTATGAATTGATATTTTAATTAACATATAATCATTGTACAAAATAATGGGTTTAATGATATTGTCATACATGCATGCAATATACTTTAATTATATCCCCCATGCCCTTTTTCATCCCCAATTACTTCTTCCACATTTCTAATACTCATGCCATTTTTGTCCCCTAAAATCCAGACATGGCAGAAAATGTGTGATATTTGTCATTGTCACATTGGGTTATTTTGCTTAACATGATGATCTCCACAAGTATCCAATTTTCTGCAAATAATGTAATTTCATTCTTCTTTATGGTTTTATATCATATTTTCTTTATCCATCCATCAGTTGATTGGCTATTGTGTATAGTAATGCAACAAACCTGAGTGTGCAGGTACCTCTTTCTATATATATTATATGTATATATATATATATATATATATATATATATATATATATACACATATATATTATGTATTTGGGTCTATATCTAGAAGTGCTATAGCTGGATCAAATAGTAGTTTTATTTTTAACTTTTTGAGGAGCCTCCATACAGCTTTCCACAGTGTACTATAATTTGCATTCCCATCGACAGTGTATAAAAGTTCCTTCCACCTATCCC
Source organism: Castor canadensis (assembly GCF_047511655.1). NCBI lineage: Eukaryota > Metazoa > Chordata > Mammalia > Rodentia > Castoridae > Castor > Castor canadensis. Next base: position 22,760,734 of record NC_133388.1, on the reverse strand, counting down.
CCTCATCCTTGCAAATCTGTTGTCTTCTTTTGTTGATAATAACCACTCTGACTAGGATGAGATGAAATCTCAGTATGATTTTTATCAAGTATATTTTTAATTTGTGTTTCTCTGGTGGCTGAAGAAATTAACTTTTATCAATAATTATTGGCTGTCTGTACTGCTTCATTTGAAAGTGTCTGTTTGGTTCATTTGCACACTTACTGATTAGATTATTTGTTCATTTGGTTTTTAATTTTTTTTAGTTGGTTGTATATCCTGGATATCAATTCCCTGTTGGATGAATAGGTGACAAAAATTTTCTCCCATTATGTAGGCTGTGTCTTCACTCCATTGTTTCTTTCACAGTGTGAAACCTTTTTAAATTTAGTGCAATCTCATTTGTCAGTTCTTGCTCATATCTCCTTAGTTATTGGAGTCTTAGTCAGAAAGTCATTGAAGTATTTCTCTTACATTTTCCTCAAGGAGTTTCAGGTCTTACATTAATGTCTTTGATGCATTTTGAGTTGATTTTTTGTACTGGGCAAGAGATAGGGGTCTAGTGTTAGTCTCATTCTTATAGTTGCCCAGTTTTATTAGCACCACTTTCAACTTAATTTCTAATTATCCTCTCCACAGGGGTCTTGAAAGGGTTCTGAAAGTTTCTATCCCCTAATCACATTTTTGGTTCCCTTGGAAACCATACTCCATACCCACTAACAGGCTCTCCAGAAGCCACCCAAGAATGGCCTCAGGATAACAAAAGACACACTTATAACTCTAGAAACTCCAAGGTACTTAGAAACTCTGCATCAGTAACTAGGATCAGTGACCAAATAGAATGAAAGATTGTACTTGCACCAATATCTACAAGAATATTGTGAGCTAAGTCTGTGGAACCAGGAAAAAGAGCAAATATTTTGAATAAAAGATTTTCCAAGCACACCTATTGCTCAGGAAATTATAAGGCTTTTAGGAGCTATATGCCAGAGACCAGGAGCAAAGATTAAAATGTATATATGTTATTTCATTACATACATAAATGCTCAGGATTTAAACATAAAATGGATAGCCTGGCTTGACTTAGTGGAAAAATCATATGATTGGAAAACTCAGACCAGACTAATGGTTTAAGACAAGATGGCAAAGAATGCTGAGTTTCTTCTAAATTTAATGGCATTGAGCAGGATAATTCAGTCAGATGGTGAACATGGTAAGAAAGAATGAGCTTTAGTTCAAAAGTAGTATAGAAAAGTTTTTATCTAAGGACAAATGATATACCACCCTCTAAAAAGACAAGAGTTTAGGAGATTTTCTTTTGAAATGATAGGCCAACTCCTACATAGTGAATCTAATTACTTGCTGTCTTGAAAGTAAAGTCAGCAGAATCTGACTTAGTTTGAGACCAGGGTAGGAGTCTGTTTCACAGCTCACTTAATAATGAGTCACAGTTCTGAGTTTTATGAATAACATTGGGAATAAACTTTGCTATTTCATAATAATATCTTATATTTTTATGACAAAGGAGTTTTTTAGTCATTGTACGTGTGTTGTGATTTGAGCCAAAATCAAAGAAGCCAAATTAAGAAGAGCTGAGGAAGTGTAATCTGAATTACACCTTCACGAGGAATAGACAAGTCCCTAATTTCTAATCGATTGGTCAAATTAAATTGTTTATGTTAGATACATTAAGGCATGAATTCTAGAGAAAAACAAGAATTAAGCCAAATTATCCCATGAGATTATTACAAAACCAAGGTCTTGTGCTGTAAATCAGGAGTGAGCTATATGCCAGCACCTTTCTTTCATAATATTCCAAGAACTTTCATTTGCAATCAGGGACTGCCAAAAATGATAAATCCCAGATTTGATATGGTGAAAATCGCCCTGTGCTCATGTGAGGTTAAAACCTTAGGCCAGAGCTACAATGTAAGTACTCTGAAACTCTGTGTAAGAAGGAGACAAACAGAGAAGAGCAGACTTTGCGTCTAGGCAATGTGATAATGATTTTAATTAAGAAAAGGAAGATTTGCGAAAAGCCCATGTTTATAACTATTAGGCTAAAATGAAATAGAACATGTATCAAAATCTATCTGGAAGAAAGGCTCTATTGAGTCATCGCTCCTCTACATACTTACTGAATTTTTAAGACACATTCTTAGGGACAGCAAGATATAAGATAAGATTCTAAAACATGCAAGATGGAAATTGAAAACAAAATAATAAGAATATGTTTTTATAATATTTTACATTTTAAATTTTTTTTTTGGCTATACTAGGGTTTGCACTCAAGGCCTCATGCTTGCTAGGCAGGCATGCTATCAAGTTAATCCTGCCCATAACCCTTTTTGGCTTCAGTTATTTTTTAGATAGGGGTTTATGATTTTGCCCAGGCTAGCTTCAGACTGCAATTCTCCTACTATCCCTTCCATGCAGGTGGGACCACAGGCACATGCCACCACATCTGACTTACTGGTTGAAGTGAGCTCTTGCTAACTTTTTGCCTGAGCTGGCCTCAAACAACAATTCTCCCAAACTCTGCCTCCAGGGGTAGCTGAGATTACAGACATGGGCTACTATTCCCAACCACAAAAAGATGTTTTAAAGTTGAGTTTGTACATTGAGGTACAAATGAATTATGAATGTCTAATATCCACGGCTGATGAATATTTCTTACAAATAGATGTATACACCATGGTAGGAATGTGTTGGCATGGAAAAGAGGCTTTCACAACCCATATCAACATCGATGACATAGAAATGTGATTTTTTTCTTAAATTCTGAGAGTGACTATCTCCACTTTTAAAAGTAAATGCTACAACTGATCCATTAGATATTGTTGGGCATAAATGAATCTTTTTTCGGGTAAAACTACAATCAATAATACTTTAAAGTTATTGCAAATAATACTGTTTAAGGGACATCTATACGATGGTTGGTCTAAATCACTGTTAAAATATATACATGCATTAACTTTAATGGGGAAGCTGAGATTCAGGTAAATTTATTTTTCTAGGACACACAGCTTGTAACATAATAATATACCTGTCTGAATTCAAACCTCAAATTTAATTTAGTACATAGTCTATATTATCTGTATCTTTTACTACAATGTCCACTCCTTTGGGATAGGGACCATGTCCATCTGGATTTTTAAAAAAACACTGCACCTCAGCCCCATGAAAGAATTTCTGGGGTATTAGTCCCAGTATTTTGTTATTTTCTTAAAATTCTGAAGATGGTGGTTATGCACATCCTAATTTTCCTGCTCTCCATTGACCTTGTGGAATACTATATTGTACCACTAAATTATCAAGTGTCATCATCCCCATAGATTAGATCATTTTTCTAAATTCACATAGCAAATAAGAGGAAAAGCCAAGAATTAAACTCAGTTTATCCACTTCCAAAGCGAATGCTTATTTTACAGCCACTAAATAATCTCCCTTCAAAGGCCATTAGTACGTGTTTCTGAATATCAATAACACCTTTAAATTCTTTAAATGACAAACATAAATATAGTGAGTTTTTCTAAATTTCAAAAGTCTTAGTGAAAAAAATCTACATACCAAGCATTATTGCAATTAAGCTATTTATCAAGCAGAGTTACTGCACATTGCATTAGTTTATTCCTGAATATACTATTGCTAAATCTATTCTATGATTATTCCTGCTCTACTGAAAAAAATCTTAAAGGACCAAAATAAAATGTCATCCCTCTACAAAAATCAGAGAATTATATTCTAGGATTTCAAATAGGCTATTGATTGTTTACCAGTAAAAAGTTACCTCATTTATTTTATCTTGTATGATATAAAGGCTAGGCATTTAATTTTTTATGGCTCAGAGACAAGGGAAATATTGGAAAGTGAACATTGTGTCTGAGTCACATAAAGCCTCTTTTCAATCAGGCAATATAAAATTCAGATGTCCTGTTAGAGCCATTAAGAGAAAGCAAATGAATTGAGCTTATAAACTTAAGTATTGTTTCCCATCATGCTCAAAAATGCAAACTGAATCTCTTCCCCAAATGAGGAAAGGCCATGGTCCAGGAAAGTGCAATGCTACACCTTTGCCGGCATGGTTCCTTCACTTTGTGGTCAGGAAACACTCAGCTCCTTACCATAAACTCAATGTACTTTTGCCAGTGGTAACTGGTGAGGGTCTGCTGATCTGAAAGAAGTGACTAAATGAAGATAGTTTAGCCAAGGAAAAATTGACCATAAGTTGAAAGGATGGGTTTTGACTTTCCCTGAATTTCTTGGCATTTCAAACTTCCTGAGTACTGAAAGTCTGAATGTTTACATTCTCTTGCCACACCCTTTTCAGAACATCAACACAGAATTCCAGAAATGAGGATTTCTATTGAATGTCTGGAAGGAGGTATAATATAGGAGTGATCTATAATCCGTGGTTTGGGAGAATGCTAACGTAATTGTTGCCATTACTAAAAGGAATGATAACTTTGTGTTTGGCATGTTTCTAGTTTTTAAATACCTTAACTCTGAAGGGTCATTAACATATATGTTCTCCAATGAGAAGATATTCATGGAAGACATTCAATGGATATTATATGATCTCATCACAGTGAATCTTTACAACAGCATATAATCTAGGTATTATGCTAATTATTTTACTGAATGATTGTAGATGATTCTCTCGCCAATGGACTCATAACACGTAAGAGTAAAATTAAGATATGAACTCAGTTGTCAGACTACCTGATCCTATACTCTTAATAATCAAGATATTTTCCCTCTTAACAGTTCGGTCTAAATCTATTGACAGAATATACAGTACTAATATGAATGACATTCTTCCCACTCAGGTCACTTCAGAACAGAAATAGCTATTTACCCATCAGAACAATGTCAGCATTATTTTCAATGTCTCACGATAATCAGATTCATGTTAAAAGTGTCCAGGAGACAAGATAACTTAGGCCAGTTAGAAAACTTTTCTACCAGTAGCTTTCCCTGAAGTGGACAGACCATGTAAAGCTAGGGCAATGCCACCCTCTCAAAGGGCAGCATGGCCACTGTGAAGCACATTTTTCCATTCCAGAAATATGATCTCTTCTCCCATTTACCTACCTATCTGTATCTTGAAATAAAAAATACCTTGTTACAAACACGCACACACACATACACACACACACACACACACACACACAGACACAGATACAACAATGCTAATACCTGCCTCCAAAAATTGAAAAATGGAATTCAGTGCTTTAACTAATGCATTGTACTAGACATATTTGCATTTGGGAATTTGTTACCTGCCAATTGCTAGCTGCAGTCCTAGTCCAAAAATTAATAAACTTGAAAAGCTTACCACTTGCAAAATATAGAGAACTGTAAACATATCATTAAAATGGAAATATCAAGACAGATTATGTCTAACGCACAAAGGACAGAGGAACAAAATCATCCTCAAATAACAACCTTGAATGGAGCTACTAGTTCTTTTATTAAAATCAAAATTCACTGCTGTGAGAGAGATTGATTATGTACTTGCTAATAAGGGGACAAGTAGAAAAGACAAACTTGTTTTTTTGCAAACTCCTTTTCCAAGTGCAGAAGCTAGGGAAAACCTACTCTTGTTGCCCATATATAGAGAGACAGAGCATATTTATCTCTAGTAATTCAGCATACAAAAACAAATAGTGTTGCACAAGTAAGATTTAAGCCAACTAAAGAAATTTAAATAATTCGTCAATCATTATTTGGAAGTTGAAATTATGTTTCTCTCTACATAGCTGAGATTTCTTAAAACCACGTCATTGAGCATGACCTGAATTGTATGGAACTTACTTATACATGTTAATCTGACACTACTTCTGAAGCTATTAAACTGTTTTGAATATGGCAGTTCTGGAAGTTAGGTTCATAACTCAGATGTTTTTGCACTTGGAAAAATTAGTAAATCAACAACAACAGAAATTTAAAAAGCAAAATAAAGTGGAATATAAAATAATTCCTTATTCTAACACAGAGATAGTCTGAATCTGAAGACAGACATTTTGGGGGTGAAGTGGCAGGTAGAGGGGGAAGAAAGAGACCTGTAGAAAACATGGTGATGTCTAAATGAAAAGTGGAAAGTCACATGGGTCGAATGGAATAAATTAAGCTCTTAGTTTTGCACAGAAGCAATAGCTAAAAACTAACAGTTCCAGTGGTGCTTCTATGTCCTTAGAGCTTTAACAAAGGTCAACTGAGTGAGAAAATTTGTCAAACTAGTTATTTGAGTCTGTGAAAAAAAATTCACCAGTGTTCCCAGTTGCCATAGCATTGTAGAGGTACAACAGAATCTCTCCTGACAAGAACGGCCACTTATCTGCATCTTCTCTGCTTTCCTCAGGAGGCTCTAGGAAAACTATATTGAACGCTTTGCCACCCAACTTGCCTATTCCTTATTTCTCAAAAAGTTCTATTTTTTCCCTCTTTGTGCTTCTAAACTAATTTTAAAAAGAAACAAATCTGTAAAAACATCAGCTGAAGAAAATGCAAATTTAGGGCATCTTTAACATAGGGAAGTGATATTTTACTAGGAAGTGTTTTCTCAACTGGCTGCAAGAGATGGTATAACAGAAAAAGAACATGTTAGAGAGGGCCTTAAAACTGCCTATGACTGTCCAAGGGTAGCTATTTCCTTCTAACTAAATTTTTATTTTAACTTACGGTTTAAAAATTAGTCAGTTGAACCATAAATCTTCTTTTAAATGTTGATGAAAATTTACCTTAAAAGACATTAAACAACATGAAGCCCTGGGTACCTCAAACAGTGAGGTACCCATGGCAACTTTTGACCTACATCACAGCCCTGCAATATTAGGGCATTTCCTTGCTTCTCCATGCAGAAGGTTCTAACCTAACTGCTCCATAACCTCATTCAGAGGTAGCAAACTAATGGCCTGTAAATGGCTGCTTATCTTTTAAGGTCACTGGAGCATGGCCATGCTTATTCACTTACATACCGTCTAAGGTTGTTGTCATCTTATAATGGCATAATCATAACAGGGACCCACAGGCATACAAAGTCTAAAATTTACAGAACATTTGCTAACCCTCAGTTTTAGGTGGTTGTCTTTGCAGGAAAAGAACTGTTCTGAGTATATCAAAAAGTCAACACTTCAGATTGTGTGTGATTGATGAGGTCATTAACAAGTTGCCCCCTCTATCAGCTTACCTAGCTTGTCCTACCCACAAGTAATGTCACCTCTGCTATGCCATATACTCTCTGCTCTTGCTTATATTTTCCTTGCTGGTTAATGTGTCCTTTTCCCTTCTCCAACTTAACACGTTTTACAAATGTCAACTCCATGAAGCTGTGAATTCTGGTAGAATCAATCACTGCCTTCTGATCACTCCAAAAGCATTGTTGCAATGTTAAATTAATCCTTATCACACTATATTGTGACTCTTCTCTGATTGCTGTACATCAATTCCTTGGAGGCAGAAATTCTACCTTCTTATCTCTGCCATGGTGTTGAACACAGTACCTACCATTTAGTTTATAGTAAAAGTTTGCTAATGCCAACTGAAAAACTACCTAAGGCAATCCATGGATCCTAATTGAAAGGCACCTATGGTTTCATAGAACCTATTTGCAGTTTTAGTAGAAAAATAGGCTCTTGAATGAATGGGACAAAGAACAAATAAGTTATGGAAGAAAAGGGAGAACCTGAAAAACTTCTGTATCAGGGAAACCTTCCAAAGGGTTGAGGCCACAGAAAACAAGGGAAAAGTCTGCTCGGTCAGGTTCCAGAGAGCAGCTATGTAACTTCAGTATCCACGTGACTCTAGTCTGCTTCACCCATCAGTTCCCTTTCATCAAAGTATTTCTGTTGGGGTTATTGTCTTCCTTTGCATTCTGCTGTGTTCTAAATGTACTTCTACTATTCCCTGATGGCTGCTCTTTCTCTTCCATCTCCATTTCTTATATGGCTCATCTCTAAACACAAGCCCAAAGTAAGGTTCCTCAGATAGACCTGGTTCCTTATTGTATATTTATTTATTCATTCATTTTTAAGTGGAACAATTCTTTTATTTCTCTAGGACTTTCATTTTAAAGAGGGAAACCAATGTAAGCAAATGCACACACACACACACACACACACACACACACAGTAATTCAAATAAAAATAAATGCCATAAAGAAAATAAAGAATAATAGAACTAGGGTTGTTATTTATATGTTCAGACTAGTGAGGGGAGGGGAGAAAATTTCTTCACATTCTGCCAGTGAAAGAGAACATTTTATTTGAAAACTAGAGAGATGAAATACACTCAGTAATCCCTAGATTTTCAGAGAAGGGGCTTTCCCTTTCCTCTTCCCTATCCTACATTCCCAGTACCATCTGTGTTTATATTTATTTTTTAATTCTCAATTTTAGACTGTTCTTAAATTTCTATTATACTCTCTTCCACTGTCTAGGTAATTTTCCATGAATGACTGAGTGATTAGCCTTAGCCGAATTTGGTTATTCACTCCCAGGAAAATAGCAATCTGTATTCCTTTTCTTTCTGCTTTTGATTTCTCTTCTTTACATCACATGCAATTCATTCTTTGAACTCATCTTAATTCTAGCTAAATGTTTTAGTTAGAGATCTTGAGAGACTCAGAACCCAAAGGACACATGGAGTTATTCTCACTTTTATTCCTTTGTTTTCTCAAAAGTGACTGTCATCTAAAATCAGCAGTTAGGTAATGATGATCTGCTTAATGTTTATCTCTTGAGCCTGACTGCTCTGAATTCCTTTACACCTCTTTAGGGGCCACTGCGCCTGCAGTTCACTCCACTCCGGAAGAGTTGGCCAATTACATGGTGTTCTGCTAGCTAGCTCTGGTGGCCTGAAACATTCGGCAAGTTTTGTAAGCTTTTCTTAAGCAGGTGCATACCCTCCAGTCTAATCTGACTGCAATTTCATCTTCACGGATGGCTGATTCTATAATGTAGGAGTAAAGGCAGGCACTTCTTTTAAAAAATTATTTCAGAAAATAATATAAGCATTAACTCATTCTTTGGCTACAGAATCTTATACACTGATCCTGCCTAGAAAAGCACCCTTTCTTTTGTTGTTCAATTGCCTGTGTAGAGTGTGTGTTTCACCCTTCTTGTATTCTTTCCCACTCTTCAAAAGAGAAATATTTCTTTGCTTTTAAAAATGACGATCCCCGTCAATAAGCTAAGATGTAGACACGCTAGCTTTCAGGCCTTTACTCCATCTCTTGAGGAAAAATGGGAGTAGAAGACTCAGATTACATTACACAGAGATTGGGAGACCCTGGGTGGGCCAACTAAATCCATCCTCTGCTGGAACTGTTGCTAAAAGGGTTCTATTTCTTTTCTCGATGAGAAAGTGGACACCAAGGACCATATGAATGCAAAACAGCTAGTGGCTGTCTCCTACCACTATAGAGAAAATAAGCAGCCCAGGAATGAAGATTTCACCAATAAAATTAGAGCAGACAGACAGACAGAGAGGAAGAGGTCCTGATGACATCCACATACCCCTTTGGATGCAGTAGTGGCTGAAGTTGGCTGATTTCCTAGTGCTTACTGTGAGATGAAATGTAAATGGATGGGCCGTCTGTTACTGCATCTAAAGTAATCTCAATTGACTCTCCTGTTAATCCTGGGTGTCTTTTTAGGAACTTTGATGTGAGCCTTGGAATTGTTTGCATACAGTTTCTGTTAGCAAAGAATGAATAGGAGATAATAAAAAGGAAATAGTCTTTGTACAAGAGACGTCCAGTTAGTGACCTAACTAGTTGTGGAAGTAGCTGTGTTTTGATTAATAGGGGACTATTGCAAAGCAATTTTACTTGACATCTTGCAATTTCAAATATTTTCAAGTAAATGTGTGCATGAACTTTTACCAAATGCTCTTGATATAATTCCGTAACTTGTTCTGATATGACCACTAAAAGTGATTATTGGATAAATAACTAGGCACATATGACATGCTTTGTTTTGATAACTAGTGTTGTTTATTTTTCAACCTTTTGCTGTATCCATATGTTCATGTATTTTGAATGCTTAAAAAAGAAATCAAAAAGAATTGCAAATGTAAGACCTTCAAGAAAGTCATTTTAATCTGTGAGTAGATTTATGTTTTATTTAACTGTGACAAGTGTTTTTTCTATCTTCTTCCAGCCCCGAGTTGGTTGTGATTGTGAAAAAAATAGATGCATACTAAGCACAGAGTTTCTGAATGGTAATTTCTATTTGATACAAAAGATAAATGACATATTCAAAAGGGAAAAAAGAGAGCAATAGTGGGGGTTAATCTGGTCAATATATGTATTTGGGAAGTACCACAGTGAAACACCTATGTACAATTAATATACACTAATAAAAAATTCAACTATACAATTCAATTGTAAAACTGCATTTTTAATTAGAAAGGAAAATTTGTTGCTAAAAAATACATAAAACAATTCTGATTACAACATTTCTGTGAGAATGAAAAATAACCTCTACTAATAAAAAAGTGGTTTTGATTTTATTATCAGCCATAATTACAAATTTTAATACTTGCAAAGGTTTAAAGGTAGATTTTGAAGTAATCATTTCAATGGAAAGAGATCTTAGCAAACTGCTAAATTTAAAAAAATAAAGTTAAATAGTATGTAAGCACTAAGATAGTAATTTCCTAAACCAAATTTATAGAAAATAGTATATAATATAGAATGGTATAATTAAAAGGTCAGTTTCTTTTTAGTTCTTTACTCTTTCCTATGATCTTCACATCATTATCTATGAGTGTGTCACTTAACAATCAGAAAAATTGACAAATAATACCCAGAACTGACTTCAGTAAGTGGATATAGAAACAACATACATTGATGGTTGTAGTTTAAATCATTTTTCCATAATAAAAAATATCCATTATATAAGCTCATAATATTTTGATTAGTGAAATGGAGCAGATAATCCTGAAAACTGATTAAACAACAAGGAATATCCTTCACAAGGTTACTTTTATTGTAACAAATTAAAAATAATGCTAGCACAGAAGTTCTGATTTACCAATGAGTGGCTTGATGACCAAATATTTAAATGATGGCCAAGACAATAATTCTTAAAGCAGGAAGAGACTGTATAAGTCAGGGAGAGAGTTCTTACCAGAAACCAAATCAGTCTGATCCTCCCAACATCCAGAACCGTGAGAAATAAATTTCTGTTGTTTATAAACCACACAGTTTATGGTATTCTCTTACAGCAGCCCAGGCCAACTAACACAGTTCTTAAGAACTTCCTTGTATGTTCTACAGGTCATAGGTATATTTAAAGGTCAATATATTTTTATTTAACCTATGTCTTGTCAGAATGAATGAATTGAATTAATTAATTAATAAATGAATAAGTTGCAGCAAGGACTAGTAATAATATAACTGTCGTAGTGACACAATCTAAGAATGCTAGTTTCAACTCTTCTGTTTACAAATTATAAATTAGCTTTCTTCAGTCAAATAAGGGAACTTGTTGGATCTGATAAATGAAAGGTAGACGTTATAGCTGAAAGTACAGCAGCAACCAGGGTTCCAATTGATGTAAAATGGAATTGCACTTACTTTTCTATAACTTGGCTTTTCTCTCCACTGAATATGTTTCTGAAGTCTCTCCTCCAGGTGACATGACGATTGCTTGCTGCCTAGCAATACTAAATACCCTACTTACTGAATAACCTTTGTGAAAGTATATCTTCATCTCTTCCAGAGTTTCTCTTCAAAGGCCTAGAATTGATGTCCATTGGCCTGGGAAAACTTAAGAGGCAAAGAAATAAAACCAGCAAAAGAAATGTTCAATTAGTGAGTAGGTTAATACTGTGAGCAATAGAGACTCAGTGCTACCTGGGTCCTCTGACACTGTAGACCTAAGATTTAATCTGATTCCTGGCAAATACATATATTTGCTTAATAGATGAGTGAGAGAATAATTGAGTTAATGAATGCACAAGTCAATCATTCAGTCATTGCATACAATAAAACCATGATGGGTGAGTTCAACCAGTGAGTGAGCCCAGATTAAGCACAAAACTTTATTTATGGGCACAATTTTCATACCTCCTTAGTTTACTTAAAATTCAATTTTTTTTTACACACCTAAGTTCACAGAATAAACTCCACCATCACCCATGGTATTTCCATGATGGACGGGAAAAATCATTAACCAATAAAGAGGCAGCCCACTAAGTACTGCTGAGATCCTCATTGTGCACAGTATTTGTCCAATTCCCTTAACTCCCATTTACTGAAATCACTTCAGCATAAATAATATTGTAATCATAAGAGACATGAGAGTGCATGAAAAAAAGAAAACTCTCTTTAACATTATACATTAGAAGTGTTAGACATATAGTGAAAATAATGTTAATTCCTTGGATAAAATCAAAACCTAAGTGATCACCCAAAGTAGGGTCCCAGAGAAATTATATGATTTTCTTGGGGGTGACTTATCAAATTGTGACCAAGATGGGTAAGAGTGTTGGTTCTTTGGCTTTCAGTCCAGAGTTATAATTGAAGATCACTCTTTATAGTGCACTCAGTCAATTTTTTACGTATTTTGGTGATTTTTCAACCCTTATTGTATACCAGAAACATGACAAATCCTTCCTTTTGTTAATGTTTTTACTAGCATTTAACAGTTGTGTAGGAGTTTTTGTTGTGGTATTTCCATATAGGCATTCAACATATGCAGGTATGGTTCATCCCCTCCATTACTCTCCCTCTCCCTCCTCTCCCCCTTTGAAAATGACTTCAACAGGTTTCAGTGTTCCATAGTCATCCATACATAGAGAACACATCAACCATTTTCACCTTCCTTTACTTTCTTCATTTACACTCCCTCTCCCACTTCTACCCTCCCCTAAACATGACCAGTTTTATATTTCTTTCTTCATTGCTTAAATGTCTGTTCATTGTTCTGTGGGGTTTTAATTTGCTATTTTACCTTTCAATACATTGTACTTTCATCAGTTAACCCCCTTTATTATTCTTCCTAACCCTCTACCCCTACCCTGTATTGTTCAGTTGTTTTCAGTCCATTTCATTGTACCTTATATCCTACACAGATGAGATGTATTTCAGTATTATTCACTCCCTATCATTCTTTTCTTCTTTCCCTCTTCCTCCAGCCTCCTCTCTGAACTTCCTCCAGATAATAACATGGTCTGGAGTGAGGTATTGGCATTTTTCAAAAATGATTCTAATGTGCAGGCAGAGCTAATATTCACTAAGAAAGTTGGTGACAAGAATGAAAAACACTCCTTTTCAAAGGTTTACTCAGAGAATCAAATAATCAATCACACTTTAGTATATCCCACTTGTGTATTCAAACAGGGAATACCATTTCTACACTTAATGTATTTTTTAACAGAAAGACAGGATAAAGTGGCATCGGCCAAATGGCTGATGATTAAGAATAATACAAACACTTTTCACAGAGCATGATAACAAAACAACTGAGATTTCTAAATTCTCTGAGCCAAATTCTTTCTTTTGACCTGTTATGACATTGACATTTACCAAATTATTCCATCTAAACAGTGAAGCAACTTTAATTGTTTTTTGAATTATCAACATTTGTTGATCCTATTATGATCTTTATCTTATGTTTGCACTGTGGTTGGATGTCCACCAGTGGCACATTAATTCACATGGCATCTTGCTACCTATTAAAGATGTAGAAGTTTTAACTTTACATCAGCTTATTCTTGTGCCTGGAGATGTGCAGGTGAGAATGTATATGATTTTAATCTCTTTTCATAAGCTGCAGTTGAATTAATATCTCACATCAGTGTCTCATCTCTTCACAGTTGATCCTTTTCCAGTTTGCTGTTTCACCTTGTTAGTTCTCACAGAGGTGAAGTAGAAATGCTGAGAGCTGTTGAATAAATGTAGCATTGAGTCATATGTATTTCAGCTGCAGACAACAAAATCCAATTCGTTTTCAGGGGTAATACTGCTGTTCATTTTACAAACCTTAATTGGAACCAATGTTTCTTTTTTATTTGCAAAGTTTTAGTATAAAGTAAATGCTCATTTTTAAAAAGGGGAGGAGACACTCTTGTAGTTAATCAGCCTAAACAAGCTCTTTAGACAATTTGTTCAGAAATTTCTCTAATTAAAGCCTGCCCTCCAGGTAATGTGGTGATCAGATCTACCAGTGGGTATAAATTAGGGACATTATGCAATTAGCACTAAGACCACAAATGGAAGTAACAGCTGGGTGGCTGGAAGAGAAGCAAATAAACAGCTCCTAGGTGGCTCCTTAATATTAAGGAATAGGTCTCCTGTAAGAATATGTTACCACAACTAATTCCTTCACTTCAACCAAAGGGGCATTTTTTTCTTTGAGTTCATGTCAAAAGACTAAACTTGAATATCTTTAAAGATTTTGTTACAGATAAGAAATGTTCAGCTGCAATTCAGAACTGAATCTTGGTTTTTATTCATTTGAAACCTCCTGAATATTTTTCCAATTCATTTCATCCTGGTGCAAAAAAAGTCAGATGAAGCAAAAGATATTTCTATATTAATATAATATTCCCTTGGGAGAATTAAAATGGAGAAGCTACAGGACTTTTTAGATTGTAGCTAAAAAGATGACAGACTATATGGTTCTTTACCTAAAAACAAGTTTAAAAATTAGCTCATATCAAAACACATTGGGATTTTTTTTTACATTTCTATCTTATAAGTTATCACTACATGCTGAGTTGTATCCACTCCTTCTTACTCACCCACCTCCCACCTTCTCCGACCTTATTCATTTAGCTTTCTAAATTCACCTCAACCATTTACTGATTCTAGCAGTTTTTTTAAAAAGTGCTTTCTGAATTCCATGATGTTATTTTCTGATTTCATACCTCCCTTCTCACCTTTCACAACACAGGAGTTATTCATACTCTGTATGCATAAGAGGCAAGTAAATTTTCCAAAGGCCTCTGAAGACACACAACACAGGGGAACTGGGTGTAAAATGGTTTCCCAACAAAACATTGGTATTTTGATGAGCAGCTCAGATTTGAAGGAGAATATGGAAATGTGGCCAAGTGGTTTTCCTCAGGTTGCCAAAGTGGAATGTTCTTTCCAGCTAATAAAATTGGGCATGATATTTAAGGGATCTAATGAAACATTCCAGGTCTGAAAGAAACTCAGAGGCCACTTAAAAAATGAATGCTTAGTTTTAATCTCTCTGAAAAAGAGAATCTAGTTAATTTGCTGCCCTTTTTGTTTATCAGATACTCCTTTTAAGTAACAGTTCAACCTCAAAGAGCATTTAAATCTCAACAGGGGACGGACATCTAAGCTGTTTTTAATTACAACTAATTTGACAAGCCTCATTTCAGCATGAAGTTATCCTATCTTGCCCTGTGCTCATATGGAACACCCATTCATATGATCAGGAGTTCCAGCTAATTAGTGTAGGCGAGAGCAGCCCTTGAGTGGAATTAAGATCAAACCATTCAAGCACAGTTAGGAAGTCAAAATGTTTGTTAAAACCTCTGCCAGAGGAACACAGGACAGTAACACCCACTCTGGGTCCCTGGTGGTCCAGGTGTCCTTTCACTGTCATTTGCCAGTTCTAAGTCTGTAAGGCAATGTCATCAGGGTTTTTTAACAACCACATATTGAGATTTGGAGTCAGATGATCTTTGTTGTGGGGCTGTCTTATGCATAGTAGAGTTTTAACAGCAGCCCTGGTCAGTAGCACCCACCAGTTTATAAAACAATAGTCGTTCCTGATATAACCAGATGTCATGCCACAGGAGGTAAAATCACTTACCAATGAGAACCACTGTATTAGACAATCCATACATGTCTTGCTATGGTCCAGAATGCTTTTCTTTATTTATTTATGGTGGTACTAGGGACCACCCAGGTCCCTACCCAGGGACACTTGCCCAGAATATTTTAAAGCTTAAATTTCTCTGAACCAAAGGATTTAAGCTGTAAACTTTGGAGACCCTGGATTTAGCTTATAGCAGGACCTAAACCCTTTCATGGAGGATATATACTTATCTGTAGACTTGCTGGTCACTCACAAATGTCACTCACAAATATTGACCAAATTTCACTTTCCTTCATACTAAACGTCCTGTCACAATAGGTTTCATTAAGCTGAAAGATGATTATTTAACTAGACTAAGCCTTGTTCTTTGACAGAGCTAGTCTCTTTTCGTCTAATTTCCAAAACTCCCTTCCATAGATCCACGAATAAGGAATACAATAAAAATTGAAATGGACATGACTTTGAGGAATTATGATTAGAAATTAAAATAAATCACAAATTCTTATAAAATTATTTATTTATAACATTCATTTTTGTTATCTTCATTTTTAGTTTGTGTAAACTGGATAGACTTTGTGATAGACTTCAGTACTGCTGAAATACCAAAATAAAATAAAAGTCACAATCACCCATATGATTGGCATGACCATGGGTCACTGCAGCCCTCTGGACCTGTGTTTTGTCACTTGTGGATGACAAAACTGCAAGGGAGAAAAGATTTTCAAATTGTGCACATGGTTGGCGTATTCCACTAAAGAAGATAGATGTCCCATGTGCTGAGTGAGTCATACCAGTTTTACTTTTACTGGATTCATATTTTGAGCTTCAGTATATGATACTGTCAGGTAGGCTTTTTTGAAGCAGCAGCAGATAATTTGACACTAGGATTTGTCACCAATCAGCTCCTGTAGGGTGAAGAAATTAAAAGATTAAAGAGTGGGTGTTTTTTTTTGGTTTTATATTTTATTTTTGTTTTATACTTTACTATTTTGTGTAATTTGGTGTTCATTTGGTGACTTTTTTTCATTTTGGGCTCATATTTTGTTTTCTTTGCAACTGAGTCTTTCATACATTTCATCTGATCCTTTCGCTGAAAGTCAGTATTGACAAGATGCTTATCAAAAATATTAAAAGATTTAGGTAGATATATTGACCTCTAAAATAATCTTAAAATCCAAAACAAATTTCTCTATTAAATTTCCTGTCCTCATCCATTTGTGCTGTTATAACCAAACACCTGAGACTGGGTAATTTATGCAGAATGGAAACTTGCTTCTCACAATTCTGGAGGCTGGGAAGTTCAAGATGAGATGTTGACAATTTTAATTATCTAGTGCTACTTCCAAGATGTCACCTTGTTCTTTGTCCTCTGGAGAGGAGGAATACTGTGTCTTCAGATGGCAGAAGGGCAATGAACAAGAGAGCCAAAGATTATTCAAAGCCTCTGAAATAAGGACCTTAATCCCATTCATCATGGAAGAGTGATCCATGTTCCATGCGCCACTTAGAGCTCCATCTCTCAATGCTGTCACTTGGGACATTAAGATTCATCATTTGCATGTGGGAGGGGGCACATCCAAACCATAGTATTTTCCAATGCAATCCCAAATTTAGAACCACAATAACTCAAGTATTTCAGTATCAAGAATTTAAAGTTATTTATATACTCAGGCACTCATAATTAAACAGTGAAATGTGTGCAAGGATGACGAGAGAAGAATTATAATTCATAGCTTGGAGAGTGGTAGCCAATTCCTAATTCTCTGACACTTTCTACAAAACCAGCAGGATTAAAAGCTTTCAGTTATTTTGGGGATAGGTTAATGTTCATAGCACTTACAATAGAGTCTCTTGTTGTTGAAGGGATTTCCGATCACTTGTTAATTCAATACTGAACAAGGGATAGCTTGCAGGAAATATGAAGATGTGTGGGTTATAATAGGAATAGGGTGTGTCTGTCAGAAATATGGTACACTAGTTACAGTCAAATTCTACTAAAATAAAAACATTCATATTACAAATCAGACCACATCAATAGCCTCTTAATCTACTTTGAACATTACTAGAATACATACTAAATGACACAAGAGAATATGTGTAAGTCCATGCATTTGTCTACTTGAAGGCTCAATATTTTGAACATCTAACCAAAATTTTTTTTTTTGGCATTCAAATGTTTAACAATTGTTTTGTTGAAAACTTTACTGGTGTCAAATGCTAAATTCTTAATGCCTACCTCCTTGAGTATTTTACAGGCATCTCAAACTCAGCTTGTCCCAACGTAAATGTTCTTCTCTCAACCTGGCACACTTTTATCCTTTTTTTAGTACTGGGACTTGAACTCAGGGCCTTCAAATTGAGTCACTCCACCAGTCCCTTTTTTATTGTGATGAGTTTTTTCCAGATGAGTCTCGCAGACTATTTGTCTGGGATGGCTTGGAGCTGTGATCCTCCTGCTCTCTACCTCCTCAGTAGTTTGGATTACGGGCATGACCCACCCAGCACCTGGCTTCACTTCTATCTTGAAGACCTTCTCATGCATATTCTTTTAACAATGCACTGTTTCCTGTCTTTCTAATATTGAATCCATCAGGTCAGATTACATGTATTCAAATCCTCTCACAACCCCCAAGACCTATGTAACTTGGGCAACAAGAGCTGATTTCTCACTTCCTCAGTTTCCCCTTAGACAATAAAGTTACAATGAAAGAATCATATATCATAGGGCTGAGGAATCTACTCCAAAAAGGGGTACAAAAGTGACATCACTTCTTAAATCAATAGTGAAACATATTCTTTTGTATTTATTCTGTGATTTCGTCTTCTTTCAAACAAATTCACCTCAGAATTCTATCCATCTAGTCATAGTCCAGTCCACAGCTGATCATGGCCACATGAGTGATCCTAAATGAGATCAGCAGAACCACCCTGCTGTCAAAGTCCAAAGGTGGTCTTTGCTAGAGAGTTTTCAGTGCATAGTTAAACAGCAACAGATAAGCAATACATAAACTTGGAATCCTTAATGGAAAAGTTGAAATTGTTCCTTCTCTTCAAGCAAATTCCTTGAACATTTTGTACAAATTATTTCCTTCATTTTAACAGTTCTTCAAGAGGGAGAACATTTTTATGGCAAGCCACAACTTCTTTTATACCCTTCATCAAGGAAAGGATTGCATTCTGGAATCTGCTTATCTATCTGTCTATCTGTTTATTGACTTAAAAAAGGCTACATAGGTAACGAATTTCCACAAGGAAAAGCAACATCTCTATTATTAAATTACTTTTAATAATTATTATTAAAAATTATTAAATAAGCTTTTTTATTATTAATAATTCATCACATAACTGCATCATAACTTATTTTCATTTTCTTACCTTTTCATATTTATTGTTACTAAAATTTTATTGTATAATTCTAAGAATATATTTAATGTAAATATTTATACATATTTCTTGCCATTTTGAAAATGCAAATATCTAGATAAACAATTATTTACTTAATGAATCTTTTTTAAGCTTTTAGTGAATACTATAAATTATTTTCCATATAGGCATGTAGAATTTATTTATTATTTAATAAATAATATTTATTATTATTATTATAAATAATATTATCTATTTAATTTCTTCACATTACGGTCATTAACTTTTTAAATAACAGATGAATGGCTGATAATAAAAATGGCAATTTAGTTAGTGCTAATACTTTTTTTAGTTTAGCAATATTTTCATAATGTTTTTCTTTTTAAAATAGTTTTATTCTATTATTTTCTTAATGTGGATTAGTTCCTCAACTACTCATTATTTATATTAATTTATTAGAACTTATAACATTTTAAAATTATATAAAATTTTTCTCAATATCTTCCATATGTGAAAAAATCTTTTAATAAATTTTCAATAAAATAGTTAAACAAATACTTATAAGAGGAAGACTTTGCACAATCATATTTATACTTTTATCTATTCTCCTTTCACTGAAATAAATACATAGAATGTTTATGAAGTTAAGTATCATTTGAAATTTCTAAGAAAAACAAGTCTACTTACCCATTTGTAGCCTAGTTTGGAGTACAAAAGGGCTATATGACTAGATTTTCAGAAGAAGAATGGAAATACATTTGGATGGCCTTGCACATCTAAGAGTTCCACCAAATACACCTAAAATGATTTGGAAAGCAGTTGCGTATGTACTGAACACATACAGATTCTGTTCCTGTCACTGTTTCCTAGCCAATATAGCATAACAACTATTACATGTAATTCCATTGAGTTACATATTGAATGCACTCTGAAGATGATATAGGAGAAGACGTACATGGGAAAAATGAAGATAATAAACCATTTTATATAATGGTTTTTAGTTATTGTGCATGTCCTGTAGGGAATTCCCTACAGCTGCCAAAGAACAACAACGCTACTGGGCTGGAGACATGGCTCAAGTGGTAAAGTGCCTGCCTAGCAAGGGCAAGGCTCAGAGTAAGAGGAAGGTGTCCCAAATAATGCATACACATGCAAGTAAGTGAAAAAACAAAAAATAAATAAAGTTAAAAAAAAGAATCATCTTTCATACAAGCATTTTTATTCTTACATTCCTTTCTGGAATCCAGATCAAAATTTCTACAAGAACAAAAAATTAAAACAAAGAAATCTGGTATTCCAGACCCACAAAAAACTTGGCCTCAGCAGCAGGGAATGAGAGTGAATAGGAAGTGACTCTTTTGTGGTGTAATTCTGTTCCCTTCTCAAGAGCAGTCTGTTCTCCCTTCAACTTTTCACCCATCCTTGTGGAGGTCTAAACTGATCTTAAATACTATTCTCTGCTTAAAACTACCACTTAGTTTTGGAAGAAAAATCAGATTCCTATTTCTCAGGCAAAGAAAGAAGGTGATTTCCGGAGGGTAGAAAGTATTATAAAATTTTGGATAAATGATGTTTTTGCCTTTTAGAATTCTCATTACTATAGAAACCTAAAACCACTATTTTTTTTTTTTAAGAATTGTGGCTTAAGTTTAAATATAGTCAATGCCAAACTTTTCCACAGCATTGTGAAAGACTGAGTACATTGGGCTCTTTTTCTTAGCCAGGAATGAAGTTTTCACACTGGAACTGGGCTTTGTAGTGTGGCATAATGGGCAAGTTTGTGATCTGCTGAGTGATGCTCCTTCTCCTTCTGCAGGATAGCCTAACAGCCCTTCAGAGGAGAATTTTGCAGACCTTTTTAAGAGTATAAATGAGTACTCATATAACTTCCCCACAATTTAGTCAATCAATTTAGAATAGAAATGTCAATACCTGTTTTTCGTATGCAGATTTGTCACCTGTATCAAAGTTCTATATCCATAGGATTCATTAATGTTGAAATTATTACTCCAGTATATCCTGATTTATGTGTATTCTTTCCATGCTACGCAGTTCATTAAAAAATGGTGGCTTGAAAATTATTCCCTGTATTTCAGTATAAGCCTTGATGTTTATTTCTTTTACTGTTGTTCTGCATGGTGGTATATTGTACCATTTACAAAGGTTTTTACAATGTATCAAACATATCATACTTGAATTCACCCCTCCACCTCTCCTTTATTCCCTTCTCTGATTCTTGGAACTGTTTCAACATGTATCATTTTTGCATTTACATCCATGTGTGTACATTTTTTGCACTGTATTCTCCCTCCTACCCCCTTTTGCACACACCTTCCCCCTCCCACTGATTCTAACCTTCCCCCTACCACAGGATCTGTTCCGCCCTCTTGTTCCCTGATTTTCTAAAAGAAAAAAGAAAAACATGGCATTTTTGCTTGTTTGAAATAAAGGTTTTCTGTTACATAATTTGTATTCAGGATAAGAAAAAGGAGTTTTAAAGCAGAAAGAGATAAAGCTAAAGTTTAATATATAAAAATAAAGGGTTAATGAAAAATGGACGGTCAAATAATCTTTAATGAGTATGTACCAATTAGAATTCCAAAAAATATCTGTAAAATAACTTTTAAAACAGGAAGTCCCAAAGAGTTTACTTGTTAAAGATAAGTGCTGAAATCAAAGAGATTCTAAATTAGGAGCTTTAAGGTGCTTGCTTTCAATATTTTGCTTGCTTCTTTCATAAACACTGCTTGAAATAACATACCACACATCTCTTTCTCCTTTTGCTCTTTGAGACAAGCTCTGGCTGTGTGACCCAGATGGGCCTCAAACTTGTATTCCTCCTCTCAGCCTCTCAAGTGCTGGGATTATAGGCATATAGCACCACACTAGGCTCCATATATTTTGTTTATGTTAGATTTCTCAGCACTAATTTTCCTTTAAAATAACATGTATATGTAGATTCATTATTTTATGCACTTAAGAATAATTTAAGCCTACAGCCTAAGGTATGGTAACTATTTTAATTTTCTCTTTTCCTGGTCAGTATTAGAAATACCAACACATCAGTAACATTTAATATTGTAGACTATATTCTGAAAAACAATTATCATACCCACATATAGATATTGTATCTTTATATAAAGAACTAATAAACATTCTGATCCCCATGAAATACTTGAATAACTATCCAAGTGCATAACTAAATTAAAAATTATCAGGTTTTAGATATAGCTCAGCATTAACAAGGCTCTGGGTTCAATACCAGCACCAAAGAATTAAAGAATGTATGTGTATGTGTATATACATATGTGCAGATTGTCAAATTAACTCCCAATGAATTATGTCTATTATCAAGTGACCAAGAGATGTTGGAGGGGTTAAGTGAATAATGGGGCACCCTTTGTGAAAATTCTAGAAAGCTATCAAATATTAGTGTGTTGTATTGAACTGAGAAAGTTGGAAAACATAGAAAGAATGTCACCTTTCTTACTGTTTTAACAAATTGATGTACAAATTAAGGTCACACATGTTTATATTCCTATGATAACTGAGATTCTGAATGTTTTTAAGTCCCATCCCACCTTGTCCCGTGATTCTGTATTTTTTTCCTGACTTACCTCATTCTTTCCCAATCTCCATGATGCATACAAAAACTCAAGAGAGCTCAGTCAGCAAAGATGTCAGTCCTCATTACTATAAATTCAAAGAGAATCAACAAGAAAACTTGTTCTGATGAGTTTGAAGGCCATCTGCTACTCTATTGGCTCTTGCTGTCCCAGCTTATCATTGAAACAAGCAACTCCATTAATTCTCGTGTAATAATAGTTGAAATGTTACTTACTATAGGAAGTGTGTGGGGGGATGCACGTGCATGTCCATGTGCCAGTGTGTGCACATGTATGCATGAGTATGTCTGTGCAGTTAAAGAACTCTAAAATAATTTATATATGTGATTTGCTAAGTAATTGGAAATGAGGCAGAAAAGGGGCCAAATTGTGGGTGGTCTTGTAGTCCAGACTAAAAAATGTGGACTTTGCTCTAAGCCACAGAATTTGAATCAAATTGAGCTCATTGTATTCTGGTCTATTGCAATTTAAGAGGGTAACTTATAGGAGAAATACAGAGAGTACTAGTAGAGTTTTACAAGTAATATAAGGAACTCTATCAAGACATCTTTAATCGGAAAACTGGTGACTAGATAGTTGCAATATTCTTTCATAATCTAAAATTTCATAATGTTAAACCATTTGTGATCTTGTTTTAATTCATACAAATAGATCTGAATATCTTCCCCCTCAAAAAACAATTGTTTTGTGTAGATTTTATAAGTACAGTGATGACATTGAACTATATTTAAAATCAAAGTATAATTTAAGTCTATAATTCAACAAGGAGCAACATAAGTCTACGATACAAACATCTTCACACTCTACTCACTCATGGATTTGCCATTGTACCAGTCATTTATTATATTTTATTTAGTTAGGACTTCATTTTCCGATTAAAATGATCAATAAACATGTGTTGTTTAAGGAAGTTAAACAACATGAAGAACTATCTGGGTGATTCAAAGTTCAAGAGATCTTAAGCTGG
Organism: Castor canadensis; assembly: GCF_047511655.1. Classification (NCBI taxonomy): domain Eukaryota; kingdom Metazoa; phylum Chordata; class Mammalia; order Rodentia; family Castoridae; genus Castor; species Castor canadensis. The sequence goes on along the minus strand of NC_133388.1, from coordinate 22,736,993 downwards.
CACACAGTCTGCTTTCTTTACATCATTGTAGAATTTGTGGAGAGGAAAGGAGTCTCCATTCTGTGGCCACATGAATTCACTAACAGAGATCAGTGTTTGTTTTTACCCCAGTTATTGCTAAGATTAAGGTGACCAGCATCATTGGCACTTCCAAGAATCATTAATCTAATGGCATGATTATTTTGAATGATTCTAAAAAAACTCTTATTAGTTCGCCAGATCATGATGTTTGAACATGCTAGTGATCCCTGAATTGCTGGCTGCCTGGACAGAAAGAAAGAAAATCAAAGTGAATTTGTGGTGGTCAATCATATGCAGTATACCAAAGGTCTGAATATTCGGAGTGCAGCGAAGAAAATGAGCATATTCTGTGTGACCAGGCTTCATAAACAACAGATGAAAGCCCTGCTTCTTTGTGTGTTATTTTCATATGTTGTTTCTTCATCACTTAATTCATATGAATTGAAATGAGTACTGCCCCTTCTCCAACCGTCTTCTTTAAAAATCCATAAAATAATGCCTACATAATTCCATTTTCTAAAGATTATTGATGATTAATTTGGGAAGTAAACTTTACTGGATTGAGGGAAGCACAGAGAAGTGGCAAAGCCTTACTTCTCAGTATGTCTATGAGGGTATTTCTAGACAAGATTGGCATGCATGGGTCTGCAAATTGAGTAGCGAAGACTTGCCCTCCATATGGGCTCCATTACCTAATAGGCAAGAGGTCCAGATGGATCAGAAAGTAGAAGGGGTAATTCTCAGGCTCACTCTCTTCTCTGGTACATTTGTTTAGTTCCTTCTGCTGCCCTTGCCCTTAGGCTCCAGGTCTTTAAGTCTTTGAATTCCAGGTCTTCTGTCAGTAACTCTGCTAGTCTCTTGGTCCTTTGGCCTCATATTTGGGCAGCACCAGCAGCTTCCCTGGTTCTATACCACTGAGCCATGGTATTGACTTCTCTGGCTCTCCTGCTTGACATGTGGTAGAATCTTCAGTCTGTGATTGTATGAGCTAGTCACTTAATAAATTCACTCACATATGAACATCATATTAGTTCTGTTTCTTCAGCAATCCTGACTAGTACAAGATTATTGTCAAATCAAAGTGCCAAGGTTTAAAAAATAAGTAAATAATGAAAAGAAATGACAATCATTGCTTGTAGATTTCACCTCCTCACTTTTTAAAGATGTGACTATGACTTTAGGTAATTGTCAATGTTTATTTCTCTTACTGAAAAAAAATACTATTTTGAGAGCTATTACTTTTTTATCCATGCAGTATTGCAAGAGAAGATTATATTTAAATAGACTCAATTTGTTGTTGGGTGAAATGATTAGCAAGCCCTGGGAAAATAAATTGTCAAGTAATAAGAACTTGTCTATTTCCCATGGTGCGTGGGTTTACTTTCTGACTCTCTGAGATTACTGCAATTACAAAGTCACTTAATCAAAATGAGAATCACTTTGCATGCTCCTGTTTCCAAAAAGGCAAACATAGTGTACAGGGAAAGCATTGCTTTTAGCATTTCAAATTAAATTTACCGTGAAGTTGTAATATGATTTCCCTCAAGTTCTTTTAAATTGATATTTAGTATTCTGTATGTGGTGTTAAAATTTGGTTGTAATATAAGCTTATGAAAAGATAACAGGAAAAATAGAAAAAATAGAAATGAAGTGTTTGGCAATCAACTGTGCTCTCGCCCTCTTCTCTGAGCATGAACTGTGTGAGAACACAAGAAGCAATGGCAATCAGCTGCTAAAAGAAGTTCTCTTCACCTCCATGACAATATATGGCTTGATCATGGTTTGAAAGCAACAAGCCTCTCAGCATTTGGCCAATTGAAAGACACATTAGTATGTAAAATAAAGAAATGAGCTCTTTCGTCTGTCATCTGGAAACCAGCAGAGTCACTGTTAGCTACAACAAAGGGTCTTGATGGGTAGATTTCTTCTGTTCATAGATTCTACTTGTTGCTTGAATTAATTGAGCTAGAAACAAATTTTCAACCTTTACATGTTTGATATAAATTATTTTAATTAAAATACAATGATCCTCGTATTTTCGTAATGCCATGCTAACATTTTAGTAGTGGGAATAATGAAAAGGTTGCCTAATATGTTTGGATACTTGCTAACACATGTGACTATTATAATATGTTTTGAGATAAGGTGAGATGGGAGTTAGATCACTAAAGAGAAACTCAGTACTAGGTTAAATGTATGAAACACATGGCACAAAGGGCTTTGCCATTCTATTTATATTTAACCAGGGTGAGGCAAGACAGAAGGAGGTGCACGTTATTTTTCTTTCTACCAGTGACCCTACCAGCTAAATGAACATAAATTTGATTTAAAAGCATGGTGGCTTCTCAGATGTGTGTCCTACAGAGTCTATCTTAGGCTTTCTACTGTGTTGCTGTTACTTGGTTTGACGTTTTTTAAATTCCTTACGTAATTTACATGCTAAACGTGCCCCTTTGTCCATGAGTTTACTGAATTTACCTTTATATCTCTAAGACCTGGCATGATTAATAGAACATAAGAAGCAATAACTATATTTCTATTGTTTTGTTTTGAAAGGCAAAATCAATATTACATTCACATTCCTATTGGTAAGAACAGATCTCTTGTTTATGTATAAATATTACAACACATGCTAAAGACTGGAATCTTCTTTCTCTGAATAAGTTTGTGAACAAAAAGACAGAGAAACACAGAAAGACAGAGAAAAAAGAAAGAGAGAGAGAGAGCAGTGAGGATTTGTTTGCTTTTTATTTTTGATGAATCTACCTTTTTTCTTTCTTTTTTTTTTGACTGTTGGGGTTGTTTAACTCATGTCCTACTTCTTGTTAGGCAGGGGCTCAATGATTTGAACCATGTCCCCAGCCTCTTTTACTTCAGTTATTTTTGAGATAGAGTCTTGATTGATGCCCAGGCATCAATCAAGATGCCAGGACCACTTGCCACCTAGTTATGCACCCAGAATAACTGTGACAATAAGCACATGTCATCACACCCACAAGACCCCAGTCTTGTAAGCTTTTCACCTGGGCTGACCTCAAAACTGGATCCTCCATCCCTGAAGAAGCTAGGATTACCACTGCACCCAGGAAACCTGCTTTAATAAACTAACAAATTCTTATTTTTATAATTTTACTTCTTTTTAAAAAAATGTTTTAATATGGAACACTTCACAAATTTGGATGTCATTCTTATACAGGGGATAGGCTAATCTCTGTATTGTTCCAATTCTAGTATATAGGCTGCCAAATTGAGTACTATTTCTTTCACTTCTTTACTCTTTTCTACAACTTTTATTTTTACAAAATGAATTAATTCTACTGAAGCAAAGGGGCAGAAATGGAAATTTGAGCAGAAATATATGGACATTAAAAAAAATCACCATTTTTCTTCTCTCTCTCTCTCTCTCACACACACACACACACACACACACACACACACACTTTATGCTACAGTTAAAGCATGGCAAACATTTTCCTGGCCTTATCTTCATAGGAAATTACTTATATAGGTAGGGGTCTGGTTGGGGGAATGGGTTTTAGTGTTCATGACATCTGCTACAGCCTCGTTTTGTAATTTTAAGCATATTATTTAACCTCTTCGTGTTTGTTTTTTCATCTGTGAAATTTGTATAATAATGCTAATTTATAGGGCTGTTAACTATGATAATGAAATGTTGTGGCTAAGGTGTGTGTTCTGTGTATGGAACACAGCTGCTCAATAACTTTAACAATTACTTTTTCATGAATCATCTATGATAATGAGGGGGTATTTTACTTATGGTTTCATTGTGAGAGTGTTTTCATAGACATGCTCTAACGGGCTTTAAATTTTACAATGAATTACTGTCAGAGTCAATAAAGTTGCAGCCTGTTGCACTTTATCTTTTATGAGTTTGTGATGAATGAGAAGTAGCAGCGTGACATTATAAAAGCTGCGTTGCAATGAGAGAAAAGCGAACCAAGTTTAAAATCTCTTGTCTGACACCCTTTCACGGTATGAACTTGAACCTCTCACCTGGTGTTTCTGGGTGAGTTACTTCGCCTTGTAAAGAAGAAACGCATGATCTCACTCAGGAGAAGGCAGAAATCTGGGCCAAACACGTGATATTTTCCAGTCCTTCGAAGATCTGAAGTTCATAATACTGTGAATAGCTTTTTCATTTATTTCTCTTACTCTCTTTTTTTTTAAGCTGAAGTCACCATGGACTAAGTGGAGAGAAGCTAAACCGGCATTGCTAAGTGGAACTCTCTGTAATGAAGGAAATGTTCTATATCAATAATCAATATGGTAGCCACTAGTCACAAGTGGATGACTAATGAGTACTTGACATGCTGCTTTCTTGACTAAGGAACTGTGTTTTCTTATTTTATGTTAAATAATTTATATTTGAATACAAAAAAAAACCACATACATGTAGCTGGTGACAATATTATAGGATAGAACAGGTAAGAAAACTTTGAGAAAAATAATACAAAAACATAAAACAAAAAATAAATAGAAAGATATCAAGTCAAATATATCCCATAGGCCCAGTTACTGCTTTAAAATAAAATTGGAAGACTATTAGAAGAACTTATTCCTATTTTGAAATACAACATACATGACCTCATGAAAACAAATATGTGTTTGGGAAGGAAATGCATTCATATGCCATGTAACATTGCCATGAGCAGCAATAACTTGCCTTAGTTAATTAATGAATTATAATTGAAAAATAAAAATTTTATCAAATATTTGCTCAAGTACCACTTACTGTTTTAAAATATGTACACATAGTGGAATAGTTAATTGAGTTAATTAGCATACATTACCTCACAGACATCATTATTAGTGAGACACTTAAAAGCTACACTAAACAATTTTCAAGAACATGGTATTATACTCACTATGTTGTATAAGAACTTATTTTTTAAAAATTAGCTTCTTATAAATTTTTTTCCTTTACTTTAAAAAGGAATGTTTCTGATGAAAAGCTGATGGTTTGTTTTCCCACACTATCTCATCTCAATTCCCTTTTGTCTCTAGAATACCAAAGAGTGGGAGAAGAAAGGGAAATATGAAGATATTTTTGGAGTAAATTTTGGAAATTTGCCACCTATGTAGCCCCAGTCTTTGACACTACACAAAACAAAAATTATTTTACATTTCAGTACTCTATGTAAGGAACTAAAGGAAAAGTAGATGACTTTTTAGTAATTTGGAAATAGTGAAGAATCAAGAATATTGTGGTAAATATCTTAATATTTTAATAGTTTTATCTACTTAAAATATTTACTAATCAATAGTTAAATATTTAGTTTAAAAACTGAGTGACAAATCTGAGATTTACTTTGGCTCAAAAATTTTGCTTTTCCTATAACTGTTTATTTACAAAATAATCATTTCACAGTGTTTTAAAGTTCTGAAACTTCTCTATAAGCACATGTCACTTGGCTCTGATAGTGAGCTATTCCTATGGTATAGGTATCAAAGTGATATTGGTTTGCTTTTGTGTTATTATAAGATAATGAAAGTGAACTTATTTAAGTTACTCCAAATGGCACATAATTAAGAGTTTGAGAATAAGAACTCTAAGTGTTGTGTGTTTGCCCCTAAACTCTTCCTTTCTCTACCTTACTTGTAGTACTGATTCTGTGTTTTTTCACAGAAACTGAAAAGAATTCTGCTCTCTGGTCTAATGCATGCTTTTGTTAGTTGTGTAATACTTTGCACCAGAGAAATTCTCCTTTTGCAACCTTGCAAAGAATAAATGCCAACCCTAACATGTGATTTACGATCCTGAGACTCATTCCCCTTCTAGCTGCTTTGTGATTCATATTTGTTTTAGTGTTGTTTGGCTTTATTTTGATTTGATTTGTTTTCCTCCTTTTCCCTCCAACAGAAATTGATTAGAAAGGGCCTATACAAGGCAGATCTTATTTGAAGCTGTATAAGAAAATGCAATTTCCAGCATAGATCTCTCTGAGATGTCCTTTCAACATAGAACCTCCAGGAATGTCTGCTGAGCAGAGAAGAGGGCAGCTTTTATTGACAGTTTATTGGGAATGGGGATTAAGCTTATATAACTGTGTGCCCTACAGAGGTGTAGAAAAACTGTAGCATGATGTAATGGTAAGCACTTGATGTTTTATTCAGATTTTTTCCTTGTAAAAGGAGAAATACTTACTGTAAAGTCATTTCAAACAGATGTTCTTAACTCCAGCACTGGTACTGCTTAAATTTAGAGAATGGTAGGTCTTTGAACATTCTTCCCAGGGTGCCTCATTCAGGAGTCTTGACTTTATGTGCCATATTTATGTTCACATTACAATGAGACTATTTATAAGTTTTGATATTACTCACAGGGTCACAAAGTTAGAGCAAATTTAATATATTAAGTTTCCCTTGAATTACCCATTTTCCTCAATTTTTCTTCCTTCTAAATAGTAGACAATGCAATTACGAGAAAAAATAAAATCATAAAATGTGAAAAGGTTAAAAATTAGCAGGAAGAACTATTCACCATTTCCAGGATATGAAATGCAATTGTATAAATGAATATACATATACATGTTCAAATATATATTAAAAGCAGTCACACATAATTTACTTAGTTTAACAATTGACAGCACAAACACAAAAATACAAAAACATTTAAGGAAGAAAAACTACTACAAAAGAATCTACTGATCCTTTGAGTACAAAAAAAGTGCTTTTGCTATTATATTAAGCTTTGTGGTAAAAAGAATGTTTTGATTTGAATTAATGCAAAGTCAGAGCTGAGAGAAGAATTAACAACATGGCTATTGATTAGCTAGTTGTTGATTTCAGATGCTGTAGAAAAAAATACATTCAGGTAGAAACATACTTAAAATGAAGTTATTCGTACTATATTGCTGGGCCTATACTGTGAAAGTACAAAATGACAGTTACATTGCAAGGTAGTGGAGTGAGATGTCTGGGAGCAAGGACAAGGTGTTTGATTTCTATGAGAGCCATTTAGACACGAGTAGAGTACTAAATACAGATGCACAGCAACTGGGCGTGGGGAGGAAGAAAAGTGGACCTGTAAGTACTCACATTTTTTGTACTTGTGGAGAAAGGAGTAGATTGTCTCACTCCACACCACTTTAACTGAAGATCTCCCATATATTCTCGACAAGGAAGGGCAGATATCTTACAACCAACCCTCTGGACTAACCAAGGATTTCTGGGAAAACTTTTTCCTCCTAAGACAACACCCACTCTTCCCCTCCTTTCTGTGTGGATCAGTCATGATGACTGGATTTATACCAGCATGAATAAAAAGATCAAGAAGGAGTTTGAAAGGACAAAGTTCTTGAGTCCTTCAGCCAGTAGACCATAGCTGACCCCAGCACACTTCAGACCTTCATCCTCCAGAGAAATAGTAAACCACTAATTACTGAAGCTGTGTTATCAAAGGTTCTATACCTGAAATCAAATATAATCTCTGACATAGTTATGGGAGCAGTCTCAAAGGGAAGAGAGGGGAAGCAAGGGAAGAAAAGAAAGAAAGGTTTGTGTCATATAACCCTCAGAAAGAAGATAGCTTCGTGTCATGAAGTCTCCATAAGACCTGTGGTAGTAGACTGATTTCATTCCTATTCCACTGGTGACAAAATGAAACTCTATCTGGTTAAAAATTATATCTGTGTCAAACACATAAAATACTGTAATAGCTTGTCCATCTAATCCAAAGTTCATGTTGCCAACTACTCTTCCAAATTGACTTTCACTCAAAGTGAAAGGAGCACAAAAGTAAGTCCACAACATGAAAAGGATGTAAACTGGAAGTAGACTGCAGGACTCAGCAAAGAAGATAGTTTGCCGTACTACCTTCTAAACCCGTAGGCAAGAGAACATCTAGCAAGTTCTTCAAAGGATACTCCCGTGGACAATGAAAAGAATATTTCTTTAATGATTAAAAGAAGGCTCCCACAGTGAGAACTAATAAAAGACAATGAACACAGTGGGGAGACCTTGAACAATCAGGGCCCAAGGTCAATAGTCTGATGATAGCAACATTATCAGGAGCTTCTAATATGTAACAAACCCCAAAAAAACTAGAAAAACACTGTCCAAAGGAACTTTGTGTACAAAAGATATTGTTCTGCATCTGTGCTCTCTAACTCAAAGTCAACTAGTCACATCCATATCTGAAAAGTGGCTAGTACAATTGAGAAACTGAATTTATTGTTAAATTTAAATACTTACATGTGTCTCGTGGCCACTGGATTGGGCAGCACAGACCAGAGCAGTACGATTACAGACAGAGGCATTGTACAGACTCGCCTCAGATTCACTTCAGATCATAAAAGAACACAGATCTCAAAATATAGGCCATCAAACTTTTAAGGATCATGTCAGGAATTGAGTTGAGGTTGGATAATGTAGGGAAAGCTGCAAACTCAGGTGCTTTTATTACATGACTGAGAACAAAGAAAATTATCATTCTTTCTTATCAGAATGCTTGCCTGATATATATATTCTCCTTCATATGTTTTCCAGCTCACTTTCCTCATGCTTTTTATGTCTCTCTCATATCAGAAACAACAAATATAACCTATAATAAAACCAGAAATACTCCCTCACATTCCCATAGCTCTCCAGCTCCTTCTTCATCTACCCCTTCCCTCACATTACCAAATTTCTTAAAAGACAGATGCATAAAAAGGATTTTCAAATCTTTGTCCTTTATTCATTATCATCCCACTGATCAGGGTCATCTTCCCAAAAATATGCTCATTCCAATAAAACATATCAATAATACCCCTAAATTCCAATCTTGAAAGAATTGTGTGTCAGCATTTGCCCATGTTAAACACTCTGGGAAAAATCTCTCCTCTGTTGGTTCACAGAACATCATTCTCTGTAGGTCTTTTCCTCCTTCTCTGTCTCTGTATTTCATACTGTTTTTTCTAGCTCATTTTTCTACTTTTCAATGTTGGGGCTATCTAAGGCTCTTTGCAAACTTCCTGTCTTCTCCCTCAAATACCTGTAATGCATTATAAAAGTCTCTATCAATACTAATTCTTACTTAATTTAGTGTCAAATATTTTAAAAGTATTAATTTCTTCAATAGTCACAACAATGCTGTAAGGGAGATACTGCTATTGCCTGTATTTTACAGACGAGAACATAAGGCTCAGAGACTATAAATAATTTGCTCAAGGTTAAACAGTTTGGTAAATTATGCAGTTGGAAACTTAATTCAAACACTGAAGCTCTAGGATCTAAATTTGAACCTTCAGATTCTATTCTATACATTATGATTCTAATTATCACTAATTTTCTTTCTACAGTTATATTTTGAGCATGTAAACTGGCCCATTCATATGCATGCTGATAACCCAATACCCAGTTTAAACCCTTCTTTTGAGCTCCAGTCTACTGATTCCATATGTGGTTTTTTCCAATGTTTTTTCAAACTGAGCAGAGACAAAATTAAGCTAGTTATTTCCTAGCCCTATGTCCTATATCATATGATAAGTAACTCCAACCACCTGAGAGCCCAAAATGATCATACTCTTTTTTTTTTTTTTTTTTTGGTGATGCTAAGGTGTGAAACTCAAGGTCTCACATTTACTAAGCAGCCTCTCTACCACTTGAGCAACTCCAACAGCCTTGGGTGATTATTTTGCACTGTCATTTCACATCCGACACTGTCTCCCCTTCTGCATTCTATTTGTTTTTGTCATAGTTCAGGGCTACATCAGTTCTCATCAGAATCAGTCTACCACCCTCCTGTCTGACCAATCTTTCTCAAGTACCCCCAACACCCCCAGCCCAGCCTTAAAACTATCGCTAGACTCATGTTTCTAAGGTGATGAACAGATTGACTCTTTTTTATATTTAAAAGTGTTTTAAAACCTCCCTTTGCACAATTTCTAAGCTCCCAATAGCTTGAGCATGCAGATGAACTTCAAACTTTAGCCCTTGTCTCCCTGTCCAGCCTATCTCTTGGCTAACACCTGAGTGTGGTCCCTTGAGCTTCCCCTTTGACCTCCCTAAGCACCGTTCCTCTGCAGTCTTTCTTATCTAGGAACTTGATGTTCCTCTGCCTAGAAGCACATTGCCTCTCACATACCATACTTGCCTTACCCAGGAATTCCTGGGACTTCCTCTTCTGTACTCCCCTCTTACCATGTATTTAAGAAATGTAGCTTTTATATTTCAATTATACAGTTCTGCTTCCTCTCCACTATTTAGCTGGACAGACTGTGTGGCAACATTTTTTTTCCTTTGCATAGCACCGTGTTGCCTAGATCCTAAGTAAATGTTTAATGCAAGGATGAATGCATGCTATTATCCTCTCTCAAAGGTATAAAATCCCTTTGGTTCAAAACACATAGGAGTGGAATCTCTGGGAATCGCCCTCCTCATTTCTGCCCTCTGTCAGTCCTGACACTCTTCTCTCTAGGTGTACATGTTATTACATCTTGAGGAGAGAAATGCCACCCTGGAGACTATTTCCCTTTGGTACAATGCCCTTGGCAAGTCTGGAGAAGAAGGGTGGGGTCTGGGGAGAGGAAGGACCACACAGAAACAGGAACACTCAAAGATTTTCATTCCTGCTTCATCCTCTACTGCACCCACTTCAAGAATGTCCTTATGTCTGGCAGGAGACTCTGCAACCATTATTAGTAAACACGTGGAAGCTCCAGAAAATGTATGATCTTTTGTAAAAAATGAAGTCTGTGTTTTCTAAAAGCAGAGTGAGAATTGAGAAGTTATTTTCTATACTTAAGAAGAATATGGCACGGGAAAGGTGGGGACTGTGTTGCTTTTCCACCGATAATGCGAAAAAATTAAGAGCACATTTTATTATAAAAGCATTTTCTAGCTATATGAACCAGGAAAGTAAAGTATATGGTAATCTTTCAAATTGGTGCTCTTCTCATCACTGAGCAGCGCCTATTCCCAAAGAATGCCCTTTTTGTGTGGACCATGTACACATGGAGCCTATTTAATAAAGCTAACACTACCATGGAAAATAGCAACAGAGTTACTATCACACTGTGATTCCTATTTACCAGTTGTTCTTCTAAATGCTTTATCAGTATTAGCCCATGATTCCATAAACTAAACATTAATGTATAATGTTTTCAAGTAAATGATTTAGGTGATTTTTAGAGCTTGTTATTCTGTGGACGGCAAAACTACTACCTGGAATAATTAAGAAACTTCCTCAAATTCTAGAGAGAATGAGCATGAATAGCAAATTTCCAGAGAATCCAACTTGCCTCATGAGACATGAAAGAGCTCTGTGAGTGAGGGTTTTAGGGCTGAACAAGCTGTTTTACCTTCCAGAGTTCCCATCAAGTACTGAATCTCAGTCAGGTGTGGTTGGTTCACACTTATAATCTTAGCAACTTTGAAGGCTGAGTTTGGGAGGATTGAGATTCAAGGCCAGCCCGGGTAAATAGTTCATGAGACTCTACCTCCAAAACAACCAGAGCAAAAGTGTATTGGAAGTGTGGTTCAAGCAGTAGAGTGCCTGCTTTGCAAGCATGAAGCTCTGAGTTCGAACTCCAGTCCAATCCCACCAATCCATAAATAAATAGTAAATAAAAATTTTAAAAACATGCTGAATTCCAATTCCTTAGTCTGTAGACACATTTTTTTTTTTTTGGCAGTACTAGGGTTGAACTCAGAGCCTTATCCTTCTTAGGCAGGAGCCCTACCACTTTGAGTCATACCACCAGCATTTGTTTTGCTTTGGTTGTTTTTGAGACAGAGTCTCTCTTTCTGGCCAGGCTGGCCTGGACTGCAATCCTCTTATCTTTGCTTCCCTGAAAAACTGGGATGACACTGATGTACCACTGCAAACAACCATTGATTGATATGGAGGCTTGTGAATTTTTTGCCAGGTCTGGGCTGGGCAAAAGTATGAGACCCTATCTGAAAAGCAAACTAAAGCAAAAGGTTTAGGAGTGTGGTTCAAATGGTAGAGTGTTGCTTGCCTAGAAAGAGTGAAGAAAAATATATACATAATTTATTCACAAGTGTAAATCATCCCTTAAACAGGCCTATATTAAATCCCAATTTCCCATATGATCACCACATACACAGGCAACATATCATTTGGCCTTTGCTAAACTCTGAAAAAAAAAAAAAGTGAGTCCATGTAGTCATCCATAAATCAGTCACAAAGCTGACACAGTGTAGCTGGCACTTCAGTAAGGTGTAGGCAGAGATGTACTTAATAAAGGAGCCTCTGTCTCCACCTTTTTTTTTTTGCCCTTTGCAGAACTATATTTTCCATTGATTGTAGTTCTTTCTTTCTGCTTATTTTCTATCACTCTTAAATAACAAGGTTGCTTTTCTTTGGCTTGTTTTTGTGAGAAGCAGCACAAGCTGTAATTACCTCTAAGAAATGGAAGAGAAAATGATTAAGACTTGAGAAGTCATCGGCATCAGAATAGAAAGTTAAGGACATTTGACATAATTACATATGTCAAATGGCTAACTGAGAATATTAGACATGTGTGGAGAAACCTAAAACCACCTGAAGAATAACAAAGGACACTATGATCACACATGACCCACCTGGTCTTTCTAGGGATAAGAGTTTACAATACAGCCCAGTTCCTACTTGGAAAATCAAGCCATACCTGATGTGTGAGATTATCCTGGAGAAAAGAGAAAAAATAATGTCCTTATCACTACACAGACTAGATCTATGTTATTAGGTCCAGAAACTAGTTGTAACTTAACTGAGAAAATGAGCGTGTTTTCTTTTTAAAAAATTTATTAGAGAGTCAAGGGTTACACTTTGAGAAATGTGACCATGCTCCAAATATACAAGCTGAAAGAAGTCATGGAAATTTGAGAAAGTAAGAGCAGTTGCAGGAATGAGCACTGGAAATAGGGTAAAACGAAATTAAATTGTTCCTCCAAGTTGTTTGCTTGTTTCTTGTATATAATGGGCTTGCAAAGGATAGATAAATGCTTGTATGGGCTGTGGCAATGCAGTGTGGAAGACTGAGGCCCACAAGAAGGCTGGACATTAGGAGTAAAGTAGGATTGGAAAGAGAGATGCTCCTAAGGGAAGAGGAGACAAAGCCGTATATTATAGAGTTTCAAAGTCAATTAAATATTTGGGTTTTAAATTCACATGAAACAAATGAAATGTCAGAGTTCTGCTGCCTGATCAGCTTGGTAGCCTCGAATCTAATGTGGGCAAGCATTATATACTCTGCATTCAATTATTGCTTAAAAGTCACTTTGCCTCTCAAAACAAACATGACTTTTCACAGAGATCCAGAAGGCAGAGAGCAAAGGTCCCTGTATTCCATCTGACAGCATACTAGATGTTCTGCTCTACGGTTTCCCTCTACCAAACAGAAAAGCAGTTGCATCAGTGCCATCCAAAATCTGGAGTACTTTCCAATTAGAAGTCTCCGAAAAATTATGCCAAAAAAACTCATTTATTTTCAATGTAAATAGAAAAATTCAGTTAACTTTCATTTGTTTAAGTTAGAATCTGAATCATCTCATGAGATTCACATGAGAATGTAGATATAGTAAAGGAACATTTTTCAGGTATGGGAAATGAGAACAATGGAAGAGGCAATGGGGTAAAGGAGAAAGAAGAGAAGGAAAACAAAGAATGAAAAGAGAGGGAAAAGATGAAGCGGAAGGAGGAGAAGACTATGAGCAAATTTCTTCCCTTTGCAAAGATATTTTACATACATTATCAAATTTGGCCTCTCAGGTCCCCTGCAAAGTAAGTTCGACAATTATACCCATTTTAGAGAGAAGGAAAGTAAGGCCTTAAAAGTTATATAAGCTGCACAAAGTTGCCCAGTTAGCAAAACTAGATCCAGGCCTTCCACCCTGTCAGCCATCATCAAATTTTGTGTCTGCAAATAAGCTTAAAGACAGAATGGGGAAAATGATTTCCATCTACGGCATATCTATCTAACATAGTCATGTTATTGACAAGCATTGAGCTACTAGTGCACCCAGTGAAATGGGTTCCTTAGGAGGAGTTCAGTTTGGAAAATTAAATTTAGTTTGGAAAACTAAATTTTGGTGAACTACAGTTATTCTATACATATCAATAGAATGAAATATAATTTTAGAAATACCCTCTTTCCTCACATCAATTGTCTATAAAAAGGTGATGCAATCATATGAATTCTAATATAAGAAGATGAGAAATATGTAGGCTCTTTAAGAAGTAAGAAAAGGAAGGAAGAAATTTTTAGGAGGGGAAATGCCATGTAGTAGATGAAACTGAAAACAGAATGGACTGAATTTCCAATGGCTTCCTAGACAGGAGTCTCTGTTTCCTACTATTTAAGAATGATTAATGAATTGACCTCCCGTGTGCCACTTTAAAAATACACCAAATGTGCTTGGTTTGGCAGACTAGTAGAGGAAGAACTATTCACACACAACAAAAAAGGCTGCTGTTTGCCAGTAGCTATTAACTTATGGCTATATCAACACTTGTACTGTTAACAATAATCTTATCCAAGAGTCTATTCTTGCAGAACCTTGGGGGTTGAAGAAATATTTTATTGGCAGAATCCCTAAGCCTACAAATAGCAATATGTTTTGATAGAATCAAGCCACAGAATTCTCACCTAGTCTTGAGTTTATTCTCTTAGAAGATCTTCTGAGGCTGGAAATAAAAAATGTACCCCTCCCTCATCCTTCTGCAAAGAAACAGGCTTCACACTCAAACTCTGATGTTCCAACTTCCTTTCAATTTTCAGCTCCTTCAGTTCCCCTAAATGTGTATTCTCTAAGCTTCTGAACCCAAACCTCCCACAGTGATATATTCTTTAACCCATGCACAAAAGAATATTTTGTGGTCACAAGATTACATCTCTTGTGTGATCAAATGCCTCCTCTTATTGTCATATGCTTGCTTTTAGTTTGGGGAGGAATGCTAAACCTCTACTTAAACTGAGAGTATTTGTATCTTGAACAAATGCCCACAGCTAGAAAAGATGAAAATTGTATGTAGTGAGAAAATAAATGTGAAATAGAAAGTGGAAACAGTAGCCCAAAGCACAGGCAGAAAAGGTCTACTAGGAATAAATCATTTCTGTCCATTGGGTCCAGAAGGGAGTACAAAGACAAAAATATGAGTATTATGAACAAGCAATAGTGGGTCCTGGACAATAACTTTGACATGAGCCAAGCTAATAGTTGACTCTACCTTGTGATCTACCGCTATACTACAATTCTAAGTTCTACTTCTTGGGACTTTTGTGTGTTCTGTCCCACACATTTATTGAACAAATATCTATTTGTCTTTATAATTGGCTGAGAACTCTGTTAGAGTATGTTAGAAATTGTCCCACAATATAGAATGGGACAAGTTCCCTGATTTTATTGTATACAATGAGAGGACAATGCTAATGGTATGATGGGACCAAACCAAAGTCAGGAGGCACTTCACACAGATGTGGCAGGCAGGAGAGGGTGAGATACTTCCTCTGTACTTTAAAAGATGAGATGAAGTTAAAGGAAATACATGAGAAATGGAAATAGAGCATATAAGATCAAATCACAAGAGATGCTCAATAAAATATTAGTTGCTCAATACACTAGAAACCAAGCTGCATGGGTTAGCAGTAAGGACCCACCTAATCATGCAGTGTGATAAAATGAAAAGATTCTGAGAAGGAAAGAAGAAAGTTTTAGATTCAAGTAGGGATTTCACCATTTTTTAGCTATCTGATCTTGGCAGATTACTTCTACTTCATTATTCATTCAGCAAATATTTGTTGCAAATATGTTTCATGCCAGTGTTAACTCTATTGGCATAGTTACAAGTAGAAAAGAATATTAATGAGATAATATGAGAAAGACTTATGAGTCCCTCCACAAAAATGGTGGGCAACTGTATTATAAACTGTAGTCCCCAACAGTGTGGCTGATGCCACCATCTTTGCCCTTACAGAGATTTGGTGGCAGTGACTACATGACCTAGCATGACAATGGCAGATAATTATCTCCTAGGAGGCCTGCCTGCATGACCCCACTGTCATCTGAATGTAGCTGTTACGAGTGGTTATGTCAAAGAGAAAAGGACATGCAAGTTCAGGGTAACAGTGTTAGCAGTGTTAACAGTATGGTTCTTGTTCTGCAACAATAATTGGCCCAACAAAAATTATTTAATTTCCACATCTGCTTGTTTGCTTTTCTACTTGTCCAGTAAATGGATTGCATATGATGGTCTTTAAGATTAATTCAGCTTATAATGACTTGGTTCATCACAGGCAAACACATGACTCCACTTTGGTTCAAGAGATAAACTTTTTCTGAAAATTGAATATTTATTCAACATGAAGCTAGATATTCAGAGGATGAAATGACCTGCAAAGGTGTAATCCATTCCTAGAGAAGCTTAAAATCCGATGAGAACAATAGCTTGTCCATGAAAGAAATATAATCAGTTAAGTCTATGGCTACTTACATAAACAAAAAGAGTGATAAATCACATAAGGAAATCAGGAAAAAATTTCCAAATGTAACATTTAAGTTGGATATTAAATGAAAAGTAAAAATATACCACTCAAATAAAAAAAAAACATCAATAGTACACGCTCAGTTGATAGAACTTCATTAGTAAAATGTTTGTTGAAAGGTTAGCAATTGCTAAAATTTCTTGAGTATTTACCAAGTGCTAAAAAGTTTCACATGTGCTCACTATTTAAAAATTCTTTTGACAATCATATGAGATAGGCACTAGTATTCCCACTTTTCAAATAAAATATCCAAGGCAGAGGAGGGTGAGGTAGTTTGTCCAAGATATTAGAGCTAAAAAGGTAAAAACTTAATTTGACATCAGACAGTGAGTCTACTGTGCAGTTCTCTAAACCCCTAGTTCCTACATGTTCTGGGAGCAGGAAGCAATCTGATATCACATAATGTGGGGACTAGAGGAAGAAAAAATGAAAGGAGAATGAACCCAGTTTATAAGAGTCTTGAATACTCTTCTAAGAAACATGAGCACCAGCCTACAGATGAGGAAGTGGGTTGGGTATAAGAGAAACTGCTGGATGATCCATACACAGTGCTCTCACTGTTAAACATGTATGGGACAAAAAAAGAGTGATGGGGACGATAGGAGCAGGGAGAAGCTGCATTTAGTGGGCTACACAGGGGCAGAAAATCAGTTGAACAAGAGAAACATTAACCAACAGTTGTCAGTTGCTCTTCTTTTTTTTTCAAGAAAAGTAGTAAATACTATGCTAATTCCATAAATTATTAAATATTGACTGATTTTTTAAAAAGAAAAAACTAAAACCATGGGCCAAATAAAATATTCCCATTGGCACCTAGATTGTGATTGGGGTACATAGGTGCTTTAAAGTCATTGACTTTTAATTTGTTTAAACCTGGCAAGTAATATAAGCATATTAGTGTTTCTGGAAAAAAAATTCAGTAGTATTGTGAAAAATTGAATGGAGAGGTGAAGGGCAAATTAGAAGATTATCGTGGTATGAAAAAATAAATAACAAAAGCTTGGGTTAGAGGAAGGGAAAGCAAGGGTTTTCAGAGTATCATTAAATCTGACTGGTGACAAAAAAGAAGGTGTCAAGGATAATCCAGGGCTGCCCCGCCTTGTTGATCAGAAGGAAAGTAATCTACTGCCAGAGACAGGGAGCATAAAAGAAAAGCACATTTCTGGAAGGAATGAGTGAGTTGGATTTGAGAAATGCTGAAATAGGGTTTAGGAAGCATTCAAATGGCACCCAGCTCTTCACTGCAAAGAATAATTCACTCACTAAGTCACATAGAATTCACTGATCATAATCTCTTCCTTGAAACCACTAAGAATTGCTAAAAACTGTTCATGTTGGTGAGATTTAAGCACAAAATCAATTGGCAGTAGAATTAATAACAATAGAATTGCAAACAGGACTCTTTTTCAAAAACTTTCTCATTGTTACTGTAAGTTTTGAGTATAATCTTCTGCATCTTTGTAGTCTTTTGGTGGAGAATTGTCTCCAATGTTGTGGACAGCAAACCTACCAAAAGGAAAGTGTACAAGGTAATGAATAAGTATGTTTGAAAATCAACTTTGAAACTTTACTTTTAGTTCAGCATTACTTCTCTTATAGGTATGCAATCAGTTTCCTGGGAATTTCAGCTATTTAATGATTGTAATGTACATTTAGTCAGTCCCTGTTAGTGGCCATAAAGATTTTGTTCACTTAATACATTTTAAAGGACTTGTAATCAAATATAACAAAAGATATATGAACACGAACTAGAGGCTGAATTTAAATAATTTATAGCTCCTCTGCTTTCTGTGGACCTTGATTTGATTAATTCTTTGGTGAGAAGGATGTGTGGAGAGGTGCTAACTACCCCATTCTTTTAAATAAGGTTCAATCTATTCTAAAAGAATTAGAATCTCACTTTCAGTGGAAAGTAAGTAGGTAATAATTTAGGGTATATATATATATGTGTGTGTATGGATGTATGTTCTAAGACACATATACCTTTATTCATTTGACTTTTATATTAATTCCATGAGAAAGACATTGTGCTAGCTGGTGCAGAGAAACTCTGGGGAAGTCAGTTCCCAGTTACATGCAACTCACAATCTGATAATAGCTATATAAATAAAACAAAGAGAAAACTGCCAACCAGAAGCAAAGGGCAAATATCATTAGAGAACTCTAAAAGTGATAGAAGTTGGTAAGTGACTAATGAAGGTCGTGTTAACAAAACATGGTCTTCCCTTATCTCTTTACCTTGCTGAGATATTCCTTGTGCACTTAGTCAACCTAAACCCACAAGATTTCTCTGGACCTTCTGACTTTTCACCTTAGCACAGTTCCAGCTTCTGATCAATTAAGCTAGGAGATATTTTTAATTTAATTTTTAAGCAGTTTCAAACACTATCCAGCAGAACAGTACTGACACTATTGAAAGTAAGTGTGTCTGGAAAATGTTTGTTTTTTCCCAGATATTTCATTTTAGAAGTTGTTTGTGGCTCATAAACTTTGTTTTATAAGCCTGGACTTTGCTCCCCCTGATTGGTTCATGGGAGTACTAACACTTGTAGATGTTAATATGGAGCCTTTCCTTCCTACACTTTTAAGGTCACTATAAATAGCTGCAGTTAAATTAACATCCAGCCAGGACTACTTGGGCTCCTTTTATAGCCACATTAGGGATAAAACACTGTAGGAGCCTGCTCCACCAGCTCATATTTTGTGCCACTTTTTGCTTTTTTACTGAGATCAGGTTGACAGTAACCCTAAAGTCAGTACGGGGAGATGCTGTGTAGCATGAGGAGCCAAGGTCATCAATTTCATCTGCCTCTTTGGTTATGTGCAGGATGCTCACCTGTGTCTATGGGGAGTAATATACAAAAGAGTTGACATTGTCCTAATAAACTGGGAAGATGGTATGTTTCATTTCCTTGAAGAATAGAGGACATGTGGAGTTAACAAATACCTTTGGATGTTAAGGTAGCATCTAAATATTTCCAAACTGGGATATTTTTATAGATGAGGACACAAAAATTATTCAAGTGACTTTCCCAAGGTTACCCTATTAGTGGATAAAAGTACTTTGGTTCAAACTTTATGAATGCTGTCGTGAAGTCTAATAATTCTTTTTTATTCTTTTTCTTCTGCTACTTTATTAAATATACAAATGTTACCCTACATGATCTCCATAACAACCCCTAGAAGGGATATACTTTTAGCCTGGCAGGCAGGAGCTCCACTGACTCAGTCTCTAGTAAAATTGGTAAGAATTATCTTTTAAATCAACTATTTCAATCTCTATGATGCAGAAAACATTACACAGAGAAATTCAGTAATTTGTGCAAAGTCATGTGGAAGAGCTTAGATTTAAGCTTAAGTGGTTCCAGAATATATCCTTGAGATAGAAGTTGGGTGTTACCTCATACAGTGGTAAACACAGTGGACAAGCACTGACATTCATCCAAAGAGGCAAAAGAGGTTGGCAAAGGAGGAGCAAAGGACAAGTGGATGCACGGATTAAGGATGGTCCAAAATTCCAAGAGTTTGTCAAGGTAATGGATGTGGGAAGACAGTGTGATGTAGCATTTTATCCCTGCTATGGAGATTAACGTGACTCCAGCTAGGAGAGGTCTATATGGAGTGGCTTTCTGGGAAATCAGTGTCTAAAAGGAAAGTCACAAGTATCCTTGTACTGGGTATTGGAAGAACTTCAGAAAGGATAAAGAAAAATGTTGATTTTGTACATCTCAGAGGATAGAGCAGAGGAAGTCAGCATAAAGTCTCTGTCCAAAGCTTGAAATACTTTCCCTTTTTATTCCTTTTCTCTCCCCTCGCTTTATTCCTGTGAGGTAGGCAAAAGGCAAATAGAAAAGCAAAGGCATTAGCAGCTACTTAGGGGAGGAAAGGTTTCCTTTAGGGCTGGTGGAGTGGCTCAAGAGGTAAAGTACATACCTAGCAATTGCAATGCCTTGAGTTCAACACCAACCCCCAAGTACCACAAAAATAAATAAATAAATATGAAAAGATCGTCTTTCACAGTTGGCTGAACTATTTCATAAAAAGAAAGGTTTTCTCTAGGATAAAAATGAGTAAATTCTTAATCTACAGGATTGGACATCTTTAGGTTCTGAACTGATTATTAGGTTTTTCTCTTTAAAGTGCCCTCAGGGCTATTTATTTCCAAGAGTGAACAGAACACTCATTATACTCCCCAATTTTTATTCTATGACTGTGTAGTGAACAAATTTTTTGAGATGAATTTTAAAGAGACTAAAATGAGAAATGAATAATTGGATTTTGATCAACTTTCAAAAAGCATGGCAGATCAATATGTCAGGGTAATGTATCTACGTATATTGATATGAATATATGTGCTCCACTCGTAATAACCATTAGAGGAAATAACATAATTATTCAATAATAAAACATAATTTATCTTACCTTTTCTTTTCCACCTAATATAAACATCTTTAATATTGGCACATATAGCTTACATAAGTTTCTTGGAGGATATTTAGAATTGTCTTATTATCTGAAATAAAAATATTTTAACAAAAATGTGTTACGCTCCTTAATTTGAGGGAATATAATATTAATTGGAGACTCATCTTATTACAACCAATTATTTAGAATTTTATGTTCAGGAGAAATATCTCAAAATATATTGTCATTGCAATATATTATCATTACAAATACTGCAATGACTGTGATGAGATAATGGGAAGAAATGTCACCTGACGAATGAAAATCACAGTACTCAGTAGGGAGAACAGAATATGAGTAATGAGATTTCAGTTTTCATTGCTAATCTATCAGTAACTACTTTTGTGACCCTGAAAGATGTTAACATTTTTATATATCAGGTTTTTCAGTGAGTTTTAGTTGAGAGGATTAAAACAATAACACCACAAAATTCTCAAAGCCTTTTTAAAAAAAAATCAAAGTAGTTTTATCTATGACTAAGGAATCAGGGCTGGTAAAAACACATAATACCTTGAAAGGAAAATGAGGTTAATCGCGTACATATGATTTTCCTTTGGGCTGATACAATGGGTAATGGAAATTTTTGTCTTTTAGAGTATGAAGGTAAAATATACAAAGTAATCATACAGCAAACTTTATAAATAATTGACTTCTTGGAAATAAGATGAGTTAAATAAAAATGAATGAACAACTAAACAAACAAATAAATATTGAAATGAAATAAACACAATGTCACAAGAAACTCTCTCTGAACTTGGCAACAAGTCTGGAAAGAAACAACCAAAACTGAGAATTCTAGAAAAATAGAAAAGGGTAATCAGTTGAAAGATTATTATTTCTTATTTCATGTCTTTTTGGATAGCTGGATTATTCTCATAAAAAATGTTCATAGGTATAACATAAAGGATGGTTAGAAAGGAGAGTGGCAACTGGGCACTGGTGGCTCATACCTGTAATCCTAGCTACTCAGGAAATAGAGATCAGGAAGATTGTGGTTTGAGGCCACCCTGGACAAATAGTTCGAGATACCCTATCTCAGAATTACCCAATATGAAAAAGGGCTGGAGGTGTGGCTTAAGTGGAGAACACCTGCCTAGCAAGCATGTGACTCTGAATTCAAACTCAGTACAGGGAGAGAGGGGGTGGTGCAACATGAACTTCACACATGCTCTCTAAATTTGGGGGTCAGAGTTCACACATTCAGAAAATCCTGTACCTGAGAAGCTAGAAGCAGGTGAATTGTATCATAAAACAATTAGTTTTGGTTTTCTGGTATTCTTATTTTTTTTTAATGATGCAACTTCTCTGATGGAAAATTTCCGACATGGTACTTTATTTCCATCTGCCTTCCCTGATCAGAAGTTATGGCAAATACTGAGTCCCATGAACACATGAGAGCTTCAGAAGAGGGGCAGCTAAGCATTTTGAAGTGTGTTCACTGTAATGCCTCATTTTCTCTTTGACCTGTCTCACGTTTTCTGAATGATGCCTGTAGGTCTTTAATTTCATATCTTGCTCCAGAACTAATGGTACCTGACCAAAGACTATCCTGGTGGAAAGATTTATTCTTAGGAACTGAAGGTATTTGTGGTCAGACTAGCTGGATGAATATTTGAAATGTCTTCTCCTCCTTACTCAACCTTTGGAGAATTGTACCTTAAGTTGAATGCTGTTTTCTGCAGAACTCAGTTTTGTCCTTCTTCAAATGAAGGACTAACGGTATCTGTCTGTGTCTGCATCAGAGAATTTTGCCAGGTAAAACACTTAGCAGAGGGACTAAAACTGACCATAAATATTTGCAAGCTCTCAGTAGATATTAGTAAGCACACTATACTACTTACTGTTGCTGTGATTGTAGTACCTTCATAACCCTTTTGAAGAATAGGGAAACAAGTATAAAATTTCTAAAAGTCCAATATTCTAAATCTCAGAACCAATGAAAATTATTCAGGAGCTATTAGAGCAAGAAGGCAGCAGAAAAGTGGCTTCAAACAAAGTGAGTGTAATATTAAAAAATAATTTCAAGTTGTCATGGTGAAAGAAAAAGAAAGGAGAACAAATGAAAGATCTAGTGATTATCAAAAGAGAAGATCAATAGGCAGAAAGAGAATGTGCACATTAGGACATAAGCTTGGGGGAAATTTACAAAGAAAGGAAGGAAAGGGAATAAGCAAGAGGACAAAATTATGGAAAGTAAAGAAAAATCTCCAAACATTGAAAATAAGTGAAACTCAAGTTTGAAAAAATATAATAAATTAGGAAAAATATTGTGCTTCCGTGAATATAAACAATCTGTGGATTGTGCAGAACCATGGAATGAAAAGGATAAATATACATATATTCCAGTTTAGAAGCAGATCATGTAAGATCAGTAAATGCCACAATCAGAGTTACAGCCTTTAGTATTCCAAACGAACAAACTTTTTTGAGTATGAGTCTAGAAATTGGGAAATAGTTATATAGAAAGTGTGCATTATGTGGAACTATCACATTAACTGGACACTTGGGGGGTAAATGAACTCTGAGTCAGATGATCCTGGATGTAAATTATGGTTGGGAAAAGAAGAGAGATTTGATAGTATAGCAAATATTGCCTCTACATTTTTGGCCCTTGCCAAATATAAATGAATAGGTTAATTCAGGATATGTCTCCTATAGTTAAAGAAGAAAAATGGTGACATTTGGAGAGAACATAAGATCCATTTAGGGAAACAAATTGACATACCTAGTAATAACTAAATAAAAAAATACAAATATATAGAATCAGTCTGAAATGGATACAGCATTTACAATATTTCCATGTACATAGAGAAACAGTGAAACAAAATACTTATAAAAGAATGAAAAAAAAAGAAGTTTGCCTTTTCAAATCATTAATGAATTCCCTAAAAGCAGGATGAATTGGAAAACATATTTGTAAAATGAGCTCATTACTATAGAACAGAAAGATCTTTCAAATACCAGAGGAAATATCAAAGTGAGAAAAAAAACATTACTCCTTTGTCAGGACAACAGAGTCCAGAGGAATGTTTAAGAAACTTCTGGAGGAATTACTCTGAGGAGTGAAGGTCAAAGAATTAATAGCAGTGACGACATTTTCAGGTTCAGATCCATTTAATGAGAACAGTGGGAAAAAAAACATGGCTGAGAAATCAGAGCACAAAGTAGAGAACAAAATGGGGGCTGTTTATGGTGATAGAATTAAAGTGAAAGAAAGAAAAGAAGAAGGTCAAGGCAAAAAGAAAGATGCATAGTACAAAACTCTTACTGTGCTTGGGAAAAGAGGAGGGAAGGGTGGGTTCAAAGATCAAAATGGATGGCCAAAAAAAAGAAAGTAAAAACAGAAACTAGATATTCAACTGTCACAATTCTAAGGGAAAGTTTTTAAAGAAAATTAAGTGGATTCCTACCCTGAACAAAGTCAAAAATGAAGAACCTAGTGATTCAATGTGAGACATCACTCTTCAACATGAGACTGAGAAATCAGTTAGCTACCACAGTGTCCCTAGTCTTACTCTGGTTTTAAACTGGATACTTTAACACCTATGTATATGTATTTTTTTAAGAAAGTGGAATAGCAAACAGTATAAAAGAAACACTTCGATATTTTTAAAGGGTGTTTGGGAAAGTATCAAAAACTGGAAGTGGCAAACATTGATGTGATAATGATGATGGTTTTGTTGGAAATAGTTCAGGGCTAACAAAATGCAGGATGCATGGATAAGGTGATTTTATACCAATGAGGTCAAGAAAACCTTGCGTGGGCAAAATATGTGAGGTTAAATTGTCAACACATATGAGTACATTATTTACAGCCACCACCATGGGAAGATGTGAAACAAATTAAATTGGTAAGTGGTTCAGTTGACAGTTTGTCATGTACTTGTCTGTACATCTTTCAGAATTTTTACAAAGAAGAAACCGTGTCTGATTTGAAAGAAAGTAAGTGAAAACATGAAAAGAAAAAGGGAGATTTGGGTGGACCTAGTCATATATTTTGCAGCAGAAGCTGAGATCACTCTAGAAATATTGAAAGCACGACATGAAAAAAATTAAAATATGTGGTAAGTACATAGTACAGTAAAAAGGAAAGGAAAAAGTGATATTGGTCTTGCATACAATGACAGAGGATCTTTATGTCCTGTATTTAGGCAGGTTAAGTAACTTGTCCAAGGTCACACTGTAAGTGAATGGAGCTGAAATTCAATTCACTGTCTGACTTACTCCTAAGCTTTTATCTACACACCATTGCCTTTCAAAACAAAGACATAAAAGTGAGAAATAAAGAGAAATACAATTATATTGAAGCTGTTTGGTTGAAGAATGGGCATATTGTCTGTAGAGCATAAAGCTGCAACAAATTTTTTAAAAAGGAAAAGAAAGCAATGTTGGCATGCTTTTCACTTGTCAGTTAAAAGAGAATCTTTGACCATACTATGCAGCGGTGTGGCTGACCATGTGAGCACTTGGTAGCTAAGTTGGGTGTTAAATACCCATGATAACAGCCTGGAACTGCAATTTTGAGCTAGAGTTCTTGTTAGAGAAATAATCTTTTCTAAACCATACAAAAGTAAAGTGGATTAAGTGTTACTTGATTTCTCTTTTGTTGCTATTCAAATATATATCATTGCACTCTACATAACTGAACTAGCATTTATCATTAAAGTGTGCCATTAGGCAGCTCTAGATAAAACTGACTGTCTTCACTCCATGATAGCTCTGGGGATTGTATACTGGAATATTTTCGTTCTTTGGGTGAATCCTGGAAGGCCACACTGGAGGATTTATATTGGAACCCAATATCTTTTGTCTTTGATGAAACGGTGCCTATTTGTTTTTGGTTTTTTTTTACTGTAAAGGCACACTATTTTTCAAGTTCCTAAGTATACATTGTAGAAGTATAAAACTTACAAAATAAAAATTAACAGAATGTTTTAAAATATCTTTTATTTTTATTAGATGCAATATTTTTTCTTTATGCATTTTTTTGTTTTTCTACTACAAAATGCACATATTTTCTTATTATAGCATGGATTTAGAATAAATACTTCAGTTTGGTATTAGAAATTAGGGTAATGATCATACTGAGTGAGAATGACTTTCAGTGACTTATACTGTACAGTACTCTGTGCCTAATTGAACTAGAACTGATGGAAATTTAGACATCAGTTTATGGAACCAAGAAAAATTCTTGTCAGCAAGTTAGGAACTTAAATAATCATATGAATGAATATATTTTAAATTTTCTAAATTATTATTTGTATTAGTAATAATCACTAATATTTACTGAAATTACTGTGCCAAATACTGTTTTAGTGTTTTATATCACTTAACTCACTTGCATAACCATGTGACATAAATACTGCCATTGTCACACTTTTCACGAATGGAAAGGCTGAGCAGTGCCAAAGCTGTCTTAATAACACCCATGTAAATTAAAAAATAGCCTTGCAAAACAATACCTTGTGATCACATTGAAATAAATCTGACAGGATTTGTGTTTCCTAAACCTTATTTTTTAATTCATTTACTCATGAATCATAATCTTGAAAATAATTTTTTTATTGGGTATTTTTGGGAAATTAGAAAATGTTTCTCCTTTCTCTATTGAGATAAAATAATTTATAGAGCTCATTGCTCTCAGCCACCATTCTTCAATAATATGTCTGGACCTCCTACATTGCAATCCTCTGGTGTCCAAAGCCAAAAATCCAGCGGTTGAACTAAGGAGCTGGACTTGTTAAGCAACTTCCCAGCAGTTTCTGAAAACACAGTGATATGATGACTTTTGAGAATGCATGGCAAGTTAAGAATTAAAACAAACAGCAACAAGAACAGAATGGATTCTTGAGTCTTTACTACTTTCCGGTTTGACCCCGTTGCTTGTTGTATGTGCCATTGAAAGTGAGATGTTCATAACAATTTTATTTATTTATGCATTTACTTATTTGTCCCACATAGTCTCAGTATTCATTTCAGAATGTCAAGGCCTCAGTATTTCTCTTATTGTCTCTCATTTTGCCACTCCTGCATCCTAGTCATTGCTGAGGAAATCCTGAGTGATGCAGGAACTACTTTTGTCAACTTGGGCTAATTATTTTGCTGTGTGTGGGTTTAATGAATATTCTCACATCTGATATCTGGAGACCACCACCACAGTATATAATCAAATATTCCCCTATGGGAGGATTTATTTGTTCCTTCAAATAAATCAAATAGGATACAGTGGTAGGGGGTGAGGAAGAGACTAACTTCCATCCTTCATGGAATAGATGTTCTACTGAGAAATGCAATAAATAAATAGCAAATAAACATAATCAAAGATGAGAACATGGTGTGAGCTATGTACTAAAAATTCATAAGGATACAATTATAGAGGGACAGACTTTGGTAGAAGTTGAATTAGATAGGAAATGCCTACAGCAGGAATTGCAATTTTAGCCAAATCATGTGTGATACAGGAGAGTGAATCATCTAAAAATCTGGGGAAAGATGTTCCAGACAGAACAGGAAGTACAAAGACCCTTGAGGATGGGTGTGGCTTCTTTATAGAAATCATGAAGTTCCATGTGGATAGAATACTGTGAGCATGGAGAGGAGTTGAATGTGATGAATCATGAGAAATAGGGAGTCACTCATGTCTGACATTATAGAACACAGTACTTGGATTTCATTCTCAGTCTGGTGGAGGCCATTGCTGGGTTTTGAGCCAGAGTGAGAAGTCATCTGATTTTCATTTTACAACAGCAGTCTAACTGGCAGTTAGAGAACCCATTAGAAGCAGGGAATCCTGTCTGTAGCATATCACAGTGCAGGTGAGAGAAGATAGTGTCTTGATTGGGTATTAACAGAGGAGATGTTGAGATATGGATGGATTCTGTGCATGCATGCTTGGCTGTGAAGATAGAAACCATTCAAGCTGGTAACAAGTTACGTGAAGAATGTGGATGATAAAGAGGAGTTGTAGATTCCTGCAAGGCTTTAGATCCCTACAGTAAATGTTGGAGCTATATATTGAGGTAGGGAAGACAGGTTGCAGGTTGATTCAGAAGTCCTTCTTTGACATAAATCTAAGGGACAAAATAGAATTTTGAATGGAAGCAGCAGGTTATTTGTGTACATGTCTGAAATCAGGGAGAGGACTGAAAAGTGGTGCAACCAAGGGTGTCATGGACGTCAAAGGAACGCAAGTTCATGACTCTGGGTGAGAGCAGCAAGGCAGTAAAGTTCACAAGAGAGAAGAGAAAGGTACTGTGGCTTGTTGAGCAATAGAAAACTTGCTCAAGCCTGCTGTTCTATGACGAAAGGTGCATTTCTTTAACTCCCTGGAAGTAACAGACAGCAGTGACTGCAAAAACGGACCCTGAATTGTAAAATAAAATACATATGTTATTGTAAATAAATTAGAATATGAATGTTAATTGGTATTTCCATAGAACTTTTATGAAAAGGATAAATTTTTTTCTTTTTTTTAATATAGTTTTAAGTTTGAATATATTAACACACTACAGTACAAGATTCATTCTCCACAGTGAAGTCTCAGTTAATCCTGAAAGGTTGGCAGATTCGCTTATAAAAACTGGTGCTACAATTGGGAAGAAAAACTGCCCTTTTGAGTAAGTGCTTTATAAAGGCAATTAAAGCAGAAAGATGTGTTTATGGGCTTTCACCCTTCAAAATGGCTATAGATCAAATTTATTAAAAATATAATTTGGAAGAGAAGCTGGCAATACAGTAATAAAAATAAAAATGAAACTAATTCATCTTAGAAGTATGGAGTGCTTTTAGCCATAACCACAGTAAAGACTATGTTACCCTAATATAAGTAGAAATTAAAAATTGCTTTTCAATTACAAAGCATTTTGAACTAGAGAGTAGCTGATGTTTATACGACCAAATGATTAGGTTATGCTAATAGTTCAGGACGGAAAGTACATATTTAATTTATATACCTGTGAAATAGAATAGGGATAAAGTTTAGGGGCTATTTTTTTAAAACTCAACACAGTAAGCCTGGTGCTGGTGGTTCATTCCTGTAGTCCTAGCTACTAAGGAGACAGAGATCAGGAGGATCACAGTTCCAAGTCAGCCCAGGCAAATAGTTCACAAGAACCTATCTCAAAAACACCCAAAACACAGAAGGGCTAGTGAAGTGATTCAGGTGGTAAAGGTGCTTATCTAAAAAATATTTAATAACATAAACAGATATATTATTAAAACTTGTGTGCACACTCTGGAACTAATAGGTATAGCCAAGTACTTCCTCAATAGAGCCCCAGCAGCCCAGCAACTAAGAGAAAGGATGGACAAATGGACTTCATAAAATTAAAAAGCTTCTGCACAACAAAAGAAATGGTCTCTAAACTGAAGAGACCACCCTTAGAGTGGGAGAAAATATTTGCCAGCTATACATCAGACAAAAGACTGATAACCAGAATATACAGGGAACTTAAGAAACTAAACTCTCCCAAAATCAATGAACCAATTAAGAAATGGACAACTGAACTAAACAGAACTTTATCAATAGAAGAAATTCAAATGGCCAAAAAACACATGAAAACATGCTCATCATCTCTGGCCATAAAGGAAATGCAAATCATAACCACACTAAGGTTACACCTCACCCCTGTTAAAATAGCCATCATCAAAAACACCACCAAGAACATGTGTTGGTGAGGATGTGGGGAAAAAGGAACCCTCATACACTGCTGGTGGGAATGCAAGCTGGTGCAACCACTGTGGAAAAAAATTTGGAGGCTTCTTAAAAATCTAAACATAGACCTGCCATATGATCCATCAATCCCACTCCTGGGGTATACGCAAAGGAATGCAACACAGGTTACTCCAGAGGCACCTGCACACCCATGTTTATTGCAGTGCTATTCACAATAGCTAAGTTATGGAAACAACCATGATGCTCCAGTACTGATGAATGGATTAAGAAAATGTGGTATTTATACACAATGGAGTTTTACTCAGCCATGAAGAAGAATGAAATCTTAACATTTTCAGGTAAATGGATGGAACTGGAGAACATCATTCTGAGCGAGGTTAGCCAGGCTCAGAAGACCAAAAGTTGTATGGTCTCCCTCATATGCAGACTTTAGATCTAGGGCAAATGCAGCAATGTGGTTGGACTTGGATCACATGACAAGGGGAGAGCACATATGGGAGGTATGGGGATAGGTAGAAAACCCAAAACATGAAAGCGTTTGATGTCTCCACTCCAGAGGAACTAATACACAAACCTTGAAGGGACAGAGGTTAACATGAGAAGGGGATCAGGAACCAGTGTAAAGATCAGTTAGAGACAAATCAGCTTGGGTTGTAACACATTTGTACATGAAAGCAATGCTAGGAATCTTTCTGTATAGCTATCCTTAACTCAACTAGCAAAAATGCTTTGTCTTCCTTATTATGCTTATGTCTTCTCTTCAACAAAATTAGAGATAAGGGCAGAACAGGTTCTGCTTGGAAGTGAGGGGGGAGGGCGTGGGGGGGAGGGGGGCAGGGTGGAGAAATGATCCAAACAATGTATGCATATGTGAATAAATTAATAATAAAATGTTAAAAAAAAAAACCTTATATGCACCCAAGCAGTTAAAAGAAGCAATACTTTTTACATATTGAAATCAATGAACACTTTTTCCTCTTTTGCAAAGACACTTGCTCATTGTTTTATTTATTGTTGTTAAAAGACAACACATTAAAATCCCTTTGTCTACCAGGAGACTAGAAATTGTAAATGATCTAAGAATTCAAATAATGTTTCTTTATGTTTCTCCTATAAAGTTACTTTCTAAAGGAATTGTTCCTACATTAAGAAAAAATGTGAAACTTCTTTTTTTTATCTTTTTTTTGCTTAAGAATAGTGTCCCTGTGGGTTGTTTCCTATACTAGCTGCATATCATTTCTGGCAGCATTATAATGCTCTCAGTACCCTATAATGAAATGAATTGAGTGGGCTTAAGTTTCTACAGTTTTTTTTTCCCCCTAAGGAAACTGACAGCTTATAGACAAGGGTCATTTTCACTAAATTCAAATAAAGATGCACTACAAATGCTGAGTGTGGTGGGGGATGCTGCAATCACAGCTGTGCAGGAGGCTGAAGTAGGAAGATCATGGTCTGAGGTGGGCCCTGGCAAAAAGTATGAGATCCTTCCTGAAAAATAGTTGAAAAGCAAAAGTGGCTGGGGGTATGATTCCAGTGGTAGAGTGACTGCCTAGCAAGTGCAAGACCCTGAGTTCAAACCTCAGAACTGCCAGAAGAGGAGAGGAAGGAAGGAAGGAAGGAAGGAAGGAAGATTCTACAGTGTGGGTGGAGAGAATGAGAATGAGTGTTATAAATGGAGTTGAAAGAGTGATGAGATAGAGGCTGTTGGTGGTCTCCACTATGAGATGGGTAGGACAGCCTGCCTAGGCAGGAAGGACCATTCTGACCTCTGATGTCAACTCTGCTCAAGCTGTCTTCCCCTAACTTTGCTTCTCTATCTGTTCAGGATAGGCACTTGTTCAGAAATGTAAATCCCCTCATTTCCTTTCTTGCCTCCACCCAGCATTCCCAAAGATTATACTTCACTGTCAGAAGCAAAAAAAAAAATAGGTCATCATCTTTAGTTTATTCAACATGGAAATACTTTTAATAGCACAAAAAGAACATAATGATTTCAAAGAATCCTTACTATCATTTCCATCTAGGTCTATCTATAAGGTGAGCTCTGAATAAGGAATGGAAACTGTTTATTTTAGCAGAAATTTGACATGTCTTTACCTTTTAAATTCCATAACACCATTGAATTTATAATGATTAAATGATAGCTAAAAGTCTTCAATGTTCAGATCATCCTGATACTACCCTGAATTACCCAGTAAGACAATTATTTATAAATTCTAAATGTTTCCATAATAATTGTACTTAGAAAATATCATCTACTACTAGAGTATTAATCAATATAGGCCTTTAATGATGTTAATTTAGGAAAATTAACAAATTGTTATTAGTTCACAACTTAATGATAAGCCAAACTCTTTGTAAATTAAATACTGTATATTTTACTTTGCTCATAACCACACACACATATGCACACACACACACATTGTCTACAGTTGTCCTAGTTCAAGAAAATATTATTGTTATTCACGAAGCAAAATTGGCCTTTCATACATAAATATTTGCTGTTCTGCCATAAGAATTAGAAGAAGGACATTAGAGAAAGGACATTTTAAAAGCAACAAATATCACCCAAAGTCACCAATCAGCTTCATATTTTCAGCTATAAAAACATAAAATAGAATCAGAAGGTCTTTCTGGCCGTCTCTGGGCAAAGGAAAGGAGTAATTGATACGCTTTGTGAATATACTTCACCAATGTCCACATAGAATGTGACAGTTCTGTGTGAACTGTGTCCTTTTAGAAATGCAGTAAATTTAAGACTTTTTATGTGATTGTGTGAGCCAGGAACATGGGAGCTCAAAAAATATGTTGAGGAGGAATTTACTTAAAATTTTAATGTCTGCTTGTTGTGCAAACCATATTTTTGTCTAGAGATGTTAGATCTATCTAAATGCAGATGAGCTAGCAATGTGTTCATAGGACAATGAAGTGAAAACTGCTCTGTTAATTTATGCATCATTTTCACATGAAGTGTAAATTATCACAATAATATGGTTATATATTTTGTTTTCCATGCAGTATACACATGTCTAAACATTTGAGACTAAATGCCAGTTATAATTTTTATAAACTATTCTTTCTCTTTCTCTCCTAGATATATAAAAATGGATTGGCAAAAGATTGAATAGAAAGATAGACCATAGATCTATCTATATTCCTCTCTTTATATTTATATCTATATGAGAAAGAGAGAGCAAGAGAGAGAGATCAGGGTCAGCAACCTTTTTCTGTAAAGGGACAGATAGATAATAATTAAGGTTTTACAGGCCATATGTTTTCTGTCATAAGTACTCAACTATTTTTGCATTATATACAAAAGTCATGAACAATATATAAATGAATCAGCACAACTGTGCTGGTACTGAAAATTGAATTTCATATAATTTTTATGTATCATGATATATGATTCTTTATCCAAATCATTTAAAAATGTAAAAACTATTATTTATTTGAGTTCTATGCTAAAGTAGCTTCAGGGCAGGTGTAGTCCATGGGTTCCCTTTATACATACATACATACATTCATATATATGTGTATACATACATATGTGTGTGACATGTATACCACATATCTTATACATGTGTGTGATCCAATGGTTATTTTTTTCCTGAAGCATTCCATACATCATTGTATGATCTTGTTCTAATCTGAAATCATCTCTAGAGTAATTAAGAACTCTACACAAGAAAATGAAAGTTAGTTTCGAAGCATAAGACATTTTAAAAGAAAATGTAATTTAGTACATGAATTGGAACACAGCCAAGGTAGAGAAAAACTCACACCTCTACTTACAAGAAAGTGCAAACCACAAATATGTCTCAGCTAAATGTTTCATTTTAAGATAACATAAGATGTATAATTAGTCAAAATAAGATCCCAGTATTTTCACAGTATTACAAACACAGCACAATATTAATTTTCACATTATATTTTATATGCAAACAAATTGAATTTGTCTTCAAAAAGTGTTGCTTTCCTCACAAAAGCTGCCTTTGATAATAAAAAAAATTGCACTAAAAACTGAAGCTTTTTTATGTGACAAATTTCAGAAATACAAAAAGAAGAAAAATACAACATTCTCCCTTAAATACATAATTTTACATATGAAACTTCTTTAAAAAATGCTGAAAGAATCTGAGTGCCTAACTCTATTAGCTTATGTAAAAGACTGAATGTGTAAATAACCAATGTCTCCTCCAAAGATTATGTTCTTTGGCATCCTGCTCACTAATACCGTATAGATAATGAAAGTATTTCTTTTTTTAATTCAATCCCAATTCCTAAACAGAAACTGGATATGTTAAGGGGCTATTGCAGATGAGTGCTATAACTTCTACTCATTATTCAAGCTTGATAGTCATATAATATACCAGTTTCTGTTTTGGTAAAGTGCTATGGGCATTTCTGTAAAGACTTAGCTGAACACTAAGCATTGCTACCTACATTCAAATCTTTTCTCTTTGCCAGTAGGGTTTTGGAATGGGTCAATTAAATGTACAATCCTCTTCTAGAATCTATCTGCCTGATATAAACATGGATATATCAGCTATTTCTGGCCTTTTATAGGCAAAGGCAAAAGTGGAGTTTCAGTCCCCCACAAAAAACTAAAAAAGAAAACACACACACACACACTAAGCTATCCAAACAAACCAAGCTATAATGTTTCATTAGTTAGTAAAGTTACAACTTTCACCTTATCAAGCAGAAACTAAGATACATGCACCTCCCAGCAAGTAAACTCAGAAGAAGAAACCCCACCTTGACCAAGAGAGTACATTCATCCTGTCAAGAATGAAATTAGCATGATACAATTCTTCAACAAGGGCCATAATAGAAGGAATAAAGAAAAATAGTAAAACTCCATTGCAAAAAAATGTATTAAGCACTATAGTAGATCTTCATCAACATTAATCACAAGAGTCTACAGTACATGTACTGTAACTGAGGAACTTCTAAGAGTGTAGCACATTGTCTGTTACCTCTGCTATGGGGGTATTACTGGCCATGATCAAGATGCCTTCTGGAGTTTTTGATCATGTTTATCATTAGCATTCCAGAATCATTCAGGGACTGCTTAAAAGGTGGTGAAGGCAGCATTACTTAAATCCCTCTTTGAATATGCATCATGCCTTCTCCACATAGGGGATTTCACCATTATCACAGCAGAAGTCAGTATCTAAGGGACTCAACCCCTTCTAGCTTGAATGAATTCTATCAGCAGAAGCATTCATGACTGTAAGGGCTTCATCTTGTCTGTCCTGCAGTGTCTGTGTCTCTCTGCCCAGGCCTTTCTCTGCCCATAAAGACCTCACTCTACCTATGGAAGGCTGGAAAAGGAATGCCTGGAAATGTCCTCAGCCAGGGACTGACAAGGAGCTGGTGGAAAGTCCCCAAGCTGCCTCACTCCTCAGTTAGGATGACTCAGAGCACATATGATGCATTGGCTCCTAGAGAACCATTTCATTGGCCTTCCCTGCTCTTCCCTTGCCTCTTCTACTTCTGAGGACCACATCCCAAATAAACTTCAAATTCTTGTCTCCAAGTCTGCTTTATTTCTTAATGAAACCAAATTAAAATAACAGTTCTCTTAAAATATCTTCTGAGATATTTTTAGCTAACAATTATTCCTCTTTTTGTCTTTTGTCTACCAAGAATACCTGTTCAAAATGAAAAAAAAAGTTTTAAATGATTTTTTCCCCTAAGAAAATTAAATGGAAGAAGTACCTGAGTATCCACCCAGTTTCCTTAGATCAGACATGCACACATCTGGGATACACAGGAAATTAAGGAAGCTAGAGTGAGTTCTGATAAAAACAGTTACGAAGTGCCCAAATCCTGTCACCATCTTTCTGCTAGCCAATACTTTGCTATTCTTAGCAGGTAAAAACTCTTTACACATAATTAGGTAGCCTAAACATTCTAACAGCCATTTATAGAAGTCTGATGAAACAGAGTATCATGGAATCAGGACATCAAACATTGGCAGAGTGAGCAGTGGCTTGTGGCTAGACATGTTGATAGAAGCTGGATATAGTCCACCACCTGGATCAGGACACACAAATTTCTAAAACTGCTACAAAGACTCTAATTCAAAGTCTAAGTAGAAGGAAGCAATGCAAGTCAACTCTCTGTATAGCTGTCCTTATCTCAACTAGCAAAAACCCTTAGTCTTTCCTATTATTGCTTAAACTCTCTCTTCAACAAAATTAGAGATAAAGGCAAAATAGTTTCTGCCTGGTAAGGAGGGGTTAGGAGGAGAGAGGGAAGGGACAAGAGGGTAAGGGAGGGAGTGGGGGGAAGGGGGAGAGAAATGACCCAAACATTGCATGCACATATAAATAAAAGAAAAAAAAAGGAGGAAAGAGAAATCAATTTTTGAGTAAATGAAAACATATACATGGAAGATACTCTTCTTCTCAGACTAGAGGGAAATGGAAATATTTATGGATGTAGAAGAACTGAGAGAGCATGCAGTCAGACAGAAGAGCACAAACAAAAGAATGAGGCAACCATAGGCATTCAGGAACCAGAATTATCATTAGGACTCAAGTAAGTGTGTAGCAGCGAAGTTTGGAAAGAAGCAAAATGGGAAATATTGGAAAGAACCAAATGTGGAGACATAAGCAGCTGAGATTTTTATCCTGCAGGCAATGGAGCAATATCATGTACATTGTCTCGAAGAGTTTCAATAAGAAACTACAACATAAAATAAGTGTTAGAGCAGCCCTGTAATATGCTGCAGAATACCTGAGACTGGGCAATTTATAATAAATAGACATTTCTTTTGCTCCTGATTCAGGATGCTAGGAAGTCCAAGATCAAACAGTCACATTTGACAATGGCCTTCTTGATGTATCATAGTATGGCAAAAGGAACCACAGCGTGTGAGAGAGAACTAGAGATAACAAGATGCACCCACAAATATTTATGTATCTATTTAAAAACAAAGGCTGGAGGTGAAAGATGGTGAGAACAGAACAGACAAAGAAGAGAAAGAATGAATTGTGTTCTTGTCAAATATGCGGCAGCCTGGCAAACCTGTCTCACTGGTCTCTTCTCCTTCTCATGATCCACCTGTCATTACTCTGTACCACCCCACCTCCATCCCTAACTGAGAAACACATTTCTAAAAATCCTTTGCTCTGAAGAGGAATATCCATCCACAGGAAAGAAGAGGAAATCACAGATATAAAGTTGATAATGTTATTTTTCCTGCCTGCTGTCAGCTTTAAAAGCTTGTGTGTGTGTTTAATTAGTAGATATTGCAGTACATCGTCCTGTGCAACCATTTCTGGGCCTACTGCCTCTAGTAGGATTGAGCCTGGGACATAAATGAAGATCTTTATATTCCCAAGCTCTGAATCTGTCACTAATCATTTTAAATAACATACATGACATTAGAATGTGCATGATGATTTCAGTCTGATTTTACATCTTACTTAAACTGCCACATAGTCCAGCAATTACAGTAAATCAGATTCGATACCAAACTCTTTTCCCTTTTCAACCAGCAAAAGGAAATGTCTTCCCCACCCTGAATATCACATATGTCTAGAATGACCTGCCAGGAATAATGTCATCAAAAGTGAACGGCTCTCACCAGAAAACATACAAAGTGAATTTTAGCCAATGGCATTACCTCAGGATAAAAATATTAGGACATAAAAGTAGCTTCTCAGTGGTTGTAAAAGAGAATATGGAAGAGATATTTACACCCAGCATCTATTTCTCCATATCCTTCATCATCTCTCTTACTGCCAGTTTAATTGTCAACCTGTCTCTTGAGTTTCATACCTTTTCCAAGTGTGTTTTCCCCTCTGCCTTATCTCTTCAAAGCCATCAGTCACACAGCAGATTTGTAATGAACTTGCTCTCTGCCAAAGCAAAAGAAAAAAAAAGTGACATCATTTTCAAAAAAAGGGGGAGATCAGCACTTTAATCTCACTGAGCTAGAAAAAGGAACAAAGGAAATGCCTGGCACAACTAAAAGGGGGAAAAGACAGGGATGGAGCACATTCTTTCTTTGCTTCTCCGTGCTTTGTACATTGTGCTTTAGAAATTTGGAATCCATTTGTTTTCTATTCTCCTTGTATCCTGCTGGCCATGCAAGGTCTTGTCTGGAATAATTACCGAAAAGGGGGCATGACATTCTCACTCCCCACTTTTCTGAATCTGTTGGGATGGTACAAGCATAGAATATTTCAAGATTTAGTATAGAGTTTTGACATGCATGTAGCATTTCAAAATATAAACATGAAGTAGCTAGTTCATGAATCTGGCCAGGCAGGTTTGTTTTACTGTTTTTACATTAAATCCTAAACCAGAATGAGAAGAGATGACTGTGGCAGAAAAAAAGAGCAAGCATTTTTTAAGTCAATGAGAATCCCATCAGAATAAATTATAGACATGTGAATCAAAAGTAATATGGAAATCAACACTGAAGGCTCAGAGACTGAGATATTAAAACAGATGTTTACAATAACTTGGGATATGTAATCAGAATTATTTTATACAAAGCATAATCCTCCAAGATAATCAAGTTGAAAAGAAATGTGAGCTCTTTCCAGTTACTTTGGAGCCATGTGCAGAAGATTGTCAAACATGTACCATTTGTCAGAGAAATGTGATAAATCACCCTAGATAAATCCAGAGCAAACACTTTCTTTATAAAGTGAAGTTGGTGTAGAATTAGACACGTGTGTTGGGCATGAACTTCCCAGGCCACAAGCTCAGGTGTGCCAAGAATGTAAATTTGTTCATGTTTTTGTTACTTATTTTCTGTCTGAAATCTTCACATTTTTGCTGCTGTTGCTATTAAAGATCCTAAATTTAAGTCAATTCTGGGTAAATTTAATTGACCAAAAATTTTCCCCTTGTTTCTGTATCCCTGTATTGAAACACTATTGGTCCATTTTGTTATGTTATAATAGAATACCTGAGACTGGGTAATGTATAATAAATGGAAACTTCTTTTGTTCATGATTCAGGATGCTAGGAAGTCCAAGATCAACCAGTCACACTTGACAATGGCCTTCTTGCTGTATTATAGTATAAAAGGAACCACAATGTGAGAGAGAGAGCTAAAGGGAACAAGAGAGGGGTTTTACTTGCCTATGTAACAAACCCATTCTGGAAACAATGACAGTAATCCATTCATGAGGGTTTAATCACCTCTCAAAGGCCCCACCTTTTAACAATGTTGTATGGGAAATTAAGTTTCCAACACATGAATTTGGGGGAACAGATTTGAAACAGAATGATATAAATTCTATGGATTTTTCACAGTTTTCCATCCTGGACATAGTTCTGCCTATCTAACCCATATCTACTCAGATGTGTACCATCCCAACTGGTTTCCTCTTCTTTTACACAAGCAAGGCTCCTAATTTCTTATGGTGTCAGTTTGTCATTTCAGAGGTTATCCTGAATCACTAGCATCACTAGTACAAAACACCTTCATCTGAGTCTCTCACATTCCATTCAAAAAAGCAGGCACTGGTCCATAAATGTCTGTTGGCTCTAGGTCCTAACCAGAAATCTAACATGGGAGAGAATATAATAGGGCTCAGAACTCTTTCTCAGATATCGCCACAAAAATCTCACTAAATTATTCTACTTAATGACTCTCCTCTTCTGACCTAGATAGATTTTGTCTCATCTGTGATATGAAAAACAGAAAGTTTACTTGTACTTTTTTACATTAAAGCCATTTCATTATACTATGGTTTGGTGACAGGGCTCAAATCTTCAAGTATTCAAGGAAAAGAAAAATGTTCTTAACAATTTCCATTAAAATAAATTTTAGGGTCCATTTGAAAATCAGAAAACTAAATTTTAAACATTTGTTCTTTTACTATTTCTAACAAACCTCTCTCTCTCTCTCTTTTCTCTCTCTCTCTCTCTTCTCTCTTTCTGTCTCTCTCTCTCTCTGTCTCTCTGCCAGGAAATTTCAGGAAAACATCATAGTTAAATATTGAAAGTTGCTATTTCTTCCTCCTATAACTTCCTGCCCTACCAAAAAAAGAAGTGTGATTCTTGACTGGTTATCTTGCCATCCTCCTAGAAAGAGGGAAGTTGGCACTTGTCTTTAATTGCTTTAATCTACTTCTCCAGAATGGTAAATTCTATATCCAGCAGAATGAAGTATATATCCAATCTAGAAAACTATATGCCAAGATATTCCAGGACTCAGAAGATAGATCCATATGTATAACCAGAATCTATCCATTGGCTGAGTACCATCCCATGGACAGACTCCATTGCAGAAAGGCTTTGTACAGACAGGGTCCAACTGAAGCTCTCACAGCCTCTCAGGGATTTGCACTAAGAGCTACTAAAGTTAAACTGTAGTTAGTAGTAGGCACTTCAATTAAAAGATCATGTGGCATCAGGCCAAGTGGACCCAATATGAGTAGATAGAACATATGGTTACAGCTGCTGTTGAGCAGAGGAAGTGGAAATAGAGAAAGGCATAGAGCAAGAGAAAACAAATGCCAAAAAGCACATTAAAAAAAAGGCTGACTGAAAATTAGCAGTGAGAGGCTGAATATTGACCACTATATTCACTACTGCATCTTCTTACTTTCTGCCTCTGTTCCTTCCCTTATTTTTCTCCATAGATTCTATCAACCATCAACAGCTAATAGATTAAACTTTTTATCTATTTGCTATTTGTTCTTATGTACAGATTACACACAAGATCAAGAATCTATAAGAGAAGTGATTATATTGCCTCATGTTAACTTGTATGTCCTTAGCTACTAAGGCAGGGATATGATAGAAATTTTAATAAATATTTGGTGGAGAAAAAAATAAAAGAGGATGAGGGAAGAAAGGAATGAAGGAAGAAGGGAAGAGGGAAATACAAGAAGGGGAATAAGAAAATGATGAAAATTTCTTGGTTAATTTCCCTGAATCAAGAGATCTTGTGGTACTTCCTGCACCTGGGCTCCATAATATACCTCTGTGTTTTGTGTTTTTTTTTCCAAATTTGACTTGCGTTATTCTAAGTGGGTTTCTCTTCCCTGTAGCCAAATTAACCCTCGCCACGGCAGGTATAATGAGTGACCCTAGTGGGTTTGCAGACCCTTTTCTTTATTTCAGGTAATTAGAATACCAACCTGTCTCAATTTAAATAATATTTAAACTTTATATGAAAGATAACCACATGGTGGCCATGAGCTTGTTGCAAGAGCATGGCCAAGAATGGTTGTCCAAGTAACAAGGGGAGAGAGTGAAAAAAAGAATAGAAATGGAAAAACATGCATCATTACATCCACATTCACAAGGGTAGAACATTTAGAGGCTGATAAGGCTATCCATCTTTCCTTATTCAATGCCACAGCATTGAGAGAAGTAGAAAGTCATTAATGGTTCCAAATGTCAGTGACTATATTACCAGGACACTTGCTAAAAACAGAGATGCTAAAGCCCAAGTCTTCCAAACTCAAATTTCTGTAGGTGTATGTTGGGGACTGGAAATCTGAATTGTTTTTTTTAATATACCATATACAAGTAGCAGTGGAACTCTTGATACACATTGAGAATAAGAAACTCTACTGTAATTTGTATATCTTGGAGTACTGTTATCTTCACAAGTATAACAATGGCCTCCACTTTTGATTTCCATTTGTCTCTGACTCCCACATGCCTTCAGAAACTAAAAGACAGAATTTAACAGTGGGATTTCCTACTGAGATCCCAATACAAAACACATAAGTAAATAGAGTAGATAAAATGCAAAAGGTGGATTTAAAAAATAATTACTTCAAGGTTGAGTTTTTGCATATAGAGAATTTGCCTTTAAACATGCATGGGTAAGCATATAACTTAATTGACTTGCTTGTCACCACTTGGAACATCAAACATGGGGATATCACCTTGAGCCACAACCTTCTCTAATGCATCTCCACAAATTTGTTATTAGTTTATTGTCTGAACTTCTACTACCAGTTAGTGCTTTGGTACACTTTCATAAAACTAACTAGCCTCCTGCTCTCAGTTCTTTAATCCCTTTCTTCAGATAAATTACACTCTTGGAGAAGCTGCAGAACATTCCTGAGGATAAGATATAGTAATGAATTAATGTAAACTCTGGACCTTAATGACCTGTTTGCTTTAGAGCCAATAAGACAGGTCATAACTTGAGAGTTGTAAACCCACTAAGACCAAAACAAATCTTTATAATCCTATCCAAAAAGCTCCCTGAATCTGTTGTTTGACCCTAAGAATAACCTGCTGACTTATGTAGCCTGGATAGTTACAACCTGGATTCCTATGCTTGGATGCACTCAACTCCCACACCATCACAGCTGCCTCATTCTTGCTTCACTTTCTTAAAATAATACCTGTTGCAATGAAAGAGTTAATTCTGCCTTTAGAAACTCCTCTGTGAGTTGAGGCAGATGTAGTTGATTGTTGCTAGCCTATCTGGTGGAAAATTTTGTATTGGGTTTCTAGATAGAGTTACATAGAGCAAGATCAAATAAAGAAGTACCTCCCACTCATAGAGTTAGAAAATATATAGCCTTTTGCACAATGTACAGAGGAGAATTCATGGACTGCTGTGTATTTTTGTGTTCTGAAAATACAGAGCGTTTCATGTAGAGACTTGAGAAGATGGAAGACTCAGTTAAGGCCAACCCATAAAAACAGAAGCCTAAGTGAATTCATCTTGTAATTTGTTTTATTATCTCAGGATTTATAGAAAGCAGTTCTACCTAATGCACAAATCTTTTTCAGTTTTGTTCTCTTCTCTTATTTTTCCTCCTCTGTTCTAAACTTTCAATGATAGGTAGTCTTAGTGCTGAATTAAGACTTGGCAAAGTCAAGTCCTATATATTTCACAGGTCCTACAGATATAATACTCTCACAAATGAGCACCACACATTTGTCTAAGATTAAAAATCATAAAAGAAGCAAAGCACACTCACAAATAAACTCAAAAGTGCAGATGAACACATATGGACAGAGACCTGGAGACAAACACATACACACACAGATGCACAGAGAATACTGTCATATTTGAATGTGACATAATTTTGGATACACTTCTTCTAGGCCTCAACAAATTCCTATACCACAATGTTTATTTATTCTAACAGGACACAAAACCAAGGTAAGATTTGTTTTATAATAAAAGGTAAGACCAATCTATCAAGCTTCAATATCACTCAGTAACAAATATGCCATCCTAGCATACTTAGTGGACAATAATATTTTCACTGATATTTGCACTTAAAATGTGGCTTTAAAACTATTCCTTATTTATTTAGTAACTACTGAGAACCTAATACATTCTAGGCACTATTCTAAGCTTTTGGGATAGAGATTATATTCTAGGAAATCATGTCATTTTGAGAACCACAACAATTCTACTACACAGTTTCTTTGGGGAGAAAAATGACTTACACATGGTTGTTTTAATTCAAATGTTATGTGAGTTCTAGTAGAGTATGCTACTTAGCTAATAAAAATCTAACCAGTATAAAAAAGAAAGACACAATTGCATGAATGTCAGTGGATGCCTTAATTTCTATGAGGAAACATGTAAATATAATATACTAGTAAGTTAGCATATAGGTACATGGTATAGGAGGTTTTCCCACTAATTTAACTAGTAAGCAAAACATCCCAAGAAGGTACTCACTAAGAAGCCAAATAACGGTAACTCTTTATACTACTTATAAAAGTATAAAATGTTTTTTTTCCTATACTTGCCGAGAAGTTGTAATTAATTTTGTTTGGCTCTACTTTATATTAAAACTGGGATATCATATAAGAAGGGATTTCTGCTTCCCACTAAAATTGTATATTGGTTAGACTCCACCTGAGTACAAATATGTTTTTAACCAAGGTAATTGATATCATAGCTTTCATTTCCTTTAATAAGCATTGATATTTTCCACTAGATTTAGTGTTAAACAGTTTTCAGATACTTATCAAATTGGATTCCCATCTCAAAATGATCAAGTTAAGTGGCAATATCCAATCTACACCTAATATATT
Organism: Castor canadensis; assembly: GCF_047511655.1. Classification (NCBI taxonomy): domain Eukaryota; kingdom Metazoa; phylum Chordata; class Mammalia; order Rodentia; family Castoridae; genus Castor; species Castor canadensis. The sequence continues at coordinate 22,693,337 of NC_133388.1, read as the reverse complement.
TTTAACCAAAATACATGAAGAATCAACTTCCATCTTATATGTGGCTCAGCTTGAGAGACATACTGGTTTCTTTTCTAGCTATTTCTAAAGTAAGCTATTCAGGCATGAATATATACATAAACATATATATATATATATATATATACACACACACATATATATTCAGTGCAGTAGCTACAGTAGTTCTAAATTTTTATAGCATTCGATATCCTTTTAAGTCTATGAAAACTGAAGCCCGTCTGATTGTGTTAAGAATGGTCATTCTCAGCCTGGGTGAATTGTGGCTCCCTTTCTCTTCCCTAAGATTTTCCAAAACCTTCTATGTTTTTAATGGTAATCCTGGAATCATTGCTTTGATTACAGCTTTCACATCAGTATTAAGTCTTTAGTTTATAACAAACAGGACTTAAAACAAGAATATGTTTAATACTAATAAATCTGTGAGTACAGATTAAATGTAGGTGTGGAGTGATGGGGAAGGGGAGAAATGTTCCAAACAATGTGCAAATGAAAGCAGGAAACTTAACAGAGAGGGACTCAAATCACCAAAATTGCATGTTAAAGTTTAAATTTAAGGTTCGCCTGGAGGTGGTGGAGCAGGGTGGGACAGGGAGGTGACCCAAATAATATATACACATGTAAGTAAATGTAAAAATGATAAAATTTTTAAAAAGGAAAAATAAGTAAAAGTAAAATGCCTTCTAGAAAAATGTATCTTCACTTTTCTTTTTTTATAATGTAAATTTCCTAGCATAAAGTAATTGTCCAAAGGAGTTTCATTGTGACATTTTCATACAAGCACATAATGTAATTTGATCACATTCACCTTCTCTGTACTCACTTATCTGCACCTCCCCCACTTCCCTCAACTGTTTTTAGCAATTTTAATGTATTTTGTCATGCTATTTTTATACATGAATATAATGTACCTCTGTCATAATTACCTCATCATCCTTTCCTTTCCCTTTCCCCATTCTCTCTGGGTTACTCCAACAGTCCACAATCAAAGAGCTGCAACAGATAAAGTGGGAGGATTGTGAGGACAACACCAGTTGTCCCCGCTTTGCTGGTAATGGTTCAAGAGGGACTCAGAGAAAGAACCCAGTGGAATTGGGACCTATACTAGCTGGCTTTGAAAATGCTAAGGAGGCTGGAAGGCACTGTTCATAGGATGTAAACAAACTGTAGACTGGGAACAATGTATCTCTTGGAGCCTTCTATTGACACCAGTGAAGAAAGCAATTTCAAGGGTGACCCAGAAAGAACACATTGAAACTGTCCCTTCCTCCTCCTGTCCTCCATTTTCTCCATGGTCTTCCTTATTGTTGTGTCTATCCTACACCTGTCCCACTATTGTATTTTGGAAGGATATAACTTGTTTGATTTCATAGGTTCATAGCTGAAAAAAAATAAATAAATAAGGATAAATAATCAAATCTTGAGTCTCACTCATAGCTTATTTACATAATATTTAGATAAGATTTTGAACTTCACTTGTAAAGTTGAGAGTAGAAAAAGACAATGAACTTTGGGGTTTATTGGAATGTAATGAATGCAATTTGCATGTGAGAAGGATATAGATTTTGGAGAGTTAGGGATGAAATGGGTGGTCTGAATGTTCCAGCCCCCCAAAAAGCCCATGTTAAAACTTAATCTCCAATGTTATATCATTAAGGGTAGTAGTTTTAGGACTTGATTAAGCCATGAGAGAGGAGACATCACAAATGGGATCAATAGCCTTATAAAAGAGGGTCAGGGGAGCTGTTTGTTCCTATTTCTCTTCCATCGCTTCTGTACTATGAGGATCCAGTATTAATCTCTTCCCTCCAAGCAGGTGAGGACACAGCAAAAGGACATGGTATGAGTCCTAGCCCCTTATCTGACACTGAATCTGCTTATGCCTCAGTCTTGAATTTCCCAGCCTTCAGAACTGTGAAGAATAAATTCTGATATTTATAAACCCTTCAGTCAAAGGATTCTGTTATAATAACAGGAACATACTGACAGTGTGTTTTATCTTCTTTCGAGATTAAAACAAAACAGGTCTTCAAGTGCTAGCAATATAAGAAAATACAAGGAATAATCAGAGAAACAATCTAGCTGGTGTATAAATAATATAAAATATAAATGAGAATGTTTACAGAATACAATTAAGAATAGGACATAAAGGTTAAGTCACCTTACCCATGCTTAGTTCCAAAATGTTCTACTAACTAATTGAACAGTATTAGACCAGTTGTTACACTACTTCAAACCACAGGTTCTTCATATATGAGAGGAATAATAAGAGTCCTAGCTGGGGGACCATGGCTCACACCTATAAATCTAGCTACTTAAGAGGCAGCGACCAGGAAGATCACAATTTGAACCCACCCCTGGCAAATAGTTCTGCAAGACCTTATCTCGAAAAAACCCATCACAAAAAAGGGTTGGTGGGGTGATTCAAGGTGTAAGCCTTGAGTTCAAGCCCCACTGTCACAAAAAAATAAGTAAATAAATAAATAAAAATCCTGTCTGTCAAGGGTGTGAGCCTTTGATAGGGTAAGACACAAATAGCATTTAGCACAGTACTTTGAAAACCAATGTTACCTCTCGTTAGTTGCAATAGATGGGTTTACCTAAAGTGTCACATCTTATTTTGCTCATTAAGAAAAATGCTGGTGGGGAAAGCCTAATTACTTTTTTGTTAATATTGGCATCCTTAGAAACAGATGGCTATGAAGATTTTCTAACAAGGAAAATATGATGGAATTGTGTCTTGTACCTCTTATGTTATAGTGGGAAGTGAGAACACAAACGAGTCACATTATGTGATGCTCTCCTAGGCATAGACTGAGTTAACTATTCTCATCGATGTACCCTGAAGACCATAACATCTCTATAATAGACCCTCTTCAACACTGTTTTAAAAGTGCCTATACTTGATATAGGGTTACAGAGTGAATAATTTTATAAGAATCTCCTAGCATTTCTTGTCTTCAATCACATTTTATAAATTCAAAATAGAGCTCCCCCCTCCTTGTTACCCACTCTTACAAACTGGAATATGTTCAACCTAGGTTTGTTTTTGGAAAGTTTGTTTTTAACTTTTATTTTAACTTCTCCTGTCATTAGGCTATCATTATTACTTTAGTGTCTAAGTCACTTTTTGTAGCAAATAAGAGAATGACAAACTATTTAGATAAACACTAATGTCATGTAATGTTCTTGCATGACAGGAAACTGGTAGTCAGTGTTCCCAGGATTGGCTTAGTGATGTCATCATGAACTGATAGCTTCTAGGTGTCTTTCCTGTTCTCCTCAGCATGTGTCATTCTATATAAAAGTCTATATGGACTGTACTTAGCACATGCTAGCCCATCAATATTCTTGAACGTTTTTGAATCATGTAATCTGAGAAATAGAAATTGAATCTGAGAAAGAATTGAGTAAGAAATGAACAAGTAGATATTAAGTCTAGTCTTTCTACTCAAATAAAACAGTAGAATGACGTGGATAAGGCCCTTTACCCTGTCCAGGTCTCTAGTTGCTCATCTGTTCAATATGTACAAATGCTTACAAATCATCAATAAATATCTCACTTGACACTTATCACATTGCTAATAGTTAACAAATGAACAGAATGTAGACATGGTGAATGTATGAAGAAATATGTAGATATATGTGAATATGACTGACAGTTGCAGTAAGTTTAAATTGATGACATTTCAAAAAGGTGACTCAGGTAGGGCATTTTCCTTTTCTGTATACTAATGGGACCTGGCTAATCCAGGCATGCCTATTTATGAATAAGCCTTGGTGTTGACTCCGTCTCCAGTTCACCTAAATCTGTCTGAAATGTAGACTCAGACAACTGAGTCACTTTCTAACAATTGCCAGAGTCAGACAATCTCCCTGCCTGGTCATTCTCTTTTTTACTTTTCAAACACCATCATAAAGGATAAGCATTACTTTCCATCTATGGTGTCATCAATACTGATTCCACATGCTAGAAAGGTAGTAGTCTCTTGGAATAGGTAACTTTAAGGTGGAAACTGGGTAAAGGTGTTGAAAGGCACAGGAGACCCAAAGCTCATCAACCACAACAGTAAAAGTTCAGACTTACTGTAGAGCTGGTTGTCATTTACACATGAGCCAAAGAGACCATCTATGACTCCACAATATGGAACCAAACCACACATGGCCAGAATCACACAAATATTTCCTCTCATTTTCCCACACATAATTCCTCCCCTATGCCCTACTCATCTTTTCTTGGAGACAAATTGGGTTTACTTTTTACAGGAATCAGCCAGGAAACTTATCTGCCCAAAAATATGCTGGCTGGTGGTCTTTCTAGTACTACTTGTCTGCTACTTACTTGGGTCTGTCAGATCTAGAAAAGGAAGAAAGAACACAGGGCCCATATTGAAAGAGCTAGGCTGTAAGAACTGTTCAAAACCAGCAGCCAAAAATAATGCTCAAGCATTGTACTTGCATTAATAATATTTCTGTGTAGTAATATTCTTCCATTACAGCTACTCTATCCATCTGAGTATCTTAACTTTGCCTTTGTAATGTTGACCAAAAGGTATTGTTTTAATAATGCTCTTCTTCAGTACTTAAGAAAACATAACCACCTAGGGACTTCCTACAGCTTATAGTGAATGCATTATCCAATTTACCTGAAGAACTAGTGGTGCTAAGATGCCATTAAGGCCCTAGATCACTTAGTTTATTAATAATAGCATTTAAAATAAAAATAAAATCTTCAGTTATATCAAATAAACTAAAATAATTGTTTCATCTGAGGTTTTACACAAGTCTATAAGGATTTGGGAAATTGTTTTGAATATTGGCAGGCTTGGAAGCAAAGTGGAAGTTTTCTAAAGAACATTGTTCTAAGGCATTAGCAATAATTCAGTACTTATAGACGTTCAGAAAATTAGCTTGCTGTTCATTTTATGTGATAAGTGGCTAATAGTTTATGAAATAACCAGTTGGCATCATAGCTAATCTGGCTCTGGACAGTTGTCCTTAAAAGCAGAGAATCTAAGCATGGAAGTTAAGTTTTCACTGACAAATGAGCTCTTCTGCATGATGTAAAAGTAGCCAATATCACTTTCTGGATATAGATATTTCAGTCTCATTGAAAATAACTTAATTATACAATTTTTATTTATTATAATTGAAGTTGAAATTTAGTTTGTTAGGATGAGAGCTTATTACATTGTTCTACTATTTTAAGATCATAGGAATTTCACACTTACCTAAATGAAGGACTGATGTGTGGTGTGAGAACCATTCCACTGAAGGCAAAGCCTTTCCAACAACATTCTTGACGTGCTTGAGGCTGACAGCATGCCCGGGCAAATGTTCCACTGTTCCCTATTCCCTTTAGTTTTGGAATCCTTACTTTCTGGTGCCAAGTAGTAGTCAAACTTCCCACAACATTAGAAAATCAAATCAAATCCATAGACAATACCACGGAAGTTTCTGTTAATACAGGGCTGGAGGATGCAAAACATATTAATGAAAGCCACTCTAAACAGGGACCAAATTTACTTATTTAAATTAGGAATCAGTGGGATGCAAGAAATAATTTGATCCAGGATTTACACCAAAAGATTCAAGTCTAGATTTTTAGAATATACCTTAGTGATTTTCTTCCTTTTATGAATTGAATTATGTCTCCCTACAATAATCCCAAATGTGACATATTTGGAGACAAGACCTTAAGGAATGTAATTAGGATCAAATGAGATCATAAAGGTAGGCCCCTACTCTAATAGGACTGGTAGTGTTCTTGTAAGAAGAGGAGGAGACACAGTAGTATGAATGTACAGAGAAAAGGTCATGTAAGGACACAGCAAGAAGGTCAAGAAGGTGGCCACCAAAATACCAGGAACGGATCCTCATCAGACCCAGGCTTGTTAGACATTGATCATGGACTTTCAGCCTGCAGAACTATGAGACACTAAGTTTCTTTGTTGAAACTACTCATTCTGTATTTGTGTTACAGTGGCCTGATTAGACTGACAAATATATGTACTCACAGAAAATGATCTGATACATTAAAAAGAGACATCTGTCATTTTAAAAATTCTTGTTCATTTGCAAAACCACTTTTCCTGAAGCTGAATAATACCAGTAGCAGCAATATGTTGAAATATTTTTCTTGATAAGTACTATCCTAAATGTATTTTTATAAATAAAAATTACTTCTGCTTTACAAATAAGAAAAGAAGTTAAAGCCAGTATAAGAAATTAATCCAAAATACCCTGAATGTGGTAACTAGTAAAGTAAGTTAGAAAATAACATGTTTATAAATCCTATTATTTTCTGGGGAAAAGTATTTCTTTAACAAATGTAAAAATGTGAACTTTTCACAATATAATAAAGGCTTTGGGGTCATAATTTATTTTACAACACACTGGAGGGCTCAGAAAAAGAGATGAAAGGACATTCCTAGGAAGATTGCCATGCTGAATTATATCCATCCATTTTGTCTAAACATAGCAGAAATTATTTGTATTTGAAAACAATTGTAGTATTATAATAAAGAATTATTTTCATAAGTCTTTAATGAAAATAATCACTTTTTTTGTTTATTTGCTGGTTTTTTTGTATATTTCTGCTTTAAAGTTGAGTGCCAAATTTTTCTTTTGAATCCCATGATGGGTTTAGAAACCAACGTATTTCCAGGAAGTAGGAAAGCTATTGTAATCTTATTTTTAGCTTGTCAGCAAGTGAAAATACATCTAATGTTGATTTTTCTCTGACAGCACTTGGTTGGAAGGTTACATTGCTTTGATTAATATTTGAACAGCAGGGCTTTCAAAGCAAATTTACAAGCTGAAATTACTAAAGCCACAATAAACACAGAAACATGTTACTGCTTTATTTTCTACATGAGCACAGCCATTAGGATTAAGCAAGTGCAGAAAAGAAGAATCTTGTTTCAGTTTGTTTTTTTCATTGGCCACTAGAAATTCACAGTGTGAAAGGGCACAATATGGTCATGCTGTTGACTGATTTGGGAGCTAACCTATTTGGAACTGAATACTAGGACTACACTTTCCGGCTTAGTAACATCAGTCAAGTATATTTGCTTTTCAATACCTCGCCTCCTCCACCATCTGTAAAATGGGATAATAACATTTCAAAGGACTTTAACACAACTTACATGAGCTACTATAGATGTGTTCAACAGATAGTGACAGGCACACAAGTGGTCCTTGTGTGCTAGCTGTTATTACTCCCTGTGAATAAAACATTTAAATAAAGTCATAATTTAATGATATTTATCCATTTACTCTACAAACATGAATTAAGTCCATGCCTTGGTGAGGAAACAACCACAAAGAGTTCAATAATTCAGGGGACTTGCATTCTCACAGAGCAAACAGACACTCAAATAGTGACAAGTGCTTTCTACTATGCTATCCAGGAACATGGATCTAGGAAGTTGAAATGAGTTCAGGAAGACTTTCTGGAAAGGGTATTAGAGCTGGACTTGAGTTTTGCCATTTTGATGACTGTGCTAGTTGAAGATGAAATAGAGGAGGCCATTCCCAGGAGAGAAAATAGTATGACAAAGATATACTGGCCTGAGGAGTTTAGGAAGTTAAATACAGCTTACAAAGGTTGGAATGAGCAAACCAAGTTCAAACTGTTCCTGTAACATCTCACAATTCCAGTTGTCAGCAGCACTAGGGTCATCCCTTTCTTCTGGGATCAATGCTTGAGTTCTGACTGTGGATGAAGAATAACTCTTTTGCCCAGCTGCCCATATTACGTAAACATTCTATTAAATAATTTGATCAAAATCATCTTGAGTCAGGGATTATGATTAATTGGACATCATCCACAATAAGCTAATATTGGAAGGTACATATTTCACCTAAACTTAAAAATTTTTTCAAAGGCAGTTCAAAGATTGCTAGACAAATGTTAGCCCAGAGAGTATTATATTTAAAATTAAAACTGAATATTTAAATAGGTCCATGAACTACAATACAGTTTTATATCTGGTTAAAGAATGTACATTGTCTAGGGTACAGAGATGAAAAATCACAAACTAAGTTTAAATCCAGTTTCAAATAACTGCAAAAAGATTTGAGATGAAAGAAGTATTTAATCATGCCATTTTTATTGTAGGTCAGCTATGTCATTTCTTCAGGTAAACCTAAATCAACAATAAGATGAATAATTTACACAGCTCTGACTTGAAGCCTTCTGACTATTTTATGCCCAAGGAAAAATAACATCGTTCTTTATAATTCTTTGCCCTGATTGCTTGTAGTGTTCATTGATCTGAGGACAAACAGTGTATAAATCTGTTCTTTAGTAAGACAGGCAGCTAAGGTGTCGATTAAAAATGACCAAGAAGAAATTGAAACATGATTACCAAATCCATGGAACCCAGCACTAGCCATTGACTCATACATAGCTACTTCATTGGGAAGAATGAACTAAATTAAATGCTCTTTTAAAATATTGAATTGTAGGAAACATTTTATGAGATATTTGTGAGAATTTTTTTTCTGACACAAAAGATGAGTTTCTCACTTACAGCCCTGAGTACTCACTCCATAATCTTTCCAATTTTTCTTTCTTCCCTTAATAGAAAATTTCATAAAGTCACATTTCATTTGTCAGTTCTGTTGATAACTTATACCATAAACTAGTTTCTACCTAATGCTCTTTTAATGTTACAGGAGCTCAATTAAAGAGCACCAGCTTCCATTCTTAGAGAAAAAAAATCAAACACAATCATCACGTTATTGAGGACAAAGAGTAACAGCAAATGAAATCTGTCAGATGAGTTATATAATCAATTGCTATTTACCAGCAGCCTTTGGTGAATGAAAGATTCTGCCCTTCTACAAAAGAGGAAGCTGAGACACAAAGCAGGTAAGCAGTTAAGGTACTTGGCTAGAGTTAACTATATCAATAATGGCCAAAGCCCCAATCTGTAGGACTCTGGGTTGCCACTAGTGTAATTCACCAAGTATTTACAGGTCTCTACCTTCTGGGAACATAGTAAGGTAGTACTTCTTGTCTTTCTTGCTGTTTGAAGGGGTCATAGGTCTAATACTAGCCAATCAGTTACAAGCACAGTGATATGCAAACCTTTTGTAAAACATTTTATTGCAAAACTCTCCAGAACTCTCTCTGCTTCTACCCATGTGACTAGAGGGTTCTAGCCAGTAGCTTTGTACAGCCAGAGTTCCAAAGTGAAATGAAGCAGAATAGACTTGAGCAATATTGTGAAGCACCTTTGGAACAATGTTTTTGATGTTCATAGTGTCTGGGATTTGGAGTTTATTGGTTCCCAAAGTACAACCTCTCCTATCCTAAGGAATGGAGACCATAAAGCCTATTCTTGCTCCCACAATGGAGCACATTGTGGAAAATCATCACGAAGCCAACTGGCAAGGGATGCAAATAAAGTCTCATGAGGAAGCTGAAAAGAGATTTCAGTTTTAAAGAATATGAAAACTTAGGAGAGGGAAGAGAAATTGGAATTCCAGGCATAAACCAAATGCAGAATATAAATGTACTTGATATTTTTGGAGGACCACAAAGAAGCTTTATTAACAAGAGAAGTGTAAAGAAATCATTAAAATTTAAGAACTAGTGACCAATGGATTAGAGATAGTCAAATGGGAACTTTGCCAAAATATGTCTTCTCAATGCAAAAGAGGCTCTCTGTGGGAGTGGGATAAGCAGGAGAGGGGAGGAGGAAATGAGAAAATACTAGTATACTAGTTTGAAAAGGAGGAAATAGAAATATAATGGAGGGAATGAACTTGTTCAAAGTATAGTGTACACATTTATGGAATTGTCACACCAAAATCCCTCATTTTTTTAATGTATGTTAATGCAAAAATAAAATAAAATTTAAAACAATCATTCCAGCATGTGTCCAATAGTTGTTTTCATGAGATATTTTGGGAAACCCTCACCATCACAATATTTCTTGGACTTTCCATCCATATTCAGGAATCTAAATGTTGGCACTGATTGCTGGGAACAAATGAAGAGTCTTGTCCTTAGAATAATGATCAGTGGTAAGGCAGCATTATTGAAGGTAGACAGGGACTCCTGCAATGCCATACTGAAACTGATCAAGTTTTCAGATATCATGAGACTGAATCTGGTGAATGTGCCAAGGAAGAAATAAAGAAAGAATAGAGATGGCTATACCACTTGCCTCGTTAATATAGTGTGTTAGCAGAGGTGAAAGATTAGAAGTTTTGTAATTCTAGTAACCAATTCTCTTTTGTTTTAACATGTATTTCTGATACTTGTTCTAGAATTATCTGAAAGTACCACCTTTACTCTATATTTTTCCCTTGAATCTCTAGGCTAGGTGGGATCCCTTTAATTGGTGTTATCGCTAAACCCTACACTTTGCATTATCAATATGTTTCATATATTGCATTACAATTTCTGTTTATACTTGTGTTTGACTTTTCCATTAAATTAAATGATCTCTCAGGAAGGGGTGTTTAGTGTTCACCAATATGTCCTTATCACCCATATAAACAGGACAAATTAGTTTAAAGTAAGTTTATTAAAAGAAAAAATAAATAAATACCCTTGAAACTAAATGATATGCTTGTGACATCAAACAACCCCACTAGAAGCCCATCATCTGATCTTATGAGAGTGTTGCAAAAGCCTTACTTTCCAGTGTCATATTCAGTTTCGCATTCTAACCCACATACATTTCACTTGCTCCCAAATTATCTCAATTAATAACAATATAATCACTTTTGTTTCCCAAATGAAAAACTAAATCTCAGGGTGGATAAGTGTTTTAAGGGGAATAATCTTTTATAGGAGGCAAGAAAATATGCTCTCACTGGATATAGTTATTATAATATTGGTAGTCTAATGAATCTGAAGCATGAGCATTATTTCTTCACTGCTTGTAGTTCCACATAATTCAAAATATCATAACCTATAGCAATATATTCTCATGATGGAGATATAGCAGATAGAATTTTATAATTTGAATGCACTATGGTGTTCAAGAACAAAAAATTTTGTAACTAGACTATGTCCCAATTTCCTCATTTATAATAGGAGAACAATAACATTTACCTCATATGGTTGTAGGAAGGATTAAATTAGTGAATAATTTTAAGGTATTTAGAAAAGTAGTTATCACATAGCAAGACTTAATAAATATTAGCTATTATTGACGCCTCACTGAAAGCATTTGAGTCAAAATTCAAACCATTCTCTCTTATAAAAAAAACTGAATAGAAGCATATTTTCTACATATTGTTGTAGGATCTGAGATTTGTGTGGAAGCCCATTCATGATCTAGAAGGCTGTAATCCCTGAACTCTACCTGCGTTTACATGTTCTCCACAGTCATATGGAAGTGTCTGCACGCTCTGGAAAGAAGGAGTGCTCTAGATTCCCTACCATTTATATGGCTGCTTATTCTGCCTAGAATATAGTCTCCCTTTCACTGAACATCACTTTGCTTGGAAAAGTCCTTACAGTACTTTAGGATTTGACTGAAAATCATCTACCCAAAGAAGACTTTCATTAACACCTGAAAACCACAGCTTCCCTGGAGTCCCTCCTAAATTCTCCAATATTCCTGTACCTACTAGTGTGATCACCTGTATCACCTGATCTGAATTTTCCCCTGTGCCTTCCTGCCTCCTCTAGTGGATATCAAAGTATCCATGGGCAGGAGCTAAGTCTAGACCTTTTTAGTTGTCACATCTTGTTCTACAATTGCAATATCAGAGCCTTTGACATATGGTTCTCAAATAAATAAATGGGAGTAGAATGTCTTTCAAACAGATTAGAGCATGCAAACTAGATTGCTTCAGGTAGTATTTCACAAGCATTTTCAAATCAGGACAAGTCTGAGCACAGTTGGGAGAAGGAATGTGAAAGCCACAGACCCAATAACCTGGACAACAGAAGGAGCAGCTGTTCATGACACCTAAGGACAGAGAGGCAGCCCGCCACCCTTAGCTAAGAAACTGTGACTTAGGATACAGAGAATAATCATGGAGATCTCATCCTGCCACTTTTTTAAGGCATCGTCACTGTCTTCCTCAGGCAATTGCAATAAATTAAATGTGAAATCCCTCCAAAATAACTGGGAAGGCAGCATGATCCTTGATCCATTAAACAGAGCAAGCAGAAGATGTAGAATTTAATACCCTCTCTGCTACTCAAGCAATGGCATTGACATGGCCTTGTCACTTGACAAGTACACCTCCTTACTGATAAAAAGGGGCTGATAATGTCTGCCTTGGCTATCACATGCCATGGGAATGTTGTCAGGATAATATCATATGCTAGAAATAAGCAATTAGAGATAACACAAGTTCCATATAAATATGGTAATTGATTGCAAATATATACTCCCAAATATGTGAAATGATGTCATCCATTATAAGTAGGTTGACTTTATAATTGATGTTACTAACTAGGACACAAATGAAAGGGAAATGAAGTACTTTTAGGAAGTACAGCAGAATAACAGATGATCAATTAGCAGGACTTTTTCATCAAATTACCCCTAGTTAGAATGAGTATTCCAGGACATGTCAGAATTTGAAACTCTTCTTATACTTACATTAGTATTTTGATTGTGAAGTATAGGAACTTTTTGTATTTGGAACACTCCTTACCTTTTGGAAGGAGCAAAGCAAGATCTTTGCACTATCCTTCCTGCTTTGCAGGAGAAGTATAGGCATGGGACACTGGCCAGTGAAACCTGTCTGGGGTAGACCAGAGACACAAAGGACACAGAGGCTGCTCCATAACCTTCCACACAAGTGTGGTGGCAGCTAAATAGCAAAAACAATTTCCAAGGCAGAAATGATGGCAGTTTTAACAGTGGCCTTGATTGTTTCTGGGGTACAAAGTGGGTTCAAATCCAAGATGAAATGCCTCCTTCAAGAGGCCAAGCTGGTTATCCACGTAGTTACTGTTTTTCAACTTCCAAGGCTAGGCATGAGGCCACGCCCAAGGATCCTCAAAACACTTCATATCCCTTAATGGATTTCTTTTATGCTTAAATTAGCTACAGTTGTATTTGGTGCATACAACTTGAACCTAGAAGCATTCTAATAAAGTAAAAATAATTTCACGGATGAAGCAACCTAAAAACTGACAGATCTATACTTGAATTGAGTCATGTAGCTGGAAAGAGAATTGAAACTAGAATCCAGACCTACCACTCCAGTCTAAAGAGTTTTGTACAAAGCACACTTCTCAGAACATTGATGATAACCAATCAACACAGTGAAATTTACTATTTCCATGTTGTTGGGGTTTTATAACTTGCTTTCTATAGGCCACATATTTAACCTGATGATTCATGAAAATTTTCTTATATAATACCATATAATCATTCAAATAACAAGGAAATTTTGTTACTGATTTCAAAGCTAAAAAAAATAAACACATGAGAAATCATTTCTATAGTCTTTGCCTTTAAGAAAAGGAATGGTTTTGTCTCTGAAAATATGAGCTAAAATTAAACAATGTGCTGAAAAAAGAATTGAATAGCTATTAAATGGGTAAGAGTCTAATCTCTTTTCTTTCAGTAGAGGAATTTAGTGGTCTCAGAAACACAACATTTTATGATGATGTGGTTTGATTACTAAAAGTTAACAAGAACTTGGAACTCATATCACTGAAAAGAAACGCCACCAGAATGAATATTCTTTTCCATCTGTTCATGAAAAATACACCTTTGTTATGATGTCCTCAGATAATTTATGATGGGTGAATCCACTTCCCGTAATTATGTTTTCCAAGACCACATATCATTCCAGAGGGATAGCTCTAAAGTGCCATTTATTATTGTCTGTAATACTATGTATTTTTTCCTTTTCCTCTTTCACTATTACACATTGAGTATGCTGGCCACTTTACAAACTCTTGCCGAAGTAATCCTAACAGCCCAGGGCAGTGTGTGTAGGGAAATGCATGCATTGGTGCCTCTCCCATTACTTCCCCTGGCTTAGCTTTGCAGAGTCCCCTAAAAAGATATGAATTTCTCAGCTTTTAAAACCAGAAGGCAACTCTAAGTCCTGAATATCTGCCCCAGCTGTATTTTCCATTTTGACTCTGAACTCTGGGAAGTACTTAAATTCACAAAACTGCCAAAACATATATTCACAAACTGAGTTACCATGGAACAGCATCCATGGAAGTCTCTTTGGACTTCTGAAATTCTCCAGTCTCAGCAAAAAGAGAACATACAACCATTAAACAAATTAGCTTGAAATATATTTAGAGACTATGAAGTGGTTGTCACACATCTGGAAAAAGAGTATAGTGAGATAGAGCAAATCGGGGAAAAGAAAAATATTAATTGAGCAGATCAAACAATAATGGTGAATAGAAAAATATTAAATTAACAAGGATGCAGCACCATTAGTAGATATTGCTTTGTTTGCAGAAATGGAAGGCAGGGACCTCTGCCAGAGAAGACTTGTTCCACCACACAAAATCTTGGTGCTTTTCGGCCTAGTTCCAGTCCATAAGCTAGTTCTCTCTTGCTCTCACAAACACATTCTTTTTGCTTCACACAAACACCTCTGCTCATGTTAACCTGTAGTGCATCCACATAAAATAGCCCTAACATGGCACATGACAACTGATGCTGATGTGATGAAATGAGGGGAAGTCACTGAAAATGTGGATTTTGGAGTCAGAGTTTCTAGATTTAATTTCACACGCCATCTCTTCTTATTTCTTTTACATGTCTAAGCCAGTTTCTCTGTGAAATGGAGATATTAGTGGTGCTATCTCATGAAGTTATTGTGCATATTCAATTATTAAATGTGTATTAAAATGCTTAATACAGCTGGGTGCCAGGTGTTCACTCCTGTAATCCTAGCTACTCAGAAGGCAGAGATCAGGAGAATTGCAGCTGGAACCCACCCCTGGCAAATAGTTCATGAGACCCTATCTCGAAAAATATCTTTCACACAAAAGGGCAGGTGGAGTAGCTCAAAGTGTAGGCCCTGAGTTCAAGCTCCAGTACCACAAAGAAAGAAAAAAATGCTTAATACAACAGGGCGCCAGTGACTCATGCCTGTAATTCTAGCTGCTCAGTAGGTAGAGATCAGGAGGATCACATTTCAAAGCCAACGGGGGGGGGGGGAATAGTTCATGAGACCCTATCTCTGAAAAAACTCATCACAAAAGAAAGGGCTAGTGGAATGGAGCAAGGCGTAAGCCCTGAGTTTAAGCCCCAGTATCACCAAAAAAGAATTTTTTTTAAATGCTTAATACAGCAGTCATACTATATGATAAATATTTGCTTTCCTTATTATCATCTGTGTGTCTCATGAAGTTTTAATCTACCCTATCTTCCCTGAAGTGGTGAGTTGTTATAAACTAGAAGTAATTCTCCACCTCAGTGTCTTTAGTTGATTGAAGTTCATTGTAAATTTTCTGTTCATTGTAAGCATTCATTCTGCTCATCAGATACCACTAAAATACACTGACTTACTACCCAAGAACAATTTCCTTTCAGCTGAACCTTATGCTGCTTAGGGGGATTGACTATAAATGGGTTTGATGGGATATTGGAGGGTAATGGAAATGTTCTAAAAGTGGGTTGTGATATGGTTGTACACTCTGTAAACTTACTAAAAATTGTTGAGTTGCACACTTACAATGTGTAGATTTTATGGTATGGAAATTATATTTCGATATAATTTTTTAAAGGCAATTGTTTTTTAAATTTCTCAATGTATTTTTTCAGGCAGCATGAAACTATAAAGAGCCACTATAGAAATGTAAATGGAGTGGAAGCAAGTATTATATTTTTCCATTTCTCTTGGAGATTTTCTTCCTCCTCTTCCTCCTCCTTCTCCTCTTCTTCCTCTTTCTTCCTTCCAATTATTCAGTTTAGAAATAGTAGCACCGTTTCTTGGCTAACATCTAAGGCTTAAGGAGTCAGGCAGTATGTCTAAATTCATACAAGGATATATTTTGAACTGAAGATCTGTAAGAGTAAAGAAGGTTTTAAGAGTGGATTTGAGAAATATATAACTTGCCACGATTTAGCTTAGTAGAAGTGCCAAGAAAAATAAACAAACAAACAAAAACTATAGCTGTGCTAAAAGAATAGTTCTTTTATTTTTTAATGACAAGAGAGAATCAAGTCTTACATAATCCTCTAACTGCCATGACATTTATTCAATAAAAACTTTTAGTATTGTTTTCCTGATATCTGTCTCAGACCATTCAGGATTTATGTAAAGAAATGTTACTGATTTTTGGATATTGATTTTGTATCTTGCTACTTTGTTGTATGTGTTTTGAAATCTAAGGGTTACTTGATTGAGTTCTTAGGTTCATTCAGATATAAGATGATATCATCTATAAATAGGGATAATTTGATTTCTTCCTTCCCTATTTGAATCCCATTTATTTCTTTCTCTTATCTTATAACTCTGTCTAGAAATTCCAGTACTATCTTGAATAAGAGTGGTGAATTTTACCGAAGGCTTTTTCTGCATTTACTATAGAAATTCTGTTCATGTATTGTATTACGTTTATTGATTTGCTTATGTTGTACTATCCTTGCATCCCTGAAATGAAACCTACTTGATCATGCTGTATGATCTTTCCAATGTGTTGTTGGATTCTGTTAGCAGGTATTTTATTGAGGATTTTACAACTGTGTCCAGCAAGGGTATTGGCCTACCTCTTTCTTTTCTGATGTGTCTTTACCTGGGTTGGTGTTAGGGTAATACTGACTTCATAGAACAAGTTTGGTAGAACTCATTCCCTTTGTAATTTGTGGAATAGTTTGAGGAGCATTGGTGTTAGTTCTTCTTTAAAGGTCTGGTAGAATTCATCAGTGAATCCATCTGGACCTGGATTTTTCTTTCTTGGGATGTTCTTTATAACTATCACAATCTTTTTACTTGTTACAGATGTTTAAGTTCTTTATGTCCTGTTATGTGTTGAGAACTTTATTTACTTCTCGATTTTCCAGTTTACTGAAGTATAAGTTTTCAAAATATTTCAATATGATCTGAATTTCACTGGTGTGTGTTCTACTATCCCCTTTTATACATCTTATTTTACTTATTTAAGTTTTCTTTTGGTTAATTTAGCTGAAGATTTGTTGCTATTATTTTTTCAAAGAAACAACTTTTTGTTTCACTGATTCATTGTATCATTTATTTAATCTCCAATTCACTGATTTTTGCTCTAATTTTTATAATTTCTTTCTATGTACTACTTTTGAGATTTGCTTGCTCTTGTTTTTCCAGATTGGTTATTTGAAATCTTTATTTTTTTGATGCAAGCACTCATGGTTATAATCTTCCCTTTTATGACTGCCTTTGCTGTGTGTCACAACTTTTGATAATTGTGTACTCGTTTGCATTTGAATCTAGGAAATTCTTAACTTTCATAGAATAAGTATCATCAACAATACAAACAACAACAATGCTGGCAAAGACACAGGGGAAAATGAATTCTTATCCACTGTTGGAGAGAATATATCTTTGCACAACCATGATGGAAAGAAGTATGTAGGTTCCTCAAAAAATTAATAATATACCCAGCAGTAATATTCCAGGACATATACACAAAGCAATGAAACCCAGGTTATAATAGAGCCACTTGCACATTATGTTTATTGCAGCATTATTCACAATAACCAAGCTTTGGAAACAGCCCAGATGCCTGGCAACTGATGAATGGATTGAAGAATTGGATATACACACAATGGAATATTACTCAACCATAAAGAAGAATGAAATTATGCTATTTGAAGGTAAATGGCTGCAAATGGAGACCATCATGTTAAGTGAATAGGAGAGGAAGAGAATGAGTGTGTAATATTGAAATACAATTCATATGTGTATCAAGAGAGTATGACAAAATGTACCATAAATTGTTGAATTATAGAGGAGCAGGGTGATAGAAGAAGTTTAAATAATAGAGGGGGTTAACCTGATTAAAGTGTGACATATACATGTGTGAAATACCAAAGCAAAACCCCCTTGAACAATCACTATACACTTCAGAAATGAAGGACAACCTGGAAAAACATGTCCTATCCAGAGGTGGCTACCAGTGGAAGGAGGAAGGATAAATGGAGAAGATGAAGGGGGACAAATAGGTATATGTAGTTGATATACATGTATGAAATTAAAAAAACAAAACCTGTTGAAATTGTTCTAAGAAGGGAAAAGGGATGAGGGAGAATGATGGAAGTGCTAAGTCTAATAAAGATATATTGTAAGCACATATGTAGTTGTCACAATGAATCCCCCTGTAGGACTACTATATGCTAATAAAAAAGAAGAAGAAAGCTTAGAAAAGGAAACTACTATCACCAGGACCAGTCAATTTTAGCAAAACCTGTACTTTTTTGAACAGCAGAATTTACGGTAAAATGGAGGTAATCCATAAACTAAGAAAAAAGATGAAGAAAAGGAAATATAAATGGTATCACCTAACAAATGACTAGTTGAGGGAAAAATAAGCTTGTTTTCAATTGTATGGAGACTTTTTCCTGCAAACACCAATTTTAAGGAAATATTCAGCAAATCCCATTTGTATATGACATCACAATTTGCATTTTGGCAAATTCTTGAAATGTCCAAAAGACAGCTAATTCTTTGTACTAGAAATCCTGCTAGCAAAGTGAGTAGCTGTTAGAAGAAATGGTAGATTCTGGTAGGAAGTATATCTGATAGCTCTTGTACACTAAAACCAGAAATTTTTGGCAGAGGTTGTTTTGATTTTGAAAATATCAAAAGACAAGGTTTTACCTATATTTTAATGAGTAAAGAAATTCATTCATGCATTTGCTCTTATCTTTGAGGTTTTTTTTTCTCTACTTTTCTTTCTCTATGCTTCTCTCTACCTAGTGTCAATATACATAAGACCCTGAAAGTCATCTCACTAAGTCATCTAAATCAAGAAATACTCTGTCCACATTCTCTAGGGTTGATGTTGCAAAATAGTTGAAATTTGATCTGGATTGTCTGTGTATCTGGAGAGAAGACAATGTCAATCTCAGGGTCTGATCAGGAAGGGAAGGGGTCATAGATGACCTCCTGCTGGCAGTCAACAAAGCTATTCAGTTGCTGCTTTTATTTTGCTAAGAGCACTGATAAAACAGTGTTTCCTAGAAAAAAATTGGCCTCTTCCGACCACAGCAGTGAAGGTAGCAAGGAAACCACTGGACTTCAAGTTAACATTTTCCCGAAGTATTGATTGCCACGTGAGATACAAAACAGCTGGCAACTCCGTTTGGGATGCTTTTTCTTTGAGGTATAAGAGCAGGGCTATAAATCCAAACCCAAGAGGCTTTCTTTCATCTTTTCTACTTGTGAAATGTATCTCTTCTACAGAACTGACCCAGGGTCATTTTAAATCAATTACTAATAAATCTGTGGTGCTTTTTCTTTCTCTCACTGAAAGAGAAAGTGGCATTTTAGGAATTAATTTTTGTCTCTGGCTTACTATTGTCTAAGCTGCTCCACTGTGACCTCTCATATGTATTTCACAAGATGATTGGATATTAAAAGTTTACTGGATGCTAAGATGTCTTAAGATACCAGGATGTTAAACCACACAGTGAGCCAAAGTATTTCAAAAGCTCATGCAGATGTTAACAACCAACATAAAACTACTGAATGGCAAAATAGAGTGTCTAGGTCATTGTACCTTTATTTCATTTATTTCCTTGTAACTTTTCTTACTATAAAATAGTTTGGAGATGGTATGCAGTAAAAAGTATGCTCAAGAATACAATTCTTATTAGAATTAGAACAGGAAATTAAAGCCATAAATTGAAGACCCATGTAAATCTTCAGCCAGTAGGGAGGACAGAAGTAATATTATCATTCAGTTGACTTTTGAATTTGAGCTATAGTAATTTTTATCCTATAGAAATTAATATAGCATTTATTTAAAAGATTTTTCTACTGTCATAGTCTAAAACAGAAGCTTAGCATAAATTTTATAATCCCAATGCCTACATAAATCAATCTATACTCAAAATATGCATTTAAAAGCTCCACAATCTACTTATCCTAAATTGCCATAAATACATACCCCTTTTGGAAAATTTTTCATCATATAAAGTTGCAGGTAAAACAGATTTAACAATTAATAAAGCATTAACAAAATAGATTTATCACTATTGCTAATGTTTATACAAAATGCAAAAGTGAGCCTAGTTTAGCTGTTTCTGGGATCAACTGTTGATAAAGGCCAATACTGCTTCATTGAAGCAGGAAGAAGTGAATCAAGGCTAAATTAACAAAGCCCACTGTTTAATTTTCTATTTGTCTAACTTTATATAAGTATATAATTGGAATATTTCCAAAGCTAAGTAAGTAGAATGATCTCATGAGTATTAAATAGATAAAACGACTAATGTTGTACTGTTTTATAACAGAAATTCAAGAATATATATTTCAATTATTATTTAAACTTCAGGTAATCTCCCTGAAAGCAGAGATGTTGTCTGTGTTTTTCTACTGCAGAGTTCCTGATATATGGCAAATAACATAAACCATACTAGTCATTTAAAAGACATTTGTTAAATTGAATTTAGCTATATGTCCCTTTAAAACTTAATTATAATTTCCTTAATCATCTGCAACATCACAAATTATTAAAAAGAGAAAAAAATAGCACAAAAACAAAAAAATATTTTAGGCAGAATGTGTTTTAAAAGCTCAACTGTTTACCAGTTATAAAAGGGTAAGTTCTTAATGTGACCACCAGTATGATGAAGATGCAAAATGAACCCTCAAAAATCTGATTGATCTGAATAAAATTTTATTTTTATACTTTAAAAATATGTTATCAGCAGAACATAATAATTTTACCTATATTTTGATTGATATTCTTATTATTTCAGACAACTATCAAATGATCATTACACCATCCATGGTTAACCATGGCCCACTGTTTTCTGAGCTTTTTATCTGGACACTAGATCCTGTCTTCCTTATTACCATGACTCAGATACCATTTTATAAAAAGAAAGTACCATGTCATTGTGTTCAATCTTAAAGAACATAAAAAAAAATTCTTAGGTCATGAACACGCCTACTATGCATAAAGAACTGCAAAACTACCCCGTGTTATTTTGATTGCTGCAGAATGCAATTCCAGCAACTGAAAAGAAACAAAGAATTCATAGAGTACTATCATCTACCTGTGTGGTACTTTATCTCATGATCTTAACAACTATCCTATAAGATAAGATATTTGTGGATTCATTGTAGAGATAAGAAACTGTAGTATCATAAATGTTTGGTCAAAATGTTGAAAAAGACAATGGGCTAGAATGTTCATGAATTCCATTGGGATTGGCTAAGTAGTGCTATGGTAAAAACAATATTAAATATCAATGGCTTGAATAAACTAGGAAATTTCTTCTTTATTTACTGGCTGGGTCTCTCTGTCCAAGACTGACAGATCAGCCACAATCTAGAAAATTGCAGTTGGCACTAGCAGAGAAGAACATTTTGAAGGATCTCACATAGCAATTAAATGTTCTACCCCAGAGGGTATCATGCTAACTTCCAATGAATTGGACAGAAGTAGACACAGAGTCCAACTGACCACAAAGTGACCAGAAAATATAATCTTGTCATGTACTCATGAGAACAACACACTGGTTTCCCATTTTTCTGTTCTCTGTTCTTCCCAGAACTTTCGTTCTTTATAGGACTTGATTATTTCTAAGAGGCCTAAAGTCATAATTAAACAAGGAAATGAAGAGGAACTCTTGAATGAAAGTATGAGTGAATATCCTTGCAAGGCAATTTGGTGATAGTTAAAACTATGGCCATGAGAGTCAGACTAGGGCTTCCATGTGCAATTATGTGTTGTACAAGGGCACCAGACCTATGTGAGACAACATAACTCCTTAGCTGCCTAGCTGTGTTTATTTAAATTGGTATTTTAACCTTCCTAACTCCCCATTTCTGCATTTTTAAAGTTAATATAGAAATAATGCTTAGTTCTAATGTTTGCTAGGAAGACCACATGAGAAAAGGCATACCAGGAGCTTTTTACAGTTCATAGTAAGCTTTTAATAAAATGAGCAACCTAGCATTATCAAGTATATTACCATATTCTTCTTCATCATTATCAAATAAATAAGTCTCTGAACTTTGATCATTTCTTGAGGATAGGCTGCTGGAAGTGGAACAACAGGATGAAATCTAATGAATTATTAGAGGGATCTTGATTTACATTTGCATGTGGGAATAACCTTACTAATTTATGTTCCTGCCAACAGTGAATGGGATCACCCATGTCATTACATCAGCAACATCTTTGGGATTTCAAGTAAGTTCTTCAGGTTTCCTCATTGCCACTCTCCTATGATATACCATATCCTACTATCAGACTCATTAAAGGTTTTATCTCTGAAGAGCAAATGCTATATTTGAAGGGATAGACTGTGAGGGTTCATTTATTCCCTTATGTATTAGAATATATGGTTAAACAAGCACCTAGCAACCAGATAAGTCTAGTGAATATAACACAGTCATACTACTTTTGATGACAGAGTGAACTATGGAAATTTTGAAGCAGAGGAAGAGCACTGAAAAAGATAAAGAGTTCAACAACTAGTAAAAGTTTGGAGATTCAGTTACAAGGGGCACAACAGAAAATTTACATGTCTTCCGAGGATCTGCTTGCACCCCTAAAATAAGAAACAGTTAAATTTGTAGACCTATGCAGCATATTAGTAATTTGTAAACCCAAGACTTGCTTGTTGTCAAACTATAGGCAGTGACAAACTCACAAATGGAAGCCTCAGTGTACTGCTGCCTCTTCCATTTATATTTAAGGCACGTACAAGCACACAAACACACATACACACACACACCAAACAGGAAAAAAAAAATCTCTGGAGTTGTATTAAAATATCCTTATAAAAGCACAGCTTTAATCTAACTGGGAATCCAGAATAAAGAGTCAATATTTCCCTTGTTGTAAAAATCTAAGGGAGTCAGTGGTTGTCTGAGAGTAATTTGATGAAAGATTTTCTGCCTTTACAAACTGAGCACCTACTGGAATCAGGTAAGCATATTAGCGGTTAACAGCAGAGAAGAAATGTATTAATATCTTTTAGAATATTGTGCTCAATCTGTTCAACATAATTGTTTTTTCTTCTCAATTTCCTTTGTTGAGGAAACATTCCTACTGCCCTTTTCTGCCACCTTAAAAAGAAAACTTTTATTTTATCCTTTAAGGAATCAAGCTCAAGTGCAAATGTTCCCTCAGGTCACTTATCTAAGCCTGCTCTATTTAAACAGCTGTATATCAAATGATAAGAGCTGTAAGACTCCTGCTTTTTGAGCAGTAAGCCTTCTGAAGAGCAGGTCCCCAAATGTCATAACATTTCATATTTAATCTATACACTAGCAGAAAGAATCTTGGGAACTTTTCTGTCATGCAATGTTTTCCAGTGTTTCCTTATTTGTGTTTAACAACCATAATCACTCCAATAAGTACATGGGTTCACAGCACTTTCCCCACCATGAGTATTTTATTCCAGAATATTGTATTATTGGCAATGCCTTCCCCCCACCTCCCCTGCTCAGCTTGTATGCATACACGCACAGAAATATTTCAAAGATTAAGGTTATGAAGAGCCTTTCTTAGAGGCATGTTTAAAATCTTATTTTTGTGGATCCAAAAATAGGTTCTGAAATTAAGCCTGCTCCTCTGTTTGAATTCTGAGATAATATGTACAACTATTACTATTAGCCCATCTGCTTCTGAGAATGACACCCCAGGAGCCTCAAAGCATTAAATCTATGCCTGAGTCATTCACAGAAGAGGAGTGGAGCTGTCAGAGCTGGAGAGATTATAGAAGTGTGGCAAGTGTGTTGATATTCCATGAAAATGAGTATGGGTTGGCCAAGCACTGTTGAGTTTTGCAAACCTGCACTGGCTATTCCCAAATCTGGAAAGTGAAGAGGTGGAGAGGCAGAAGAATAAAGGTAATAGAGTCCAAGGAAAAGTCCTTCAAGGACTTTGCAAATCCAATTACAAACATGTAGTTGCAGAGGGAAGAATAAACCGGATGGTTGAGAAAACTGACATGTTCGGTAACCTCTTACTACCTTCTCATATTAAAGAGTGGATGGACTATGAAATCATCCTGGCCAAGATTTACCTAGGATGACATGATTGCAAGCTCCTAATGGGGAATTGTTGAAAGTTTTATGTTGAGGATCAATATTTAGAAGTTTATATTTCTTCTTGTGGAAATGTATGTGAGACTGAAAATCCAAAACCTTGGCATCTTTTTCATTTCCTTTTGTTTTTAATTCTGCTACTATTAAGAAACAGAATATGATATTGACAACACAACTTTAGTACTTAGAAAATATGATTTTTAGCTCCAAATACACTTACCAACAGGAAGCAAATGATGGTGAATTTGTTTAGGAATTTTCATTCTCTTAAGTCACCTATGGGAATTTGCCAAACACTGATCATGTGGCTACTATGATAAAAAAGTATCAGTAAGATCCAATCTCAAAGAACAAGCCACGGATGGTGGCTCATACCTCTAATACTAGCTATGCCAGAGGCTGGCCTAGGCAAAAATCAATCTCAAAACTTACTACAGGAAAAACAGCTGGAGGCAGGGTTCAGGTGGTACAGCATTTGCCTAGCAAGTACAAGGCTCTGAGTTCAAATTTAAGTACCCCAAAGAAAGAAACTGCTGCTTTCACTGAAATGGCAGGGCAAGCCCTTCATCTGGTCTTCATGAAAGGGAAGACAGTATTTGTCTTGAAAAGTTCAGGTCCATTTTCCTTCCTGAATTAATCCTTCACACATCAATACAGCTGTTGCCAGTGTTTTTTTCTTCTGATGTCTGAAAGCCTCTCATCACACTCATCAGCTACACGAAAAATTTACACCTCACATTTATTTCTTAAATATGTCGTTATTATCACTGAGGCAATGACTCTCCTCTCTCTCTCTCTCTCTCTCTCTCTCTCTTCCTCTCATGTACATGTGTGCATTTGTGTGCAAAATCTCTAGCATTCAGATTCTCTGTAGATATTCATTTTAATAAACTTGAAATTATAAAAGCATTAAATTTTAATAATTATTTCCTCAAATTGTATTATTTAAATTTTATTATTAATACATTTTCTGTTATTAGCTTATTGAATGCTTAAAAGTTGGGTCAAAAGGCAATATTAAAAGACAAAAAATTAAACTAACAAAGACTCTAATGTGATTTTAAATGATTGTACAACACAAAAAAATCATGTTAGAGAGGAAAAAGCTTTTTACTTGCCTACAGGTACAAAGCCAGAATTTGCAGGACTCTTAGATGTTTGCCTCATGGAAAAGATATGACTATGAAAAAAGTAGATTTTTCACATGAAAAAGTAAAAAGTGCCATATTTTTTAGTTACGGTGAATGGCTTTGTTATCAAGATTTTTTCATGGCATGCTACTCAAATCAGTAGCAAAAACACCAATCTTTGCTTATGACTTTTGAAGTCAGAAAATCATGTTACTACAATGTTGATAGGAGAGGCAAGATTCAGAAGCCTGAGTTAAGGCTTAAAGTTCACAGCAAGTTGAAAATCAAAAGAACAAAAAGAACAGAAATCAAGGTAAGATGGGTAAACTGAGAGCAGCTCTGTGCAGGTGTAGTTGGAAGCTCCTGGCTCCTCCATGTGTATTGAAGCATTTGGTACATGGCTTCCAGTTCCACAGCCTGCCTGCCTTTCTTCTTTCCTCCTTACTTTCCTTTCATACATATTTTCATGTATTCTACCAAGACTATGAAGAGAAATAATCCATGAATATTACCCTAGAGGGTTTTCTCTTCTAACTAGACGCATGATTTTTCAAATTTTGGTGTTTATACACATCATTTGGGGGATGCAGAGACAGTAGACTGGGAAGGATCTAAAAATCTGCGTTTCTGATAGGTTCCCAGTCCGTAGATCCATGAACCAAGATCTTAGACACAAACCTCTACTTAGATTCTTTGAAGCTGCAGTCAATAGTGTCTGAAAATTCCAATACATAGATTATACCCCCAATTCAGTTTGCACTGTATCCTCGGCTCAACCAAAAAATAAAAGGAGACAGATTTTCTCCATCACCATGAAAGTATCATAACAAATTGACTCCCAAAGCAAGTGAATGTTTATCATCCTGAGAAGCAGGGAAAAAATCATTAGTAAAAATAGCAAAAGGATCATGAAGCCATAGCAAAGGTTAGGGATTTTTAAATAAGCATGAATAACTTGCACTGGATTAGGCCTTACTAGAGTTTCAATAATGAACAATGTTTTCCCAGATGTCTTGATCATGTCTTTATGCTCAACATGAAGAAATGCAGAGGATCATAGGACAATAATATGTGGTGATAAACTTGTTTGATTACACTTCCCAGGTGCTGCTGGGTCCAATTATCTTGGTGCTAAGCTACCCTCTAATTGGGTGTGAAACACACATCAGAATTAATTATGCTGTACACCACTGTATGGGCTTGAAATAATTAAGAATGTTTTCATTTCTCAACTGGCCTAGAAAAAAAGTAAATGTATTTCAAGTTTCAGTCCTTAGAGATTTCTTTCAAACTCATAAGATCAGCTGGATATGGATTTATGTAAATTTCTAACCCTAGAATCTGATTGAGACCATAAGCCTCTTATCATAACCTAGATACTTTGATCTACAAAAGCATAGCTATCTGTTTTATGAGGAGCATGTGCCCTTTGATACTTGAGAAGCCAAAATATTATGGAAACATCTGTTATATTGATTAAATTATATTATATTAGCCACTTAAAATACCAAGTCATTTGAAGGTACATTTGGAGAGCTCATCTACACAATAAATATTGGATTATCAAGACTAAATGCATGATAGAATATTGGTTATTTAACACACGAACAGTTTTGAGAAAGTTGGAAGATTAAAACTAAGATGACACACAAATCTAAAATGAAAACTGTGGAAATAGATTAGAATTGGAAATGTCTATCACAAAGAGATATAGGCAACCCATTCTTGGAGCAAAATTGAGACATGTCCCTTAATCTCACTTGCATGTGGAATTAAAAAAAAAAAAAAAACTTGAACTCACAGAAGTTTCAGAATGAGATCATAATTAGCAGAGGATTGCACCAAGAAGGAAATGGAGATTTGTTGGTGCTGTTGGATGAATTAGTGGTTTGGGTTCTCTGTTTCCAAAGGGGAAAGTGACCTGTTTTGTTTTTAAATTTTTGCATATATGTACCATTTTATTCTGTGTATGTAAAGAAGACCATATAGGAAATTGATATTTGTAGTAGTGGATTTTATATAACATTACTGTTTGAATTTTAAGCAGTTTTTTCCTCAGGATTAGTTTGAAGAATAATCTAATTGCCATCCTAACATCCATACACAGGGTTGTGATTAGCTCTTAATCATTTTGTTTTCTCAGCATTAAAATGACTTAATAGAACCCTGTGACCTGCTGAAAAAAATTTTTTTATATAAAGAAAAGGTTTATGGTGGCAAATGACTTTTATTTTATTTTGTAAAAAGAAATGTACTATGTACTTTTGTGTAAACACTGAAAATCTCTAGTCATCTGTGAGAATTAATTTGCAACTGTTTTCTATAGTGCTGTCTTTTTGGGCAACGGGCAACTGCAGGAGTTTTTGTGTTTCCTTTGCAGTCTTATACCACAACCCTCCCACTTTGTCCTCCTTCTTCCTACTAGGAAACAAAGGGCCACTTTGATCTGGTCCTGGCTATTGAGACCTTGAGCTCTGAAGACTTTGCACGTCAGTTCCTCTACCCTGTGTGCCACATGTTCTTGTGTTTCTCAACTTATTCTTTTAAATTTATGCTTAGTACTGTGGAAGAGAGTAACTATAAACGGCTTTAATTAAATCATACTTATAAAAAACTATTTTCTCATACTCCACTTTATGCTTTTGGTATTGTCAATCTTTAATCTTTATCCTTTACTTTCATGGAATTGTCATTAATTAAAACTTTTTAAACAAACAAGAAAAAGGAAACGGAGGGTTGCTGGTCAAAGGGTACAATGTTTCTACTGCACAGTGTGAAAAAATTTTGAGATCTACTGCACAGTGGAATTACAGTCAGTGAAATGTATTACAAATATTTCAGGACAACTGAGAATAAATTTCAAATGTCTTACCACAAAAAAATGATAAATGATGGGCATATTAATTAGCTTAATTTAATAATTCTACATTGAATGCATACATCAAAACATCACAGTGAACCCCCTAAAGGTATACACTTGTGATCTGTCAATTAAACATAATAATTTTTTAATAAAAATAAATAAAAGGCATGCTTTACTGAACTCATCTGAGTTATTTAACCTATAATAAAACCATGTTTATGTATTATGTGTTTATGTATAATTATTAATATAGCAATTAGTGAACTTGAAATTGACATGGGTCAATAACATCTGAAAGGGCGTAGATGTAGGAAGGGAATAGAGTGTCAGAAACTTGTTTCCCTGGGCCTGTATCCATTGTCCTGAAGTTTGTGGCCCCATTGACACTTTCATTCTTGGATTTTCTCTCAGCCTTCGTGAAATGACTTCATGGTATCTGCCAAGCTCTTCCTAATGGAACTAGATGGATCTTCCATGTTATCATTGTCTTCTTCCACTACCCTTTATCCCTCTTGGCTTCATCCACCATCTGCTACCTTCCTCCTATCTTATTGGATCTATTGGCTATGTTGAGCCAAAACTTTCTGGTATTACTCTTAGCAAACATGGCAACAATTAGCAAATAGTAATCATGACAACTCATCTCAAAATATGGTACACTTTGCAATTTCCATAAAACAAAGATCACAACAGATCTTAGATTTTTCATCCTGATAAGTCAGTTTTTAGAGGTCAGCATTTCTTCATAAAGATTTTCTTTAACTTATTATTATCTCTCCAGAATGACCTGATTAATCCAAAATTTTTAATTGTTACTTTTTTAATCAGCATTGGAACCTGATTATCAGATGTTTTCTGTATTGTTTCGATGAGCCAGTTTTCTAATCTGGCCAAAAAAAAAAAAAGATAATCTGAAAATAACCAATACCTGTGATTGTTTTAAACTCAGTGTCTTTTGTATCACTGTGATGTCAGGAACCAAGACTATATTCAGAAGGCAAGCCATGTTCAATAAATAGATTCTTGACTTGACAACTATATAATATTTAATAGCTATTCAAGAATTAATATGGTTGCACACTGCCTACTTGTAAGTCAAATTTAAAGTCTTTAGAATACTTGCTACCTTTTTCCTTAGACTTCTTATAAATCTACTAAGTCCAACTGTTCATTTGTATTTCACTTGGCTCTTTTAAGAAGATAAGTAGAGGGTAAAAAGTAAACTTTCATGATTCCTTATTAATCTTAAAAGGCAGGCAACTGAACTTTTAAAATGAAAATACTAAGTACCATTGCTTAAAATGATTTTAACCTTTTAAGTCTACCAAAAATGGGGAGAAAGTTCTGTAATCACAAAGGAAGTCACTTTTACATAGTAGAATATATTCATTTCATTTCATTTTGTACTGTATCCAAAAATCTTTTCATTTCTACAATCTGGGTAAATCACTTAACATTTTGTGTACCGACAAAAGTCAGTGTCTTTAATGACTTATAATTTCAATGAGACTGTAACATATATTCTTTTATTCATACAACAAGCATTTATTGATCATTTCCTAAGAGTGTGTTAACCACTTCTTCACTGTTTTGACAAATAAGTGAGAGAAACAATTTAAAAGGAGGACAGACTTATTTTGGTTCATGATTTCAAAGGTTTTAGTGTAGGGTTGCATGGCTCCATTGCTATGAACCTGTGATGAGGCAGACCATCACGACAGAGAAAGCATGATGGAGTATTGATGCTCACATCATAATGGCAAGGAATGGTAGAGAAGAAGTGAGACCTGGAATGAGATATAGCCTCCAAGAACACACCTCCCAGTGACTTGCTTCCTCCAACTAGGCTCTACCTCTGAAAGTTTCCATCACTCTCCAATAAAGTCAAATTATGAATTTGTCAATGGATTAAACCATTGATTAGATCATCACACTTGTGATCCAATCAGCTCCCAATGGTTTGACCTATCAGAGGGGTCCCAGCCTTTTGGGGAACACTTAATGATCCAAATCATAACATAGACCAAGGAGACTCAAGACCTGTGTCTTGAGGACTTACAATTTAGTGGATGAAACAATAATTCATTGAACAATAACATTAATATCTTATGATACACTATGCAATATCAGATTCATTTTAGATGAATCAGGATTCCTTAACTGAGTGGTATTTTGTTAATAACTGGAAAGAATTATTTAATAACATTAAGGGAAAGGCTTGCTTTGCAGACAGAAAACAGCATGTCTAAAACCCTGCAATAGGAGGAAATTTGTCAACTTGAGGAAGCCAGAGTGGTTGGAGCAAAGTAGCTGAGGGGGCTGTGCTTTAATATGTTGGTCTTATATTGCTCAGTTCTTTTTCCACTTGGCTCTGTCCTACCCCAAACCTTCCCAAAGAGTAAGATCTAAAAATACAGATACCAAATCTCCAGTCAGTTTAAGGATTACACCCAGTGATTCACAGTTTGGTCTGGCTAAGTTGAATAGAGACATAAATCTGATGTCCTTCCACACAAATGTCCTGTTCCAGTATAGAGTCACTTCTTCAAGGTTCGCAGGTTCTTTATGACAACCAAAGTAGAGCTGACTACACTGGACTTCATCAAAAGGCCTGTTGTAGAAAGAGAATGCTAAAATGACCCAAACATTGTATGCACATATGAATAAAGGAAAAAAAAAAAGAAAAGTACAAAAAAAAGTAGAAAGAGAATGCTTAAATGAAAGTCTGAGGACCAAAACAGATCTGTATTCCAAATTCTGTGCTACAGCAGATTGCATTCTAGTTGGCCTCTGATGTGTTCTGCAAGTCTAATAATAAGTTAAAAATGAAGACAATAATCTGTCTAGAAAAACTTTTATAGGACCTTATTTAAAATTCTGTGCAATGGTAAGTTAACAGGGTTGTGATTTAAATTGTCCTCATTCATTTTTACTGTGAGAATGAAGAATAAGGTTCAGAAAATACTTTCTTTTATGTTTTACAAAAGCCTACTTGTTATAATCTTCTTCCATATGCAATTATAGGACATGGGCCTTGTGGAAGTGTGCTTCACTTGGGTGGTAGAATAATATGGCCCTTAAAAATAATTTAAGCATAAGAGATTTTAGATAAAAATGACAACTCTAGATTATAAACCTCTTATAGACCTAGATTATACCATATGAACAAAACAAATATTACAACTTAGGGAAAGGTAAATTTCCTGGCTATAATTGAACGAATGACTGGATACCATTGAGAATATATCATACACCTTAAAAACTTAATGTGGAGTGGAACCCAATATTAACTACGGATTTTTGGTCTACACTGACAATGATGTGTCAGTGTAGGTTCATAGACTGGAACTATCCTGGTGGGGGATGTTGAGAATGGGGGAGGATATGCTGTGAAGGCAAGGAAGATATAGGGAATTTCTGTACTTCCTCTCAATTTTGATTTGCATTTCAAACAGCCGTAAAATATATAGTACGTTTTTTAAAAAGGTAAAAAATATTAATCTGGCCTAATAATTATAACCATATAGTAATCATGAAATCATGATTACTTTGGGATTAGAATACGGGGAGCATTCATCCACCCCTAGGTCAATGTTACTGCCAAACAGAACTGAGTGGTGCTGTCACTGGCCTTTGTTTTTGGCAGTACTGGGGTTTTGAACTCGGGGCTTCTCTCTTGCTGGGCAGGTATTCTACTACTTGAGTCAAAACTTCAACTCTTTTTGCTCTGGTTATTCTGGAGATAAGGTCTTACTTTTTGCCCAACCTGGCCTGTACTGTGAATCTTCCTATTTTATTCTTTCTGTCATAGTTTGGAAGATAGGTGCAAACCATGATATCCAGCTTTTTTTGGTTGAGATGAGGTCTCAATAACCTTTTTTTGCCTGGTTGGCCTGGAACCACTATCCTCCCAATCTCAGCCTCCCAAGTAGCTAGGATTACCAGCTTGAATCACAGGCCATTTTTATAGTGTCTCCTGCATGCTAACTACTGTGTAATGTACCTCTGCATACCTATTACTCATTCCATAGAAGAACCACATGATCCTACTTTTCTTCCCAATTTGCAGATGGGAAAAAAGTCACGTTCAGAGAGGTTAATTAATTATACCACAATGTCACATAGATAATTTTTGTCAGAGGGATAAAAAATAAATGCTGTGTGCATCTGAGTAGCTAACTCTTTAGCTACACTTTTTGTTAGGGGTGGATATATAAGAATATTAGAAGAAATAAATGCCTTCTACACAAATATGCTTTGTTCTCCTGGAAAAGTGGAATGTAAGTATAGTTGATGAAGTTAGGCTTGAAGATAACCTTTTAAAGG
Source organism: Castor canadensis (assembly GCF_047511655.1). NCBI lineage: Eukaryota > Metazoa > Chordata > Mammalia > Rodentia > Castoridae > Castor > Castor canadensis. The sequence goes on along the minus strand of NC_133388.1, from coordinate 22,660,820 downwards.
CGATGGGATCACTAGCTCATGAAGGAAGTTCCAATTGGGTTAGGAAAGAAGTAAGAGAATGAACCCACTAATTTGTAAGCTGTTGTCCAAGATCTAAGCATATTCTTCTTTTGAGAGCTCTTTAAGGTTTATCCCGTTCCAAGCCAAGGCAGATAAAAGCAGAAAATCTTCTAGGTTCAGAGAAGCACTTGAACAAAAGTAGAGAGGTGTGTCTGTGCTTATGCAGGGCATTGCACGTTATTGTTGAAGATTAATCTTTAACTATCCTCTCCATAGCCTCTGATTCTGAGTTTTTAATAGGATTAAAATTAGTCACAGATAGTTCTTAAAAAGTTCCTTTTGTAAGTGTTTGACTCAGTAAGTGTGCTGTGGTATAATCACATGGGGAAAGAAAAGTTTCATGTGTATCTTCTAGGAGTTTGCAATTGGCAAAGAAGAAAGAAATATGAGGTAATCAGATCAACGTTAACCAAGAAAGACGAATGTTTTGAATGTCAGGGTGGCACTTACAGGAAAATCATGGGGAAGAAAAAAAGAAAAACCACAAAGATGTAAATTATCTGTTCTACTTCCTAAAGCAGCTAGGACAAGTTCCATATTTGACCAAAAGAAGTCAAATTTCTAATTTGGGGAAACAGACTGAGAAGTAGAGAGAAAAAAAACAAAATAAAACAAAAAACCCAAGAAAGGAAATCCCTATTCTTTTTCCACTTTTTATGCTTCTTGTCTTCTGCTTTGTCTTTTAGTTTAACATCCAGAACCAAAGATTACTTAATCCCATCCAGGAGCAGTAGTCATTATTCAAATTCAATTTTTAAAGACACTGTTGTCTTACATTTGCCCTCCAGGTGTCTACTTTCTCAAGGTAACAAAAAAGTTCACAAGGATTCTTATCTCAAACTGATAAATAAATGCAAACAGAGCCAGGCCTATCTGGGCTACCACAAGGCCTGTTTGACTAATTGCCTTGATAGATCATTCTCCTCATGCCTAATGTTGTTATTGCACCCAGCATAGCTGAGATAGCACATGTTTAACCCCTGACCTTCCAGCTGCTCATACCACGCTGCTCGGGAACTAACTGTTCTCCATCATCGCTTCCTCCCAATGGCAGCCAGAAAGAGATCTGTTTCTAAGCAAATAGCAAAGGCTCTGACCCTGTCATGAGTCACCGTCTGTCTACCCACTTCCAAGATTCCCCCTTTATGTATTTATTCAGCTTGTCAGAGTTCCTGACAAAGAAGATAGTGATTTTTGTGTTAAGTAGACTCATGCTAACTCTAAAAACAGTGTTTCATAAATCCAAAATATCTTAGATGGCTTTTACGTGCTTCATATGAAGCAATCCATCCCATTTCACCCCCTTTTTTATTTTTGTCTTTTTTAAATTAGCATGCATTTGTGAAACAATGTTCATTTCACCCTCTTTTAGAGTAACTTTGTCATCAATAAAAATGATAAAATTGTAAAAGCCACAGAAAGAACAAAAGAAAAATATTTCAGGCCATTTATTATGAAGTAGTAAAATACCTAATTATTCTGTGCTGGAAGCACTGACTTATATTGACTAGATGATAACCTAAATACAATTACTAATAGCAAAAGTGTGAAGTAGGTGTATTTTATCTAAGATAAGTCATCTTTCTCCCCCTGAATGTTTCATGCACCTTAGTCTCAAAACTTGCAATGACTAGTTTAACAGGTACTGCCAACACACGGTAATTCTACTGCTGACAGTTCTGGTTGAGTATTGCTGGGCAAAAGTTTCACATTATGCATCACAGAAACATTAATCAGCAAAAACACAAAAGCAAGGGATGGTTCTTATGACCATTTGTGCTAATTAATGATATTACATGGTCTTTATGAAGACTCAGAAAATAAATGGAGAAACAAAAAGTATCATCACTATGGAGTTCATTTGAATTTCTGTTCATTATCTTTCAATATTGCAAACATAAGTAGACATGAAATATTATGGGCTATAACACTGTAAGAAAAGTTTCACATAGGTAAATATTGCATGCCAGTTTTCAGGAAGCCATTTAACATAGAATCAAAGCCCTGTGGCTTCATGACAAAATAACTTCTTTCTTTCCAACACTCTGTTTAACCAAGACCTTTAATAATTTTCAACCAAAAACAAAAGCACATTTGTGTTGTGAAATCAATTTCTGAAGGCTAATGTTATTATCAATCATCATTATCCTTCCCACACAATACATTCTTGATATTTTCCTCTGCCCATTGGTAAAGCAGAATTATAATGCTTAAAACATTGAGAGGATCAATGAGATATTGTCGATTACTGAGAACAAAACAAGACAAAAAAAATAAATGATTGATGTTCCTTGTGGCTTTGTATGTGTGTGATGCAGAAGAGGATCTCAGCTGAGAAGATGGTCTAAATTTATCCTCACTTAGACAGCTTCAAGTCTAATTTTTAAAATTTCACTTGTTTTCTCTTCAATAGGGTTATGAAGCTTTTCTAACCAGCTTCAGATATTTAAGTAAATAAAAGTGCCCAACTGGAAAAAAAGAAAAATACTTGATCAATTTATAGACACTTCCTGCTCTTTCTTATAAAACTCACCAAATATTCTACATTAGCCTGATTTACCTTTAAACTACTTTGAGAATAATTTAACTGAACTACACAATTTATGGAAAGCTTGATGAGTAACAAGGTAGTTTATATTATAAGAAGATAGAAGATTTAGTTTAAACATTAGTAAGTATTGTTCTACCAAAAAATAGAAAGAAACTTGGGTGAATTTCTAGAAGTAACAACATATTGGTTTATAAGAAAACTGTGGGAGAAAATGCCTGAAAACAGAATCCAAACTTAGAGTTCCCTCATTTGTAAAATGGAATAATACTTGTCTTGTAGAATTACCTACTAGGATTAAATGAGATATTGAAAATGTTTAGACTAACTAAAAGATAATTTAATAAATGCTATTGTAATGATATTGAAATAGTATTAATTAGCATTGAACATGAGATTATTCTGAAGTAATTGAGAATGGTTCATTGATGTATCAAGGTTCTCATATTCCCACAGATTAAAGTCCCTTCATAACCATTTATTAAATATGAATTCACGATACAAAAAAATCTTTGTCAAATTCCCTTCTCCATTTCTTATCTAACACTCCAGCCAGTGCCATCCATTCAAGTTACTGTCAATATAACATCCCACATTAGGACAAGCTACAGAATGTTAGGCTTACAAAAAAAAACTTCTTTCTTTTTTTTATGATTTATATAAGCAAGAACATAAATTAATCACATCTCTAAACAGTTGGATCTGATAATGCAGAGCTTTAGGCAAATAATTCATCAAATTTTCAATGAATCCAGATAAAGTTTGACAAATATGGAAAACAATGAGCCCCCAAAATTTGTCTACACCTGGCATTATCTATCATGGATTTGTCTGTATGGTGTAGTATTTTTTAACAGCAGGTTCACAAGCAAAAATTTTATATGTAGTGTCAAGTTTCCTTTGCAACAAAAGGAAGTTATCTAGATATGAAACATTTAACTAAATGATACTCATTACCCTTCTAATTTATATACAAATACATTATGAGAAAACTACTTTTTATGTACTGTACTAAAACCATTAGCCACCACATTGCTCAAGGACAACTGTAACCCTGGAATCAATGGTAAAATATCCCAGTAATGATATTTTCAAATCATACCTCTTATTTAAATAAATTGGATTTTCTTCTGTATAAAAAAATGTGTCAGATAATGTTGTAAATCTGAAGGCACAAAAATAAGAACAAAGTAGTAATTTATATTCCACAATGGAGTGTTTCACAATTTTTGTTTAACAAAACATATTTTACCCTGCTTACACCTTGATCTATAGGACCCCACTGATTACCAGGTTGTAAATTATGTGAAGAGTTCTACAAAAAAAATCATTAAAAAAGCAGCAAGGGGGCCTTATATCATGAAGTCACTTGGTCCTAAGACTCAACTAGGACTTTGATACTTCGTTTAAACACAACCATATATTCTTATTAATAATGAATAGGGCCACTTGTTTCAATTTCATAAGCCCAGTGCACCATAGCTGGTGAAATTTCTATTACCCGTGACCTGGGTATTAATCCTTTGATTTAAAATTTTTCAAAAAGTCTCCATTTTTCAAATGTTGACTTAATGCTGAAACAATGAGAAACAACTTTGCCAGCAATTTTGGCACATTGCACAGGGAAATAAGGGCGGCCATTCTTTGTTCACTTGAAGAGCTATTAAAAACTCTTTTGGTACAGGAAATACTTCTTTCTCCCTAGGAATTAGGGGATATCTTCAGGAAACTAAGTAGATTAATTACATGAGCCTTGGCTCAACTTTATTTAAAAGTCAAACACAAGCTTTTAACATTCAGCCCCAAATGCAAAAATCCCTCTTTCGGCATTTCATGAGGCTGAGATTTTTTGCTTGAATGTTTTTCTGTTGGCTCAGAAATTGACAGCTTGGGGTTTTCCTTTCTCTGTTTCTATTTTTTGTTTTTAATAGGAGGGTAGGGAAGAAACAAGAGGAAAATGTTGGTTAAATATGCCTGGATTGTTCACATGAAATAGCAAGATCAAAAACTGCTACATATTTTATATATTCATAAAGTAATATATTGGCCTAAGGACAAAAGGTTTTTAAAGCTTTAAATTTGTGTTACCTTAATGACTTTGTACAAGTTGTATTACAATAGGCTTCTGAGTAAAAAAAAAAAAAAAAAATAGAAATCAATGAGCTGGCGCCAGTGGCTCACACTTGTAATCCTAGCTACTCAGGCAACAGAGATCAGGAGATTGTGGTTCAAAGCCAGCCCAGGCAAATAGTTCATGAGACCCTATCTTGAAGAAAACACATTAAAAAAAAAAAAAAAAAAAAGGCTGGCAAAGTGGCTCAAGGTGTAGGCCCTGAGTTCAAATCCCAGCACTGAAAAAAAATCTAAGAAACTGGTGCTTCTTCATGCTTTGTTGGAATGGGAATTATTCCTCCTTTGGGAAAATATCTACAAAAGTCCTGAATGTACCAATTTTTTCTGAAATTTTTCTAGTACATAGTTCTCTACAGTTCTGTTGTAGAAGTCATAGTGTATGCCCTATCTTGCCATAACTCAAAGCTGATCCCATTTCCTGAGTCATAAAATAATCACATGGACAAGCATATTGCACTGCTCTAGGCTCAGTTGTAAATACAGAGCTAGCAGTCAGAGTTCGGGGAAGAGCATGACAATAGAACTCAGTGCTGCTTTTAAAGAGTGTATTTTCTGATTGGAAACTAGAAATGATATAAACTAGCAAGAAACTGTTTTTAAAGTTACACATAAAATATAGCTTGAACCTGATGCAGACACAGAGGGAACGGAGAAGTGCTTAATCTTGGAAGATATTAGAACATTGATCTAAAAGTAGGAGTGAACAATGAGTTGTACATGCTAGGAGGAGACAAAGCCATCCAAAGTTGGTGTGGGTGCTATGGTTTTTCAGTGAGCTGAGGCCAGAACTCTCTGCTTGTCCTAACTGTATTTTTTTCAACCATTCCCCATCTTCCTCAGAGTATTCAATAAAATACATGAGAAATGTGGTGTAAATATACATTTGTGTTTGTACGTGCCACTTCTTCAAACTCTCAACTTGAGTCCAACAGTCAAGAAAATATATTTCAAAATTTGTTGGCATCTAATTTTGCTTCTGACTTACCTCATAAATGAAGAACACCTCCAGGATGTTAGCCTTTCTGAACTTCAGTTTCCTTATCTGTGTGAAGGGAATGTTTATAATGGAGTTGTGAAAATTACTTGGTTTAATACGGTCAAGGTAGTGAGTCAAATGCCTAGCACCAGAAAAGTATGCCTGATGTCACTCATAGCATCCTAACAACAGGAACACTTGGGCAGCCTGTATGATCATTTCACCATCAAGATCTGTACCAGGAATAGAGTGAACGTAGAGCAAAGACGAAGCATTCATTAGCAAAAAAAGGATGATTCAGCTTACACAGGTAGCATAATTTGAGAATATGATCTCTTGAAATTGAAGTTCCATATTTTACACCCCACTAACCTTTTCCCTGTGTGACAATTATAATGATACCATTTAATAAAAAGTGAAGGTTCTACTTAGGCCCTTAATAGGTGCTATTCCTGATCATCAAGTGCCTGTGAGAATGTTTGAGAGTAAAGTCATTCAAGGTCCTCGAAGTCACTCGAAATATCACTCTAAGAACAAACAAATCCAAAGACGACCATGAAACATCTTATCTACTGAGGGAGTCAACAAAGAGCAAATGTGACATAGATGTGGTAATCCTGGGGAATAATAGTGAAGCTCACCCTCCTTTGTTCTGTTGTGAATGAAAAACTTGACATTTAACATTGACTAATACAATTTTAAGAAGAATTCACCACAAATCACTGGCAGTGATTTAAGTGCTCTGATATTAAAAAAAATCTTATCAAAATATGCTTTAGCTTCTTAAAAGGGGCTTAGCCTGCAATATCCATTCCCCAACCCCTTAGTTAACCACAGAGTCACCTACAAACTCCAACCAAATTTGAGAGACTTGAAACATAGCATGTCACAGAAAATAAAAATACTCTCAATTATGTTCATCTCCATGGGTAATTTGTAACAAATCTGGAATAGTTATATTCTGCCAAATGAAACACTTTAAAAGATGATTTTTAAAATTCTATCAACAAGTAGTATTCATGAGAATTAGTCAAAAGGAATTACCTGGTAGTCCTTTGAGCCTTATAATTCCAGAAAGGTCAGGAGTTCTGTCCCTAAGAAAACTGGCTGGTGCAGGGGACAAGACAACCCACTGAGAACCTAGGAAGGCGGGAATTTGCAAAGTACACAGCCAACTTTTGCTGCAAGATTCCCTATTAGCCAGGCCAGGTAGTTTAGCCATTAAATTTATATTCTCCTGGAAGAAAGGAAAACAAGGTTGGAATAGAGGGTCCCTGCTGCCCAGAAACTAAACCTGATTTTAACTAGAAAGAGTAACAAACTGGGTAGTTCTCTTATTTTCTAAGCCAACTACATGCATTTTTTTTTTTTTTCAAAAAAAACATGTGTATCCAAGGTGAAAAGGAGCTCAGGAAAGCAAATGTGCGCTTTGATAAAAAAAAAAAAATTAGACTTACAAAGGGGATTTTTTTAATGACAACTTTTAAATTAAATGTGGTTTTTACTAGCTAGTTAATGTAATCACAAATGACATTGCATATTTTCACTTGAATCAGCAAAGATAAAAATAGCCAATCTCTGAATTCTTATTGCTGTTATAATTTAGAGGGAAGATATTTAATTATGTGATGAATGAAGAGAGAGTATACTACTGTTTTCTAAGCAAAGTTTGACAATCTGGTTCTGACCTATGGCTAAGTGAAAAAAATAAAAATGTCCATAAAGCCAATTACATTTAACTTAAAGAACTATAATTATATATTTCAAATATTTAGAAAATATGTGTGATAGTAAATGTTATATTCACTCTTAATGATTCTGATGGATATAGTAAACTCTAAAGGCTTTTTTTTCTTATTTATTCAATCCACCAATCAGGAGCCTTCATGTAGACACTATAGGATCAGGCTCCTCATCACTTAGATCAGTTTATCTCAACAGCAAATGTGCCTTTTTTGTTTTTTTAACTTACTTTTGGAATGAAAGTGTAGCAAGTACATTTAGATGTGTTGTCCACTGTGTGTTTTAAGAGGTAGAAATCATTATCTGTTTTCAGGCAAGAGTCAACTCGTGCTTTGATGTTCTAATCAACTACAGCTTTGAAAATATGAGTTATTCCTAATAACCATTGAATGCAAAATGAATTTCTACTTGGATCTACTCCAAGCATGACTGAGTACTTGCTCATTCCTGAAGAGACTAAGAACTACTACTTCCTGCTTGTCTCTCTATCTCACTGTCTCTTTCCCTCTGTCTCTCTGTCTCTCTCTCTCTGTCTTTCTCTCTCTCCCTCTCTCTCTCTCTCTCACACACACACACACACACACACACAGGCAGCACTGACAAACTGCCGCCCAGAAGCCTCAAAAAGATGTTTTAATGAAGAACTAAAAAGCGCCTCCAGGCAACTCATGCTCAGTCAATAGATGCATCATCAGCCTAACACCCAGAAGTGTGGGAAGAACTGGTAAAAGGTTTGTAGATTGGAAGGAAGAAAAGTGTCTGCGGGCTGACAGGCTTAAACCTGATTGTCTGGTGTACCTGTCACAATCCATAATAATGTGAAAATGACCAAAGTCTGAAAAAAATAATATAAGTCTGGATATTGTGAGTATAAGCAAATACCCAGAAAGGATTAAATGACAGAAACTGCCAGATTCAAAGACATTCCATTCCTTTGCATTTATCCAAATAAAAGAAGGGAAACAAAAAAAATGCTTGTGGTATACTTAGCCTGGATGTGTGGTTTGTTGCCCTTTCCTTCCAGCTTGTGGACTTTTCTATCAGGGTTGTGGGTAAGATGGCACAAACTTGACAGATAAAATTTAGAACTTGATGTTTTTAAACATCAAGAGATACCAGGAGAAGTGGCTGACAAGTGGGTTAGCACCCTGCAGCATCTGGTAGGAGTTAGAGCACTGTCACTCATTTATCAGTACTTCCAGCTCCAATGATAGAGAACACCCTGAGTTTGGTGTCTCATAGTACGTAAGACTGAATTAATCATAGGTAAAACAGGATGCTTCACCCACATTATGGACAGATATGGAAAATTCCCAGAAAATATAAGGTAATATAAAAATCTGAAATAGTAAAATATAAAACAGTAGGAATTTTGCATTAAAGGTCTTCAGGAGTCTCTCTGCTACTCATCTGGAGTATTATATTGAAAACACAATTACTCCTGTGATCTACAAAATGGCAAGACCTCCTTTAGTGTATGCCGCATGCACCTCGTAATTTCCCTAATGAAAAACCAGGAAGACAGGGGCTGGGTGAGGTGGCTTACATCTATAATCCTAGCTACTAGGAAGGTAGAGACAGAAGAATTAAAAGTTCCAGGCCACCCTTGGAAAAACATAGTAAGGCCCTGTCTCAAAAACAAACTGAAAGGGAATAGGAGGCTGGAGTTGTGAATCAAATGGGAAAGTGATTGCCTAGCGAGCACAAAGCCCAGGGTTCAAGCACCAGTACTAACAGTACTTGAAAAAAAAGGCAGTGCTTTTTGAGTTACCATATTATTGTGGGGAGGTGGGTGGATTTCTCATCTGCCTGACACTAGGAGTCTCTACATTGTGTTGACTTTGGTCTTGGCAAAAGTGAAATTTGGAGAGAGTCCTGCAGCTCTTCCTCACTTGACAGAAATGTCACAATTTTGTGCCTCTTCTGCTGCTTTAACCACAAGATGAAAAGTTCAGTCACAAACTCATCAGAAACCATTAGTTTAGCATACAATATCTGGCTTCTCAGCCTGGGTGTTCACTTTAAGTTTCTAAATTTAGATGAATTCAAGATAGGATGTTGTGATAAGTATTCTCTGGTACCTTCTACAATGAATCTCTGTGATACTACAAAACCTCAGATCCTTCACTGCTATCCACCGTTCTCCCTTAAAATAAGGGACAGGATGGTCACTATAATCTTTTCAAAGTCTGAAATCTCACTCATTCTAACATCTAAACCAACTACATATATTGAACATTTATGAAAAGCAATTTACTTTCACATCAATTATTTCTCTGTAAGACTTATATTGGTCCTATGTAAGAGAATTTTTTTTGTTCTGAAGGTTAGGGAAATTAAAGGAACTTCTTAAGGTCATATACTTACTGAGTTTTAATTCTTCATAAAATAGTTCCAAAACCATGACTCAGTGTACACCAGTGAACTTACCTTAACTCTCCTGGATATTTTAAGGATTGACTTTTCAGCCAATCTGTTTTCTCTTTTATCCGTTTGGGAGTGCCTATGGCCTGTATCATTCAGAAGGTAAGTAGCCAACCTTGTGGTTCTTCTCACAAACCTGATCTTCAAGAAAATCCTTTTAGATAGTAGCAAGATGGCTCTATATTGTCTTAGAAGCTGAAAAACCATGCAGGCAAAAATAGCAATGCCCTATAGTATTTATAATTTCTGGAAACTCAGGACCAAATGTATTTTTCAATTTCTGAACATATTAAAATACACCTGTGGTGTTGAGTGTTTTGCTCAAAGCTTTTTCAAAATTTTCCAAGGTACAGACACTCTTGAATTACAAATGTCTACCTTCTCCTCATGTATCCCTATCCTACCCTAGCCTATCCCTATCCTATCCCTATCCTATCCCTATCCTATATTCTTGAGGATGCAGGGGTTTTATGTTACAAACTTCATGAACTACAGAGCATGAATTACTGCTTCTCTTATCCCAGCCTCCCTCACCTTGGCCAAGTACCACTACTAACTCCCAGTAGGAAGCTGTTCTCTGCATAGGGCCTGGTGTTCAGGTCATTGTGAGGCTATACCAACAACACCTTGACATGATTTATTACTGATATATCCAATGTCTGTGAGCTATAATAAAAGTGTGTAAAATAAGTAAAAAATGTATGTGAAATGATGTAATTTTTCCTATAGTCCAAGTCCAAGTAGCCTAATAAATAATATTCTTCCTATCCAATTTTGAAACAACTGAGGGATGAGCAATGAAGTAAGGCAAAAGATGAACAAAATAGTTGCTTTGCACAAATAAAAATTGAAAGGCATGCCTTAAATATATGGAGATTGTGGTAGTGAACCCCAGAATGAACCTTATACACCCCAACCAAGGCAGTATGAGCAATTGCTATAGAACTTCTCCACACTGGTCTCTCGCCTGTCAAATCTGACTCCTGTCAAATCCTGCCTAGGAGCAGGGCAGTCTGTGCTTACCAAATTCCTTATCCAAATTCAGCATTCTTACCACTCCCTCTTCTATGAAACAGTGGGGTAAAAGGCCAGAAATATTTATGACAAAGCTTTCATGGTTAAAAACAAGAGAAATGGGGGATTAGAAAACTCTTGCATCTATAAAATAGGCAAACTAGTAGCTAAACAGTTCACAGGAAGTTCCCATTGTATGCAGGTTCAAAATTTCTAACTTAGTTTAGGTATTTGTAGCTCTCATATCAATCCATGAAAATGTTAATTTCTTCTAGACTTTGTCCAGTCTCTACTGCCAAATCAGTTGCCCACTATTTGGAAGTCCCTAGCCCTCTGGACAATGGATGACTTTCCCTCTCAACTATCTCTTCCCTTGCATAAGTGTATTTTTCCCCTGTGAGTTTCTCAAACTGTAATCATACCCAAAGGGACTCATCTGAAGAAACCTATAATGGCTTTTAGCATCTAAATTTCATAATCCAGAGGAGCAGGTAGGTGTATTGGAATGAAATGTTAGCACTCCTCATTCTTCCAAATGGGTCAGCGTGAATGTGCCTGTTGACTCTCTCCAGCATCTGTGCCCTTTGAGGGTTATACATATCTTCTCTATTGTCTTATCCTGCTAGTTGCCATGGTGGAATAAATATTGACTCTCTCAAAGCCATCATCCAAGGACAGATTCTTTCAGTTAAAATGTCACAGGTATAGTTTAGCATTAACAGACATAATGACCAGGTAAGTTAAAGTGATAATCTTTCAAAGCTCCTATGACTAAAACAAAATTAGCATAGCAGTCTACTTACTTAAGAGTGTGTTTTTTCAAAACACATTTTTTCTCTTTTGAGAAAGAAATCATGGAATTTTATATGAAACATCCAGTCAGTACATTCCAACTATTAAAATCTATTTGCACTGTAAGCACCATTTGAAGTCTGTTTTAATGACATCATATCTGACAGCTCCAGCTGAGGACTGTCTCTGATCTCATACAGTAATTGTCTGCATTAACTGTTTCCAAATTACATTATTTGTCCAGGCTTAAATGAAATTTATTTTCAAAAGGCAGATGGTGAGCTCTTGAAAACTCTGACCTCATCTTACACACCTTTCAGATCTCCCATGTTATCTGTTCACTGAATGCTAATTGATTAGTAGAAGAATTTGTCCTCATTTGACACTGTGTTTGCGCATAAAACTGCTTAATTACTCATAGTTCTTTATCTAAGTGTCATGTTTTGAAGAAACTTAATGGCTATAGTAGAAGGAGGAGGAGTTAGAGGGGGAGGACTAAGTAATTGAAGCCAGATAATTAAAATGATTCAGCCCAAAGACATCCTGCTAGTTAACAGCAGGTGTGGGACCAAAGACTTAGTTCTCTTGACACTTACTATGATGAAGTTTCCATTTAACCATGAGGAATCTTTCTTGACTACTTTGGCAGTTTTCCTAGACTGGGAAGAATGAGACCCTACCTGAAAAATACCTAAAGCAAAACTGGCTGGGGTATGATTCAAGTGGTAGAGCTCCTGCGTAGCAAGCATGAGCCTCTGAATTCAAATGAGTACCAGAAAAAAAAAGTGTATATGTTTTATTCTAGCAAATAATTTTTATTAAAAAGCAAAACACATAATACAATTCTTGTCTAAACTGAGCAATTCCTGAAAGATATGGCAACTATAAAGGACTGGATGTTATATATGAAACATAAAAAAAAATCATGAGGATTAAATAGAGAATATAGTAGGTACTCAATATAGAGTTACAATCATACTATTGCTGCTATTATTATAAACATTGGTCTTATAATTAATTATAAGGAAACAACCAGGAACTGATACATAATTGCATGTGGTTCTTGAGCCATGGAAGCTGACTAAAAATTAAAATCTATGGGAATTCTGCCTCTGAACACAGTAAAGATAGGGTTCTCTGGCATGTAACTATAAGACTTCTCTCAGTAGAATTTATGGGCTTCAGATCATTTTTTTAAGAAAAAAATCTGTCTTCTTATGATGATTTTTAAATAAACCTGCCTTCCTATAAATTACGCATAGTGAGAATACTTCAAAAACATAATGAACAATTACTTTATGGCATTTTATAAGACTACATTTGTTTGGAAAAAGGAAGATATATGTACGTGCAGACTCATATATGAATATGTGCTATAAAAGGGGAAATGCTTTTTAATTGTTAGCGTCTAAAGTTCTTTCTTCATGTCTAATGTCATCAAATTCTTTTAAAGCTAAATGTATAAGTCACAGATATACATTCTGCCCCTAAATTCTTACAGTTGAAATTTTAGACCAATATTGCATTGCAGTAAATTCCCTTTTACCCACAGTCCATACTACTATAATAGGGAAATACCATAGATGGATTTTATTGGATTTTTAAAAATGGTGTTTTCCAGTTTTATGCTAAAAGAGAGAAGTAACAAATTAATGCACTGGTAAGGCTGTGATCAGATGTAAAAAATCTCCAGGATGTGTCAAAGATCAGTGGAGCTTCCTCAGGATTTCATGACCCACATTTGTTAACCTTTATTTCTTGAGGATCACTCATGGATCTTCAAGAAAACTGTGGGTCTCCTCTAAAGAAATACACTTTGACACATGCATATAAAATCTGACATACAGTTTCAAGGTGTTTACAAGTCCTCAAGAAATTAAGTTTAAGACAAGGTTCACATACCAATATTTAAGAGTTTTGCAGCTGAGGTTGAGTACCATGACAGGAGGTCACCCTTCCCTGCCAAATGGTACCTGTTCCAGTCAGTGACTCAGTTGATGAAGAGCCAGTACCAAACCCCCATATGTGCTGGTACACCAGTATGAGATATTGCTACCTTAGAAAACACAAACATATAAGTGAATGTATGAGTCTGGCTTTTTAAAGAGATAATGCCCAATAATCCATTTCTTTTTGAAAATCCCAAGATTTGTTATAAGTAAGGTTTGGAGGTATGATTCAAACAGTAACATGCCCATCTTGAGTTCAAATCCAAGTACCACCAAAAAAAGTATTATAAGTAAAAATTTTCTTTTTGGATGTTGCTAAATATTGGCATGTCATTAATCTGGTATGTCAATTACAAATATTTACTCCATGCTCAGTTTATCTCTGTCACTGTGTTAGACTCTATAGAAGTCATACAAAAGTAGTAAAAAGATGACTTTAGTCCTTGAAGAAATTCAAAGCTGTTACAAACTTTGAAATAATGATACACTTAATGAGAATATACAATGCACCAAACATTTAGAAACCTTTAATATTATTATATGTGACAGAAGAACAATGCGAAGTATGTTTTATATTTCAAAAAAGTCATTTCAGGTTTAGGAACTTTATTTCCATGGTGTCTTACAGCCAGGTGTTGTCCACCTGACTATAACAAATGAAACTAGTACTGGAGATTGGGGAACAATACAGGACAGAAACCTTAGTCCTCCTCCCCTCCTCCTGTCATAGAAGCTAACTTTGGAGTATATGTGCCAAATACTATTCCAAGGCTTTTACATAGATTAACCTGACTATGATGTCATTTCAGTCTTAGTTTTAGCACTGTGAAAACCAAGGCATACTTCATTAAAGATCACAGGGCCAGAAAAATGGTATAGCCAAAATTCCAACTTTGGTAGATCTGGCTCCAGAGGCTGTGTCTTTAACTAATGTACTATTCCTTTTAGACAACTATTAGCATGATGTCTGACTCTGGGAGGACAGAATTTACCATTAATGTCTCAGTGTAGCAGATGGTGCTTCCAAAGATGGTCATATCATTTCTCCTATCCTACAGAGTATATGGCCTTACAGTCTTGGCACAGCCCAACCAGTGGTCTCCTGGATCTGGATGGTTCTGTGACTGCTCTGACCACTGAATACAATGAACATTCTGAGACTTGGAATACAGCCTCAAGGAAAACTAGAATAGCCTGGGTTTTGTAGAGTGCTTGTTCTTAAGGCACTCTTCCTAAGGAGTTTTCCTCAATGCTGAGAGAAGTCCAAGCCATGTGGACAAGACACACATGTAGATGGTTTATATACAGTCCCAGCTGAACCACAGCCAATAACCAACATCATCTTTCAGAGATGGCAATGGTCAGCTTGTACATCTGGTCCAGACCAGGCTTCTGTGATTCCAGCCCCAGGTGAAATCTAACTATATCTATGTCTGACCTGACAAAGATTCTCTGATTAATTGACTTCGTCTCCTGAACCAATCCTAGACCCACCACCCCCAGACAAATGACGTCTGATCACCCTAGTCTATTGTCTTTAAAAATCTTAACATCAGTTTAGTAGAATCTCCCTTACATCTGATGTTTCCTTTTGGTAATTTTCCATTTATTAACCATTTTGTTGTTCCTTGACTATAAATTCTCACTTGTCCATTCTGTTTTCAGAATTGTGTCCAGTGTCTCTCCCTCACTACAAAACTCCTTTGCAGTGGTCTCAATACCTATCATGATGATCCTGACTAAAGTCTCCTTTAACAAGAATCATTGAGTAATTTTTCTTTCAATGATTCCAAGTCAGAAGCTTCCAACTGAGTTCAGTCAATCCACAAAATTATGAGAGATACTAATAAATTTTTGATGCTTTAAACCATAAGGTAAATTGTTAAATAATAATATATAACTAAAATAATGACCATAAAAAACTATTGGGAAATAGCCAAAAAGTAAGGGGCTTAATCTGATTAAAATATAGTTTATTCACAGGTAAAATACAAAGGTGAAACACCTTTGGGCAATGAGTATAACTTAAAAAATGAAGAAATGTAAAATAGGCTGTGTTAGGGAGTGGGAACTAGTAGGAGTGAAGGGGAAATAGGGAGGAAGAAAGAGGTTGAATATGGTCCACTACTTTATATCTTTGTATAAAGACAGAACAATGAAACATGTTAAAATTGCCTTAAGTACTGGGGGGGATGAAGAAGAATGAACACTGGGAGGAACCTAACCAAGGTACATTGTGAGCATATATGAAAATGTCACAATGAAACCCCTTATACAACTATATATGCTAACAAAAATGTTAAAAAAAATCATAAACTAGAAAAACAGTATAAGTGACAGTTAAGTATAAGGAACTATAGGAGCACAAAGTAGCAACAACTACTTCACATTTGGAGATGGGAAAGGCTCCTTAGAAGTGGCATTAGCAGCTGAGCTGGAGAAAAGTGAATGGGGAAAGGAAGGGAGAAGTGGGGAATGAAGAGAGAAGGTTCCAGGAAAGAGGATGGAAATAGAAACGAGGAGGGAATCTAGAAAGGAAGATAAAAAGCTATCACATAAGAGTTAGTGGTTTGTTTTCTCAGAGACAGGTGAGTAGTTGACTTGTTAAAATATTAAAAATAGTAGGCATGTGTGATAATAGGGAGCTGATGAGTAAAAGACAGCCTGGGTTGAGGTAAATCTAAGTCTTGTCACGTAGAGTTTCAGTAGCATGCTTAGAATTTTAGACTTTATGCTGAAAGTAGTGGAGATCTGAAAATTGTAAAAAGAATTGCCATCTGAGCATATGTGTAACTTGAGAAGGTAAGTCTATTTAGTAGTATTGTGCAATAGATACACAGTAGAAGGTAGCCATGATGAATGTAGGAGATTCAGGTAGATGGTTCTAGAAATATGTAAGAAAGTAAGGAATGTAGGAAGGAAGGGAGGAAGGAAGGAAGGCAGGCAGAGAAGTACAGCAAGCAGGAGAGAGAGAAAACAAGCAAGCAAGAGAGAACGAAAGAGCTATGTGACTGAGTGTTGATGTGATGATTTAATACAAATTGAGACAACAGAACCAACAGTATTTGGAGACTGATGAGATAGAGGGAGAAATGTCAGGATGGAATCAGATATGAATCCAGTTTTCAGGCTTGTCCAGTTATTAGCTAATCCTGCTACTCATCAAAATGAGGAATAGAGATCAAGGATCTGCAATGAGGAAGTGATAAGGAATACATTTTGGACGTGCTGAGTCTGATGTGACTTTGTGGTACCCATGCAGAGATGTCAAACAGTTGAATAAACAGGAGGCTCTGAAGTTTGAACAGAGGTTGTCACAAACACACAGAGCTAAGGTTCATTTGTGCACAAGTGATTATTAAATTGCAGGAGTGACTTAGCACCCTTTACAGAGACTATGTTTAGTGTCTACTTCTCCTCACAAAAGAAAAACCAGACTATTTAGGAAGTGACTCCAAGAAAAATCTAGTAATCCAATGATTCTACCTATATATATTTGTGTATATCTATATGTGTATATACACACACACACACATCTATATATATTTTGACATCTTAACACCTCTGAAATCATAATGTACCCTAGAATTAATGAAAGATATAGTGTCTATGACAGTTTTTTTCTTAATGTTACAAAAATAATGGCATCTTATAGTCAATGATGTCTTAGATTTAATGACATAAGATAGTATATCAAAGCAGCCCGAATCTAGTGATTATTTAGAAGAGGGCTACATTGATTTAAGTTTTATGAAGTCTATGAGAGTTATATTAAGAAGATAATATTGCAGGTAATATTTTAGGGAGGCAAAATAATGATGTGACTCAAATGATGACTTTGAGAACACTACTTGCTGTGGTTTGAATGTGTTCTCCAAAATTTGTACATTAGAAACCTAAAAACTAAAATCATGATTTTGTTGTCATTATTGTTTTTTCATTGACATATAATAATTATATACATTTATTGGGTGACGTGTGATATTTTGATATATAAACACAGTGTTTATATATCAGAGTAAGCCTAACAATCTTTCCAGATGTTTATCATTTCTTTGTGGTGAGAACATTAAAAATCCTTCTAGCTTTTTTGAAATTTACAATTCACTTTCATTTTCTATAGTCATCTTACTCTGCAATAGAGCACTTGCATTTATTTCTCCTACCTAATTGTAACGTAGTACCCATTGACCAAACCTTCCCCATCCCTTGTTCTACCTTATCCTCTGGTAATAATTATTTTTCTCTCAAATTCAGTGAGATCAACTCACAGGCACATATTAATGGTATTTGAGAGATGGTACCTTTGGGATGTAATTGAGTCATCAGGGCACTGGGCTCATGAATGGGTTAATTCATTCATGGATTACTGGATTAATGAGTTGTTGTGGAAATGGCCTGTTTATGAAAATGAATCCTTACTGCTATGCTTGCTCTGTCTCACCAGATGATGCCTTGCACTCTCTCAGCATTCTGCAGAGAGCCCCTAACAGCAAGAGGTCTTCAACACATGGAGCCCTTTGGCTTTTGCCTTCTCAGACATCAGAATTGTAAGAAATTTTTCAGTCTCTGGTATCTTGTTATAACAATGTAAAATAGACTGACATTACTCTAAAGACACTTCACAGCAGCAACAATAGTCAGTCTGTGGTTAAGGTCTATAATCCCAGATACTCCAGAGGCAGAGATAAGGAGGATCATGGTTCAAGGCTGGCTGGAACAAAAAACTTGATACCCTATCCAAAAAGGGTTGGGGTGTAGCTCAAACCCCAGTCCTGCCCCCACCCCCAACAAAAAAAATCAAACTCAGTTTATGGCTTTGAAGGCCATGGTTTTACTACATTATTTTGTTCAAATGCATACCTTAACGTTCAGATAAAATTTAAGATGCTGGCAATTGAAGATGACAAACACTTAAGTTCAAAATGTAAGGAGCGAAATCCTTGATGTGTAAAGATTTCCAAATGGCTCAGGGTTTTTATACAGAAGGATCAATAAATAAATAAGCCTCAATACTTTGAAACTATAAATCACATCACTGTACACTGAGGAGTTCAGGTTTTTTACCAATTTGGGTGTTAAAAGGGAAGAAAAAAGCTGTATTCATGAGACTCCATGGTGGTCTGAGGTCAGGATGTGAGTTAGAAGAAACAAAATCCTTGAGAAATACTCTTAAGTCAGGGTGGGCAAACTATGTCCATGGGCTAAGTCCTGTGACTAGTCTTTTTGTATAACCTGTGGACTCAGAATGGTTTTTATATTTCCCATTTTATGTTTTTTAATGGCTGAGATAAAAAAAATCACATTCAGAATATATTTTTTGACATTCGAATATGATATGAAATTCAAAATTCAGTGTCCAGCACTAAAGCTTATTGGAACACTACCACACTTGCTCATGTACATATTGCCTGTGGCTACTTTTATGACAGAGACCTAAATTGAAAAATGTCGGCTGTTCCTACTCCATAAGAAAAAAGAAAAACCTCTTTCAAGCCAATCATTCATAATTCCTGGAAAAGTAGATCATAGTAGTAAATTAATAAATTTTAGCTTTCCAATTGGTAGAGGAAAATACCCTCCCATATTGCTGTTTTCCCTTTTCCAACTCACATTCTCAATCCTAGTTACACTTACTTATTTTTAGACTTTAGAACATGCTGTCCTTCTATTTGGAGTATCTGTTCATGTTGTTGCCTGCCTGAAATACTTTCCCCTTCCCTCTCTGTACCCGCTGTTATTACCCATTGCTCAATCTTACTAGCCTACAAAAAAAAAGATGAAGATAAAATTAAAATTTATTTAAAAATTCCCTACAGCTAAAAAAATCTATAAACATAACATTATTTTATTCTGGATTAAAGTATCATTACAATACTTATCATGTTCAATTGACCAAGAAACATAGCCATTTAGCAAATTTTAATTAACTTTATTAAACATACAAAGGAAAAATTTCATTGTACAGCCATTTTTAACAAGATAAACTGGGTTGTTTTAATGTATTATTGCCCTAGGTTAAGGTATTAATGAATGGATGTCAATCGTTGATAGAGTAACAAACGACTCAGTATCATTTTCCCCATTTTTCACTTGTGTCTTTGCTTTTAAATGAAGTAATGAGAAAATATTTTACCATAAATATAATAGGTAGTTTGGAATGGAACAGTTTGTGGAGACTTGATTCATAGACTTTCACAATAAAAATTGCATAGTGATTTAACATCTAAAATATTACTTATGACCTAACAGTCTTGTATTCAATCAGGTTCTCATTCTGTTTGTTTTTTTTGTTTATCTATTTTTTTTTTTAAGAAACCTACTAGAAACCATCAGACCTGAAAAAGATTCTTTCTCCTATCATCATTTCTATACCCACCAGGTTCTTAACACTTCTGGCAGAATCCCTGATGTATGCTTTTCTTTTGTAACTGGACGAAGAGGAACTTACCTACAAATAGAGGAGGGAAAGTCCCACATTAAGTAGATTAATGTTAGGAAAGCGTATGAATGCAGTCAACCATCATCCAGACACAGATGTCTTTAGAAATACTTGACCTTTCATACCTATAGTGAAAGTTTCTGCAAGTCTTTAGAGTACATGCAACCCACTCTAAGGAGAATTGCTCTAATAAATATCAGAATATTCATCATATTAACTATATCCAAATGGCTGGTACAAAGTATATTCAGTTTTACTCAATATTTGAATTTACATGAATTATTTATCCAGTTACATCATAAGATTATACTTTTCATAAAATATGGTGTTTTCCTTTCTTGTCATTCATATGACAGAAACTTCAAAATTTCTCTGTTCTTAAGATCATTCTAAATTTCTCACCTTTCTAAGACAGTTTTTCTCTAACAACCTCTATAAAGAAATTCAATACAATGTTCCCAATCATTTTTGAGAGAAGAGGAACAAGCAGCTCTGGGCTATAACAATACAATAAACTTACCTTTTAAAAATGTATGACTAGTGAAAGACCAGATTAATTAACACTCCAAGAGCTAGGTTATATTCACAGGGTAAAAAACTCAGTAGAGGTGGCTTCTAGCCAAAATAAGAGTGATAAGTTGCTAATTAGCTTTTCATATTATCTGTTTGAGGTGTTTATTCTGTATATGAGAATAAAGTATATATTTGAGCTACTTAAATTTTTAAGATACCTGGTACATTTTAATTAGCCAAAATAATAATGGAAGAAAAGTCTGAATACTTTCATTTTCCAAAATAAGTTTAATTTACATTCTGCCTTTTCTCTATAGTTATGTTTTGCTGTATCCAAAAACTAACAGAGGGATAAATCACAATATAGGAGTTTTCTTTGTTATATAGCATTTTCCCAGTTTTTTACCCTCTGTCAAATATCACTGTCTGTAAAGACAAAGAATAAAATTGATTCCACTCAATTTCTTCTAAACCTGATGCTATAGTTTTATAAGACAGGAAAACCAAGGGCAAAACCATCTAGATTTTCCACTTAGAGTGGCAGAATTAGCTGAAGTCTCTGGTTCACATTGTCTTTATAGATAAACCATAAATTCTGAGACTTGTCTTTCTATGTGTGTATTTCTTTATTGGGACTCTACAGCTAAAATTGCTGACCCAATTTGATCTGTATTTCTAAAGTAAGCATGGAACTTTCTGCTTTTTCTCTTCTTTTCAATGGTAACTTCTGCCTTAAGGCCTATAGTTTATGTTTCTGAGATGACCAGTACTTCAAATGAAACCCCAGTTGAAACTATTGACCAATGAATCTGAAATACTAAGAACAATATATGTAAAAGTTGATTTCGTTGAAGAAAAAGTTGTTCTAAGGGTGGTCCAGACAATAACATGTAACATTATTTCTTTTGTAAGGATTCAAAACTTGAGAACAAGAGGGTTATGGTACTATTGATGTAGATGTAGATTTGCTGATTCCAGATTCAGTGTCCCTCTTAACGTACCATTGTACAAAAGTACTTTAACTCTAGAGATCACTCATTGATAGGCAAGCAATTAAGAGCGTGACACAGACACTTCTCTCTCCTCCCTTAACTATAGAAAATCACATGGCAATGATAATTCAGCATTCTCTAAATATTTATATTTAAATGAGTATTAATTGCTTCAGTTGCTAATCACAAATGAATGCAGTTTACCCAAACATAGGGCAATTATTTACATTTGCATTGATGTGACTATAGGTCACAAACTATATAAGCATTTTGAAAATGTTCATCCTTTAGAATCCCCAAGACCCATAATTAAAAAAAAAAAATGTATTTAGCCAGCCATGGTGGTGTGTATGTATAATCCCAGCTGTTTGAGAGGAGACAGTAGGAGGATCTCAAGTTTCAGGCCAGCCCAGACAAAGTTAATAAGACCATATCTGAAGAAATAAACAAAAAACAAAGACAAATAAAGGCTGTGATTGTGGCTCAAGTAATTGAGCACTTGCCTAGCATCCATGACCCCCTGAGTTCTATCCCTGGAAGTGAATGAAAAAAGAAAAGAGCAGATAATTCTCTGATATGAGGGGTAGCTCACACTTCAGATAACAGAACATCAAACTTTATCTTTGCTGTCTAGTAAAAATAAGGAAAGAAACTCTCCCTTCCATACATTTCTCTGCACAGGTTCATCTTCACAAACATTCCCTTAATGACAAGATTACTTATGGTTTTCTGTACTAATGTCTGCTAGTTAGTCTGTCATTCTCCTCTTTCTCTTCCTCCCTCCCTCCCTCCCTCCCTTTCTTCCTTCCTGTCTTCCTTCCTTCCTTCCTTCCTTCTTCCTTCCATTCTCTCTTTCTTTTTGAGATTGGGTCTGGCTATAAACCCCAAGCTGGGTTCAAACTTGATCAGGCTGGCCTCTGACTCAAGATCCTCCTACCTCAGCCTCGGGAGTCCTGGGATTACAGGCGTGTACATCATGCGTGAGGCTTCCATTCTTTCTGAAGATACTCAAGTCAGGTTCTTTCTGACACCAACTACATAACACTTAAGTACAGTTGTCAAGTTTATCAATGAACTCTGTCATCAATGGAATTGTGTCCCTCCCAAATTCATACATTAAAGCCCTAACCCCCAGTAGACTGTATTTGGAGACAGGGCCTTTCAAGAGTTAATGTTAAATGAGATCATAGGTAATCCAATATGACTGGTGTCCTTATAAGAGAGAGAAAGAGAGACTAAGTGTGCAATTTCACAGGAGAAAGGCCATGTGCAGGTACATCAAGAAAATACCATCTGCAAGCCAAAGAGAACAAACCTTAAGGAGGTTCATGGCACGCCTTGACTTGAAATTCTAGCATCCAGAACTGTGAGTAAATAAATGTGAGTTTTTTAAGCAATGTGGACATATTTTTTTATGACAACACAAGCAGAGTAATACCACCTCCATAGCACTAAATTCAATATTTTTTCCATTGTCCAACTTTACTTTACTAATTAGCAGCATTTTATATACTTGGCATTCTCTTAAAATATGTCCCTTAAAGAAAACTGTTTTTTCTTTAACTTCTTTTTCCATTCCTTCTAATTTCTCTGTATCTAAATATTGGTGTGATAAACTCAATGAACTCATTCTGTGGTCCTCTGGCTTTCATAATCACTTGGTTTTTGTTGTTGATGCTGTTTTGGTTTAGTTTATTTTTGTTTTTGTTTTTTGTTTGTTTTCTTTTGGTTTGTTTGACAGCACTTGGGTATAAACTCAGCACTTTGCACTTGCAAGGCAGGTCCTGTACCACTTTGATTATCCAGCCCTTTTTGCCCTGGTTATTTTGGACATGAGGTATTACTTTTTGTTCACGCTGACATGGACCTGTATCCTCCTATTTAAGGCTTCCAACCATAGCTGGGATGATAGGTGGATGACACCAAGCCCAGCTTTTTTCCCTTGAGATAGGGTCTCATGAAGTTTTTGCCTAGGTTGGCCTGAAACAACTAAGTACTCCCAAGTGCTAGGATTATAGGCATGAATCACTGGAGTCTGGCAGCACTTGTATTTTCTTTTTGTATACTGGGGTTTGAACTCAGGGCCTTAATGCTTGCCATGCAGGCATTCTACCACTTGAGCCACTCTACCAGCCACCACTTTTACTTTGAAGACTACTCAATTTATGTCTCCAACCTGGAACTTTCCCCTAACCTCCAGACCTAAATATCCAACTTCCTGTAAGACACTGGCACTTGAATATCTAACAGACAACATAAACTTAACATATTCCAAACTCAGTTACCAATAATCCACCACCACCACCACCTCCAACTACCCTATGCCTCTTGTAGGTTTCTTACCATTATTCATTAAAATTCAGTTTTGCTTGGTCTCGTCCATCAGCAAATTCATTGACTCTATCTTCAAAATACATGATTGAATTTATTCACGAAACGAGGGTAAACTTAGTTGAGAGTGTGCAAACAACCAGCTTATTATATATACCACACTCAGTTTAGAGTACCCATCTGCTAAGGTTTGAATATGTTCCCAAAAGTTACGTGTTAGAAACTTAATCCTTAGTGCAACAGTATAGGGAGGCTGAGACCAAGGGAGGTTGTTTATTTTTATTTTATTTTATTTTATTTTTTTCCCCAGTCATGAAGGTTTTTCTCTCCTTGCTGGATTAATGTGGATTGATTGATAGTACTCTCAGGTTGCTAGTCTAATCTTTTGTTCTCTCTCCCCCTTTCTTCTCCCTTCTGTTATGGGATGATGCAGTAAGAAAGTTCTCACCAGATGCTGGCACCTTGATCCTGGACTTCTCAGCCTCCAGAACTGTGAGAAAATAAATTGCTATTCTTTATAAATTACTCAGTCTCAGGTATTCTGCCATAACTGTACAAAATAGACAAGATACCATTCATCATGTCTCCTAACCAGACATCTCTCACCCACGCAACCCTACAGAATTGGTTTAGGAAGCCATATGCTGTTCCATAAGATGCTGCTGCTCTGGTTCTGATTAGACAAGGGACGACAGGGGCAGTGATATCTACTCCTATGTTTTCTGTCCTCTCCTTAAAAAAAGCTAAGTGGGTTTGGAGAAGTTGAGATACTGAGTTACTTGACAGAGTTTGGGAAAACAATGATCCAGGGATGGCAAGAAAGTTCATATGAATAACAAAGATAAGAGGAAGCAGCAGAAAAGAACATATGAATGCAGAGAAAGTTGGTTTATAGAGAAATGAAAATAGAGAAAGAGAAGATCACAGGAGCACAGAATTTATGATACAAACTCTCAAGAGAAGCCTTGCTTCCTAAACTTCCCATTATGCCTATAAAATACTGCTTTTAAGGTAACTTGAATAGATCTACTTTCCTTACAGACAGTTAGTCTAATGAATTCACCAGCTAAGTGCTCCATGAGGCTATATTTGTATTAACTGTAAGAGAAATGTATCTTACTCATACATTTGAGCAAATGTTTGTTAAGTCAGGTATGTTTACCCAAGGGTGTCAACAAACAAAACTGTGCAGAATCACAGTTAAATGACTAAGTGCTCAGGTCAATGGCAGAAAACAATATTTTGTTGCATGGCAGTTTGTTAAAAACAAGTATATCTAATGACTTACTTGCAAATGATTACATCTGCATAAAAATCTAGGCTAGCTCAGAGCAGTACAGCCATATTTTCCACTGAACTTATAATAGCAGGTGTAACAATTTTGTGGTGATTCATTTTGGCCTCAGTTTTCAAAAACACTAAGCTAAAGATCAGCCATAGCAACAGAAGATAGAAGGTGATCTTTTCTAAGGGTATGGAAGCTGCATTTTGATTGGTGATGCTGATTTTATGGCATTTATTGTGTGAAGGTGACAGAAAAATGGGCACCAGAGACATTAATCACACAAAATCTGTCACCAAGGAGGGACACAACCAACAATTTTACCATCAAAATGCAATCCATAATCAGGAGAAAAGGGATTTGCTTTTCTGTGCAATTCCACCCCTGATAACTAATTAATTAGATGCCAACTGCTAAATACTGGAGCCAAAGCAGACAAAAGGCCTATTTTCTCCTCTTCGCAACAAAGGCATTTATCAATGGACTACATTCAGTTCTTCAAACTTTTATTTTGTCAGTTTGAGATTTGAAATGAGTCATTTTTAAAGCTTTGATAATTAAAATTGAAATCCCCAAAAAGCCTTTGGTATGAATTTGCAAGTTGAAAACTTTAAAAATGTGATCAGTAGTATTTATTCCAAATCTCTTCAAAACAGCAATGGTGTGCTGCTTGGAAAATTTTAAATATTTGTTGCTACCTTGAGTAAAAATTATTCAAATATATATTAAACTAAGAGAAACAAGTTTTATATAAAGGCCAGAATGGCATATATTTTTGTGTACACATGTTTAATATTTCCTCCTGAGAATGTAAAAGAAAGTCAAATTTGTTAAAGAATGGAAAAAAGATGGTTATCTTTGGCTTTCAGACTTCAAATCCATTAAAACATAGGTTTTTAGAGGGGTGGATTTTTTTGTCTGAATTTTTTTCTTTTATTCCTATCCCACTTATTAACCAAATTAGAGTTATTACCCAAAGACTAGAGGGCCTAAAATCAGGCCCAAAGGGAATTCAAGGGCAGTAATTTTTGTGTTGAATTTGGGCTGTTCTGTTCAAAGAATGACATTCATGCTTTCTGTAACTTTGTTTTCATCCAGGAAAGAGAAATAAAAAGGATTAAAACAGTGTGTGTGTGAAGGTAGTTGGAACATGGAATTCAGTGGCCTAAAGGCAAAACTGAAAGAAGACATAATTTAAATTTATGGTTTCTCAAAACCTGTTAGATCTAATGGATGTCCTCTCTTCTAGTTGATAAAATTTATCTGGTAGATCTGCAAGTCTGTCACTAACCGCCTTCTATGCCCTTCACGCATTTTCTGATTCTCAATAAAAAGTAAGATCCCTGTGTTCTCTGAATCTCAAGCTAGTTTGAAGCCTCTTCTATCAAAAGTTTTGGTGATTTCTTACTGGATACAAATTATTTCATTTTCCTTTAGCACAAACCACTCATAATGGCCTATATTCCGCATGTCTGCAGTTCAGGAAGAAGGAACACAATAAACAACACAATTGGGGGAAAGGAGGCAGGGATGGGACACATTGGGATGTCAACTTAGAAAAGCAAAAAACCAAAATTCCCTTATTATTGATCCTTTCAGTTCTAAAGTAATTCACTTGTGCTGGGTGCAAATGGCTAGTAATGCTAGGTACTTGGGAGGCTGAGATTGGGAGTATCATGGTTTTGAAAAAATAAGAAAATCTTAACTAGTTGGTGCTAGCCAGCTTTCCTTTTATAAATATCTCCCATGTTAGTTCAACTTTAATGACATGGAGATGTTGAGGAGGAATAAACCGCACGTTTGAATCCTTCTTTTTTGCTCATTTTCAGGTTCTGATGGGCTGTTAATGGCTAAAGATCCCAAGTCAGTCTTTGCTATGGCTTTAAATATGTTTTTGATTAAGAGTTTCTTCACGGTGTAATACATAGGGCATATTTGATTTTTTTTTTCCATTACTGAGGTTTGAACTTTGGGTTTTGAGCTTGCCAGGCAGGTGCTCTACCACTTGAGCCACACTTCCATTCCTGAATAGACTTTAAAAAAGTGTACTTGTGCCAAATTTGCTTGTCAGAATGGGTCAGTTTAAAATTATTTTTATAGTGTTTTATGCACATTTTGCACTTGAGTACATAAGCATCATTTGTGTTTTAAAATGCATGCAGACAGCATTTGGGTATATTATTTACTGAGAACATTATGACACTTATGCTTCAGGATATTAGTGGGCACTTAAAATATAGAAAATGAGCACTTTTCCAAAGATATTTTAATATATTTATTTGCCTGCACAGAACATTAGAAACAGTTCTGTATTAGGAATCAGGAGGCCTAACTCTCACTCTTAGCTGTATGGTTAAACTACTTTCTGACCTTGAGCAACTCACAAAAAATCTTTAATGATTTCACTTTTCCTAATAATAATAGCAGTAATACCATGAGTTAGGATTTATAACTAGGTAAATGGATAACAAAATGTCAAGAAGACATGTTATGGGATACTCTATGTCAACCGCAATAAATGCACACATCTCAAAAGCATAATGCTTTGTAAAAAAGTGAGATTCCACCTCACCCCAGTCAAATGGCTATCATCAATAGCAAAAATAACAACAAATGCTGGTGAGGATGTGGGGGAGAAAGGAACACTTCTACACCGTTAGTGGGAATGCAAATTAGTGCAATCACTATGGAAAGCAATATGGAGGTCCCTCAAAAACTAAAAATAGAACTACAATGTGATCCAGTGATTCCGCTCCTGGGCTCCAAGACATGAAAGAGACATTTGCAGACCTATGTTTATTGCAGCACTATTTACAATATCTAAGCTTTAGAAATAGCCCAGATGCCCCATGACTGGTGAATGGATTAAGAAAATGTCGTATAAATGCACAATGGAATTTTATTCTGACATGAAGAAAAATGAAATTATATTGTTTGCAGGTAAATGGATTAAACTGAAAAACTTCATGTTAGGCCAAGTAAACCAGGCTCAAAAAGTCAAGGTTGCATGTTTTCTCTCATATATAGAAGATAGACCTATAAGTTAAATATATATATATATATATATATAAGCATATATATATAATCATATATGTATCTAAATATACACTTAGATAATGAGAGAAAGAACAAGTCTTTCAGAGAGAACTACAGGAAATGGGAAAGAGACAGAAAATGGAAGAGGCTGAAAAGTAATGAAATTTGTCTATGTATGAATATAATGTACTATAACATAAAATGTAGAATATTAGAGAAGTATGGTGATAGAGAAAAAGTAAGCAACAGTGGGTTTAATTTGATTGAAGCACAATATATACAGGCAAAACCCCCTTGTACTCCAAATATACACATTAAAAAATTAATGGCAAGAGGGTAAAATAGATCTTTTCCAGGGTGGGTACCAGTGGGAAGGGGTGAACATAAGGAAAGACTGAATTAGGGTGAATATGGTGTATGTATTTTGTATTGATATATGAAAATAGAAGAATGAAACCTGTTGAAATTGTTCTAAGAAGGGGGGAAAGGGGAGAAAGTAAGGGCAATGGAGGGAGAAAATCTAAGATATATTATAACCAAATATGTAAATATCACAATGTAGCCTTCTGTACAATGATTATATGCTAATAAAATTTTTTCAAAAAGTGAGAAACAGAAATATTTATAGCACAATTCCATCTATGTAAATTTAACACACAAATACCAAGAACTGTGCCATGTTCATTTATGCACCAAGACACATGTGTGCATATGTACATACAACATGAGCATTAACGTAAAAGTGCACAAAGTGAAAACCATGGCACTGGAGGTCAGAGATGAAGAGAGAAAGTGAAGGTAAGTGAACTGTGAGAGATACTTTATTGGAACTCACACTGATTATTTGGTACAAATAGAGAAGAACGAATGTCTCCGATCTTTGTACCTGAAGATCAAGAGGGAAAAAATGTATGCTTTAGATACGGTGCCTGACTCTGTGCTCTAAGAGACCCCTAAGATGGACTGTGGGTGTTCACAGGTGTCAGAGGAAGCAGGCAAACAGGGGATGGTGTTGCCTATTTTAGTCACTATTACTGATGTCAATATTGTCATTTGCTGGTGATGTGGTGATTTGAACTGAAAGAACTTTCTTATTTAGACAATGTAGATACTGGACTAAAAGAATCCTTGAGGAAGATTTCAAAGAAATGGAAAAAATACCTGCTTTGACTCAAAGGAAAACTCTGTCCAGCATTTTATGGGCTGAAGGATTGTGGGCAAGTTATTTACTTTTGTTTTATAAGCTTTGGTTTCCTTACCTGTCAGTAGAGATAACAGCTCTTTGCAGGGTTGTAAAAATAAGGTAATTTATTCATTTTGTTCAACAAATATTTATTGAGTCATTTTTGTATTCCACTATTCTTGAGGCTGGCATGCAGCAGTGGACAGATCAAGTTTCATAAATGTCTAGACCTTATGGATTATAGTGGGAGGAAGAGACTGATAAATGAAATAAGAAAATTATCCAGAATGGGAGATGGTGATAAATTTGAGGGTAAAAATAAAAATCAGGGAAGAGGGACAGGAAGTTTCCCGAAGTGGGTCAATTGTGCTGTAAGTAGGATTGCAGAGAAAAATCCTTATTGAGCATTTTAGAGGGAATCATGTAGACAGAAAACTGGGAGAAGGGCATTTAATATCGGTGACTAGAGGTGGAAGCTAGTTAGTATGTTGAAGAGTAAGAATGTGGTGTATTGGAGCAGTGGGTAATGGGAAAGTATTGGGTGCCAGGAGTAGGAACTCTGCATTGACATCACAAGGGTCATGTGGACCATTGTAGTGACTCTGACCTCTACTCAGAGGCAGGAAGTTCCTGAAAGGGATCTGAGAAGAGGAAACATATGACTTGACTTACTTTAAAAGAGAAATTTCTGTGTTGACATAGATTTTAACAGAACAAGTTTAGAAACAAGAAAACAAGTTAGGAAATATTTTCAGTGATCTTGGCAAAAGATGGTAGTGGCTTAATCATAGTTGTGATCAAGATAGTAAAAGAGTCAGAGTCTGGGTCTATTTTGAATATGCTGACAGATTTGGATGCACAGTGTGAAGAAAGAGGTATTCAGAATAAAGTACAGCAACGCTTGGATGCTCAAGACACTTTCTGTGTCAGTCACCTCCAACATTAGTTGACACCAGAGCTTCCTAGAGGGAGCCTGTTAAAATGCTGAGTGCTGGTTCCTATGCAGAGATTTTCAATCAGTATGTCTAGGATGAGCCCTCAGGCATTTGCTTTTTTTGGCATACATTCTAGATGATTTGGACCAGCTTATACTTCCATCCTTCAAAACACACTAATCTAGAGATAATGTTGACATTTTCAAAATTTGGGATCTTGTTGGGAAAAATGCAGTTAAACCAGTAAAAGTTAATGAAATCCATAAGCAAATACTGCATTTCAATTCTAAGACATGGAAAGTGGGCAGGACATGCTATTTTTCAGTGGCGAATACAGAGGTTTGTGAGGAGTGATTATAGTTAATGCTTCTAATAAATGTAAGACCTAAGATGACTGAGCATGTCTGTGAAGATGTATTTAATTGCATTTACACCCAGGATTAATGAGCAATATAAAATTGTAGTAGAAGCAAAAACAAGAGAGAAAAAGACAGGCTCCTTTTATGCCAATCCTTTTGCCATTATTTTACGTTTCAGTTAAAGTTGCATCAATACATTTGCCGGGGCAAAATCAAGTGAAATGAAAAGTATCCACTACTGATTGTCAATCTCAACATGAACTTGAAGAGTCAAGTTGGAGGAGTAGAAAACATCTTTTGACCCATTTTTTTTGTAATTTGACTATTGTTTTCCTTATGAAAATACAAACTACTAATGCCACTTGACCAGGGTTTCCAGTGTTGTTGATTGCAAGCTCTCAAAAGGATCCTAGATTAAGAATCCTTTTGAGTCCAAAATAACATGTCATACTAAATAATGTCAAGCAACTCTTAATAAAGTATCAGAGGCAGATGTAAAGAAGCCTCTCATCTCCACAGATTCCCCTCTGAATAAGCTAGTTTTCTTAAAAGCAGAAAGCAAAGTGAGAGTGAAATAGGAGTTTTAGGCCCCAAGCCCAAACTGCTCGGATTCCACATGTCAGGTCCAACTTCTGCCAAATATGCCAAATAAAGAGACATAGTGACGGGCAGAGAAAGGAAATTCATTAAATGGCCCAGGATACACTGTGGGAAGAAGCAAATAAGCACTTCAGTCCATCTTCAGCCATCCTGGGGTACAGACGTGAGGTACAGGCTTAAATAAAGAACTGGGGACAGGGAGGCAAAAGGCATGCATTATTAAATAGTTCTGGTGAAACATTATCTTAGTTCTTGTTTTGGGAAGGATTGCAGAGAAGTTATTATCTCTATTCCTGAGGAGGCTCTGATGTTGCCTTCCTTTGGAGCAGTTTCCTCCATCGCTCCTTGTAAACATGTTATCTGTAAGACCTGTCTTTCCTGGATTCCAAGGTTACTATAAGGTTAATGGCTTAGATAAAGACATATGCAAAATGGAGGAAGGGATGCCAAGCTTTCTTCTGCTCTTAGTTAATTCATGAGCACAAGTAAGGAGTCTGTGCTTTTTAGCAAAAGCAGTTTAAGTACGTTTTACAAGAGAGGTTGCTTTTCAGCTTTAAACTCAGTATTTGAGGTGTGAAATCCAATGCCTATGTCATTCAGATAAGGTAGTAGGTAAAGGCTTTAACTTTTGGATACGTTTTAACTTGTTAAACTCATCCCTTCTCTCTAAAGTAGGATGTTGGCATTTGTGAATAAAGCTTGGAAATTGTTGTTTCAGATACAGTATGAAGATAAACATAAAGATTAATACCAAGTGGTACCTTTTAGTAATTTCTCTAGACAAGAGTAATCATTATTCTTTCGTCTTGGGAACAGTTGGAAGATTGTAAACAACCTTGTAGCCAGGAAAATTAAAGGCAGAGATTGCCAAATGTAGTTTATACTCACTAAAGAATCCTTGCATTTTGGTAAGTAACCAGGCAAATGCCTTAGAAATGCAAAAAGTCCAGGCTCAAATGATTATAGATGACAGACAGCTCAAGACCAACAAATGAACTGTGATTATCACTTCCACAAGTTTCATGACATAAGACAACTCTTTTTAAGAAATAAAATATGAGATTTTTTCCCCTGAAAGGAGAAAAAGAATCTTGAGACAAATCACTATATCATTAATGAAAGAAACAGAAAGAAAAAGGCGAATCAATGCAGTTAACAAGCCTTAATAGCTTAATTGTGTATTCACTCCACCAAATCAGAACTCTTAAAAGAACACAAAACAAAAGATTACTTTTGAATTAAAAACTCCTAGAAATGAATAATAGAATTGGATGATCTGGGTAATCTTTGAATGGGGTGGATTTTTCTTTTTTTTTTTTTTCCTTTTATTATTCATATGTGCATACAAGGCTTGGGTCATTTCTTCCCCCTGCCCCCAACACCTCCCTTACCACCCACTCCACCCCCTCCCTCTCCCCCCGACCCCCTCAATGCCCAGCAGAAACTATTTTGCCCTTATTTCTAATTTTGTTGTAGAGAGAGTATAAGCTATAATAGGAAGGAACAAGGGTTTCTGCTGGTTGAGATAAGGATAGCTATACAGGGAGTTGACTCACATTGATTTCCTGTGCATGTGTGTTACCTTCTAGGTTAATTCTTTTTGATCTAACCTTTTCTCTAGTTCCTGGTCCCCTTTTCCTATTGGCCTCAGTTGCTTTTAAGGTATCTGCCTTAGTTACTCTGCATTAAGGGCAACAAATGCTAGCTAGTTTTTTAGGTGTCTTACCTATCCTCAACCCTCCCTTGTGTGCTCTCGCTTTTATCATGTGCTCAAAGTCCAATCCCATTGTTGTGTTTGCCCTTGATCTAATGTCCACATATGAGGGAGAACATATGATTTTTGGTCTTTTGGGCCATACTAACCTCACTCAGAATGATGTTCTCCAATTCCATCCATTTACCAGCGAATGATAACATTTCTTTCTTCTTCATGGCTACATAAAATTCCATTGTGTATAGATACCATGTTTTCTTAATCCATTCGTCAGTGGTGGGGCATCTTGGCTGTTTCCATAACTTGGCTATTGTGAATAGTGCCGCAATAAACATGGGTGTGCAGGTGCCTCTGGAGTAACCTGTGTCACAGTCTTTTGGGTATATCCCCAAGAGTGGTATTGCTGGATCAAATGGTAGATCAATGTTTAGCTTTTTAAGTAGCCTCCAAATTTTTTTCCAGAGTGGCTGTACTAGTTTACATTCCCACCAACAGTGTAAGAGGGTTCCTTTTTCCCCGCATCCTCGCCAACACCTATTGTTGGTGGTGTTGCTGATGATGGATATTCTAACAGGGGTGAGGTGGAATCTTAGTGTGGTTTTAATTTGCATTTCCTTTATTGCTAGAGATGGTGAGCATTTTTTCATGTGTTTTTTGGCCATTTGAATTTCTTCTTTTGAGAAAGTTCTGTTTAGTTCACTTGCCCATTTCTTTATTGGTTCATTAGTTTTGGGAGAATTTAGTTTTTTAAGTTCCCTATATATTCTGGTTATCAGTCCTTTGTCTGATGTATAGCTGGCAAATATTTTCTCCCACTCTGTGGGTGTTCTCGTCAGTTTAGAGACCATTTCTTTTGATGAACAGAAGCTTTTTAGTTTTATGAGGTCCCATTTATCTATGCTATCTCTTAGTTGCTGTGCTGCTGGTGTTTTGTTGAGAAAGTTCTTACCTATACTTACTAATTCTAGAGAATTTCCTACTCTTTCCTGTATCAACTTTAGAGTTTGAGGTCTGATATTAAGATCCTTGATCCATTTTGAGTTAATATTGGAATAGGGTGATATACATGGATCTAGTTTCAGTTTTTTGCAGACTGCTAACCAGTTTTCCCAGCAGTTTTTGTTGAAGAGACTGCTATTTCTCCATCGTATATTTTTAGCTCCTTTGTCAAAGACAAGTTGATTATAGTTGTGTGGCTTCATATCTGGGTCCTCTATTCTGTTCCACTGGTCTTCATGTCTGTTTTTGTCCAGTACCATGTTGTTTTTATTGCTACTGCTTTGTACAAAATATAGTTTGAAGTCAGGTATTGTGATACCTCCAGCATTGTTCTCTTGACTGAGTATTGCCTTGGCTATTCTTGGCTTCTTGTGTTTCCATATAAATTTCACGGTAGATTTTTCGATCTCTTTAATGAATGTCATTGGAATTTTGATGGGAATTGCATTAAACATGTAGATTACTTTTGGGAGTATCGACATTTTTACTATGTTGACTCTACCAATCCATGAGCATGGGAGATCTCTCCACTTTCTATAGTCTTCCTCAATCTCTTTCTTCAGAAGTGTATAGTTTTCCTTGTAAAGGTCTTTCACATCTTTTGTTAGGTTTACACCTAGGTATTTGATTTTTTTTGAGGCTATTGTAAATGGAATTGTTTTCATACATTCTTTTTCAGTTTGCTCATTGTTAGTGTATAGAAATGCTAATGATTTTTCTATGTTGATTTTATATCCTGCTACCTTGCTATAGCTATTGATGATGTCTAGAAGCTTCTGAGTAGAATTTTTTTGGGTATTTAAGGTATAGGATTATGTCATCTGCAAATAGGGATATTTTGACAGTTTCTTTACCTATTTGTATTCCTTTTATTCCTTCTTCTTGCCTAATTGCTCTGGCTAGGAATTCCAATACTATGTTGAATAGGAGTGGAGATAGTGGGCATCCTTATCTGGTTCCTGATTTTAGAGGGAATGGTTTCAGTTTTTCTCCGTTAAGTATAATGCTGGCTGTAGGTTTGTCATATATAGCTTTTATAATGTTGAGATACTGTCCTTCTATTCCTAGTTTTCTTAGAGCTTTTATCATGAAATGGTGTTGGATCTTATCAAAGGCTTTTTCTGCATCTGGTTTTTGTCTTTGCTTCTGCTAATGTGGTTTATTACGTTTATTGATTTTCGTATGTTAAACCACCCCTGCATCCCTGGGATGAAGCCTACTTGGTCATAGTGAATAATCTTTTTGATGTGTTGTTGAATTGGGTTTGCCATTATTTTGTTGAGGATTTTTGCGTCAATGTTCATTAAGGGGATTGGCCTATAATTCTCCTTTTTGGAGGTGTCTTTGCCTGCTTTTGGGATAAGTGTTATATTGGCTTTGTAAAATGTGTTTGGCAGTTTTCCTTCGCTTTCTATTTTGTGGAACAGTTTAAGGAGGGTTGGTATCAGTTCTTCTTTAAAGGTCTGATAGAATTCAGCAGAGAATCCATCATGTCCTGTGCTTTTCTTTTTGGGGAGACTCTTGATTGCTGCTTCAATTTCATTTTGGGTTATAGATCTATTCAGGTGATTAATTTCCTCTTGGTTCAGTTTTGGATGGTCATATGTATCTAGAAATCTGTCCATTTCTTTAAGATTTTCAAATTTATTTGAATATAGGTTCTCAAAGTAGTCTCTGATGATTTCCTGGACTTCCATGGTGTTTGTTGTTATCTCCCCTTTTGCGTTCCTGATTCTACTAATTTGGGTTTTTTCTCTCCTCATTTTAGTCAGGTTTGCCAGGGGTCTATCGATCTTGTTTATTTTTTCAAAGAACCAACTTTTTGTTTCATTAATTCTTTGTGTGGGTTTTTTGGTTTCTATTTTGTTGATTTCAGCTCTTATTTTTATTATTTCTCTCCTTCTATTTGTTTTGGGATTTGCTTGTTCATGTTTTTCTAGGAGTTTGAGATGTATCATTAGGTCATTGATTTGGGATCTTTCAGTCTTTTTAATATATGCACTCATGGCTATAAACTTTCCTCTCAGGACTGCGTTAGCTGTGTCCCATAGGTTCCGGTCGGTTGTATTCTCATTTTCATTGACTTCCAGGAACTTTTTAATTTCCTCTTTTATTTCATCGATGATCCATTCTTCATTAAGTAATGAGTTATTTAGTTTCCAGCTGTTTGCATATTTTTTTGTCTTTACTTTTGTTGTTGAGTTCTACTTTTACTGCATTGTGATCAGATAGTATGCAAGGTATAATTTCTATTTTCTTATATTTTCTGAGACTTGCTTTGTGCCCTAGGATATGATCTATTTTGGAGAAGGTTAAATGGGCTGCTGAGAAGAAGGTATATTGTGTAGAAGTTGGATGAAATGTTCTATAGACATCAACTAGGTCCATTTGATCTATTGCATATTTTAGATCTTGGATTTCTTTATTGATTTTTTTGTTTGGATGACCTATCTATAGATGATAATGGGGTGTTAAAGTCTCCCACAACCACTGTGTTGGCATTTATATATGCTTTTAGGTCTTTCAGGGTATGTTTGATGAAATTGGGTGCGTTGATATTGGGTGCATACAGGTTGATGATTATTATTTCCTTTTGGTCTATTTCCCCTTTTATTAGTATGGAATGTCCTTCTTTATCTCATTTGATCAATGTAGGTTTGAAGTCTACTTTGTCAGAGATAAGTATTGCCACTCCTGCCTGTTTTTGGGGGCCATTGGCTTGGTAAATCTTCTTCCAGCCTTTCATCCTAAGCCTATGCTTATTTCTGGCGGTGAGATGGGTCTCCTGTAAGCAACAAATTGTTGGATCTTCCTTTTTAATCCATTTCATCAAGCGGTGCCTTTTGATGGGTGAATTAAGTCCGTTAACATTAAGCATTAGTACTGATAGGTATGTGATGATTCCTGTCATTTAGTTGTCTTAGTTGTTTGAAGGTTTGATTGTGTGTACCTAAGTTGAGGTTACTCTCTACTTTCTTGCTTTTTCTTTTCCTGTGGTTTGGTGCTGCCTGTCTTTTCATGGTTGAGTTGAGTTTCACTTTCTGTGTGCAGAATCCCTTGAAGAATCCTTTGTAGTGGTGGCTTTGTGGTCACATATTGTTTTAGTTTCTGCTTATCATGGAAGACTTTTATTGCTCCATCTATTTTGAATGATAGTTTTTCTGGGTAAGTATTCTGGGGTTGAAGTTATTTTCATTCAGTGCCTGGAAGATCTCACCCCACACTCTTCTTGCTTTTATTGTTTCTGTTGAGAAGTCTGCTATGATTTTGATGGGTTTACCTTTGTATGTTACTTGTTTTTTCTCTCTTACAGCCTTCAATATTCTTTCCTTAGTTTCTGAACTTGTTGTTTTAATGATGATATGTCGTGGAGTAGTTCTATTTTGATCTGGTCTGTTTGGTGTCCTGGAGGCCTCTTGCATCTGTATGGGAATATCTTTCTCTAGATTTGGGAAATTTTCCGTTATTTTTTTGTTGAATATATTACGCATTCCCTTCGCTTGCACCTCTTCTCCTTCTTTAATGCCCATGATTCTCAAGTTTGGTCTTTTGATGGAGTTGGTGAGTTTTTGCATTTTCTTTTCACAGGTCTTGAGTTGTTTAATTAACAGTTCTTTGGTTTTTCCTTTAATTACCATTTCATCTTCAAGTTCTGAGATTCTGTCTTTTGTTTGTTCTATTCTGCTGTATTGGCCTTCCGTTTTGTTTTGCAGTTCTGTTTCGTTCTTTTTTCTGAGGTTTTCCATATCCTGGCTCTTTGCCGCTTTAATGTTGTCTATTTTTGTCCTGAGTTCATTTATCTGTTTATTAATCATGTTCTGTCTTTCACTTAGGTGTTTATACAGTGCTTCTATGGTTTCCTTTATTTCTTCTTTTGCTTTTTCAAATTCTCTATTTTTGTTGTCTTGGAATTTCTTGAGTGTCTCCTGTACATTTTAGTTGACCCTATCCAGTATCATCTCTATAAAATTCTCATTGAATACCTGTAGTATGTCTTCTTTTAAATTATTCTTGTGGGCTTCATTGGTTCCTTTGGCATAGTTTATCTTCATTTTGTTGGAGTCTGGATCTCAGTACCTCTTTTCTTCATTCCCTTCTGGTTCCTGTACTAATTTTTTGTTGTGGGGAAACTGGTTTCCCTGTTTTTTTTGTCTTCCTGTCATTGTCTTTGGTGTTGTTAATGTCCCTGTACTGTGTGCAATTAAGTATTTTCTAGCTTGTAATAATAACAATGGTAGTATTTAGAATGGAAGAATGTGCTGAGATGGAAAGCAAGAAGTTAAAGAAATGGGAAAAACACATACACAGACTGGAGGGAGAAAACAGAACAAGGTATCAGACAAGAAGATTTCAAAGGTATAAACAGGGAGCTTTAGTGTACCAATCGACAGTAAGCTGAACAGACATTAGAGAGACAGAGAGAGGATTGAACATCAAAACTAAAAAAAAAGGTAAGAATAAAAATAAAAAATAAGTAAATGAAAGAACAATCTATTTATAAAAATGTATTAAAATAAAATGAAAAAATAGAAAATTTAAAAAAACCCAAAAAACCAAAAAACCTCCAAGTTCAAATGCAGTGAAGTCTCAGTCTCCAATCCTGGAGATGGTGCCTCAGATGTTGTTCTGTAGTTGTCTCATCAAAGGGAACGCATAAAGTAGAACAAAACTACACACACCTGCACAAAAAAACCCCACCAAGTGTCCCAAGTTCAAATGCAATACAGTTTCAGTAAGTTTTTCAGCTTGCAGGTGTAATTTGGTTGTTCTCTCATCAAAGGTAGGGAGACAAAGAAGAAAAAAAAAAGTCTGGAGACAGTTCTGAGAATGGTATCTGCAACTGTGGCTTGCCTGCTTGCTGCTGTCAGCCTGCTGTTGCTGGAGGCGTTATTTATGCAGATCTCTGGGGTGAGCTTAGCACTCACCTGGCCCTGCAGGTTTTGTTTGCTCAGATTTCTCCTGTGCGTGAGCCTCTGCTATAAGCTTTCCCCTTTCCAAGCACTGGGAAAGGTGACACTGCACCCAGGTTCTCAGGCCTGCATGTTTATTTACAGTTCATGTGGGAGGTGAGTCTTCCCCCCTCTCCCGTGCAGTTCTTCTCCCACCTCCGCTTTCACAAGCTTTCCTGCTCCTGCCAGCCACCATGTTTGTTTACAGTTCACGTGGGAAGTGGGTCTTCCCTCCTCTCCTGTGGAGTTTTCCTCCCTCCACCACTCTCACAAGCTTTCCTGCTCCTGGTTGCAGGCGCGTGCCCCTGCTCCCGCCAGAGGCCCTCCGGTCAGCCCGGCTTGTTTATTTACAGTCCCGGGAAGGATTCCCTTCCGACAATCTTTGGTGCTCAGTGTACCCCACCCTCTTTCCTGCGTGTCTTATTTGTTCTTATTGCTTATTACTCAGTTTTTCTTTTTTTCCCCGCATGGAGGTCAGTCTGTCCAGGAGGCTATGCTGCTCTGGCCCAGGCTTGTCTGTGGGAATACCACGGTACCGCAAAGCTCACCTGGTTCACGTCTTCCCAAGCCATCTGGGTGCCGGCAACTGGCGGCCCGGGGACTCTCCTGGTTTCTCCATTTAACGTGAGGTGGAGATTCTCTGTGCTGGCTGGAGGTGTGTAGGGGTCAAAGTTGTGCCTTTTCTCAGTGATTATGCCTGCAAAATGTGTCTCCAGCATCTCTCCAAGATTTCACTATAGGAGGCTTGCTACTTCTTCCCTCTAGCCGCCATCTTGGAATCACCTCTGGATTTTTCTTGAATTCCTTTCAGATTTGACTTTGTTAAATTAGAAAATAATGATGCTCAAATTATTTCCCAAATGACAATATTTTTTCTTCTTTTTTTTTTCCTCTCATTTAGTCAACCACAATCAAACGTCAAGAGGACACACAAGAACATTTAGTCTCAATTTAGTGGACATTTGGTAGGCCTGTGATCAAGACAAAGAAGATGTTAAAATGTTTCTTGACCTCCAGGAAATCCTCTCTACTTACAAACCTCTGGCAATATATAAATATATATTGGATTGTCATGACTGGTGAGGGGAGTGGCTGGTACCTTTTGAATACAGACCAGCCATGGGGCTAAGGATTCTACATTGTGATGGGGAAACTTCCCCATAACAAAGAGTCATCTCACTCAAAATATCAATAAACCAAGGGCTGGAAATCTTGGTTTAGACCTTTATAGAAGTTGTCAGGCTATG
Organism: Castor canadensis; assembly: GCF_047511655.1. Classification (NCBI taxonomy): domain Eukaryota; kingdom Metazoa; phylum Chordata; class Mammalia; order Rodentia; family Castoridae; genus Castor; species Castor canadensis. Next base: position 22,620,599 of record NC_133388.1, on the reverse strand, counting down.
TGCATGGAATGAAGTCAGTAGACTGAGATGTGGAGCGTATAATGGGAATATATATGAGGAAGTGATTACTTTCTTTAAGAATCTGAAGAAGGTAAGAGAAGTACTTTTCATTTGTCATGATATTTGTGCTCACTTTAAATAATTTTGGTTGGCAGAAGTAAAGAAATACAAAGATTCAAAATAGTGAGACTTAAGAGTGAGTGGGAATGTCAACATCTACTGACATTCAGGAAGACAGGGAACTTAGAAGCAAGGGACAGATTCATTCACAAAGTACCTACCATATGCAAAGAAATTGGTCTCCAAACTTGATCTTTTACAACTGAAAAAGATGACTTGAAAGGGGAAACCTCAATCTTTGAATACTTTGTTCAAGAACTTGAACTAATTCTACAGCTAATGTGAATCCATTTAGGGTTTTTAAATTTAATGATGATATGATCAACCATACAGTATTAGAAAGATAATTCTAGCTGCAGAGAATGAAATGGATTGAAGGAAAGAAGTTTGAACAAAATTATTGGAGTATTTCCTAAAATGAAGTGCCATTGGACAAATATTTTCTATGGCAAGTAAGTTTGGGAAATGCTTGATTAAACTAACTCAGACAAATTTCTCTAGTATAGCAATTCAGAATCTTTCCTTTCTAATTGCAAATTATAATTCTTCAAAAGGGGATGCAGGATATAACATTTTCCATGTATACTTTTCTAAGGAAATTTTCCACACCTTATACAACAGAAATCATGTACTAAAAAATACTTCATATGGAATGTATTGTATTAAGAAAAAAATGCTGACAGTAGATTAATCTAAAAGCTATTAACAGAGTTAACATTTAGACTTCCAGCTGAGATATTAAGCAGAAAATCATACCCTAGGGAAAACTATTAGGGATGAAGATGATCTGTGTACATCAAAGAATGTATGCATTCTTCCTGGAAGTAGAAAGTAAGAAACTACCATAAAGATGATTACACATGGGTTGAAAACTCATGTCCCAATACTTCCCAATCATTGCAGCTGTCTGAAGTTCTTTGTGGAGAAAGATACTGAAGCCCTACCAGAAATCAACAAGAGATTACGTGAGTCTAAGGATAGCTTCCATGGAAAGAAGGAAAACTTTACCCATAAGCTTTACTCATAAGGATCAGGGATAGTAAATCACGCTAGTTTATATAGTAGTTTTAAAAATTCTTTGCTCAGGAAAGTTTTCTTCAAAGGAAACCTCACCTAGAAATGTAAACAGACACAAGAGATAAAAACAAAACCTAAATAAATATCTAACCTAGAAACCTCACCCATCCTTTTCTTTCTCCCTACCTTCTTTTCTACTGACATCACCCCTCCTGAAGGAGGCTGGAGTTAATTAACTAGTTGAAAAAGATAAGGCCTGATGGTTCAGGCTTGTAATTCCAGCTACTCCAAAGGCAGAGATCTGAAAGGTCAACTCAGGCAAAAATTTAGCAAGACTTCATCTCAACAAAAAAGCTGGGCTTGGTGGCTCATCCCTGTCATCCAAGCTATGCAGGAAAGGGAGGCCATAGTTAGGAGACAGGTCTGAGGCTGGCCCCATGCAAAAATGTAAGACACTACCTGAAAAGTAGGGTAAAATAAGTAAAGCCACAAAAGAGGAGGTAGAGCACCTGCTTAGAAAACCTGAAACCTAAGGCCCTGAACTCAAAACTTCAGAACTACCAAAAAAAAAATCAAAGATGTTAAGGAAGATACATATGATGAACACAAATATTTCTACCTTATCAGGAGAAATACGTATTTGTCATGTTTTCTACAAAAAGGCCCTTTTTGGATCTTTGAGAGTAATTGAGTTTTCCCAATAGACTATCCAGGGGAGGGATTTTTGGTTTACACACAAACGTTAATATAAAAGGCTAGAGTTCACAGCTGAGAGATCCAGAGGATGTTGGGATTGGCTTGGCAGATGTTACTGAAGGTGGTAAATATCCAATGAGAAAAATATATCTGTAGTAAGCAGAATCCGCAATCTCCTCTCTCCTTACCAGTTTGCCTCACTGAGTCTTAGAGGTTTTTCAATTTATTTAATTACTCACGAATTATTTCTTTGCTTCTTTAGTTGTTAACGGAATGATTTGTCCAGTGAACTCGCAGTGAAGTGCTAAATACAGGAACAAGATACTTTAAAATTATATTTTCTTTTCAAAGCAAAGACAAGTAGTACAAGAAGAGTTTGTCACTCTGACAAGCTTCAGATTGTAATGAAATTGGCAGGTACTTGTTTAAAACAAAGATTAAATCTAGAAAAAAGCAAACCAGTAATTTGCAGTTGGACAATACTTGATGGGTTTATCTGATACACACATGCTATTATTGTCAACCAAACCAACTTAATGTTCTTTCCTCTAGTGTCAAGCAAACTTTGCTTCGAGAGCTTACTACTCAGTTTTAGCCTCAGCACCTGGCATAGATGTCCAGCTCATGTCTAAGAGGCTCTCAGTTAATATTTGCCAAAGTAGATATTTTCTGATATTGCAGACCGTGTGAAAAAATAAGGTGGCTGAAAAACTCTGGTCTTTCTTTGGGAGGGCTTATAGATCTCTGAGGACATAATACCTAAGCTCAGGGAGGTGCAAATTCTCCCTGAAAGAACATGCTTTCTGTAAGTTTTTGAGCTATAGGTTTACAAGAAACTGCAAGTGCATTTCTATTGTAAACTGATATAATCAGCAAAATCAACATGGATGAGATAATTTTTGATTCATGACAAATTTCAGCCTAGTATAACACAGACTAATAAACATATTCTAAGCAATGAATCTCTGAATATTCTCCACATTGCATGGGTAGTTACTACAGAGACAGGATTTTTTGAGCATTGATTTTGTGTCCCGAATAACCTAAAATTTATTCTACATACTGTATGAAATTTTGAAGAGTTACAGTCATGATCATCACCTACTCTGGAATTATTTCAGACAAAGCAATAAGTTTTTACAACTACTTATAAATATCACCTTTAGTGATTTTAATGAACCCGATGAGATATGGAAAATTATCTATTATATGCAAGACACCAAACTAGGAGAAAATTAAATTAAGATTAAGGCCCATTAACTCTCATTAATTAGTCAGATTGTGTATGCATTTGTGTAATTTAAGAAAATAAAAATATCTTACATGTGAATCTTTGGAATTTTATAAATGAACATATAATTTCCTATACATATATATTTGAGAAGTGATGAATTATTCCTTATACCTTCATTGAATATGGTGAGCTGCCCATAGGACACTTGGGTTTAAACCTGGATAAACCATCCTTATTCTAACAAATACTTGGTAGAAAGCTAGCACTTTTCTTCCTTTTCTTAACCTATGCCCTATTTAATTAAAATGAACCAGGTCATTAAAGAAAAAGACATAATCATGAGTTATTAGACTTGCGTACTTGTTTCCATATGCCAAACAGTGTCACTAAAAAGAACTTTAGAAGACCACAGAAATTAAAGTAGTGATTATAATGCTGAGACCTAGGATCTACATTGGAACATAGAGGAAGTGGGCATTTTACATCTGAAACTGGACACCATAATGTATGTATACACATGCATATATACAACTATCTGTACACACATACAGACCTACACACAAGCAGACTCTTAAAAAGCCTTTGACTGTGTGCCTGCATGTTCTTTTCTGGGCAAGCTAAATGAAACCTTGTTCACATACATCTGGACATACTCAGGGATCATCATGTTGGAGCTAAGAACTGGGGATGGCATCAACTCTGCTGTCATAGGTTTTTGACATTTTTATCATTGTCCTCTCTTTAAAATGGGGACATTTAAAAAGTGCATGGAGGGATACTTGAAATATAAAACACATTAACTTGACTAGCACATGAAAAGGAAATGTCGCATTGTTTGGTGGTTGTTGCCATGCCAGAAGTTTCCAGACATTTTAGATATTGACACCATGTTTTTCAGAGAACAGGAATTGGTGGTATGGCAGAAGGTGGGGTTATACGCAGGTTGTTTGAATTTTGGATGCTAAAAGCAATGAAATCTTGAAGTTCCAAGTTATCATTGCCAAAAATTTAAAAGTTACATCTCCTCCCATTGATGGACTGTGATGGCTCAAGTAAGAAACATGCCAAAAAGGAGGGCATGGGGATTTCCTTTACTCACAACATATAATATCTCCCAAATGTCTTGCAGAACCCAGTCATTGGGAGTTGCCAAATATTTAAACATCACATATGGCACAACTGCACTGAGTCCATTCATCTGCACAACATGAAGGACGGAGAAAATAGCATGGGAAAACTAGGTCTATAAGGTGATAGCAGTGATATTTTCATGGAAATTGGTAAAATTCCAGACAAAAACCACTCCTAAAACAGAAATAAATGAAATAGAAAATGTGTAGCTTTTTAAGGAGAAAAGGCAGATCCTTCTCTCATCTTATCTCTTCAGAATGAGAGATTGCACCATCTGTTCCCCAATCGTTATTCCTATCACTCTGGATTTCTCCTTGGTCTCCTCCCATATTTCTCTGGGTTTCCAGATTGGCTCTCTTCCTGTGAGTCACATCCTTTGTTTAAATGTTTCCATATTTCCCCCTTCTCTCTGCAGCTTATGGATGACTCTTTGTTAAGCATTTCAAAATATCACATGTTACAGCATTGTAATACCTTGGTTGTACCTGACACCTCTTTATTTTTAGAATTAGTGGTATTGAAACAAATGCATTTTTCTAACTAACTACAATATTAAAAAAGTCATGACTCATTTCATAAGTGTAACAATAGTGTCTTAATTTTTACAACAATAGGATGGTTGGTACAAACTTTGATTCTACAATGCTTTATCTAACTCAGTGTTATTGTAGGGTCATTTCAAGATATCTTCCAAATTATAGTCATTCCTACTATCACGTCATTCTCTTTCCCTGTAGCATTCTATAGAGTACATTAACACATGTGCCTTAGGGCTGCTCATTGGCAAATATCACTATCACTTGCCTAAACCAGAAATGTGACATCTCATTTCTTATTTCTAGCTGCTGAAGTTTACTAAACACTTGAAATTTTATCTCACCAGCAGCTAAGTCTTGCAAACTATGAATTGGGTCAATTCTAGCCAGCTTCTTTGTTTCATAAATAACATTTTATTGGAACACACTCACGCTCATTTGTTTTCACATTGTCTCTGGCAGAGTTGGGTAGCAAAAGCAAAGAATGGATCTTATCACTGTCCTTTTTAAAAAACCTTCAGGGACCTCTCTATTTCTGTTAATATAATGCCCAATTTCCTAAACTCTACTTGCAGGCACCATTACTACCTCCACCTCTTCTCTTTTTCTCTTCCCACACAATTGATATCCCAGGTGTGCACAACCTTAATTTTCTGTAATATTCTAAGCCATATCAGGAAAAGCTCTTAACTCCAAAAGACTGAGTTATATGGTTATCCCATGTTCTTTCATAGATCCTTATGTGTTCTCTAACCTAGAACCTTCTAGAATTGCTCTGTAGTTTCATTTACTTCTCTGAGTCTTCTACAATTATCTATGTTAGACTTGGTATTATTGCTATCATGTGTACCAGCACCAATTCATGGTTTTTTCAATATTGTTCAATATCTGAACTTCCCAAAACAACTTAGAAATTGGGACTCAATAGCTGGGCACAGGTGGCTCATGCCTGTAAGCCTAGTTACTTAGGAGGCTGAGATGGAGAAGATCACATGGTCAAACCAACCAAATAGTTCAAGAGATCCCATCTCTAAAATAACCAGAACAAAAATGTACTGGAGGTGTGACTCAGTCGGAGAACACTATGCTTTTCAAACTCAAAGTCTTGAGTTCAGAACTCCATTCCCTCCCCCCAAAAAAGAAATTGAGACTTAATACATTCTTCATCTAAATCAATACTAATAATATTGAAATTTATATATTTACATGTTCTGTACAAATTCCATCCACGTATCTCTTGCTAATATTAATTCTGTTGGGATTGTTGCCATTACAGCTTAAAAATAAAACAAAACTACATTCCAACTGATAGCTGTGCTTTCCAATGTTTCTAGGAAGGAAGTATTAATAAATATCTGTAAGTAAATAAAAATAAAATGTTTACAAATATTGGAGGTGTTAGAAGCTAAGTGAAAGCAAAATATATGGAACAGCTGTGGGCACAAAGAGTCCTACTGAATTCCAAAAATACTCTGATCCATCGTGGCAAAGGTGGCCTGGTCTCTTAGTTGTATCAAAGTAGCCCACTCCAACATAAAAGGCTTTGTCAAAGAATTTGTGAATCAATTAGAAAAAAACACTTTTCTTTTAATCTTACCCAACATATTCACTGGAAAGATTGTCAGTGTTCTTTTCCTAACTATACCTTTATAGCATCTATTTCCAAAGGCAAATAAATGCTGAATATTATGTGATTCACATAAATTTGACTTATCCTGAGAAAGGAAAGCCTCCCTACTGCTCTTAATGGGTATGTGATGGGGATAAACCATGTCTGAACTGTTTGAATGCATATCCCCTTACTTCTGCCTGGTGGGATTCATAGTCACCCACTAGGCAGTGTTAACTAATGACTGAAATGAAATCCAGTCATTTAAGGAAATCTCAAAGGCTTCCTGGGGTTAGGTTGGGAGGATGTCACCAAGAGAAGGTCTGTACTTGATGCTTTTGCAATGTTTACAGAACCTATAACACAATGCAGCATGATGAATGAGGCTCTTCAAACTCTAACCCAGGCATAGGACTTTGTAGTTGTCATGTCTACACATCAGCCTTCATCACCCTCCTAACATCAGAAATGTAAACCAGAACCTAGATTCATTTCCTAGAGGAGTTACCCTGGATTTTATCTTCAAGTAAACTATGAGGTAAAAAAAAGAGTCAGAAATGCTTTTCACTTAAATATTTTTACATTTATCACTTTATTCTCTACTTACAAAATGATGTAAAGCAAGTTTGTCAGGAATTATTGTCACCTTGTGACAGATGAGACACTGGGGCATAGGATCATTTAAGCTAACTTTCCTAAATACCCAGCTGGTTGGGAATATGTTCAATACAGGAACTTGACCTGATTTATTTCAAATAGACTGTGATGTGCTCTTATTCTTAAACACATTCTAAAAGACATGAGACAAAGGAACTTGAGTAATTAGCAATTTTTCTCAGTATTTTCAAATCTAGTTTCTACTTTTCTCCCTAAAGTCTGAAAGTAATGTGAAAAGTGAGAAAAAAATGTGACTTATATCCATAGGAAAATGTTTTTCATTGTTTCAATTTAAGAAGTGAATCTCAAAATCTTCAGAATTGTGTTTTCTCTGTATATTCCAAGCTTACACATCATTAGATGTGCTTACCCTCATCCTCTTCCATCTGGGTGCTGTGAATGGATGATGGATGACTAGATCTATCAGATCTAGTCACAGTTGTAACCTCCTTCACTCTATCAACAGCTTCCTGAAGCTTGAAAAACAAGGTCTTCTTGGCTGTTAAAGGGCCATTAAAGAGCATACGAACTCCTTTTTATTGCATCTAGTGGGCAGTATCTGTTTGAGAAAAATGAACACAGAATACTAACCAAAGCCTGTTTTTTACTAAGAAGAACTATGTCAGTTGTCCTGAAGGTCCTGTGTGAGGACTATAAATCTTTGATTTTCATGATTTTATGTCATTGAAGGTAGATATAGATTATTCCTCCTGGATGCTTGCATCAGCAGCACCCAGCAAAAACATGATGACAGTGATCCAAATGTGAGAGGCATGCCATGCCCTGGATTTTCTTTTTCTATTGCAGTTAATATTTTCAGGTCATTTTCCTGGTAAAATGTCATATTTATCTATTCTAGACGTTACAGTGGAAACCTTGGAGAAACCTCTTCAGAGGTTTTGCTTATTTATTTTCTGGTTCCTCATAGCTCTGCACTGTCATCATTTGAGCAAAGAAAGAACTTTGATCTGAGCTCCTTGATAGACAAGATGTCTTTTTTTTTTCCACTTTTGGCAGTTGATACTATGTCTGATTTTCTTCTTAACTCATCTGTCTTAGGTTTTCTTGTTTTGCTAGAAAAAAGAAAAATTTGACATTTCCACAAATTGTGATGTTTATATTGTTATAACTAGACAGAGTCAAAGAGGAGACACCCAATTGTTGAATATCTAAATGAGTTGTTAAGCTGTCCTATGGATATGTGCGAATAATTCATATGATCAAAAGTAGATGTTTATTAATAAACAGTCATCTTTCCTTGAGCCATAGTAAACAAATGTTCAGTGGGTTGTAAAAATAGAAGAATCTTTTGTCAGAGAAGTCTGTTGAACAGAGGATTTAATACAAAAACAGAAAATTTGCCTTCTCTTGTTGATTCACAAACCTTTTTAAAATGTGACATTTTGTAGAGAATAAAGTGGAAAAGACATGTCACTTTGCATTTTGTTTATTTTACCTCTGAGTTTTACAGTTTAGGTAGATGAATTTAATCACCAGCTGTTTTGAAGAACATGAGCACCACAAGAGGAATTGCATATTCGTTTGCTATTTCTAATATATTCCATATCCCTTATTTACCACTCCTAAAATTAAAAAAATCCTATTTCTGGCAATGAAAGGGAATCTAACAAGGATTTCACCAGGATTAAATATTCATAGATACTGACATTCCCCTTAACTTTTCAAAAAATAACTCCACTTGGACATATTTTGTATGCCATGTTATTCACTTTTTTTAGAGTGTGAAACAATGATTTTCAGTAAGTTTATCAAGTTGTGCAGCAATCACTAAGAAACAATTTTAGAACTGTTTCATCATGATATTGTGATTCCATTGCCTCTTTACTTTCCTAGTCTTCCCTTCACCAACAGCCAGTAATCTACTTTCTGTCTTCATAGCTTTATCATTTGTGCATATTTTCATAAATTAAATCACATAATTAAGCCATTGTGGTGATTATGCCTCTAATCCTGGCACTCTGGAGGCAGAGGTAGGAGGATCACAGGTTCTAATTTCTCTTATTTTTGCAAACAATTATTATTGTCTGTCTTTTTATATTACAGCTGTTCTAGTGTTAAATTGTATCTCCCTGTAGTTTGGGTTTGGCTTTCCCTAATGATATTTAGGATTTTAGCTTTTATAGGTTCATTTCTATAATTTAAAATCCATCTCCTCAAGGCATACATATGAGGAAGACATGTTGTCTTTAGAGGAATCTATTTTTTAATTCATAGGTAATTATAAAAATTTAGAGTATTTTTAGTTTTATCTGTAAGGATGAGAACAAATATTCCTGCTTATGAGAAAATAAAATATATAACAGCGGGCCAAACTCTGGACAGTTTTCTGGAGTCCTAACACATGTTATTTGCTGCCTTACGGGTTCTGTGAACTTGAATATGGAACTTATACTTAAGTCTTTGTTACCCTCTCAAGGTGGATGGGTAATGGGGAACACTCACTTAAAATGATTTGTTTGGAACTTCTTTAAGGGATTAAAGCTCTGCAAATGGAAGCATTTTAATATCAATTGCTTGATTTCCTATCAATTCTGATCTATGACCCATAGAATTGCATTTGTTACACTTAACAAAATCTAACACTGTACCATTGGTAAAGCATTAAATTAAAAGGAAAGGGAAAATATAGCAGAATCCTTAGAAGGAAAAACAAAGAATTCAAAAACAGAGCAATCCCAGCTTTTCTAGGGCTTGATCACGTGTTCAGGATCAATTCTACATGTCTTTAAAATAGCAAGGAAAATGGGAAGGATTTTCTAAAATTAAACTCTAAATGACTTCTTCAGACAAAAGGGCCCCAAGGCTTGTGTCAACCTGTAAAACAAGCTAGTGACCCATACTAGATTTCAGTTCTTAAGAAGGAGAGGTTACACTGGTGGAGTGACTAAAGTGGTAAAAGTGCCTACTTAGGAAGCTTGAGGCTGTGAGTTCAAACCCCAGTGCCACCAAAACAAAACAAAAGAAGGAGAGTTTACTTCCTTCCCTGGCACCACTGATGAGGACCAAATATCAAATACTAATAAACTCATTTATGTTCATGGTAAAGGACTCCTTAGATTACTTACAAAATATTTTACTAGTAGGACATTTCAAAGTTAAAACATAGAGACAGAGAGACACTATCTATGAGAAACTATCTCTGTAATTTTTTATTAACAAGCTTTAGTATTAATTTTATTTTCAAAAGTATTTGAAGTGGAGAAAGGGGAAAAATGAAAACCAAGTTGCTCCAATTGAATAGGTAAATGAGATGACTAAATCTGGAAACTCAAGCACTAAAATAATTCAAGGATATAATAAAGAAGCAAAATAAAAGTACCACTTTTTAAACTTTTACAGTTTCTTCTATTAGTTAAGAAGAGGAAGTGTGACAGAAAATTGGCCAAGCAATTTATATGGATTTTTTTAATGATATAGTGAAACATAAACTCAGAATTCCCTGAGTTGAGGAAGTTTATTTCTTGGGCAGGTCAAAACTTGGTACCAAAAGATGGTACCTAAGGGCCAGTGGAGTGGCTCAAGTGGTAGAGTGCCTGACAAGCAAGCATGAGGCCTGAATTCAAACCCTAGTACATCCAAAACAAATAAAGAAAGAGAAATAAAAAATATGACACCTGAAGTATTATGCAGAGTGATTTTGCAAGAACAGAGCAGATGTGATATATGGAAAGGTTGTGTGTGAGAAGGTCACCAGCAAAAGAAGAAATAGGGATATATGAAAAACTCCCATGGAGGAGCAAAATATATGTCAAGTTAAACTATATTCCACAAAACACAATTATATAAACAATGAAAATAATACTAATAATTTATTCTTATTTTGAACTTCAAAATACCTCACTCTATTTGATCTTTTATTTGTACCTTGGACAACAGACTTGTTTTTAACTTTTCTTATTTGATAGGAAAGAGACTGAGGCTTAGAACCATTGAATGATTTCCTGATGAAGTGATGGAGACTTGGAGTAAGACCTTCCAAGCCCAAGTTGAGGACTTCCACCTCAAGTTGAGGACATTTGTTCTCCTAATAGAAGTCAAACATGAAAACTATCTCTGACCTCCTAAAGATTTTTTTCTAGTATGTAAATATACAAGGTGAGAAAATATGTATGAATTTTAATTCAGAATCTTATATACACATTCAGTTAACTGTGTTTTCTCAGGTTAAGATGTCACCTCTCATCATCAGAATTGTAGTTAGACACAGGAAGCTCAGTAACATTCTCTACAATGGCAGCAGCTAGGATTGAATAAATCCCTGAGTAAATATTTCATCTCTCTTTATACCCCCTTTAAAAAGGTGTTTCCCTCTGTTATTCCTCCCAGTACAGTTAGAGAATGTTTGTGTCAAGTTTTTGCCAAGCTTCCCTTTGGAACACAGAGCAACTGCTTAACAAATGGCAGGTTTATGTAAGGGGAAATCTCCATGGTTTAACGTGCTTTTGTTTCCTGTCAGTATGTACCTTCTGCTTTTGTTCATGCATAATCATCTTGTAACCTGTATAGGAAGGCAAAGAAACCAAGGTTTGGGAAAATGGATATTCAAGCAATTACTTACACCTTTGTATTCAATTCTTGGCCTAAATGGCTTTCCATGAGACAGGAGTCTCCAGTAGCTGGGACTGCTGTATGCATAAGGCTGGATATAAAAATATTGCCACAAAGCCCCTGTAAAATTGGTATGATACCAAAAATGTCAAAGGAACCTCATCTTCACTTGGATAAGTTCTTCTCTCTACAGAGAAGCTGTTTCAAGGCATTAAAGCACTTTGCACATAGAAATAAAGTGATATTTGCTTAATGTAATTATTTCTATAATTATTTGTTTATATATCTCCATTAGACTGAGAGTTTGACAGGATAGGCCTGCTGCATATTTTGTATTTCCTACAAATGTTTGTAGTATGAGTAGATGAGCCATATACCGTGGCATGGTGTTTCCAAATTAGAAGGGCACGCATTTCAAAGTCACAGGTTGGCATCGAAGCAAGCCATTTCCATAAAAAAGTTGTCATAGGTTTAGGAGTATTTTCTACTCATGGGAGGGAAAAAAGCCATCTCTTTACAGTGCACTATCCAGGGATTTCCTTTCAATGGTTCTCCCTCTCCCCTTAGAAGAAAGGAAATATATTTAGTAGAGAAGCTTACTTGTGAAATCATCAAGCATATTTTGAACATCTATCAGGAGAAAAGTGGCACACTGAACATGAGAAAAATAGGAAGGTAAAAGCAACTTAATTCTTTTAAGTACTAAATCTAGTAAAAAAATAAATATGTAGATGGCTAAAATCAGGTTAAGGGAGAATAAGATGAGCAGTATATTGGTGGAAATCTAAAAGGAAAGGGGGATTATCATCTTTGCATGGGAGAATTTCAGCTTTGAGCTAACTGGAGATATGGCAATAGGACTGGAAAAGAAGGGAACACTTCCCAACACACAAAAGGGGTTTGGAGAACAATGGACTTTTAGAATTGTAGCACATAGATTAGTTGAAAATGTCTTCAATGTAAGTGGCCCGGGGAGATTGTTGAGTGGATTTCTGAAGAAATGTGGGAGAACTTTCCTAAATTCTGCCAGGAAAGAATTTCCAGGGAGATTATTTCTGAGTGAATTTCATATTTGTAATGCTTATTAAGTCACCAAAATTCTTATTTTGTTCATTTGAAAGTCCTAAATTCATTAGGGTGTGCTGGCTGTAGTGACTCATTTCCTAAGAATAGATATATAGGGAAAAGGTAGAGAACTTTATTAGCAGAGAAGCCTGGTAAAGAATGTCTTAGAGAATGTTAGCTAATAAATAAGTAACACCTGACTCTATATGATTAGTAAGGCACTTCACTGCTGATAATTTTTCCCCAGACCTGTAATTAGGGTCTAATCAAAATCAAACAATAGACAAAGCCAGACTGTGAGACAATTCTATGAAGCATCTGGTCATTGTTTCTAAAACTCAGGATCAGAAAAATAAGGGAAAACTGAGGAACTGTCACAAAGAACAGGAGATGTGATGGCAAAGACAATGGGGTATTCTCAATGAATCTAAATCAGGAAGCAGACATGAGTGGAGAAATGATGAAAATGTGACTGACGTCTGAAGCTAAGTTAATAGCCATGGGGCAGTGTTGGTTTCTTAGTTTTGACATATGTTCTAAGGTAATATACTATTAGCCAAAGCTGAGAATGTTTAGATAGATGTAATTTGCCTATGTTTTGAGGTCTAGCACTATGTAGTCTAATGACAATAGCACTAACAATAATAACAAATCAAATTTCTGAAGCATTGTCACCTATGCCAACTCATGAAGGAACAATGTTTTAGTGTTGGTAGCCCAGGGAGTTCGATGCTTTTTTTCTAAATGAAGAATCAGTGGTTCAGAACTGAACTCGCCAACATCAAAATTGTCAGCTCTGGAACTTAAGCCATGATCTTATGATGTAGATATTGTGTTCTTTTGACTCTGACCAAGTAATAGAACAACAGGCTAATGTAGGTGTTTGAGTGTGTGTGTGTGTGTGTGTGTGTGTGTGTGTGTGTGTGTGTAAGTGTATGTAGTAGATGGGCAATGTTGTAAGAAATACTAGGGGGAATGTAAAGAGTTTGACATGGCATCAAATTTCCATTGCAATGAAAGCTCTGTTAAGAACTGGAATTGTAAAGATAATTAATGTGCAAACATTCTGTTTCCTGGATCTCCCAGACATTTTCTTTTGTTTCTTTTCTGTGCACCTCTACCTTTATGTATTAGTGATAGTTTCTCAGTAAACTATCAAATAACTTAATCACTATAGATCTGTGAGTCTGCAAAATTATTATACTTTGGAACCCCTGAACCACATCCTATTGTTTAGCTTTTTCTGGTCCCATCACCACATATTTTTAAAGCTAACTCATAGATCATGTGGCTAAGAAATTTGTTACAATGATTCTCTTCATACATTTGGTGTGACATTTTCTCCTTACTTTTCTTTGGCTTGATTATAAGAATTTTACCAATAGCCTTTAATAGGAAGAACATATACAAAAATATTGTCTTCTTATAACATAGGAAGAACAATAATTGAAAATACACATCCTGTATATTGGCAACCATACCTTTTCCCCTTTCAGAAGTTCTTTGCTGTTCAGCAGCATAACTCAGAAAGCCTGTACAGAGCTCAGTTTTGTCATTAACAAAACTGTGTTCTTAAAGGATCGAATGGTTACACACCGAATGTGCTCTCAGATCCAAGGTTCAAAGGAAGTATTTCGTGCAGACCCACGTACACTTACATAGGAAAGTGGATGTTTAAAAGTAGGTAGATGAGTATTTATCCGAAAATGTGGTCTTCCTTGTTGATGCTGGAGTCTGAGGAGTTATCCCTATGCTTTGCTGCCACCTTGGCATACTAGAAGGATTTACAACGGAATTCTTCCCAGGGATTGCTGGGAGCAGTTTCCACTGCCTCTCTGGGTTGGCAGGGCTCACAGAGGCATCTGAAGTGCCTGTTATGCTCCCCATTGGCTTGGATATGTTACAGAGAGAAATTAGAACATCTATCCCGTGGAAAAACACACTTTCTCTTCTTAAAATAACTCAATTGCAGAAAGATCCACGTGTTACTCTGAATACTTTTTAAAGGCTTCCTCTTTCTTTAACCCAGATTGGAGACAGGAAAAAGGGTGATGATGGCCATGTGCGGATATGAGTTTGCACACTGAGCGAAGTCCTGGCTCATTTGGGTGTGACAGTGACAGCAAAGGCGCTGCGCGGACAGTTTTCTCTTGTCTAAGTTCCCATTCCAGGTTCTCGAGATGACTTGCTTCCCACTTGAATTAACTTCTTGCATACTCACAATACTGAGTCAAAGCGGTTTAATGAAAGAACCTGTTTCAAAGGAGATGTGAAAGCACTGCTGATCAAAATCTGTGCTTAAAGCTGACCTGTTGTTGCTTTGTTGGAACTTATTTTTTGCATCGTCATTCTTGCTTGTGTTTCCTCCTTTATTCCATTCTAGTAAGACTCTGTCAAGAGTCTCTCTCTCTCTCTCTCTCTCTCTCTCTCTCTCTCTCTCTCTCTCTCTCTCTCCTTCATCTCCTCTTCCCATTCTGTTATTGAATGATTATACAGTCATTTGCTATACGACTTTGTCCTGTTATTTGAATGAGTGTCATTTTGCTTACCTATCCTAAATGGATAGGTAGGAGGAACCATTCCTTTGGGTTTCATTTAAATTTGGCATGAGCGGGTGGGTGGCATCCTTAATTGATCTCGTACACGCAATACAGTTGAAGCTAGAGCTAGAATCAGCAAAGGGTACCAAATGTTCGAAGCGCAACTAGGGAAGAAAATAATACAGTGGGAGGGGGATAGAGAAGTAAAGGAATAAAAATCAAGTTTGTTGGCAACTTCAATGAATCCGGCAACTGGAAGCAAAAAATAGATTCGGAGGGTTGGGTCTGGCCCGGATGAAACGCTAGGACTCCTTCCTGTCTGTCCCTGAATCTGGAGCTGAAAGCCCGCCACTGACGTCCTGCCAGGCAAGTGCCCCTAGACAGCAACACACCCACTGAAAACGCACGTGAACAAAGCTCTCGCCCCGGGAGCCGCCTCCAGTGGTTTCCTAGCGGATTCCAGCTTCTCCAGGGAGCGCAGGGCGCACACAGGGTTAATTTAGCTCCCTCCCTGCTAGAAGGGAGAGAAGGAGGAGGGGAAAAGAAGCATACCGTCTCTGGCTGGGGACCTTGTAGTTAGATGTACGTTCGAAACCTGTCGCCATCACTTGTGAGTTTGGCATCATCCATTGTCACCGCAGAGGAACAAGCCCTCCGAGATCACATCAGTGCCCGCAATCTGCGCTCCATAGCGTGCTGCTTCCCCCAACTCCAGATGCGCCTCTGGTCCTCAGTCTTGGGTGTCTATCAGCGTCGAGGCGACACCTTCGCGCCCGCCGCCTTGCTCACCGAGCCCCAGGACCAGTGTGGCAGTTCTCAACGATGGGTAGGAGGGACCTTGGCGGCGACCCCTAAAACAATACCATGCCCCGGGATCCCTGCTGCTGCCGAGCCAGCTTCTTCCCTTTCCACCTCCCTGACCCTGTCGGATTCGGATGAGCCCATTTCTAGGAGGAGACGCGGTCGACAGGTAAAGGGACAGCTGTGTCAGGTGAAGTTTCTAGTTAACCGCCCTAGCTGCCGCTACGTGGGCATCTAGGGGGGAAGGGAGTTTTTTGAACCATTGGGGGTGATTGCTCGGGCAGGTGTTCTGTGCTGTCTTTTTTACCTCAAAAGAAAATAGACTCCTTAGCTGTACCCTGACTTTAAGAACATCTATCTGCAGATCGAATCCACCTCTTCTGAGTTTTGTTAACTGAGCTCTGGGTCAAAACGCTAATTTGCTCGCCTGCTAGAAGCATTGATCCTAAATGAAGGTTTCCAGAGCCCCTGAGCTTTCCGGAGTCCAGCCTATCATTTTCCCAGAATGGATCTCTTAACTTTCATAAGCAACAACCCCTCCTCCTCATCGGCTCGTAATGCCACCAGTGTTATTATCAAGAGGTTATATCTAAAACCAATACACGCCCTCAACCTCAATCCAGGATGGATTAGCGGCTAGGATGCGAATGCCATCCTTGTGTGTGTGTGTGTGTGTGTGTGTGTGTACACACGCGCGCATATGTGTGTGTGTTTTCCAAAACCAAGTTCCCCGCCAACTCTACTGGTCCTCGAGGCCATTGCTCCTTTCTGAGGTGTTGGCTGTGGTGGAAAGTCTCTTAGAGTAAGCGCTGAGCCTGGATCCCTCTTCCTGCGCTGTGTGCGTGGGACGCAGGGATCGGTCGGGGAACGCCCCCCAGGAGCTGAATTCTGGGCCGAAGAGGAGGATGCAGTGGCTGGAGTAGGGCCTAGCTAGCTGCCCCCGCGACCCCTCTGGGACGGGGACTTCCGGAAAAGATCCCTTCGCCACGCTGACCAGTCATGGGCTTGCCCTCGCATTTTCAGAGCCCGCACAGTCACTCCTCTTTTGTAATCAGGCCCATGATCGAGGTCCTGTTGAGATTGAGGACTAACTAGGCAGAAAAGCTGCTGGCTGGGGCGGGCTTTATGGCTGGAAAACTCTTGGAACATGCTAGAAGCTCCAGCAGATGCGGTGTGCTAATGGAGGCTGAAGCCACCACTGCAGTTGTCCTTGGCGCTCAGTTCATGTAACCTCCCAGCAAGATGGCACTCACTGTCCTGAGGGCTGCCATCTGCGCCCCTTCTTCCCTTGGATAGTTGTTAGTTGCACTTTAAGTTTGGGGAGAAGACAAGATATGTATGTCAAAGCGTTTTCCTAGTAATCATTGTAAAATGAAACAGGAACAGTGGCAGGCGCTCATGAACTCTACTAGTGTGTAAGAGTGTGTGAGTGAGTATTTTAGTGTGTGTCTGGGTGTATCCATGCGTGGTTTAGGAGACAAATCGGGCGTGTCTCTAAGTCGTCTTAACATAACTTAGACACTTAAATACGAGAAGGCAGCAGACACAACAGGGATAAGAAGGAAATAAAAACAATCAGGGAAGTGATGCCAAGTGACTCAGGCTTTGAACTGAGAACTGGGAGTGCAGTCGCTCCTGGAGCGCATCCGGAAATCATCCCCAGACGGTCTCAGGCACCGCCCTGGTCCAATTCTTCTGCTCAAAGAACTGAGTGGATCCCTAGGGTGTTAGTCCTGGGCTAGTTTTAAACTTGCGGGTTGCATATCCAGCAGCCCCAACGACAGCGCGTCTCTGCGGAGCACCACGCTTGGCGCGGGCTCTTTCTCCCTCTTCTGTTCAGATTCAGTCTCTCTCCGGACTTATTAAAACACGACAGCAACTTACGGGAGGCTGGAGGGGCAGCGATGAAACGAGGAGCAAACAAGACCCCTCCTCCTCTCAAGAAAGAGTCATGCCCCTGGTTTTCTTACTTTACTTTTTTAACCTTTGTAAAGAGATTTGAAAATGTTGCCCGTATATAAATTGGGCTTCTTTCGTTGTCCAGTCAAGTTTCCTAAGTCCATAGAGTTAGCTGAATTTTTGCCTGTCCACAACTAATGTATTGGAGGACGCCCTTGCCAGTAACAACAAGGGTGATAGGAGAAAGAGAGGGTATTTAAAATGATCATCTCGAACTCTAGATTATTTCAATTAAAGTTTATTTAAGAAGGTACGGGATGAGGGAACCTGTGATGGGATGGGGGTGGGGCACATCATCAAGGTTGCCTGCGTTTGAAATAACGCCATTTTGGTTGAGAGGCTCGCTATATTTTTGCCCTCTAATCTCACGTTTCGATCAATTCTCTCTCTGAGTCTTAAGTAATAGGTCCTCCCGCCTGGAAGTGCATCAGTCAGACAAGGGGGAAATCGTCTTTCAGGATTGTGATAGTGGCATCATTCCCTAAGAGCTGGGAGTTGGGAGAGCATGTGCGGTATCCATAGAGGGAGAGCCGGCGTGCAGCATCTAGGTGACATCCACAGTGTTAGCCCGGGTGCTCAGTAACTATCTCCAGGGAGGACAGGGTTAAAAGCCGGATCTGGCTTTGCCTCTTGGAAAGCTTTAGGCTCGGCCGCTCCTCCCAAGCATTCTTCAAACCAGAAAAGTGGGAGGGACTCCGCGAGCCTGGAAGAAAGGGAGGGAGGGAGAGAAAGAAGGCTCAAGGAGGGGAGCGCGCCAGAGAGCCTGGGACTGAAGGAGAGGAGGAGCGCGGGAGCGGCAGAGGCGATCCCGCGAATTCATTACTGTAAACATCTCCCGGGGGTGTCAGGAGGGGTGGGGGTGGGGACCTCAGCGCCTACATTAGCCAGACCGCGTCGGATTGAAGCAGCAGTGTGGTGCGAGCAACCTCCAGACCCGCTCCGGGTGGGCGCTGCACTTGGAGCGAGCCCCGCGCCCGCCCCCGCGCAGCCCACGCAGCGCTGGCCGCTGCGCTCTGCCGACTCTGCACAAACGCGTCGGAGGAGCGCCCGCCTTGCTCTCCCACCGACCCTCGCGGTACTCAGTCTCGGTGGAGTCCCGGCTCCGCGTTGTGTTTTCACATCGCCTTCCCCACTCAGCCTACTTCTTTGGGTTTCGTTGGCTTGGCCGAGGCGGAGAGGGGGAGGCAGAGGAGGAGAGGCGGTGGGAGCTGCGGCGGCCCGAGACTAGAAAAAGTGGCATGCCCCAGCCCTGGAGGCGGAGGTGGCGGAGGACGGGGGAAGACGATGCCTCGGCTCCGTAGGGGACGTAGGCGACAGCGAGCGAGGCCAGCGGGGCGCCCGGGCGCCGGCAGGCTGCGGGGAGGCGCGCGCGGCTCTGAGGCTCTGGCCTCAACTTCCCCGCGCCCCGACGTTGCAGGCGACAAGGCTGGGATCCAGCAGCCGCCGCTGCCGCCACCACCACCACCCGGAGGACCCAGCAAAAGTTTGGATCTGGGTGAGGGCGCAGCGCTGAGCGGGATTACCACCAGGGCTGGCAGGAGACCTCGAGAACCTTGGCAGGTAACGCGCACCCCCCAACTGTCTCCCTCCAACCCCCTCGGCTGGGCTCCGCTTCTTCTCAGAGCCTTTCCTAGTTCTCGTCAGGTTTGGCTGAGAGTAAGAGGGAGGCGAAGTTCAAGATCCTGGGGGCGGCTGCCGACCGCGGACAGTCGGATTAAAGGGATCCGGATGCACAGGCAGCTGTGGCGGGGAGGCGAAATCCCCCAGGAGTGGATGAGAACCCTGGGCCCCAGCTGGTGCCTCATATTGTATTATGCGTCTTTGGAAATTTGGAATGTGAAGTCAGGGACTTTTTCTAACCCTGAATACAGAGAAATGATTGATGGATTTCAGTTACCCCCCACCCTCTCTCTTACCCTATTTAGTGCCTTTAAAAAAAAAAGTGATTTGAACTCACTCTTATTTGCCCACTTCCTTTAGCTGGCTTGGGACCTCAAATTTGGAGAGGGAGTGTGAAAATTGCAAGCAAAGGGGGAAAATATCTTACTCCTTTTGACACCCAAGGAACCCTACCTCCTTCCATTCACCTTCTGGTGTTATAAAATAGGAACTTTAAAAGTCACATTTATGTTGAGGTGAGGTGAAACGTGTTAGCCATTGGTGATGTGAATTCTCAATGATAATCTGTGTGTGTGTGTGTGTGTATGTGTGTGTGTTGGGGGGGACAATGGCGAGATAGCAGTTTTGCAGGGAAGCCGATTTTTTTTTTTTTTTCTTCTCGTTAGCCTGACGCGCGGTGGTGTAGGAGAAGTGAGAGTGGCCGCGTGTATGCACTGAGGCTGGAGCACGGCAGAGAAGACTCGCGTTTCCGGAACAGCAGGCTTAGTTAGGCTAAGAAAATAGCTGCTGCTCACTTCTAGGGCAAAATGTTTTAGATCCAGCTCACCAAGGCACCTTCCAACATCCCGTCCCCATAGAGTTTTGAGTTTTGAAGCAGCTCAACATTTTGGGGCTGCTCTTGCCTTTATTATTATAGACATTATTAGTTCACCTGGAAACTCCTTTTACCTTGTCCTATGAATGGAAAACAGTCTCTAAGAGCTTTTGATTAATTTTAATGGAGGAAATCTCTCGTCAAGCTTACAGTAAGCTAATCACGTAAGTGCAAGGCACAAATCCGTGTAAATGCTCCAGCAAGAGTGCAAGGTGCTGATTAGATTTCCTTACATGCTGCATTTGCTATGCAAAGCCTCTTTTAAATGGAAGCTATTGCTCCCCATTCAGCTGGGAAGTTCTTTAATCACACAGGGTTTCAGTGAGCTTTGGAGCATGTCCACTCACTCACAGACTTATTGCTAAATGTATTATATCTAACTTCCCTCAGCCAAAAGCTAATATGAAGCTTAGTTTCCATACGAGGATGGAGATTGTTAGTAGACTTAACTGGTATGACCTTATTAAAATCTCCAAAGAAAGCATTCTCCAAACATTTTGAGGTAAATAGAATTTAGGGTTGGCATTTGTCCAGAATTGTAGTTGGTTATTGCAGTATGAATGTAAAATTTGAGGTCAATATCTGAAATTGGATTATTATTATTTTTTCGATCACTAAGTAACATGTACCAGATATGATCGGCCAGCCACCATATTAGGAGGGAATCAATCTTTGCATAATGTACACACCATGAAAGGTTTCTTATTTTCACACAGCATTATTGCTCCTGAAAATATGGCTTTCTTCCTCCCCTCCTCAAAAGCTTGACACAGGATAGAGTTAAACCATTTAAGGGGTTTTAATAATCACAATTGACAGTGCAACACCATACTGTCATGTTGAGTTGCAAGTATCTGTGACTGGAGGAGGTTAGAAGATGTGATTTAGAACATTATTCCATGTCTCTGCCAGTAGGTACATGAAATTGTAAAAAGAATTGGACTAGCTGTACTGTAGCAGAACCTATGACATACCTAAAAGGGAGAACTGCTAGTTTTTATAAAAAGTGCTCAATGTCTTAAGACTTCAGTAATTTCACTGCAGTTTTAGGAATTCCAGAGGATGCTTTCAGCAAAAGAAAGTAGATTCCCTAATGATTCCATGATGGTCTCCCCTGGAGTCCCCAAAGCAGTCATGGCTTTTCCTGTATGCTAGGTTTCAGATGATGTGATCTTATCCCAGTTTGACTTTGACCGGCTGGATCTAATTTGAACCTTCTCTGATGCCTGTTACATTTATATTCTGGCCTGCCAGAGAGAGTTTGATTTAGGATTTAGGCATATCTCCCTAAAGTCACCATATTTTTTCCCACCTTGAAACTGTGGTTTCAAGAAAGGCTTACGTGTCCAAATCCTGAAGCCTTATTCTGTGGAGATTCTGTGTGAGCATTCAATTTAGTATGACTCTTCAGCTCTGTACTTTACAAGGAAGAATTGCTGCTTCTGCCATCAGCAACATCTGAAGTTCACAAACAGCAAGGGTTTTCAGTGTCTTCAGTTTTGCTTTCGGTTTGGAATATTCAAGAAAGGTCAAAGTGATGAACTAGTATTTCTATTCCAGTCACACCTTTCTGGATAATCATCTTTTTGTATCTTCACTTCAGTTTTAATTCAAGTTCATTTTTCACTAGATTGCTTTATTAACTTTGTGGTTTCTGCCACAGTGATTCAAATCCAGTCCATTAGTGACCTCTATCTGTGAGAAGTGAATACTCATTGTTTTTCTTCCTTCTCATTAGAGTCCACGTAGGATTTGGGGAGAAAACCCACCAGTCTGTATGTAGCTCTTTTTGAATGTTTCAGTTTTTCTAATTAGATTTTCCTAGTAGAGAGTTCAGTGTGGATAATGATATTTAATACCAATAATAAAACGTGATGGGTTAATAGAGAACCATTTAAATGGTTATTCCATAGAGCATCAGCAATATGATCAACATAAATAAAATGCCAGTGCTGTCTACTGCCTAAAAGGATTGTACAGTTGGGTAGACTGTTGTTTTGGAACTCACAGTGCTGCTGAATGTAAGTGAAATTTTATTGCCCCTAAGTGCTTACATAAGAAGAGAAACTTGAGACCAGCCCAGACCATATATGTGGTAACTAGATTTCTTAGTAGCTATGAGTATGTCTTTAAATTCAGCTCTGCTGCTGTGAACTTATGGTACAGATCAAGGAGGAGATGGTTTGTGAGAGGGTATTTATAAACAGATGGTCTATTTAAGGAGACTTTAAAAATCTGATTCCTAATCCAGCTTTGTCTTCTGAAGGTTTAAAAATAGATATTTCAATTTTAGTTAATTATTCTAAATGCTAATTAAAGACAAAGTTTACCAAATTTCTTAGGTGGGCTGATGCCATTATCTGACATTTTCCAGATGGTTTTTCATGTAGTGGTATTTGGGGATATGGAATTTTTAGGAGGTTTTCTTTCTTTTCCCTTGGGAAGACTACGCAAAAGGCATTTTTAAAGACCTATTATTGTTATTATTGAAGTTAAACAACCATTATAGTACTTCAGCCAACTTTCTTTCTTACTTTTCCTGCCCTCAATATTTCTTTGCTTTTGTGAAATTATATTTTTTCTTCTAAAACTACATGCTTGGGATAGAAGTATCAGTATGTTATTACCCCTTTCAGTAATAAGCAGACTTTAATTAAGTATCCATTTATACTAAAATACACATATACACACCCTTCTAGTCATTACAGACAGAGATTCTTTTCAAGATCTTAAGTATGTTCCTTTTTTAAGGGCTATGACACAAATATTGTAATAAAAATATCCTGTGTTCTGATGAATACAGAGACTTACTTCAGTTGCATGGAACAGTAAAACACTGTATTAGCAAAATAATCAGTGGTATTTTGAGTACATGGTCAAAATCTGTTAGAAACTTCATGTATTTTTTCTTCCCTTGGTAAATTTTGCATCTACTGGTCTTTTTGGTTTTCTTTGATTCGTTCTACTGTGGCTCTTTGAAGTGATTTAAAATTAAACAGTAGCTACATTTTAGGGAAATTCATCACGTTATGTTCGGTATTCCAGAAGAGTTAATGATGCAGAAAAAGTCCTGTAAAACATCTTTCTAAAAGAAGTCCTTCTCTTGCAGGCTTCCCACTTACTGGCCTCCTGTACCATTTGCAGTGAGTTGGAACTCCGTTTTTTATTTATTTTTCAAATACCACCTTTAACTTAATTTAATGTGGGATGTGTTTTCCGCACAAGCGTGCAGTGCCATGTGTCCTGAGTTGCCTGAACAAAGCAGTGTCGTTGTTACCAATATGTAATAAGGGAAGGTCAAAGAAAATATCCTGGTATAATTTAGGAAGTCAGAAGGCCACATTCATGAATCCCAAACACTGGTCAGTTATTCTGCTAATACTTAATAAGGATATACTTTTTCTGGCAGCTTAGTGGTTAAAGATTTCAGCCATTTTTGCAAGCATTCACAAAGTAAATCTCTAGAGCTGCTAACTATTAGGTGCTCATTAGAACTGAGCCTTTTTTTTTTTTTTTTAACTCTGTCTTACTTTCTTCCCAGGTTTCTTTTAAGGGAATGTGGAAAAAAGTTGGAAAAAGCTCTTCTGTTCTCAGTTCACAGGTCGTATTGTTATATTTCAGTTCTCTTTATTAGAGCTTTGAAGATACAGAAAAAAGAATCTTTCACATGAACTTTCTAAGAATCTGAGGACATTTGGATTTAAACCCATTGAAAACTATCAAGCCCTAAAATTTCTATATGCTATTAGACCTCGGAACCTTGGAATCATCTTTATTAGGGAGTAAAAGCACAGTGGCTCCTAAAATCAGCTTATGAATATACTGTCCGTTGAAGTCCACAGAGGTCATGAGGCTGAATGGAAAACATTAGACACTTACTAGTCCTGAAATAGGTTCACATGTTGGTGTCACTCTTAGTTCCAGCTGGTTAGGGGTGTCACATTCATGAGAATCCAGTGTCAAAACAGCCTCTGTGACAGTTTCTTTTCCCACTTTGCTCCAAACGTGGACTTGAATGCTTAGAAGAAGGAAGTGATATAGGTGACTGTAATAGTCATCATACACATTAAAGGGTCAGTGAAAAGTCAGAGGAATAGTTTGGATATTTCCCATAAAGATTCTTAGGAACTCTTTTTAAGTTTGTTTCAGAAACACATTCATACCTCTCCTCTCTGTGCCCTGGCCCTTATAATTTCCATTTCTTGGATAAATATTTTTATTACTCCCAAATGCTTTTGTGAGTTGATATAAGAAAGCCCTCACTGCCTAGCCTCCTATTGGATAACTAGAGGCAAAAAGAAGTAAAGAGCTACCTAAAGCTGCAGGGAGTTAATGATAAACATGTACTTTGCATTTTTTATATAGATGAAGAGTTCTCCAGATGCAGTTAGAATTTTCATTCTTTACAAATCCATCCAAAATGATTGGGTTTGGGTATTTTGATTTAAAATACTAAGTTGCAAATTGTTTCATAGGCATATTTAGATTTAAAAGCAATTGGTCATCTCTCTAACATTATAGAAGACTACAAAATTGCCTGTTTTGAATAATTTTATGATGTAGGCATTTGGTCCCATTAACCATTATAAGGAGTGAGAAATGGAAGAAAGAAAAGAAAATTTGCATGTTTATGTCAGTACACTTCTTTAATTCGACCTTGTAAGAACTGCTTAATCTCTTGGAGACTTAACTTCCTCTTTGCAGAGTTCAACAGAGTTGTTGAGGGGTCAAACAAGATTAATCTGTGTGAAAATGCCTTGATAACAATACAGTGTTATATTCTCCTAAAGAGGCATTATTCCACTTGGCACCATTTATCATTTTTTTGCTTCTTGGGCTAGGACAGGATAGGTTTTTATCTAACTATAACTAAGACACAGCAACCTGCCCTTCAGAAGCACTGAGTCTGGTGGGTGAGGTTTCATTCAACTTGTGAAGTGTGTGGTGGCCCCTGGCGTCATATTTGCTATTTGCTTAATGGTAGGTGAGCTCCTTTTGGAACCTGCTCTGTACTCTTTCAAAGGTGAAGAGCAATTAGGACCAAATTTTCCTTCCTTGAAGCTTTGACTTGCTGATAGAGACTAAATTTATCAAAATGGATTCCACTGAGGATATTTTTTGGAAGAATCCATCAAAGTTCCTTGAAATGATGTGGCTTCTATTTTTGACTGGGTTTATCTGTGAAAGTTACTTTTGTAAAAACATTAATAAGACAATTTCATTTTGCAAAATAAGTCAGTCTGGTGCAAAAGATTATTTTTTTCAGTGCTTTGGCAAATCTCCTTAACTCATTATTAATGTACAGAAAGATCTGATTCATTACAATGCCAATGTATATTCTGAATCTGTGCCTTATTTTGATGATAATGTCACTCAAACCTGTTGGAACTGTTCTTTGCAGTTAACGTCTGTATATTTTTTTCAGTTGTACTTTTACTGTTGTCAGATCTCAAACATTTTTTTGTTTTGCATTATTAGGGTTTGAACTCAGCTTCATGCTTGTTGGGCAGGTGCTCTATTGCTTGAGCCAAATCTTCAGTCCTTAAACACTTTTTAAGTGGTCCAAAAATTATCATATTCATTTCAGTTTTCAAATTTGTCCACATGTAAGCCTTTGTAAGGTTAATTCTTAATTGCTTCAGTAGTAGAAGCCTTATAAAAAAACCATGCATTTGTGAATTGTGTAGTATATGCAGGATCTTGGTCAAAATGAATGCTTCAATCAATCAGTGAATTGTCGAAGTATTAAATCTATCTCTAAAAATGTTCTTTTCCGTTTATGATTTTCTGTTTGCCAAAGTTATGAAACTTACTTTCATTTTTTAAATTGATCGGTATTTCCACAGTACATCATAAAGTACATGGCTATCGAAATACGTTTTAATATGAAAATTTGCCTTCATAATTTGACCAAATTAATCTAAATAACCTTTTTTTCTGGCAGAGTTGAATGATATAAGAACAATAATAGTAATAATAATATTTTAAGAAATTTTTTTTTTGCTGCTCTGAAGAGTTCTAAGAAAATTAGAAGAGTATGTAGATATCTGTGTGGAGGGTTAGTATGTGACATAGAATTATCTACATCTTAGATACAGTAAGAGGAAGTACTGTTTTACCCTAAAGCTAGGTGGTACTAATTTAGCCTTATCTCCCTGAGCTGATAAAATAATGAGATTACCAGAATAATTTTTAATTGGAGATTTTCTTCTCCATGTAGGCTCTAAGGAAACTGTACATGCAGAAAAGCACAAAATGCAATCAGAAAATACATTTTTGTATGACTAGCCTGGTCCTCATGAATGAGATATTATTCTTTAAGAGCAGAGGGTATACATTAGGTGGTAGAGAAGGTTTTATTCATTAATTCAAGAGATGATTTTTTGCCCTTGCCACGTATCAGGTTCAAACTGCAGGCATAGACTACCAGTGAGATTGAGGAGTCCAAACAGAGGTACCTGGGCTTGTGAGTAGAGAGGGAGACAAAAAGCCTAATTGCATCTGAGTTTTATACATCATTGAAGACAATGAAGTCAACACCATGGATAAGTGTACAGGGACACATAGTATTAGTAAAAATACGAATTTGAATAAGGATAGTCTTAAATTCTAAAGCTGGCACTGCCACTTGTTAATTTTATGAATTATATTATTGGTATTTATATCCTTAAATAGAAAATGAGAAGAGCTGGGCATTTAACTCAGTGGTAGAGCACTTGCTTACCTTGCACAAGGCCCTGGATATTATCTACAGCCTGTGGGTGAAAAAAAAAAAAAGAAAAGAAAATGCATGAAAATATTTTCTACTTATAGAGCTGTTCTTCAAGAAGGATTGAGATAATTATGTAAAATATTAACCTGTTCTAGCACAAAGTAAGGCTTAATAAGTGCTCAGTACAGCATTTATTAGTTATCTCCAAAATGATAACTATTCCATTCTGTCACCTTGTGTAGTTCTTATAATTTTTCTTTTTTTGTCATTTCTCTTGAATCCCAAAGAAGACTTTCTATACCCTGAACATGATACATCCTCTTTAACAAAATAAAGTTTCATTATTTATGCATGTAACAGAACATGCTAAGGACAAGAACAGAAATAAACATTTCCGACAGTGACAAAAGGAGCCTATAGCTAGTGGTGTATAGTGTTGGATGATTGTGTAAGAAAGGACTCTAGGAAGGGAGGGGAGGACAGGAACAAGGATTTGACTCAGGTTGGGGAAATCAGAAAGTGTGATAAGCTGAGTCCTGCCTAACTTGGATTCTTTTCTTCATTGAAAAGATAACCATTGACAACTGAGTTTTGTCTCATGCAGGCTCACCCATAGAAATTTATCCTTCCACCCTCGGCCAAGACCTATAGCTTTCAAAAAGTCCTATAAGACGAGGACTCTGAGTCCAGTGAATTATGCTTATTATGTCTTTGTCAAGGCTCAGATTTTTATCAAAATGAATATTAAATGCTTGTATCACACAATTCACAACCGTTGGCAGTGTCATGAAAATATTTTGTTGTTGAAGATTAACACATAAATTATTGTTGATGCTTTCTTAATGCTCATTCTGTCCTTACAGAATGATGGTGCCTTGCTTGTATAATGATAGACATTGGAAGTGGAATGATGCTAGTAGGTTATCAGTTCCATGTGTAAATATTTCTTTCCGAAGTCAATTTTCAGTTTAAGTAAAAGAACTTCTCACTGCTTCTACAGCAAATACTTTTGGACAAGTACAGTGTTGAGTGGCCAAAATAGACAATTTAAATTTATCATTAAAATTGCATGTATGCATAGTGTAATTTCTGCATTTTAGTCAATAATTGAAATTTTCTGTTTTTAAACATTGTGAACATATAAATCTATTGATGTAGGAACGTTATGTCTAATAGGAGGTTAGACTTGCCCCAGACCTCCAAGTTGGGGAACACAGTAGTTTTTCCTTTTAAGATCACATAATGTGTAACACAATGTAAATATGTATAATTAATTAAATTGGAACTGTTAGAAACAGGCTCCCAAGTATACTTTATAAGCTGTTAACATCTTGGTAAGTAGCTTCTGAACCAACATTCAACCCAACATAAAACAATAAGACCTTGTTTTGCTACTTTAAAAAATGTAAGAGAGATTAAAATTCTTTGGGAAATGGTTTTTTAAAACAATATTTTTTTTACTCAGATAGGTAAGGGACAAGTCAAGTAGTGCTGACAGCAATGGAATTTAAAACTCCAGACTAATAATCTCAGTCTCCAAGGAATGCCAGGCAGACATCCTGTGGAGTCATGAGCTTATAACAGAGGATCGGACAAAGGTTGAGTCCTTATCATGTGCTGGGTATCATGCTAAGGTTTTTCTGGGCATTTAGAATACTTGTTCAAACAGTACCCCATTCCTGCGTGCACAGAAATCTGATGACTGGCCTACAGTCACTCTTTTCCAAACTAGACTTATTGATTGGAATTAACTGAAGGAACTGGTTTAAAAAACAGGGTTCTGGCCCTAGACTTGGAGAGTCTTATCTATTAATGCATCAGTGGAGCCAGTGAATGTGGACTCTCACCAAACCCCAGGATTGGAAATTACTGATCTGGATAGTTTTTAGAATTTTTTTCTGATCCAGATGATCAGATTTATAATCATTTAGTTGAGAGTTACTCAGGAATTTGTGAGAGTTTATGTGTGTATTTTGCCACTTAGGAAATATTGCTCTTCATGAAAAAAACCTACATACAAAGAGATAGCAGAACCTCATTCTTGGAGGCCAGAGTCTCCTGTGTGATCTCTTCGTCACCTGAATCCCCTAAACCCTCATACACTTCATAAGCTGTTAACATCTTGGTAAGTAGCTTCTGAACCAACATTCAACCCAACATAAAACAATAAGACCTTGTTTTGCTACTTTAAAAAAATGTTAAGAGAGATTAGAAGTTAACTCATAACTTTTATGATCCAGAGTTAACTCATACTGATCCAGAATCAGCTTACTAAAATAAACAACCTCCTGACCCAAACCCCATTATATTCTTTTAGTCACCTACCTTTGGGTGCCCTGTGCCTCTGGTTAAAGCCCATCCGAATGTGTTGTCATTCCATGTGAGATCCTGGATCTCAAAGCAGCACTCCCCTCATTCTCAGGCACCCATTCTTTGCACCTATGTTCCAAAGATGGCAAGGCATGGCTTTCTTAACTCTCAGCCCTTCCATGCTATGTATCCTTATATAGAACATTAGCTGCTTACTCTTCTTTTGCCACCTTCCCTCGAGGTCAGAATTAATTACTCTATTCTCTGGGCTACCACAGAATTCTGCTTAATCCTTTGGTTCCCCGTTCCTGTTGTATTAAAATGTGTCTGCCTATATGTTTGTCTCTCCCACTAGACTCCAGGAGCCTTGGCTCATTCATTCTAATTCCCTAGTACTGACAAATGTGCCAGATGCACCAGGTTCTATTGAATAAATACATGTGCAATTGCAGCAGCAGATCTTGGAAGACAAGAAAAACTTCCTAGTGCAGTGAGAAGGCCTCTTTCCATGGAAGTGCTTTTTTCCCCTCAGATTGATTGCCCAAATGCAACCACACCTTTTTGTTTTTCTCTAAGCAGGATTGTTAGGCAAATGCCTGCTGGATTACCCACCCCTGATCAACATCAAACTTTCCAACCACACATGAGGTAATTCTGATGCCACACGACATAGATTTGTTTAAAGAAGAAATTATTTTGCCTCATGTTATATCTTTCTCGGCATCAAATAAAACTATCAGAGAACTAGATGTTCACACAGATGTGGGTTTTTATTTTCCATACAATGAAAAATTTAACTTTCGACATTCAATTTGTCTATCTTGACAGAACTGAAGAGAGCAGAGAAAAAACTTGTGAAAATTTGTGGACCTGTTCTTTCTTTTACTTTTTGCTTTTGTTTTATTTTATATATTTTGTCCTAGTCATATTCTGTCCTGATGGAGATCTGAGGTACCAGGGCCCTCCAGGGAAAAGAAAGGAAATCAGAATTTCTTAATCACTGTCTCAACAAAGCAGGATCTGCTTAGTCTTCATGATTTGCAAATTGAATACAGCAAAGGGCATCCGAAGGTTAAGATACATTCTAAACTTACGTGGCTTAATATGATTTAACAGTTAATCATGATGGTTACAGAAGGTGGAATTTAGGTAATTTGCATGGGCCAAAAGACAATTCTAACAACACTTTGCTTCTTTCATGGTTGATTATGAATTGATGGGCAGAGATGACTTGCATGCAAGGGGCACATCTGCGAGTACACCTTAAACACACTCCAGTCCCCTCTTGACTTTTTCAGCAAAATTTTCACTGGCTAAAAGAGAAGAAGAGGATGGAGGATATTTTGATACAGCCCTTCCTTGGCTCTTGGTTCCTTCTTGACTGTCGATATGTTGTGAATACCTGCTATTGCAGTGAGAAAGACAAGGACTAACACCCAAGATGTTTTTTGGCAAGACACTACTCTTTTTTTAAGGAAATCTTCCACTACCCCACATTTTTTAATGCTAATGCATGAGACTGTTTACAGACAATGTGCTCTCTTGATTGTTGACTCACACTGAGCAAGGCTACATTCTCAACCAAGGGATCAATAATAATACCAACAATAATGATAATAGTTTATATAATGATATTGATTTTAGGTAGGTTTTTTTAGAGTACTACTTATGCAGTTCATGTATCACATTTAATTCCTCACAAAACCCTTATAGATTCTGTTGATTAATATTGCTAATAGCCCCATTTTATACATAGGGATGCTAGAGTTGTCTCAGATTGCATGTCTTATTTTATAGTTATTCGTGCTTTTATGGGATAGGTGAGGACTGGATAATTTCCCACCAGATCAACTCTATGTATATTTGTTCTTGGTTTAAAAATCAAATCAAGAAGTAATGGCTCACTGTTCAATGCTTATGAATGAAAAGCTGCTAACCAGTGGTCCAGCTTCCATATTGCCTTTACTGATAAGTATGTAAGAAATCACACTGGAGTCTTTACCATTTGAGTGAAAAAAATTCTTCAGTCTTTCAAGGTATTTCTGTAAAATGGGAGTAGTGGAAACAATCACTATCATGAAAATAAGACAACTTTTTAGCACATTTTTAATAGTAATGCAAGTCTGTGGCTTGAAGCCTAGTGATAAGGACTAGGTTTATTGTAGAGAAGACTCTCCATTCTTTTCCTTTGACTTTTTACTAGCACTTCTAATAAATAGTTAAATGGATTGATTTGAGATTCACCTGTTTTCCCTGTGGAGGTTATAATGGAGAATGAAGTGACCAGAGGGCAGATAATAGCATAAAGCCTGTAGTCTGAGAGAGCTTGGGAAATAATGGAGAATTGACTGTGTTATAAATAGGTCAGATTTGCTCCTTTTCTAAATCTATATAATTGCTCAGGCTGTCAACTTTCATTGGGTGGAAAAATGACCCAGAGATGGGCCGGGAAAGGCTGTTGCACACTGATGATTTGAAAATAAGCATAGTCTAAGTTTTCAAGTCTTCAACTCATGGATTTTTATCATCTTTTTCCCCTGCTTTTTTAAAAACTTTCTTCTGATGTACTCCCTCTCACAATTCAAAAAGTTGTGCTTTTTCAATTCCAGAATTATAATCGAGATCCTTAAGTCACTTGCCCATGGCATTTATGTGTAAAAATTAATAATACTGCTGAAATCAAATTATCTGTACGTTAATTCCTTCATGTTTCTCCCTTAAGGCGGTAGTTTGTGGCTTCTGCTGTTTCTGTGTTTGTTTGTCATGAAGAGATTGAGGATTATTTTGGACCTGGGTTAGTCTAGATGGATTCATTGTACTTAGGTGTTGAAGTAGTTTTTAAAGTGACTCCCTTAGTCAGCAAGCTCTACAACCCCATAGACACACCAACTCTGTTTGGCTTTTTTGTAAATTCGTTAGTGCTTCTATCTAGGATTGCACACTGGGTGGAATCCAAATGTTTGCTACATGTAATTTGCAGTGAGAAATGAACATACCCAGTGTTGCTTCTGCAAGTGGCTGTCTGGTTTGTCTGAACCACATGCAGCTAAAGAAGATCGGACTAGAGTATACCATCATCTATTCCCTCCCTACTCTGAGTGCTGTACTCACTTGGATTTTCAAGACTTCAGAGTCAGGATGTTTTAGAGTGAGCTTATCACTCTCAATAAAGTTATACTCATGCTCAGTTTACATTTCTTTACTAAACCAGACATGCTGCTAAGAACTCTGATTTTATTACTCCCTTTTATTCCTCTTCATCTCTTCCATCTATAGTTTTATATACTTTGAAGACAATTCAATCCCCTTTGTTCTTTCCCATTGGTGCCAATTTGGCCAATGTAGGGAAGACCACATATATCTACCGTTTTCATTTCTCCTCCCCTGACCTGCACACCAGTGACAGAACTCTTTTCCCCTTCCGTATTGATAATATTGTGATTTATTACTTCCCTTGATTTTTGGGGTTCAGACTAGACTCCTGAGTCTGATGCTCAAGTTCTTAATAATATTTTTTTTAAAAAGTTACTTTTTCTTTCTTTTGAACCAAATTTAGGGTATACACTCCCTTTTATCTTTATAGTAGTCTTGTCCCAAGGTAGGTATAAAATTTTACAAAATGCTCTGTCTTCACTATCTGACTGAGAGCTCATTTACACCAAAAGTCTTGTCCAAAGATGTTTGAGGGGCTGAATTGAACTCAGGTCTCTGGCATCCACCTACATTTGTAAAACTTACATGTAGTGTAAGTCTGTGCCCATCCTTATATATACTTGTTCTCATCAGCTTTTAAATGTTAAGCAAATTAATACTTCCAAAGTTTGCACAAATAACTCTGATGATTTGTATATGATTTTTAAATGATCTAATAGAAGAGGTTTCCTTTGTTCTCTCCATGGATACTTTTTCAAAGCAATGTGGTCTCTTGCTTTGAAAACAGGAAGGTAGAACATTCCAACCGCATCATGAGTCCTCTGTTTATATTTGTAAAACCTGTACTCTTTCCAGACCTCTAGGCAAAAGCAAATAGAAATAATCAGAGACATTAGAACTTGATTATGTTGAATTAGATTCTTATAACCAAGGCATGATAGCCAAAATTAGTGGTATGGTAGTTTATTCTGAAAGAGATACTTGAGATATTGAAAAACAGTAGACTCCAGCCTGCTGGAACCTTTGAAGACATCTGGATGGTTTGAAAAATACAATAATCACATGCTTTTTATTATCTCCATAATAAAAATGGAGCTCTGTATTAAGACACAGGGTTGAGGGAGAGAGAAATCCAGGGAGATTGGATTTAGGGTGTTTGAAGCAAATGTTTGAATTTGAATCCTGGCTCTGCCAGAACCAGCTAGGATGCTTCTTTGGGCCTGCTTTCTCATTTTTTTTAAGTAGAGAAAACATAATACTAATAGGGTAAGTCTGATGGTTAGTTTATGTGATAGCTGTTTGCCCTCTAACTTGAAACAATATGAGTGCTGTGATTTACAAATTAGTATATTTTCTTGCACAGATAAGGCAGTTCTGTAAGACAGTTACTCTTGCCCAAAAGATCCCTGTGGGGCCATGTACATTTTGCCTTATTTGCCCAAAACAGTATTTGTTTCTGGCATCCAGAAGAAGGTAAGATGTCCTGGAAATAGTCATTCCTCTGTCTCAGAGAGGACCCTCATTGTGGATAAGAACTTCTAAAATCACCTCTCTTTGTGGGAAAAAAAGAAATGTTTCCAGTAGTCTTATCACCACAAAACAGTGGATATCAAGGATTGTTAGAGAAGAATGACCACCAATAAAGCATTCTGAAAAATAACTGCCTGTAGAGGAAACTGGCTTATCAACAGGAGAAAAGAGTTTTTTCTACTAAATTTTAGCTTGTCATTATAAATGAGAAAATAGCAATGTTCATGATATATTCTGTGGTGACAATGCTGTGATACTTTCTACCAGGTGGAATTCTCAAGTAAGAGCTGCTAAGAATAAAGTGCTCTTTTAGAGAACCACAGGGGATGTCTGTTAGGGAACAGGGAGATGACCCAAGTGAGAGACATTGCAAAGAGAGAAATAGAAAAGACAAATGAGTGAATAAACTCACTTAAGATTGCACTGTGGGAAGTCTGATATGATATGGGACACATTTAATTTCAGTTACCTTAAAGGATACATGTAATTCTAATTAGCTAATGAACATTATTTCTTTTTCTGCATAATATTAATATAATCCAAAGTTATGAAGGTGTTTTCCACATCTGAAATCTACAATTAAGGGAAATTATAGTTTTGGACTTTTTTTCTGATTCTTGAATAGAAGTCCATGCTTGGTTAGTCTTTTGCCTGGATTTCATTTTAAAGGCTTTTCCATGTATTCTGGAAACTTAATGTTAGAAGATAATGAAGGATCTATAAAACACATTTTCTAACATGCAAAAATTGGTGTTAGACTTTATATTTGATTATAGTCTTTATGTTGAAGGATCAATCTCTTAGATTATCATACTTTGGAAATCTGGAAGAGATTTCATGGAAGCAACCTAGCATGTCTTACATCAGCCATCTTTAATAGCAAAAATAATTATCCTGCATGATTTGGTTTAAATTTGGCCAATTTTGTAAACATTGAAGTTGGCCATCATTGCCTCCTCCTACTGCATAATTGCATATTGCTAAATCATTAATGGACTTTCTATGAAAATATACAGTAAATAGACTCCTGAAAAAATTAATACTCAGATAATTCTTCTCCTTAAGTGAGAGAGACTTGTTAAATAATGAAATCTGGTTATAAATCTGTAGTTTCATTTAGCTAGTAATTTGGAGAGATATTGATCACACTTTTTTTAATCAGAATTCCCATCAGGAAGATGAAGGGAGATATTCTTCAAACCCTATTCCCTTTTCTCTTGGATATTAGGAGCACCTTGCTGATGGAGGAGGGGTAGTTGGCATCTGTGAAAGGCAAAATGGAACCACTTTATCATAATCAATATGATGTAAGAAATGGGGTTGTCTGGAAAGATTAGAAAACGGGGGAGTTTGGGAGGATGTGAGTATGGCCCAGGCTTGAGACTGGTTAGAAATAACTCTAGTATTTCCTTTTTTGTATGCAGCTCTTAGCCTTCTCCAAGAGGGTATTTATTGAGAATGTATTTCTAAAAACCTAACATTCGCTTTCCTTATGTCACTCCGGAACTTAATTCTTGAAAGCCCTGGTGATAGTAATAGAAGCTCCAGTGTCACCTCCATTGGTCCTGTTTAATAGGAGGTTACAGAAGTTAAGTGCTGTCTGTGGCCCTTAGCACATCTCAATATAACTTTAGGTAGATGGGCAGGAAAGTACAGCATCAATGTTGGAATTAAGTAGGTCAGATTTAAATTTTAGTACTAACTATGCCTGTGAACCCTTAAACAAATTATAAATTTTATCTGCTTCTCTCTTCTAAAATGAAGGTATTAATATTTTACAGAATTATTATAAAGATTAAATGAAATAAACTATGCAAAGGTTTTTTTGCATAGTGGGATTTTAGGATATTGTTGATATTATGCTTAGGCTAATTACTACTGTATCCTAAGTGACTTAATAAATAAATGGATGAAGGCTTGCATACTTGGGATGGGAGAATATATGTAGGGGTTCTGCTCTCAAATGATGCAAAGATTTATTTATGATTAGAGTGGACCTTAGTGAGATAGCTGAAGATTTAATTCAATTATTAGCAGTGACAAAGTATAACTATGTGGTGAGGAAGTTGAAGGTAGACTGTTTTTCATAATCCATCTTTTTTTTTAATCACTTTTTTTTATTCTTAAAGTTTTCATTTTGTTTATATCATTTTACTTTCTTATCTCCTGTAATAAATGGCACATATAATCATACCCATTTCTAGATTCTTGAAGTGGAAAATGAAACACAAAGTTGATATCTCTTTCTGTTTTGTGTAGCTAGGTGCCACTAATAAACATCTTATCAACAATTTATGGCGTGAATTGAATTGTACAAGCAATATGGGAAGTTCAAAAAATTCATAGTATAGTGCACAGAAGTACTGAATTCTACTTTGTTCTGCATAAATATATATATATGTATAAAAACCCTTTGACTTTTATGAAATCACCTAGTCCTTAGCTTCAGTTCCTTCATCTGTCTAAGGCCAGGCAGTTTCAATAGTAATCTCATTCTGAGAATCTAGGGAGTAGCATTAATAGTTAGGGGTTTGGCTGTGGATTTAGTCATCTTGTGTTTGTAACTGCCTTCATTGCTTCACAGCTCTGTGACATGGACAAGATACTTGTTCTACATAAGCCTCACTTTTTTCTCATCTCTGTAATGAGGATAGCAATGATAAAACAACCTTAAAGAGTTGCCATGAGGGTTACATGAGGTAATCAACAAGAAGGCTTTATCATGGTGTCTGGTGTATTCATGGGCTTAATGAATAGTAAGCACCTCTTCCAAGTGGGTAATTTTTTAAAAAGTTGATATAAACATCACTGATGTTTTCAGAAAGCTATTGGCATTAACCTGTTCTTGTTATTATTTACCCCACTGCCTAAATCATGGTGATCAAAGCCTCCAGAAAAACAGAGCCAATGTGGTGAATTCTGGGATGTCCCATAAGCCTCCTTGGAGAAAAATAGTCTCTGTAGGAGCTTAGCAATTGTTTGAGGGTTATGATGTTGAGGATTCTGTGTAACATGGGGTTTCTGAGTGCGGACAGGTAAGGCACAGGGACCTTTGGGTTTCCGGCTGGATTTGGAGGGCTGACTGTGGCACCTTTGATGTGAAGGAGCTATTCCACCCCTGTGAGATGACTGAATGGCAGTAACTAATGAGTCTTACTGCTCATCATTTGATATTTCTGCCACTGTAGCAAGTCTCTGAAGTATTTACCAGCCTAATACTCAGAATCTAGGTTTAGAAGACTGCAGGACTAATGGTCTTTGGTTTTGCAGTACTCAATATATGACTCCTACACTGAATTTTAGTGATGAGAATTTTGTTAATTAAAGACATTCAAGCAAAACACATACGGTGACTAAGGTAGTGAAAATAGAGTGGTCACTTTCCACCTATTGACAATTTCTTCCTACATAATTAAATTCACCATTTCTATCATTCTCCTTTAAATACCCCTTCCCCAATTACTGGAATAATTTCAAGAGGTATCATTTTTCATTTACATACATGTTTACACAGTATTTGCATTGTATTTACCCTTCCACATCCTTTCTCCACCTCCTTTCCCCTCCTATTGGTACCACCCCTCCCCCCATCCAGACAGGCAGGACCTGTTTCACTCTCCTGTTCTCTAATTTTATAAAAGAAACAACAGAAAAATGGCATTTTTGTTTGTTTAAGATAGCCACACAGGGAGTTTCCTTGTGACATTTCCATGTATGTATGTATTATGACTTGAATTGGCTCATCTCTATTTTTCGTCTTTCTACTTTAATCTCCTTATGTTATTTTGAACAGGTTTAAAAACTCTGTATTCATTCTTGTATAGAAAATACATCAACCATATTCACCTTCTTAAATGCCTGCCTCTAGTGATACACTTCCCCTCTCTCTCAGGGGGCTCTGCCACTGGAATCCTTTAATGTTATTTGTTCTTCTTGAAACACTTGAGGACTGCAGATATCAGATTCATAAATCAATTCCACATCCTAGAAATTATTAAGTCTATAGTCAGGATTCAAAAAACATGTAAGGTATGGGCATGGACAAGGAAGGAAAAGATGGAGGGAATAGGAGAAAGGAGAAAATGGTTCAGCTTACCTCTGACAAGTGATTATCATTTTTTTTTGTCCTGAATTGTAATTTTTGTGATGCATAGATGCTTTTCGTGTGCCACTGAAGAAATAGCATTAATATATGAGTTTTCAGGTATATTAAAACTCAACTCTGCCAGTAGGGCACAGTTATCCAAACTACTATAGAAACAATAGATTCTATGCTCATTAGCTTACAGTGCAGGGTAGATACTGTCAAATATGATTTTGAGGGTTTAAATTGGAAAGAAAATTTCAGAAGGAAGATAAAGCAAAGCCTTTTTTTTTAATTCTCAGAGAGACAAAAGGAGAAAACATCTTATTTTATTCTCTTTTAAAGAGCCTAACTTAGCAAAGGCCTTTATGGCACTCTGCAGGACACCATATATATTTAAGTTAAAAAAAAAAAAGATTCATGTGTGAGCCAGCATTCTCAAGCATTTATTGAAGACCCAAGTGCCAGAAAGTTCCAAATGATAGTTTAGTGGGCTTCCTGAGAGATTTAACAGACTGTCATCTAGTAAAGTGCATCATAGAAAATAAACATTTACCAATGAGTTGTCTAGGCTGCAGATGTCTTTACTACTGAATGAAAGTAATGCATTATTTAACATATAAGCACACCTAAGAAATATGGTCCAGAATGTACATTTTTATTTTCCTTTGAAGAGTGTCAGTGGCCAACAGATGACTCTCAGTTCCTACCAGATGACTTCTGTATGATTGATAAACCTATTTTGAATTTTCCATTCCTTTCCTAAGCTGAAACCTGAAATTCCATTTAAAGCTGATGGCAAATGTAACTCATTAGACATTAGCCTCCTCTTTAAGTTTTGTTACTTCTACTTTATCCATTATTTGCAAAATTTAATTCATTGACCAAAACAGTTAACATTGTGAATATTAGTGTGGCTTTCAACCTAATCCAAGCAATGTTTACCTCTCTTTAATAATTCCATTCTAAATGTGAAAATAGAGAGTTTCTGTTTTGAATTTCAAAAAAACTTGGCCTGGTTAAGAGATCAGTTCCATATCACAATAGGATGGAAGTTACAACCTGACTCTACAGTGCCTGTTGTCTGTGGCTGAAGATGGTGGTTTGCCACCCTGCAAGGTTGGTATACCACTTTGTCATATGCCAGCATCACACAGTCACTCCCTGGGTATGCATCACATCCTCAGAATGCACCGATGTGGATTAAAGACCTACACCATCATCTCATAATGTCTTCCTAATGGCAGTAGATTTCATTCTCGTAATGTAATTTTGGTCCTTTGAGAATTGGTATGCAAGTTAGAAATTTGATTTTACTTTTTATATAAAAGCTTTCTTTATTGGGAGGGAAAAAGGCAATGTCTGAGGTGGTAACATACTAAAGGTTATTTTTTTCACTTCAAATTTCACAAGGTATTCCAATCCTGATCTAACGGACCACGGAAAATTAGCAGTCCTAATAATCTTGCTCTGCATATAAATGAACCAATCAGTATGTAAGAATATTCTTGATTTCTACAAGATGTTTCACGTAAACAGTGTAACTCTCCCCTTATCTGAAAATTTTTAAATGAATCAGAAAAGTAGAGACAAAACCTGGCAAAAGCTAACTAGAAAACACTTTCAAGTATAGGAGAAGAAATAAGCATTAAGAGATATACATGTTTCTGTTTTGCAACAATAAGAATTCAGTACAATATGACTACCATTAAGAAATTTGTCATTGAATTAGTAATTCCCATCTTGTGAATACACATTTTGATATTTAAATAAAATTTCATGGAATGTACAGATGATTCTTTTAGAGTAAAATCAAAGCAGTAATAAACAGTGTTATCTGGACATTTAAAAATTAAAAAAAATTCGTGTCATAGAGGTATTGTATAGATTTTATCTGTAATTATATAGATTTTATCTGTATTATTAACCATACTGAGAGAATCCCCATTGGGTGCTTGAAAATCAGCTTTCAAGGTAATGTCTGTGACACTGTAATTCATTTATAGAACTTTGCTTTAGGTATTTAACTTGCCTTTTGATAGGCTTTAGCCTACCCCACAAATATCCTTTTTTCCCCTGCATTTCACATGTAATTGGTACACTATTCATTTCAAAAAGTTAGTATTAAAATTCTATTGCTAAAAATCCTTTAGCTTTACAAATGGAATCATAGACTGAGTGTAGTCTGGGCATGACACATGTTCCTGGGGGAGAAGCCATTTTCAATCTGTGATATTAACATATACTCTGCTCAATGAGGGTGCACCCATGGCTTGTGTCAGTTGCAGAAAATGTCTAAACAAGCCCCAAAACAAGACTTCCTATGTTTATATCCCATCTCTTTCACACACTGAATCACCTTCACAAGTTTTATCTCTGTCTATATACCTTGATTTTCTTATTTAGAACACAGAGATAATGGTAGAAATGACTTCTTTAAAATGTTGTGTGAGGTGGCTATATTACTAGCTTGCAAATCTCTAAAGAGCAAGGTTGATATGATCTTCATCTTGTAATAATTCTGCAGCACCTAAGTATCAAAATGAACAAATTTTCTTGAATTACTCCTTGCTTAAGTTTATGTTATGAATATAACAGGTATTATGTAGTAGGATAACTAGATTTTCAAAAAGGAGACAGACTCAGTGATGTCCCTACATGGACT
The DNA here is from genome assembly GCF_047511655.1 of Castor canadensis. Taxonomy (NCBI): domain Eukaryota; kingdom Metazoa; phylum Chordata; class Mammalia; order Rodentia; family Castoridae; genus Castor; species Castor canadensis. The sequence continues at coordinate 22,579,717 of NC_133388.1, read as the reverse complement.
CAGAAAGAGTATAAAAACAAAAGCAAAATAAAGCAAAACAAAAATCCTCTCAGAACCACTTTGCTTATATCACCTATTCATATTAGAAGGAAAACAGTGAGAGTAGAAATAGTCAGCCTGGGACTCTTTTCGGGAAATGAAACACATAATAGACTCCCATAGAAAACATCTCTCAGGATGTTCTAGGAATAGATCATAAAGATAATGAAGCCTGCATGTGGTCTCTGCCCTTGAAGTATATGAGCCTATGTTCATGTATGAACACATGTTTTTGTGTGTTTTCAGTTGGTTTACATGGATGTTTTTATTTTGTAAGCAGAAGAGGCAAAGGGCCCTCATTTATTCAAGTTTTTCTGGGAATGTATGCTTTCACTTTGCAAAATGTACCTTACTTCAAAAATCAAAATTTAAAAATCACTGAATGAGAATAAACAGAAAAACAAATTAGGCAGGAGGGGAGAGGGGTAAGGGAAGAATCAGAATCGCTGGGATGGGCAGGCATTTAGCTAATTTAAAATGAGAAGGAAAGCAAGACTGATGTTCCTGGATAAATGTCGATATGCATTATTAAATGAAACAGTGGTAAAATATAGACTGTCAGAAGCATTTTTCTTCTAGAGACATGGGGAGAATTGAAATGCAGTTTCAAAGAAGTCTCTTTCAGTGTTTCTTCAATCATTTTCTGTTTGAAGCTTTAATTACAGTACTCTTTGCTACCTAATGCTTTCAGTGTAAAATCACATCACAAAAGAGAGAGGAGCCGATGCAATTGCTCAGCTGAAGAGCAGCCAACTCAGCGGCACTGAGGTGTTTATTCACCAGGGAGTTCCTGCTACATGATTCCTTTCTAGATCAACATTTTGTTTTTGGAATACTTTTGTATCATGCATATCTGACACAGTGTTTCTATGGAGTGATTGCTAGATTGCAGTGATACTGCTATTGCCAGAATAGATAATAACTTCTGGGAAATAATGGATTCTGAAATAAAAGGAACTTATTATTTGCATAGCATTCTCTGGATGGGATAATGTGTAGAGGATGGCTAGTGGCCTCCTAGGGATTTAGCATGCTAATCACAAAAACCTGTGTTTAAAATGTATTTACCCAGACAGAAATAAATGTACATGTATGGATATATGCATATGCATACTGAAAGATATATACATGCATAACTGTCATAGTTACTCACAGAGAGTAATTCATTTTTCAGTCCTGCTGACATGTACTCACATGAGCATATATGATCTGCATAGGATGCAGTGGTGCAAAGGACTGGCCTCTGTTCTCAAGAAGCTCACTGTTGGTGGGAGCACAGATCACAAACTATGATGGCATGGGCCTGTGCACAGTATTGTGCGAGCAGAGATGAAGTTGGGCTCTTTGCCATCTGAGACCCTGGGCAAACTCAAGGAGGTGGTAACCTTGGGACTGATCCTTGGTGAAGCATCAGGGATTAGATAAACAGATAAGCAACAAAAAGTTATATCAGGTGAGTTAAGTAATCTTTTGGGGATTAAATTTATACTAAAATGAATATTAATTTTTTTAATTTCCAAATATTTCAGATAGTCTTTGAACTATTTTCATTTCCAAAGGAAAGGTAATTGCAGAGTTAAACCATAATGGCTTGCACTAAAGATTATACTTAATCTGTTATATGTAATATATATGTGTGATATGTTATGAGCATATGTTCGTATGGATGTATGTACATATGAATGCATGTACTATATATTTATATATATAGTTGTTTATAAATCCATTTTATACTTTTTCCCCCTTTAAATTCATATCAGTTCAATAAGCTGTGTTAATAGGATAATTAGTTTTCAGGAAAGGGCATTGAGGCACACAGAGATAGTGTCACTCCTGCATCATCACAAGGTTTAGTTTCCCAGCAGTGATACTACTGAGCTTTTAAAAGTCACAGAAATTTAAAAAGAGTATATGAAGAATCTTCCTCTCTCTTCTTTTTTCCTTCATCTGGATCTTCTTTTTCTTAATGGGGTCTGTATTGCCTTCTATCACTCTGAGGTTAGTTTACAGGTAGCAGAAGACATCTTTGGCTCCAGGATCCCCTGGTGACGTTAACAATATTTAGCCAGTCCCTTTCTTGGATAACTCTGACAAGACAGACTTGTCTCAGTAATCCCATAGAATTTAAACAAAATGTTGATTTCCTGGCACGTCACCCATTCTCTTTCCAGGAATTTTATGTATCTCCTCATACTGCTTCCTCATGTCTGTACTTCAAAGTGTTTCTGCTAGACATAGCTTGTCTGTCTTACTCCAGACTATTTAGGTATGATGAATAGGTCTATTTATTTATTTTTAAATTCTTGCTTGTCTCTTCCCACATTACACCTGGTCAAGTGAAACAGTTTTACTTTTCGTCATTTTTGTAGGTGAGAAGGTGTGAGCATTGAGTAATTGGAACTAAGTCCAGAACCAGGAAACATGAAGAAACACACGTTAAACTACCAGAGTTAGAACGGCATCACTCAGCAAAGGACTGACTCCTCACACAGTCTTCACATGTAGAATTCATGCTGTGCTGCCAAGAATTTATAGCTGCAGAATACAGAAATAAAAAGTTGGAGCTCTAGAGATGAAAGTAAAAAGAACCATTTGTTCATAAGAAAAAAAATGGAAGAGGCTATGTATGTGTGTGACTTGTCTTCCTACATTTGGGTTCTATGATGCTTGTGGAAAATTTAAAAGGCAAATATGAAGAATGTTCCTGTCTTTCCCTTTTTTGCTACAATTAGGTCTTCTTGACTAAGAAAAAATGCAGCAGAGCAATTACTCCGTTACTTTAATTACTCTCCTAGTTATAATGATAACCTTGTTACATTATTGTAACTCCCCAAACTGATAATGCAAGCTTTGAACTGCACCAATATTTGGTAATTTTACCTTGTTAATGACTCACTGTCAGGACATAGGACACTTTTTTTTCTCCATTACCTTTCTCTTACACTATATTCCTTTCCCTCCAAAAATGCTAATATATTCTATATAACCTATTTCTCTTCCACATGATTTCAATACAGCCTTTCAACAGTCTCAGAAGCTGTTTCCTGAGCAGTGTGTAAGTTTTCCCCATGGTTTAATGATAATGGGAGTTGTACATGTAACAGGAGGGAGTGAAACAGCCTGGGGTGAGAAGAGAGCTATTTATCAAGGTATCTTGCAATCTTGGTTTATGTTGTCATAAACTGTTATTGTGCATGTTCCATGAGATTATATCCACTAGAAATTTGTCAGCCATTGTGAACATACTGTAAGGAATTAGGATGTGTGTTATTCCAGCCAACTTAGTTTTATTTCTTTATTTCTTTGCCCTCATTTTCAAAGAGACTTTCAGGGATACTTACTTAATGGTGTCATCTGTTAGATTATGAATTGTACAGAATGAGCACAGGAAGTATACTAGAATAGTCCCAGAATCCTGGCAGGTGGGTGAGAAGGCAGTTTGATGCATGGCTCCTGCCAGTATGGAAAGTCTCACTCCATTATTGCCACAGATGATATTGTTGACAACCAATAAAGTTACAGAATGGCTGCCTATCATTCAGTGTTTTTTTTTTTTTTTTTTCAGGCAATGCCAGCCTTTGGTAAATTTATGAATTTTTTCTATTGTTGTCTTTGTATTTTGTTATTTTTGTTTAGCTTTACTGTTCCTGAAATTCTAGTGCTTTCCATCCTCACATCTGTAGAGCACTTTTGTTGCCTAATTCTTTTCTGTCCTACTCTTTTTTTTAACCAAGGAACCAGGTTTCCATATAAGTTGGAATTTTATTCCCACTAGAGTGAATATGAATGACATCAATCCTGAACATTAGTTTCTTGAAAATATTGACACTTTAATACTATGAGTAAGGCCTTGGACTAAACAGAAGCATTTTCTGAAATAGAATGCCTGTCAAGTGACAGGCAATAGACAAGTGAGTAAGAATGTTCAGGGTTGCAGAGCAGCTATTGCTTCTGAAAGTTGTGTAGCATATACCTGGTTAGCTTCTTGAGTCCATGTAACTCAGGTTTCTAAAAGGACATTTCATTTTCACAGATGTTGATATTTCTGAAATTTAAATTAAAAGTAATTGGTCTGGGCATGGTGGCTGATGCTAATCTTCCAGCCACTCTGGAAGTAGAGATTGGAAGACCACAGTTGGAGGTGAACCAGGGTAAAAAGGTAGTGAGACCCCTTTTCAACAGAACAAGGTGGGCATGGTGAGGAAACCTGTAACGCAAGCTACATAGGAGGTGTAGGTAGGAGAATCATAGTTTATGGCTGGCCCCGGGTAAAAGTGAGACCCTGTCTGAAAAATAATTAAAGCACAAAGGGCAGTGTGTATGGCTCAAGCGATAGACTCAGTTCAAAGCCCAGTACCACAAAAAATGAACTGAAATTGATGTAAAATATTTAAATTTCTTTGATTCCTGGATATGGACAGTTGGCATCACTAAGACTCAAATTTGAGGGCAAGTTCTGCGACATTTTGGCTCTGAGGACATAATACAGGTTGTTTGACTTTCTAAACATTCAGTCTCCACTGTTCATTTAGGTTAATGATGTCAACTCATAAAAGAAGGAATGGAAGGGTGGATAATGTCAGCTATTTTGTGCTAGTTCCCAAATGGTCCCTTACAACACCTGTTTTTTCTTTTAGAACCCAGACTCAACGTCTCTAATATATTTCCTAATTGCCTCAAAGGTGATGCTCATGGGTACCAATTATTTTCTTGTTCTTTTGGACATTCATCAGGGCACAACAGTTCAATAACAAGAAACAATACCATCACATGATTGCATCATGTTTGTCAAAATGAAATCTACTGATGGCTCAACAGTATAAACAACAAAGAACATAATTGGTTAGAATGACCCAGGGGAAATAGCCCAATGAAATTAAGCAAAGGAAATTTTATACTGTAAGTAAAAATCAATGGATTGTAACAGAATCCTACAAGAAGAGACAAGGCTCTTGAATCTCAGAGAACCACAAGTGATTGTAAGGCAGTGTGGACCTGCTACTGGGCTTCTTACACTACTTTTCCAAGACTTTACACAAGATTAAATGCAAAGACCCAACTAAACAAATACATTTTAAAAAACAATTTTGTTGAGGTATAAAGAGCAAAGTATACAAATCTTAAATATGCAGTTTGATGAACTTTATGTACAGATTCAATTGTGTAAACACCGCCAGGATCAAGACACAGAATATTTTCAGTACTCTGCAATGCACCCTGTGTCCTGTTCACTTTTAACACTGAAGGTTACTTTTCCTGTTTTTGACACTGATGGAAGAATATAATCCATAGTTTTTTGTGTCTGTTTTCTTTCACCTAGCATTGTGCTTTTGGATACTTCCATGTTATTGTCTATAGCAGGTTCTTTTTTTTTAAAAAAAATTTCTGTGTAGTATATGAATATACTAAAATTTATACATTCTACTTTGTATAGATAGTGTTTATGTATGACAAATAAAGTTTCCCTGAACATTTTGTACACATGTTTTGTTGGCCTTTGAATTTCTCCTAAGCATAGCCCTGGAAGTCGAATTGCTGGGTTGTCAAGTTTAGCTTGAGAAGATACTAATAGTGGTTTTCCACAAATATATTTTTTAAGCCTTTTATTATTACATACAGTTAGGCATGAGAAGAGTCTATCGGTCATTACTACTTAAAATCAACACATTATTTGTGAGAATTAGGGTCTTTTGAGCACAGCTCCCATACTCCATTTAATCATTACAGAAGCTTAATGAAGGATGAATTATCATGGTTTTGCTCAGCTAATGTCACTGAAGTCACCTTGTTATAAGAAGAGGAATGAAACTACATGCACCTGACTCTATAGTTTGTGCTGTACAACAAATACCAAATGATTTGAATCCTTGCTGTCCTTATTGTTTCTAAAATTGCTCAGATCAGTTATTTTCAAACCCTGGTGATTTAGATCTTGAAAAACAAAAACAAACAAACAAACAAAATCCCCAGAGATGGCATAGTCTTCTCTTAAAAAAATGTGAACTGTTGAACCCATTGCCTCCTAGACAGAGACCATGGAAATGTCTGCTATTTGTGTAGACTGGTGATTGCATGACAGTTAACTCTAAATCCCAATGAAGATACTAGAGTTAAAGGGAAGATTGTGTGTGACATATGTAAAATCCCTAGAGTGAAAAGTCTCTTTAAAAAAGGAGACTTGAATGGACAGTCATGGCATTGGTCCTCTTTCTGTATAAGGTGAACTTAACTAGGCAAAGTTAGGATGGGCAGATAGTTTCAGTCAGAGCCTTCATTCTTGCTGGGCACACTTTTAACCACTTGAGCCACACCCTCATCTTGTGGTAGTTTCCTTTTTTAGTGACTCTCTTTGTAGAGTTTATGTGGCAGAAGTCCAGTTGCACTTGGCTACCTGCAGTGCTCTGCTGGTGCATAGACAGTATTACAACCAAATGACATTTTCTTCATATCTCATGAACTGATTTGGCTAGTGACTATGTGAAACTTGTATATGTATTGCATGAATTGGTTTAAATTGCCTATCAATTTAGAAACTTTAACAATCTTTAACCCATATGTCAAGTAGCAGTTTGAGAATGTTAAATGCTGGTTTCCCTCATTTTGATACAAATGAATTGTCTTAGAGGATTATAGACTAAAATCAAAAATAAAAGAAGCATGCAATCACTAACAACTAGAGTTAGAAATACATGTAAGTAATTAAAAACTTGAGTCATTCTATCTCTATTGGACCAACTAAGACCACTCCAAATGTACAGTATGAAGGATCTTATTTGAAGATATTTCTGTGTTTCTAAAAAAAGCTAGCTTTATAGTATGGATCACACTCTCAAATAACATTAAAACAAAGGATTAAAAGTAAGATTCTGTCATATATACCCTTTTCTATGTCTTGGTAACATGATTACAGAAAAATTCTACTATCCCTAGCATGATTAAAAAAATGATATATAATTAATGTAATATTTCTTAAATTGTACCTCCCTGCCATAGTCTGATAATCAGCTGTTTCATCTGTACTATGAGCATTATAATGATTATCATCTCAAATGCTTTGCAGTGATTCGAGACTACCTCTAAAATGATTTGCAAGTTGGAGAGTTCTAGTCATATGTAAGTCCTAGTAGTGATAATTATTCTAATTGTTTAGTATGCTTCATACATTAAACCATGTTTCATCTGGCTTGTTTTGTCTTAATAGTAATGCTTAATGTAAGTTTATTTCCTTTTCTTTCACTGAATTATTTCCTTATATGTCCTGTATAGTCATGAATTAGTTCTCAAGTGCATTCTTGGCCTGACCAAAAAGCAAATAATTTTATGATTCACATGCACAAGTCTTTGGAATTTTCAAATATTGATTCTTCAATATTAAAAATAATTTCAATTCATGGATTGATGGATTCCACCTAATTTCTATGATGTTATAGGGGAAGCTGATGAATGTATAGTGATAATGTCACAGTACAGAGGAGGTAAGATATTTATCATTTGATCACTAGTTTTATCCTGGGTCTGCCTTATCATTTATATGACAGCAAAAAATGAATAGCAAAATTAAGCCAATTGTAGGTGCAGAAATTGTAAGATGATACATAGGTGATGTATAAAACTACAGTAGTTTTATTTTGAATTTGGCTTCCATTTTGTTACCACCATTCTTTCTAAGAATCTTAGGAAAGGGAATAAAATACCTTATTTTTAAAAATATTTACTGCTTTGTTTTTGGTTTTTTCTGAGTGAGAATAATGAAAGTCTTTCTGACTCAAATGGCATGCAGTCTGGAGTGTCATATATTCTTTTTTTATAGAATGATATTAATAACCTCAGTATGTATGAAGTCATAAAAATAGCTTCAGTCATAACTTCACTAGTGCACTATTACTTTTCTCATAAGAAATCTGTCACATTCATTTTAAGTTGAAATGTGGATATGAGACAAGTGAATCCTACCATTGTTTTAAATGGGCTGGATGTAAAAGTAATAATCTTGAGGTAGCTGTTCAGAGTATTACAGATATATATGACTCCGACAGTTGGCTAATCTTATTAGTAGGTCTATTACCATGTCTATTTTACATGCACGGTTAGTGACCAAATATTTACTTAATTTTTAAATTTTCAAATGATGTCAGGAGCCAAATACATGGAAATGTATTACGATGTGTATGTTTGAGAGTTTTTGCATCCAGGTTATTGGCTTTAAAATATAAGTTATTAACTTTTGAAATAATCATTGCTATTTTGAGTTGTCTTACTTGAAAGACACTTGGAAGTAGCATTAAAAAACTCCTAGACTGAAAGAGTTATTACAAGCCATGAGGGAAAATGCTTGATATGACACTGATGTATTTGCACCAATTGAATCTATGGGGCCTGGGAAGCAGTAATGGAATTTATTACAAAATACCAACCATCAAGCTTCTTTTAAGGGAGGAAAGCCATTGCTTTGTTAGTCTTCTAGACAGAAAATCTATTACTTTGGGGGTGATTTCAGTAGAGGATAAATATGTACAGTGTGCCCAGTTTTGTAAGGTTTTCCCCTAAAATCATTAGAATATGAAAGAATAGTCTGTCGTAAGCCAAATCTACACAATGCTAATAGATCAATGTAAGAAAATGACTAACTTAGGGAAATTTGGACATTCTACCATGCTAGGATTAGTTTTCTCATGAAACTACCTAATAATGTACACTAGAGACTGAGGACAAAGAAGATTATACCTGAATAGAGATCCACTTTCATATTGGTACTGGCCTTGTTCATTCTGGTTGAGGTCCCTAATGAATGCAGATGAGCCAGCAAATAATAGTGTCTACATGAAGTAGGAGCAAAAAAGCCAAAGTATTTTGGCCTGAAGAACCTGGATAAGCCAGGCAGGCAAGGGCCAGAGATGGTATTCATTATATGATTATTGAGTCAGGTCAAAGAGACGTTCAGGGAAGATTTCATTTAGAAAAAACATGCAAGTTCTACAAATTATCATTCCATTTGAGACAAATCATGGATGCTTCTCTGGGAATAAAAAAGTGCTTCATAAAGGCACAGAGAAAATTAGACTGATTCTTTCAGCCCATAAGATAACACAGAACAAATTATCAAGTTAACCCCAAACAGAGCAGTTTCCATCACTCTTATGATTGTGTGTGTGTGCACGTGTATGGGAGGTGTATTTGTGTGGGGAGGGCCAAAGGGTAAGTGTATATGAGATGGGAATTTCTGTTGTTCTGTTGGCGAAACATTTTGGGAAATGCGATATTTAGTATTGCTTAGTATTCAATCCAAATGTGCATGGTAATACATATAAGGTTTGTATTCCTGGCTTATGTGCAGGAAAAGAAAATGTCATCCAATGGCTGAAAAATAGTCTCAATGTTGGATACTATCAAATCTTTGGCATGAAAAAGTGAACATATCCCTTCTATGTATCAGCTTCCTAGGAATGCCACACACATAAATATTTTTCAGTTTGGTTGTTTGTGAATTAGTCATGATGAAAAGCAGTTCATTTTTGCTGGATGAAGGGTAATATAATACAGGACTTTCAAATAGTATTAGTATTTGCATTGTGACTAAAAGGCAATTAAAATAATTTCCACAGGTCATATAAAAATTGTCATCATATAAGCAGTGTCCTTGAAAGTTGAGGGGAAGAACACATTTATTAGAACCTATTTAAATGAAGAATGTATTGATGTTTATTTCTACTCAGTATTAACTTTTTCCAAGGGTCTGGGGTTGGCAAATGTGCATATAAACATATGCATGTATTGGGAACAGGGTAGTAGATTTGGGCTTTACAGAAGTGGTTGGAACTCTCCAAATTCAACTGCCACATTTCCTCTGTGTGCCATGTGGACACCTGAACAGGGTCTTGAAAATTATACTTTCCTCCATTTCTGGCATAGAGTCTGCAAATAGTAGAAACTCCGAAGGAGTTGGGTGCTTCCCTCTGCACCCAAGATGGAACTTAAAAAAAACAAAAAGGATGCACTCTGGGTGTGCAGTGAATGTGATTCCCTTTTGCCATATCGTGTTGGTAAGAGCATGGGCTATGGAGCCAGACTGCCTTAGATCATACCTCTGTTGTGCTGGTTACATGCTTAGGTGTATGGACAAGTTCCTTTATCTCAGTCTGTGTCTTTCTCTGTATAATGGAAATAATAATAATATCTACTCAGAGCATTGCTGTGATAATTGAATGAATTAATATCTATAAAGGGTTTAGAATAGGACTTCACATCAGTAAGTGACATCAGTGGCTTTTTCCCCCTTTAGAAAGTAGGGGACTATTTAGCTCCATCAGCTTTTCCTATAAACAATATGGCTTGCCTTCCTGTCAGCAGGGATATCACAGAAGTCTACATAGTGCAACCATGAAGGAGTCTGATGGCTGATTTCAAAAGTAGCCATCTCTCTTCTCCTTGTAGCCAGTTTCATGAGGATATTCCCTCTTCCTGTTCTGTAATGGGACAAATAAAGACAAAGTAGTGAAAGAATTGGCACTACCTCTGCTCATAGAACCTTGCTCATCTATAGGCAGGAGTCTGCCAAGGGAAGCATGACGCTTAGCTTTGTTCCAGTGCTGCTTTAGGTAACCCACTACATTTTGCACTGAATGGGGAGAGTATGTTCTGACTACTTTGGCAATTGAAAGGCTTATTGTCAAAATACACATTGAATTCATAAAATCATAGTAAGATTGTGTGTGAGGCATTCATACCAAGACAACAGTCATTGCTAGATAATTCACTCATTGTTTTGGGTGAATTTATTTAATTTTGTATTATACAATGTAGGTTATCTTGCAAATTGTGCTTTTATTCAGAGAGCGTTGGATCAATCTTATACCGAATGACAGGAAGTTTGATGTTGGGTTCACATGCAGTTTACCTGATATTTGTTTTTCTCTTTATTTCCATGAACTTTTGCAGGGATCAATATCCAGATCCTACGCCTCCCTCCCCTGTATTAATGAGGACATCTCACTGCGGGACCCAACCTTGACTTGCCTGCTTTCTCTTGCTTTATTTCTCAGTTCCTTAAACTTTGGATGGGGCAGAATGGTGCTGGGTATTGAACCCAAAGCTTCATGTACACAGGCGAGGCATATAATCTATAATGAGTCACATTGCTAGTTCTCAGTTGCTTAAATTCTGGAAATGCAGTTTCACAGTTTGTAAAGTAGAAAAGCCACTTCTGACTCCAGAGGTTGTGGTAAGGTGGGCCCTCCATATATTTGGTTCAGCATCCATGGGTTCTACCAACTGTAGATCAAAAATATGGGAAAAGAAATGTGTGTGTACTTTTTTTGTTACTCGCTAAACAATGTAAACTGTTTATACATTGCATTGTATTAGGTATTATGAATAATCTAGAAATGATTTAAATTACACAGGAGGATGACCATAAATTATGTAAAAGTATTATGCCATTTTATATACGGGACTTACACATTGTGAATCTTGGTAGCAGATTGTCCTGATACCCATTCCTCACAGATACTTGGTATACCGAGTGTCTAGCACAGTGTGTGGCATGTATTAACCTCCTCTCTCTGCCTCTTATTCTTTTCATCTCTTTACCCTTACCTTCTCTTCTGTTAATGATTTGCAGTTCAATCTTTTTTTCTCTTAGAAATCATATTGTATAATCATTAAATTCCTTTCATGATAGATAGTAATAATTGAACAAGTAATTTCATAACAACTACAACCTTTCATTGAAACAAAGGACTACATAATGGTGGGCCTTTTAAGCGTGGTGATAAACTAGTCAGAACTCTGTGGGGAATAAGGTGGGCTAAGTGGCTGCTGTAGGTGATTATACTTTTGCCTTTGAGCAGTGCTTTTTGAATTTCTCCTAGGAAGAAAAGAGAGCTGCCCAGCAGCTCTGTCATTCCTCCCACATCCTTGGCAGCTGAACAGTTATTATCAAGGATACCACTGTCAATGCAAGTTTTCTTTTTCCAGCCTGACTTGTAGTGAAGAGGAAATTTGAGCTTCTCTCCTTCTCTTGGCTGACCAGGAAATGGCACCAGAAGCACAAAGGAGGGCAGAGTCTGGTATAGATTCCTCTGTCCTGTCACTGTTGGACCAGGGCAAAGCAAGGACAACAGGAATGAGAGGTCATTTTGTCCATCAGATCCTATCCACACTGGCTGTATTCACCTTAGCTGATAGAGAAAAATGTTAGCAACAAGGCACCATTAAGAGCCAGGACATTGTAAGTGTGTTTTAGATTTATAATCAAAGTCTGCAGGCAGTCTCAGTGATGAGTGTGTTTTTAGAATTTCAGATGAGGTTTACTTTTTCCCTGAATTCTTTGGAACCACTGGTTGTTTTGTTTTTATTACGGATACTAAAATACACATTTATCTTGGTAAATAGTGATGATACAATGGCAGAATACCAATCCTCAAATACTGTTACTAAGGTTTTATTTTTTGTCTGTGCTTTTGACTGGATTTTGTGTTACCAATACATAGAATCAAGAGTTGCCATGACCAAGCTGCTTTCTTTTAAACATTTTAACTGAAACGAATTTTAGTGTCATGTCAATTAAATGTGGCAGTGAGTCTTAGTGGTATTTATAAGATGTTGCTATGCCCATCTAGTTTGCTACAGTACTCTTTAAACAATCCTTCTCCAAATGGGTATATCATCTTTCAACCTCAGAGAACTGAAAATGACAGGCTTTCATGCCAAATAAGACTGTATTTCTACCATCCTCTTTCCTAGCTTCCGGTATTGACAGCCATCACCCAAGAGTGTAGAGTTGTCATTTTGACACATAAATTATACTTTGACTCTTTCAATGATATCCTCTTGTTTCTTCACCAAGTGTTCAAAAATGTGAAAGACCTTGGATTTTATAGATTTCAGATTCCAAGTCCAAACTAGAATCTATGTGAGAATGCATAAATAACTCAGGAAATGCATATGGAGTTTGAACATGTAATAATTTAACCTTCTTTTCATTTTAGGCACTAGAATTTATAGTTGTGGTTTCTTACATCAATCTGAGCACAGTATTTACAGCTAAATGACTGTAAATGACTTAAAAGATTAAGTATTGGTTTAAAATATTGTATTGGTATGTTTTAATTTGTGCAATTAAGGAGCAAAGAATAAAGCACACAGTTTTAAGAATAACTTATGCATGTATTTTTCCTTAAATTCTTGTTATTTCTTTGAAAACAGTTCTAGTACCTTACTATAATATTCCATTAAACTTTTCTTTTCACTGCAATCAACACTAAGTCAAGAGTTTTGACTTAAAACATCTGTTGCTTTTAGTGTCAGTAAGAGTGGTCTCTTAAGAACTTGTTATGTTTCTCAATAGTATTGTGTTTGGGTCATATAAGTGATAACAGTGGATCTTGGGCCCTGGTGACATTGTAAGGATTTGGAATCCAGGCGTCTTTTCATGTTTTGCTCAAGGCTGAGTTGCTTTAAATGGATGCACTTAAGTTCAGCACAGAAGGATATCCACCAGTGTTTCTAAAGAAGAACATGTGATTTTAAGGGTATCATAAACTTTAATACTATCAGACCAAAAGTTGTGGGGCATGGAGGATATTGAATTATTATGTTTTCACATAATGTATATGATGACATATCCCTTAAGTGTGCATAATAGAGAATATAAGGAATATAACCCAGTAGGTGGGGTTGTTGATACAGGCGTAAGAAAGAAGAAATTGCTTGTCTGATCTCTGGGCTCTTTCCTTCCATTGACATACCAAAGGCTATACCAAAAATTGATTCCAAAAAAGTAGAAATGTAACTATTATTTATTTGGTATTGAGTATTTCCCTGACTTTATCATGACGTAGAGTAAGTGAAATCCTTTCAAGTAGGTTTGACTGGGTCATGATGGGGGCAATACAACAGAGGGGAGCAGCTTCTTGTGCTTTGATATCTGAAGAACACAGCCCCTTCTTTCCTTATCAAGTGTCTCATGATAGTATTGCTAAAGCTTAGTGACTCCTGTTTCCCATGATAATGATGCAACCCAGGTGTCAAGAAACCCCTTTATTTTGCATTTGGTGAAACAAATGTGTGAAAGTATATGTGTGTGTGTGTGTGTGTGTGTGTGTGTGTGTGTGTCTATCTCTGGGTGTGCATTTATGCTGCTTGAAGTTAATGGCAACTTATCAGCTTTTTTCATGTAGTCTATCTTCTGTGTTATCTATACAACCTCAGATATTTTGGGAGAGAGCCTGGAGAATGTTCACTAATAGTATCTCACTAATGTATAATAGCCAGACATAGATAGACAATAAAACGTTGAGGACTCCAAACCTAAACTGCAGTGGTGTAACTTTTGTGCCTGGCACTGAAAGATACTAACAATATGGAGAAAGTGCTATATATATCTCTAAGTCATCACTTGGCCCTGTGTTTTCTCATTTCTGTGCCTTGTATTATAAGCCTAGGATTTCCTCCTCTCTGCTTATCTAAATCCTGATCTTTTTTTCAAGGCTAATCTCAAGTGGCTTATCTTCATCTTCCTAGATTGCTTTAACTCAAGATAGTTCCCTTCTCCTCTGAGCTTGTAGTCTTTATCAACTACACCAGTTGTTGCTACTCCTCAGGAACTTCCATTTGCACATTTGTGCTGTTCTTTCCTAGTTGTTTTCTAACCATCATTTTCATCAACTTCTCAACAAGTATGTATTAGCTCCTCATCCAAGATAGGGAGGGCAGAGCAGGCTGTCTTAGAATTTTTGTATCATCCACGTAATCAGATCCCATGATAATGGCAGAGGTTGTTATTAAGCATGTATTGATTAATCCACTGTAGGAGAAGTATGTGCACATAAAAAGTCTTGATATCTTTTTATAGCTCATTTTTCCTGCACAAAGCTAGGCACAGAGTAAATTTTTGCCTAAGTACTGGTAAATGTAGAGTGACTGGCTAACCCTTTGGGTTCACAGAAATACACTCATGCTCCTCATTCTTCCAACTAATGAGCCGTGTACCATGTCATCCAGTAAGTACTTCTCACACATTAATATGCTTACTCTTCATAGATGACTAAGGGTCTCACTGGGTTTAAGAATCCTGCCCAACTTCTCATGGCGAGTTGGTGATGAATTTGGATTTGAGCATGGAGCTGAGTAACAATCAAGATAAGCTTGTATCACTGACTGAAGTCTTATTACATGTGTGTCTTGCTTGAGTTTTAGATTTTTTAATTGTTAGTCCTTCTTAATACTGAGTAGTCAGTTTTCCTGTGCGTATCTTTTTTGGCTGTATCATCATTTTGCATGTTTGCAATTCATATCAACCCAGAATTTTCAACCACAGCTTCCAGTAGGTAAGTTCTCAATGGTGGAATGGTAGGCAGCAATGTACCTTAAATGGCCAGTATATTGATCACTGAGAAGATATTCTGCTGATGAAAAGAAATGGAGACATTCCCTTTCCTACCCACTTCCCCTACCACACACATCACGCACATGTGCATACACACACATACATGCACCACGTACCCTTAGAAGAAAGAGTAATCGAGGCTTATTTTCACTTTGGTACAATTAGATTTTTCTTTATCACTTTTAATGCTGTATTCTTACTTACTTATATAAAGTGAAGAAAATTTATATCTGTTGAAGTAATTCTGATTCAAATGTGGCTTTCTTTATGTGTCACTGTGATTAGACTGTTACTTTTGTGGTATAAGAGTTAGCACTTTAGCTAAGTGTAGAAAAATGCCTTAGCTCCTTCTGTTGGGCATGCCAACTCTTTCAGCTGTTCAAGAAGCAGGATGTAAGGAGGAATTGTTTAGCAATGACAGCATGGGGTGAGTTCTGGCATCAGGTGTCATAGGCACTATTTTTGTTGAGCTTCTGGATTGCTAATTTAGGGTGAAGATGGGTTTTCCCTCAGTGTCCTCATCTGGGTTGCAAAGAAGTGGTGCAGGGCAGTATTTTCTCAACTGTTATTATTCTTAAATTAAGACTTACTTAAGATTTAAGACTTCTAAACTATCTCTATGGGCCTGATGGGGTGAATTGAGCTATCAGAGAAATTTGTATTATTGTGTCTTCATCATTCATTTGTTTTTCTTTTATTAGTCTGGGTTATAGCAGTTGTTTTAAAGTAGGTGTGCATGGAGACTGTAAACACAGTGGTAGTTGGCCCATAAGAGACATGATCACTAGGGGAAGGTCCTAGTAGAGTTTGCATTTTCAGAATGTGTCCTAGGAAACCAGGAAGCATACTAGTAGATAAGGACCTCTGATTGTACATTAGTCAGCTCAAAAATAGTTCATTCACTATTTGCTTATGACTGCTTGATTGCTCTATTATTAAGATAATTGATTAATAAATAAAAATACCTGGTGCACCTGATCATATTTGGAGTTCTTATAAGTAAAGAATGTGTTTTATATGTAAATGCCCCATGTAATAATTATATCTTATTTTATCTACCAACCATTTATGCTATAGAGGTAGGAAATCTCCATTTTTCTACAAGTGTAAATGCAGACAGGTCACAAAGGATTCTGAGACAGAGAGGAGTTTGTAGAACCTTTAGTTCTTATTGACTGTAGCTCAATAGTATGTGTCCTGGGTCATTTTGAGAACCGTCATGTTAGAAATTTAGAGATGCTGTTTATATCTTTCCTTCATTCTTCCCTTTCTGCTGCATCATGCCAATACACTATTTACTTTTATTCCTTAAATTAATTGAAAATTGTTTTGTAGAGTGCAAAGGAGTTTAGCCAAATACTCCTATTAAGCCATCACTTCATATGGGGATTTGTTGCAACCTTTCTCACTTGTAAGACCAACCTTTTCACTTGTTCTCTTAAATCACAATACTTTATTTTCACAGCAAATATATAAGAAAATCTGGGATCTCTCTCTTGACCACTTTATGTCTTCTCCAGTAGTTATTATTCCAAATGGGATATTTTCTGCACTAGTTGAATTGTACCTTTTCAGTCTCCTTTGGAAAAAAATTACTCATGATAGCACAAGGCAATGTAGGAAGCAAAGATATTGGCCACTTTTCAAGAGCAAACTAGGTCAGCACCAACACCACCAGGATTCATTTCCACTTACATTGATCTCTGGATACTACCCACACTTGTTTCAAAACTTACACAGCAGAAAAGGCCTATGTCCATTAGGTAAATAAATATTTTCTCATCAACTTTTAGTTAGTAAATTATCAAATGTGAATTTCTATGCTCTTAATAGGCATACTTGTCTTTCAAATACAGCAGATGATAGTGCAGAGTCTGTAATAGGTGTTTGTGATGGCCAAGGAAATTGACCCAAATTTATCTTAGTTGAAGGTTGTTTATTCCTAGCTCTTATACCCAGGCTTTTACCATCTCATTGAGATTGAGAAATTTGAACTCAGATCAGCCTACACAACAATTTTATGTCTAAACCAGGACTAATGTTATGTGCATGAAAATGTTGAGTGTATCTGTTTCCTCTGGATTCTTTGGAAAGAAGTATGGGTGGATGGAGTAGGGTACTCTGAACCCCATACTCTATATTCTGGGACTGATGACAGCTAATTAGTTCTTATTGAGATATTTCTTGAAATTCAAAAATATCTACCAATACTTCTTTCCCTCTTAAAGTATTGTTTTGGAATAAATTAAGGGCTTCTGCAGCTCAAAAAAGTGTCCCCAAATTTACAACCTTTCTAGTAAATGTAAGTTAAGTTGGGACTGGGGAAAGAAAAGAGTTCTTTGCTTTGTGACCTGCATATCAGCCTCCCCAGTGGTGAACTCCTGTAAAGAGCATCTAAATGGAGAAAAGGGAGATAGATCATTTGGATCCCCAAGGCTCCAAGCTAACATGTTTTACATCAAGCATTGGAATCCTGCCTTACCCTGTACTTCTTTCCATGTTGGAATGAACAGTGAATAAAGAACATTCAGATACAGTTTAAACATTTTGCATAGTAGCTGCAGAATGAGAGTATTCAGGAGGAAAGATGGAAAGGATCTGGCTTTGGTGCCTCTCAGTCACCTCCTAACCAAAAGACGACAGCTACAGGCTTTCATTTCAGAGTGTCACATGTTCTTCTGCAAAGATGTGATACTGCTACTTAATAGGCTGGCCTATGGAGAAGATTAAAGGAAATGATATAAGTTCTGGAGCTCACACAGTGCTTGGGAGACATGCAGCCTTTAAGGATGTGGTAAACCCTTCTTGCCTTGACTACTTCATTTATGAGAGCATATTCTAGAATTGGTAAGGTTGTTTTTTGCACTAACATGGACTTGTTTGTGTACACACTGTGTTTCTTCTGATTGATGATCTACCATTGGACTCCCATGATCAATCATGAGGTAAAACAATCTTCCTTTATTCTTAATCTGTGCTTTATTTGAAATTCTGGCTGATAGAGGCAGCCTCAGAAATGCCTAACTAAACCATCAGTAATTCACATTTCTTTCACATTTTGTTCTGTTTTAATTATATGTGTTTTCTTATTTTCCTTTTGGGTAAGAACTATGTGTTTTCATCACTACAGCTTATTTCCTGATGCCTCAATATATTTGGCTCTTTCCATTTGTTTGGACCGAGAAGCTGAGCCATTCCAATTTGTCCAAGTGTTAGCTGTCTTGAAACAGTAGGCAGAGTGACATACATTTATAAAATGGTAAAACATTACCATTGTTCTCAGAACTTTACAAGTTATTAAAAGCTTTCAACACCTCTCTTCTTCCTTTGAAAGAAAACATAATCAGCATATTGCTTGCCTTTAGCATTCTTTCAAGGAAGGCCAAGGATGGTGCTTTTTTAATTTTTGAAAAATCTGATTCCAAATGTAATGGCAGTACAAACACGTTCTATCTTTCGGAGTAAGTTAACAAGCTATTTGTCCATTTTGTTTTTGCTTTCAAACTCATTTCAATTTGAAGATCTTCATAGTAAAACTAATTGCTTGCTAAATGGCAGAAATTTTTTAGTGTAATGGATAAAACTTACTGTACACACACCTTGAAATTATCCTGGATATATCCACCAAGTGTGCAGTAGTCAGAAGGAAAAGAAATTCTGCTGGAAGATGCCAATCTTTGACATAAAATTCATGCAACATGCACACGTTTTATGTTTCTGTTCAGAAAAAGTAGAAAGCCAGTTCTGCCAGTGTGTGTTCCTGATCTTAAATATTATTATTCCTCTAAATATAGTTCAGGACATTTGTTAGTGAACTGTGAAGCTCTTGTTAAAAATAAAATGGAAATTCAAATCTCAAAATAAATCAAGAACAATCTGTAATGTGTTGCCACTTGCATTTTTCTTTTTGGGATGGTGAATCTGGAGCTTGTGGAATTTCATTGTGAATGACCCAATTTAGATAATTGTTCAAAGGCTATCAAGTCTTTTTATTTTGAGGGATACTTCCATTAGTTCAAGAGAATGCTACAAAACTGAATTGATTTTTTAAGAAGGTATTTTTATATTATATATATATATATATATATATATATATATATGGAGAGGAAGTGAAATGATTCATTTTAAATGACATATTAACCCATTTTCCCCTGCAGTGCTGTTAAAAAACTCCTGTTGACATTGGAGTTGAGTGCACTTATGAAGAGGAGGATTCAGGTCAGAAGCTCACTGCTGCTATTTCTAAAAGGAGATGCATGAATTTTTATTAATTCCCTACAGTCACTCTCCCCTTCTATGTTCTGCTTTCTCAGTAGTATTCTTTCTTTTAGTCTGTTTATTAGTCTCTGAGGACCATGTCCTACCTTCAGAATATTTTTACTTCCTTTGCTGTCAGTAGGACTTGCATGAGAAGGTTAAGGACAGACTTTGGCATTCATTCTGCAAGTGGCCATTGTCATCCTTGTAGCATTTGTTAGTGTGACTTGAGGAAAAATGGCAGGTTGTTTTTATTGTTGCATTCAGCATCACCTTTTGGTTGTCACTGATGCAAAAGAGGACACCAGTTTGTGGTTTTGAAAACTGCTTTGGCACCTGTTTTGTTCCCTCCTCCCCAGTTCAGTTTGTAACCATTCAGAAAGTTGCTCAAAACTTCACTGGAGCAGCTTTCGTGACATGCCAGAACAAAACAGAACTCATAGGCACGCTGTATTAACTAGCAAGGTAAAACATACTGCAGACATTATTATTAAGAAGAGAACACCTTTATAAGTCTGTAATCATTTTGAATAATAATGGAAGCGGTAACAATAATAATCAATGGATAAAAAACTGAGAAGGATTGCCTTAGTGACTATTTCAAGTAGTAGATTAGTGGCAGAGTGGAGGGAAGGAGACATTGACCTGACTTCCAGGCAGAGCCTTCTACTCCTGACACAGGTAAAGGAGACAGATATCTTAGCAGTGTGGGGATAATGCGGGTTAGGAATATAAGAAACCTATTGGAACGAATGTTGTGATTTCAGAGGTTTATTTTATGCAGCTAAATCTAGGGGTATTTTTCCAGAAGAGGGATGTTGCTTGAAATGATAGAAATATGCAAAGTCACAGACAACTGTGTTGGAGGATGCGGTACTGCTGTCTGGTCATTGAAAGGGTAAATTGAGTCCAACTGACACATAGATGACTTTTCCTATTCATCAGAGTGGCACACCAAAATCTGGAACCATCTTACAAAGCTGGTAAATACTTGAGAAGCAGAAGCACATCCCATCCAATTAGAACCTCATACCATCTGATCCACTCCAGCTCCCGATAGAAATCACCTTTAGGAGGAAACTTTAAACTTCGGGTTTGAGATGACTGGCATCACAATGAATCTTTGTTCCTTTCCCACCACCCCCATGGGTAAGGTCCTCCTTCCAGCTGACCTTGTTGGACTTCATTGCTCCTCCCCCTCCCAGGAGCTGTCTTTGTAGTGAGTGGGAGCTGTACAGTGGGGCAGGGACAGTGGGGAATTGGAGGGGAGAAATAGGGGCTAGATTGAAGTCCATGATCCTTCATAGGATTATAAACTTCTTCTTTTTATCTCTTTATTTTGACTTTGAGATGTGTGTATCCTAAGCTGAAGTAGAAAATTGGTCTGGCTTTAAGAACCATTTCAAATCAGCTTGTTTGCATAGAGTTGACTGTGACAAACAGCTGCCATTAAAGAAACTGGTGATAGGATGTGGAAGTTGGGCATACACCCATTTCATTTAGTATTAGATTATTTGAAGGGTGGGGAATGACGGGCAAATTCAGAAAATATTTAAGTGAATCCTTATGCTCTTTCTTTCCTAAAATCTCACTTTTTAGCAATTTGAAACAAGTTCCTTTCCATCTCAGAACCTTGATTTTCTTTATCTGTAAAATGGAAGTAAAACTTTTAATTCATACAGTTGTTTTGAAGATTAAAAGATGTGTTATTCTTAAGCACTTTATGTAGTTTCCGGTTCATCTTAACCACTTAAAAATTTATTTGTCATAACCAGGGCTGTATTTATGGCAATCCTATCTCTACAGAATATGCAAAAGGGTTTCAAGGGCAAAAAAAGAGACACATTTTAAAAGGAATACCAGTAGAATAGTTGTGCTTTGTGCATATATAAAAATACCCCAGACTGGGAGAGGAGTAGTCATCCCATGCATAGGACATTGAGACTTCCTAAATAAGTAGTTGTCCAAAGAGGATGCCTATATCATTTGAAGATTTGTCCTTGAAACTGCACCAGTCTGGTTTGGGTTGTCTCAGTTTTGTCACTCAGATTTGCATCTTGTCTTTTCTTTCTGTTTTTAGTTGTTTGGATTTTTCCCAAAGTATTTGTGGCTGAAATTCCTTTTGGACTCTGAGCTGCCTTTTTTACATAAGCTTTGGACTGGAATCAAAAGAATGTCAAGATGCCAGGTACATTCAGCCTAATAGCAGGTGGGTGTCTGCTGGACAGTGTGCCTGATTTGCCTGACAGTAGCAAATTTAGGCCAGAATTAATGAGCCAGGGAAGGTGCTGTTGCTGTTGCAGAATTTTTGCAGAGTTTTCAGAAGTGGTTTTGTTTTTTCCCTTCTAATGGGATTATGTTTACACAGGTAATGTAGGTTCTTGTATGTTTGTTTTCATGGATGAATCTTTATGGTAATATTCTTATTTTTTTGAGCCAATTTATTATTAGAAAATAGTACTCACACTTACCTAAAAAACGTAGAGTTTAATTTAAGGTCACAAATTTTCTTAATCTGTTTAATGTTCAAGGAGCAAAAAAATACTCAAAAGTTAAGTGAATTTCTAAAGGTTTTGTTTATGCTTATGAGGGCACATTCCTGTTATATAAGGGGCTAACTTCAGAGGATAAGAAAGCAGGTCTCATTTTGGGGTGAGTAAAGGAAATGGGTTTAAGACCAGACACTACTGTATTAGAATTTTGCACATTCTCTTTAGAGTACATGGAAAGTCCTCACATTCTAGATCCTTCTGAACACTAAATGTGGAAGTCTGAATGAAGTGACTGACATACATCATAAGCCCTTTCTAGCTAATCCATAATGATAGAAGACCATAGTGATGATTTGGATTTCTTCCATGTTTATAATTTCACTGCTCTTTCTGCTTTTCTTATTCTCTCTCTTACCATAAGCTTTGTCTTATTTCAGCTTTTCTTTTCAGATACAAACAAAATTCTGGAACTCATGTCTTCTGGTTACTGACCATAAATGCCCTTGCATTTGTATTACTTCCCACACTGGGATGGTATTTAAAAATCCTGGTGTAGATTGGGGCAGAAGATGAATAAAATGGAAATTAACCTCATGCAAATTGGCTTCTCATTTGTTTGGGGATGGTCTGGAGGCAGCAGCAGGCACTGAATATTCCAGTCTTTAGAACAGAGAAAGCAGTGCTCTGAAAGACAAGCTCATGGCTGTACATGGCTCAGTACAGGATGCCACTTAGTCTAGAGAAGACCAGCTTCCCTATTTAGCAGTCAAAGAAAGTAAAAAAGTATCTAGCTAGAAACATGGCTTTCTAGTTCAAACACCTGAGAAAACTCCACTTCTTGGGAGAATATAGTGGCTGTTCTCTTCCCCTAGATTCACAGCCTCAGTCTTCAAGGGATTGGTAATCACACTTACAATAAAGTTAGCATTGAAGATTGATTCCAAAATGAAAAGCTTCATTTCTTTCTGGAATAAAAGGTTAAATTCTTTCCATAAAATAGTGATATTATGGACAGAATTTGTTTTGCCATATATATTACTTTAAAATTTTTAGGAATGGATTCTAAATAGTGAAATTACTTACTTTGATGTAGGAAAAACTTTTGCATTTATTTTTGGGGCTTATCAGAATGGTGTCCCAGTATTCTTTTCACATATTTTTTTTAAGTAAAAACTGGTGCAATATTTGGGACCAATTTTTCTTTGCTATTTCTTCATGTTGTTCTAGTCACAGTTAGGAAGTGTCATACATGAGGTTACCATTTTAAATCTTAGTTCATAGTCTTTGAAAAGATGCAGTCTTGGCTGTATTTGGCAGCTGTATGTGAAAACATGGATTTGGTTTAATGTTGACATATAGTGAGGGACATGGACCTGTACTTCTAACATAGGGAGATCTTTCCCTAATAATAACTGCTGCTCTACAACCTGTGGATATACAAGGTTAAATGTATAGATGCATCCTACTCTTAGATCCTACAGGTTGTTGGTAAAGTAAAACAAATGAGGTTTTCAGGTCTTGATATAATTCTGTTCAGTAGCCACATGAGTACTATAAAGTCATATAAAATATGTCTTTATGATTATATGGTTGTGTGTGAGACTGTGTGTGTGTGTGAGACTGTGTGTGTGTGTGTGTGTGTGTGTTGTGTGAGTGTGTATCTAAGGTGTAGTTGTGCTTTGGATTGATTTAGGACTCTGAAAGGAACATAAGGTTTGAACTGGGGACCTAAGAGAAAGATAAACACTAGTTCCTGAATAACTTAGAGATCTTTTTCATCTCCTCTTACTGATTTTCATTTTTACTTAGCATTTGAGGTATTTATAAGAAAGTGGTTATGAGGTCTAGAACCAGGACAATGTGAGTGTAAATTCTGATATTGATTCACATTGCTCTTGAGGAAGTCCACTATAGGTCAGTTTCTCCTTCTGTATATTGGCAGTAATTGTAAAATCACTCTTCTACTGCTACTGCATGGGTTAAATGAAGATGCCTTTATCAAGTGCTTGGCACATTATGAAACAATCAATAAAGCATGGTTGCTGTCATTAAATGAAAGGAATGATAATTAGCCATACCTTAAGTGGTCCTTGTACAGACCACATGAGATATTCATATATAGATTTGCTTTGCAAAGACAGGTCTTAGTAAATCCTAGCTTTTTTTTATGGTCAATTCAGTAGGAAAGTACATAAGTTTTATCTTTAAACAGTGTTTATGAAAAGAACATCATTTTATAGAGTCCTGTGTATGATACTTATGTTTTAATTTTTGCCATATATTCCTATATTTTTCTGCCCCATCATTTTATTGTAAGACTCTTGAGGTTAAAGCTAAGCTCCTTCCCATGCTCCTCTCCCTCCTTTTATCTAAAATAGAAAGCCACCAGAAAGAAAAGAACCTAAGAAAAATTAGGTTTCATTCCTCACATTGGAAATTGTTATTGTGAAGGGTTGGGTTTCTGGTAACTGTGTGCAGAAAATCACTGAAAGATAATCTCTACAAATGCTCAATATTATTAACAAGGTTCAACTCGTAAGGTTCAACTGTCTCTCTCTGTACTTCTACTAGTAAATACCTAAGTGACATACATTTATTTATGGTGTCTACCTTCTTTTTTTCATACTGTGTCATAATACAGAAGCACAGATAATGAAAAAGGATATATGAAATTCACCCATTTTGCTAAATCAGAAATTAAAGAAATACTCTTAACTCCTCCAAAATCCTTGCTGTCGACAAATGGGAACATTTGGATTTTCCCTACTAGTGGCTATTAAGGAGTTAATATATTGAGCAATGAATGAACACTCTGTCACATGAACAGAATCCAAATGTGGATTAGTGCAATGAATTTTAGGAGCAGACACTCGTATTTTGGCAATGGTTGTTCAAAGCCACAAATACTCCCAGAATCAGGCAGTCAGTGCTTTGGAGAGGCACTCAGAAGTCGAGAGGACTTGCCCTATTCAAAAATATTCTTTCAAAGCATTGTGCAAGGAAGGAAATATAACTCACTTTATATGACATTGAATGCTGCATGTTGACTGTCATGTTCTAGAGAGGGAAAAGCAGGAACCTCCTGAGTGAGGGTCAAGACTGAAGGAGGAAAACGGTCTTTCCGAAGCTAATCAGAATCTGACAATGGATGTATGGATGGTTTAAAAACAGCTGGTGATTGGCATTAGGTTCTTGTTATTGGTGGGTTCCTGTGGTTCAAGGACTATCTTTATCCTGGCAGTAGGAATTATTTATCTACTCTTCAGGGAATACTGGCTTGCCTATTCCCTCACATCGAGTTTGAAGGTTCTGGAAGGCCCTACAATTAAAGTGCTCTATTGTCTTAATCCCTGGAAGCACTGATGAACTAAGGCTCCTTAGCCACTTCCCTTGCAACACACACAAGTGAGTTGATTAATGTTTGCACATGACGAGGAAATGCCTATCCTGCATGGAACATGCACCTACCCTGCTGCAGAGTATTGACTCAGGACATGGTACCTCTTTCCTTGTTTAAATAATTAGCAGAAGAAATTACATAAAAAAATGCTGAAAGTTATAAATGGCAAAAATGTGGGGGCCAGCAGAAGCTGTGAAAAGCTTTTCTCAGGCCTGTCTTAATTCTGGATTCTGGAAAGCCGCAGACACAGAGTGCCTAGGCTGGGTAAAGTGATACTGAGGTTACACATTCTGCAGTTCTCCCTCCCCTTCCTGTCTTTCAGGACAAGACAATAAGCTCTCCAGAGCCACAGAGTAAGGACATTCTTCTCTGGGCTCCTGTACTTGCTTCTCTGCTTATCCACAGGCCTGCCTCTCTGGGTTTAGCAGAGAATCGCTCACTGTGCAGTTGCTGGCTGTGGCTGCAGATGCCGGCTCATGCAGGGTGCTGAGTGCTGCTGAAAGCTGCTTTATGAGCCTTGCAGAGTTGGTGTGCATGTCTGCAGCTGCACTTCTGTGACAATGCTGGCGGGTTCAGGCTCCACTGGCCCCTACCTTAGTCAGACCTTCTGTGTGGGGGCTATAGGAGGCTTTTGTACCCTTGCTTACTTTTCACTGCAAATGGAGCAGCATCCAAAAAGCATATAGTGGGGGTGGCTGGTGTGGGAGGTGTTGGTAGAAGCAATGAATACAGATGTAAATGGGCTAAGGAAAGGCGAGAGGCAGGCAAGAGCCTCTGTGCATGGTAAAAAGACATTTAACTAAGTGCCAAGAACTGGAACTGGTATTACAAGGCCACTCCTGACTGACTGTGTGTCTTGACACCCTGTTTCCTTTTTTGTAAAATGGTGGCCCTAATAGTTACTTACAAGGTGGGTGAGATTAAGGGAGATAATGCTTGTCAAGGTGTCTGTCATCAACACTCTATAAACCCCTCTCTTTTGAAACCATCTCTCCACAGCCTTGATTGAGTCAAATATCTGCCCTCTAGGTTGAAGGAGAAAAATTGTTTACTCAGACATTTTATTTCTTTTGCTAATCTCTTCCAGATTTGGCTTATCCCAGAGTATCATTTTTCAAGGCAGTATGTATATTATACTATGCTTATCCTGTCTTCCCCACTCAAAGGTGGCTCTGTAGTGTTCAGTCATAATGGTAAATATTGAAATTATCTCCATTTGTTTGAACCTTTTTATTTCTGATAATGACTATAGGGCTACATTTTCCTTTCCTAATATCCTTCAGGAGCAGCAATGTTTCAGATTTGCTGTTGTTTGTGAAAATAACAGCAAATATTTTGATGTATTTACCTTCACATTGAGTCTGTATGCTTTTAGATAATATATGAATATATTTAATTAAAATATAGAATATATATAATTAATATATAATGAGTGTATTTATGTATATATACTACATTCATATATAATTATACAACTAATTCTTACAACAGCTCTATGATATGTAATGATTTTATCTCCATTTTTACAGTTGAGGAAAATGATGCACAAAGAACTTAAGTAACTGACCAACAGGTTACACAGCTGATCCCAGGGCACTATGGAGGCTGAGACTTTACCTGCTCTACTTATGACATTGACAGAGCTGTTATAGGAAGTGATGCTCAATCAGTGGTCACAAAGTTTTGGTTATGCAAGAGGAATAAATTC
Source organism: Castor canadensis (assembly GCF_047511655.1). Classification (NCBI taxonomy): domain Eukaryota; kingdom Metazoa; phylum Chordata; class Mammalia; order Rodentia; family Castoridae; genus Castor; species Castor canadensis. The sequence continues at coordinate 22,552,436 of NC_133388.1, read as the reverse complement.
TAGAAATGTATTGTATATCATTGCACGTATACTTAAAATCACCTTATTGAACATGCAAAAATTTGTTAAGCGGGTAAGTGTCACTATTATAATAAAATAGAATTTGAAAAGCAGACATAGTGCTTAATTCACATAGGTGTTTTATAATTCTCACAAAACTTACTATTTATGGTATTTTGATATATATGTCAACAAATATATAAAGTTTTTTATATATATATAAAAGTAAAAAGGAGTCAGTGCTGTAATTTACACCTGTAATCCTAACTACTCTGAAGGCAGATGTTAGGCGGATCATGATTCAAAGCCAGCCTGGGCAAAAAGTTCATGAAACCCATCTCAACCCATAAAAAAGCTGGGCATGGGTGTGGGAAGCATAATTAAAAGGCTCACTGGTCAGGCCAGCACATGCATAAACACCAGACGCTACCTTAAAAACAAGCAAAGCAAAAACACTGGAGGTGAGGCTCAATTGCTGGAGTGCCTTCCTAGCAAGTGCAAGGCTGTGAGTTCAACTCCCAATACTGCCAAAAAAAAAATTAAATAGATAAAAAAGGAAAAATGAAAGCATCTCTTTGTTTACCTTTATTTGGGGTGTGATGGAGGAAGAGGCTTGCTTTAGCAACTGAAGTTTTAGCACAAGGTGGGCAAATTCTCCTGAAAATGGTGGGCATGGAATCAACTTGGTAATGATCTCATTATTAGTACAATGAGGCCCTGAGATTTTTCACAGTAACTGGAGGGATGTTCACATCCAAAAGGTTGACGCACAAGATAAGCTGGTTTTCAGGCTCTTCAGTGGGAAAAAAGTAATCCAGCAAGTATATGAATATTAAAAATATGAGGTTTACTTATGTTATATTTTATTTGGTTTTCCTTTATCGAGCAAAGTAATTTTCAGTTTGGGTATAGGGAAGTCTACACTATATAAACAATATGTAGCTTGGTATTTGGTCCTTGCCTGTATTTCATAGAAAGGTTGTTGTTATTGCTTTTACCATTAAAGGAGGAAGCTCAATTTTACTTTGCTTCCAAACTGATCTGACCAAACACAAACACACACACACACACACTTCTTTCACCATTTTGGGAAGTGGGCACAAGTAGATTTTAGTCTTGAAATGCTTGTCATCTGGCTTGTAACTGGCTGAGGAATGAAAACACAAACTGCTAACAACAAAAAAACAGAGATCATCTTGGTTATTCTAATTGGCACTGACAACAGATACCAATGTGCCAGTCATTCCAAAAAATTCCTGAAGAAGAACTCTTTGTGTCCAAGATCTTCCTGATTTGTTTTGTTTGTACATTTGATGTATAATCTTGTGGTTTCTGGCTCTCTTCACCACCTAAAGCAGAAAAACATACTGGATTTTAGGTCATTTAAATAAGAACTTGCTCTTCAAGTGCCAACTTATTTCAACAGATTAAAGGGAAATTTTCTTTCTTTTATCTTGTTTTTTTTTTCTTTCTTTCTTTCTTCTTCTTCTTCTTTTTTTTTTTTTTGTTTGCAATAGAATGTTATTGTTACTTAAACCTCACCACAAGTTCAGCAGGCAAATGCAAATTGTCTCATTAGATGTGGTCACAGTAGACAGTTCAAAGGAACCAAATCAAAAACCCTTAAAACTCTAAATAAAAACTCAACTTTGGAGTAAGAGCTCATATTTCATTGATGATACTAATAGGTTAATTATTTTAACATCCTTTTCAAGCATGAATTTCTCTTTCTTAAAACTCTAGCCACAATGCTGTGTTTCTTAATTGCCCCTTTAGTAAGATAACCTGAATTGTGGCTTTGTAAATAATGAGGAAATATTCTGGGGTCTTTTTATTTTAACATTCTTCTTGGTAGTGATGAAGTTCTATTAAGACATTCTTAAATTCCTGTTGAAACTATTCCAGGAATGGTGGGGAGGGGATAAAGGATAATGATGGAGGGGGTGAATTCAAGTATGAAATATTTGATATATTATAAGAAATATATCACAGTGTACCTCTATCTAGCACAACAATAAAAAAGAAAAAAATTAATAAAATGATATTCTCAAATTTATCAAGTATGACTATTTAAGTACTTAATTTTATTTTCTTTATACTATTAGAAACTTAAAATGAGAGCTTACTTTTGCGGCCTCTTAGATTTTTTTTTTTTATTTTTTTCTCTTCTTGTGATGTTAAGCCAACGACATACAAGTGTTATTATTATCACTAAAAAATAACAATACTTCCAGTTCAGGAAGCCTTCCAGTAACTGGATGAAGTGCTGTGCTTGAATTATTTCTTACAGTGCTCTCAACCAAACTTCAGTGTAGAAACTGCTGTGTTAGCAGTATTATACAGATGAGAACACTGGGCTTTAAGAAATTCAATAACTAGGTTAAGATCCCATCACTATTCAGTGTTCCTTAAGTGCACCTCTATTACCCTTTGAAGCCTTTGTTATGGGATGCTGTGCTGGGTACTGTAGGAGACTTAGCAGGCCCCCAGGGGAGGCACCAGTCATACTTCAGGTCATGACTATCAGAAATGTTTCTGTCATGGCCTGAGTTCTCTGAGGTGGAGTCAGAGAGGTAAAACTATTCCCATTGAGAATCAATGTTCTAGTGACATGGCCAAGCCTGGGAATGTTCTAGACCAACTTCCTTCCTGTTCACTCTTGTGCTATATATTGCCTCCCTGTTTAACCTATATTTTAGTGATAGCTCACAGTTCTTTTCCAATTCTTATTTTCTTCTAATGAAGTTTTAGCCCTAAAAAAGTGAGTCATAAATGTCTGTTTGTTCATCTTGGTGATAGGTTAACTGTGGATAAACACTTTCCCTTGCTCTTTGTGGGTGTATTCATATAAAAATAGTGCAGAGGTCTGCATATCATGAAAGCCATGGCAGTTACACACAATCACATGAAGAGGCATATTGGATGCATTCTTAAATTATTCACCTCTATTGTCTAGCTGAGTATGTGCTGGGTGACATATGGTAGTCATAGGTCCACTGAGTCACACTTATAGTCACTGTTTCCTCTGGATTGCTAAGGGGCCTTGAGCAAGTCACTGAATCATTTGTTTCTTCATTTTTCCTTTTTTTTTTTTTAAAGGATACCAGGGCCAAAAGATCTTAGTTTTGAGCATCAGAATGAAAGCCCGTGGAGTTACTTGCTTTTGAGAAATAACCATATCTCACACGTTTTTTTCCCCAAATCCTCTTTAGATTAGATGTTAATGAATGTTCCTTACCAAAATAATGTGAACAGTAAGTTTCTTTTTTAAAACATCTTTATTAACATATGACAGTTGTACAGGGGGTTACACTGTGATATTTCCGCATGTACTTATAATATACCTAGTTTGATCCACACCCAGCATCATTCTTCCTCAGTCCCCTACTTAAAATGGTTTAGGCTGATTTCAATGTTCTGTCTTCATACACATATTAAGGAGATGGGAACCATCCTTCTCTTGTAACACTTCCTATTTTTGACTTTGAGGGTGGAGTGATGTTAATGAAAGGTACTGTGAAAAGAATTTTAAGTCATCCAATTCATTGGAAATTAAATACAGTTTGTGAGAAAGAAAGCATTGCTCATTGGAATTGATTTTTGAGATGAAATAATCCATTCATCAATCATCAACATTTAAAATATTATAAGAAGAAAGCCAAGAAGTAGTACCAAAATCCCTTTCCAAGTCAGCCTCATGTTGGTTTCTGTTTTCTCAGCAGTAATCACTTTCTCAGACCTTGAAGTCCTTGAGGACTGGGTAAACACAAAACACAAAACACATTGTAGAAAAACTGAATGAGTACAATGACTTGATAGTGATGACATCCATTCATTTCACAGAAGTTAAGGACACATCTTGCACTTTTTCAGAGCAGGTATGTTTTAAGGACATTGTCCTATGGGAATACATTCTCCAGATTAGAGAGAGAATACCATGAAGAAAAGTTTGTCTTCTGAAGATCTGAAGATACACAGGAAGGCACAGACCAGAGCCCTGCCTTTGGCATAGCAGGTTCTTATGATCCATTTGGATGATAATGCAGGTTAACAGTTCCTAGATTGACTCCAAGCCTGCAAAATAACCATCAAATGATTTTGCCAATTAGTACATAAAATTAACTGAAAATAAAACAAAATTTCATATATTTAGTGTTATAGGAAACTAAAGGTTTCTTCTTAATTACTTTTGATTTATTGAGTGACAAGTGTATATAGCTAGTTAATTTATAAATGGAGTTTTGTCTGGTGAATATATAGCATTTTTATTGCTTAATAAATATTTCATGAGCTAAACCCTGACTCTTATGGATGTGAAGATAAAGGGATATTATACTTAACAAAGAATGCTATATAATTTAGTTTACATTTATCTTATTGTTACAAACACATGTAACAGTCAATAGACAATAGATGAATAACACACTCCACTGATTGAAAATAATAAAGTAAATTAAACCTGATGTGACAAGTGTCAAATTAAATTTTTCTTTACATAGTAGTTAATTGTATACTTCTTGAAATTGGTCATTAAAATGATTGTAACTTGAAGGGATAAAAATTACAAGATTCTTATAAGAAACAAGTGATAGGATAAAGGTAGTTTTCAAAATTTCTTAACGCTCATTAATATGTTTTGTGATAATAAAAGAGAAACTGGAAAAGGAAGAGAGTGACTCTAGAGAAGAAAGGACATAGTTCCTCCTTTTTGGCTCATTGAATTCTAGTAACTGCATTTCTTCTGGGTTTTCTCCCGGTCTGGGAACAATTGGGCTGCAAATTGTGAAACATACCATAAATAGATATTTCTATTGTCTCTTTTTTTTATTAGGCAGGTAGATTATAGAACTCTCTGTTTAGTAATAAAATGCATCAATTCTAAGAACAAATAGTATCTGGAATGCACAAAAAAGTTACAAGAATTGCCTTCTGCTCCAACAAAAACAGGAGCCCCATGAATTCTCTACCTATTCTGGGGAATTCTCAAGTGGAAAATGTACCACCTTGTCTGTTCTGTTACTATAGGATTTTCTTTGTAGGCATTCCATAGTATTTCCAAATAACCTACATATTTTACATGATATCAAATCAATAAATGTATAGGAAATATAAATATATATCTTCATCTACTATAGATTAAATCAAAATTCACATTTGGATTTGAGTAACATTTCCTTTTCTTCTTAGGCTAAATAACTACTACTGAGCTAAGTTTCTTTAAGAACATGAAGGTTTTTAAAGAGAAAAAATATTGACTGGATGTCTATGTAATATTCCTAGGCTATTCATATTTGAGCACAAATGGCTTTAATGTTTAATCAATGCATTTTTATACTTTTCCTAAAAATTTTAGTTTTTCTACATTTCGTGTGTACCCCATTGCTTTTGGAACTACAGGAAGCTAACCACTACCTTTTGCATGTAATGTTTGGGCTTTTTTTCAGACTACTCTCCTGGCTACATGGTTGTAAGGTTAATTTAACACTTGTCATGCTTTTCATATGGCTCTTCTTTAAATACAATTGAAACCCTATTGGTTTGATAAGATTGAAAATTTGTTGAGCCTAAATCAGTAAGTGCCAGTAGGACTTTAAATATTTCATGTACTTTCTGAGGAAAAGGACCAAGAGGTATTGTTGGGTATTTATACTCTATCTGGGAACCAACGAATAACATTTTATAGCTTGTGGATGACTACATCATTACCAACCTTTAACTATTTCTTTTGCTTGTTTAGCATTGGTTAAGTGTGTCACAGTTATCTGAGTATATTTTTCCTTTTCTTGGAGCAGTTTTACAACTGGTTCTGAGTATTAGAATTACTTAGCATCTGATTTTTAAAAAATTGTATTTTTTAAATTACTAGTCATCTCTTATATATCACTTGTCTGATTATTTTAAATATTTATATCCAAGTATTTGTTAATAATTTTTTTCACATTTATTAAAAATGATATCATTTATTAACAAACATATCCTATGCATCTAATATTTAAATATTACTACTTAAACAATAGTAAACAAATCAAGTAAGGAAATTTCTGAGGTCAGTAAGTGAACACAATTAACTTTTATACCTAAGATGAAATTTATATTTTCAATAGCAATGAGGTTTTTATGTCCATTCAGATTGTGCTTTTCTGGACATTTTGATGAGCTATCTCTGGACTTCAACATCTCAATTCAGTTTCTATAGAAGACTCAAATGGAAGTTGGTAGGCCTAAATAATTCAACAATGATAAGACAAAAACTGGTCCTTTCTAGACAAGACCAAAATGAGTGTCTTCCTATGACTGAGTGCATGACACGAGGCTGGATGGGAGGAACTCTCTGCTGCCATGTACTCTGGTTGGAGGCACATGGGCCTGGATACCTTGCCTTGAACTAGCATGCCCTCTCCCCCACTTGCGACCATCAGCATGGCTTCCTTCCTTTGGACTTCCTGGGACTTTTCTGTACGTAAGAATGCATTAAAAGCAAATTGTGTAGATTGGAGGAGGTAATTTATAAGCAGACTAGGCCTGGAAGGGTATCTGTAGAAGGAAGAAGTGAGATGGAACAAATCAAGTCACTCAAGGTGGGCCTACAAAGGGTAGTATTAGAAGAAATTCCACAGGCACCCCTCTGTGCGTTAGGAGGCAGAACTTTTATCCTTAGGAAAGTTAAAGGTCTGGATAGAAAGGAGCTTTTGAACAGAAGATTGGAAATGCAGGTCATAATGTGATGGGGTGAATAGCAGGGAACAAGGGTCCTGCCCACTTCCTACCTGTATTTCAAGTTTGCCCACAGCGAAGGGAGGAGAAACATAGGCCTTGATTGCTAAAGTCTGGAGATTTGTGCTGTGTTGCATGTGTGTCTTTCCTGTGGTTTTGTACTAGTGAACCGAGCTTCATGATACAGGTTACTTCAGGTATCTGTGTGCCCAGCTCCCTTTTGTATGAAATTTTCAGCTCAAATGTCACACATTAGGCTTAGCTTGACCATGGCTATTAAAACCTGGCACCATTCAGCCCTTTACTATACACCTTAAGTCCTTCCTTCAGCCATTTCTTAGAAAACATTTGAGAACTTTTTCCTCCCCCCCAACCCCAGCTCTGAGCAAAAGCAAAGCACTTGGAGTTGTCTCCTTCTCACTCTTTTTCAGTTGATACACATACACAATTAGATTTTTATACTTTTGAATCTAAGTCCTTTTTATTCTCATTAATTTTCCCATTATCCTGTTAGGAACTAAAGTTTTCCTAATAGTTCCATGCACATCTATAGTAATTAACTAATGGAGATGGGTGTTATATATTAGAAAGATCTTGGGTTTAGAGATTTGTTCACTTCCAGGAAATGACAATGCTTACAATCATTTGTGTGATGTTTAGTAAATGATTTTATTTTCCTAAACTTTGGTTTAAAAAAAATCTGAAAAATGGGTTAGTAATAATGACCTACAAGAATTTTCTTAGGATTAGTATTAAATATAAAAAATTGCCTGACAAGGTATCTGACATTGAGAAGGTACTCACTAGTTACTGTGCATATATTTCAAATGTATATCTGCTTGCTTGTTTATTTATTTGTATATGCACATAGCCATAAGAAATCATGGATTCCTTTCAAAGATATGAAAGAAAGCACCTTTTGAAGTCTGTATGAAAAGAGCTCAGGAATTAATGTCTTGCTTTATCCAGGGTATAAGTGCCTACCATGTTCAAAGTGCATCAATAGGATTAATATTAAAATTTTTCTTTGAAGTCTTAATACAGAAGGGCCTGGAAGTAAAGTCACAGCTACTTCTATAAGGGAATAAATTCTCAATATCAAGAAACAGACCCAGTGGGAAAACTAAGGCCATTTCTCATGTTCTAGGTTTTCTTATCTTCATCTGCATATTATATATTTTCCTGTTTCCATAAAGATTTGGGGTGGTTCAGTTGACTGGCAAGAGGCGATCCTGTTCTTTGGTCTGTTCATTGGACCTCAGCCCTACATGTGCCCTGGGGAAGGTTTGCAGATCTGAGATTTCTGCTGTTGGTATTGGGATCATTTTCTTTTATATTTGGAAAGCTTGTGGCTGCACCTCTCAGAAATTACAGTTCATATTCTGACTGTTCAGGAAGAGGCTTTTAAAATACTTGTGGACAAAAAACAAACAGTGTCTCCCTGCACAAGACAAGGAGGCCGCATCTCACTCAGGGGCCAGGAAACAGGCTCCTCTGACCTATCTCCCCTGTTTGTTTTCACTGGTTATCATCTTTTTCAGATCTGGTAGCAGACATAGAAAGTGTCCTCAGGGATTTAGGTGTGGTCAGTGAAATACACATCAGCCCTCATCTTCATAAGAAACTTACAATGAATCCATCATTTCTATAAACATTAACACCGTTGGACACATGGTTTTCATGTACTTTTGTTCTTTTTTGTTCACTATTCATCATATTCTAGACCTTTTGGAATCATGGGCCAAACTGAGATAAACTCGCACAAGATGGGCTGGTTTTGAAGTGACTTTTTTTTTTTTAATGTGGAGTAAATATTTTAATGGGAGAATTTATTTTCTTTATTTATTCAGTTTGTAAGTAGATAAAAGCATTTCAGACTAGTAATTTTAATTTAGCGACAGTCATCATTGCTCTAGAGACATTTTTGTTAACATTCTCACAATTTACGTGCTTCCTGTCTGTCATTACGGTACCCAGTAGAATCCGGATTTTTCTGTGCAACTGCACAGATCAGAACATGCTAGCTATGCCTTGCTATAAGATTTGTTGACTTTCAATTGATTTCAAGCAGATTTTAAATGGTAATGGGAATGCAGAGCTGGGAGATAGCATATGGCTTTAAAAATTTGATTCTTAGAAAGGAAGTAAATATTTAAAAACGATAGAGTTTCATGATAGTGAAAGTCAAGGTGAAATCAGGGTATTTGGAAGGCAGAAATGATTTCTTTCTTATTATTTTAGCTAATCTTTTATTATGTTTGTGTCTCTATAAAAAATAATGAGGAAAACCAGAATTTGCTATCCAAATTTGGATCAAATAAAACATGACATAAAGGTGTGCTTCGAAGGGATGACTACTTCAGTGCTTTTGCACTTAATATCAATGTTTCTAGTAAAATTTAGCTTGTCAGAGTCAATTACAATATAAGGAAAACAAAGTTCAAGGACCTGGAAAATGAGAGAGAATATGTCAGCATGAAAGAAAGATGAAGAGAAATACTAAATATCTAAGCATAAACTATATTTATATAAATACACTCATATATTACTTAATACCTATTCTCTTATTAATCAAGAGAAGTATGTGGTTAGCTGAAATGAGCCTGTACACATTAAGCCATCTTAGTCATGGCCATCATTTTTCCTGCCAGGGTGACCCTGTGACATCCCCCAAGCCCTGTAAGGTAAAGTCATTGAGACAGTCAGGTGACATTTTTGTAGTAGCTACTGATGCTCAGATTGTTTCTTAATTGACTTTAAGATACTTATTATTTTGGTTTTTTTTTAAAAAAACTTAGGAGAAATCTCGTCTGCAAATTGAGACACTGCATTTTTTATTTCTATTTCTGCAGAAATCCAAAGGCATTGGTGAATTATGCAGTAATGTATGGCTTAAAATTATGTACTGATAGATATTACAGCTGAATGGAGCTACATAGAGATATATTCTGGTGGAACTTTTTTACACCAGGCAAACTGGCTTATTTATAGTCACACACATAATTGTCTGTGGTTGGAAACTCAGTTGAGTTGATGTCCTCAGAGTTGACCTATCTTTAATGGCTTGCTTACACTTAGGACTATTTTACTTCGCTTGTTTCACTCAAAACTGTTAAACCAATCACTTCATAGAGACATAGCCTATGTCTAGTAATGAAAATAATGATCACCTTTTATTGAGCACTTACTTCATTCAGGCCATTTACTAAGTAAACCTTTTACATAAGTGGCTTCATTTGATTTTCACAACCATGTTAAAAGGAAATTTTGCATTAGCAAAGTTTAATGATTTGCTGAGTATTTGTGCACAGCTCATTAATAACAGAGGAAGTGTTTGTACCTGCAAGTCTGTCTGACTACTTTTCATTTATCCTGGAAGTAAGCAAGTTTCTTAACTAAAGGCATTATATAGGAATTCTAAACTCCCCCAGATTTTCAAGAAGTTTTGGTCTCAGTGCATGAATGATACTAGATACTGGAAACAGATGCAGAAAATTGTCTTTTTCAATGTCATTGGTCAAAACGGAGAAACCAGAAGTACCTGAGAAATTTGAAATTCCAGATGGATACATGACTCTTAGTGCCCATGACTTCATACATAGAGGGCTTCATTTCTGATCCAATGTAATTTGGCTAAGTATTTGGGATTCAGTTTTATAAGAGATAACATTTACTCATGTATTGAAGAAAAGGTGCAGATGAGAACTGTGTACATTTAGAGCTTAAGAAACAGACAGGTATGGTTAGAAAGGTAAGAACAATAATCTGAAAGAACATCAGATAAATTGATGGAAGGAAGAGTCTAAGAAAAGAAATTATGGTCAGGAATAGCAGACTGTGCAGAGACGTCAAAGTGAAGGAGGACTGAAAGAGACAATGAGATTTGGTGTTGTGAAATCCAATTGTGGGCTTCTTAGTCAATAATTTCAGCATAGTATAAAGTGCATTGTATGGAGCCAGAGAATAAAAATTGAAATACTATAATTATTCACTATAATTTTCATGAAAATAAAGATAACAGAGGAGTGGGAGCTTGGTGAACTTCCAGTGCTGGGAAAGAGTTTTTGGAATAGTGAAGACCAGCTATATCTTTATCATCACAGAAGAGCTAATCTGAGGTCACATCTTTGATTTAAGATTCATGCTTCTTGGGGTGTCTTCTTATCCAGTCAGAGTACTTTGTGGATGTTTCTTGGGTGACTAATTTAACCTTTTATCAAGTCAGAAAGACAGATATTACTCTCAATTTTGTGTTTAAAAAATATTGGTGAGTCATGGAATCAAACAAACAAATGCAAGCTGTGTCCTACAGTAAGCAGGAGGGGGAGGCGAGTTGGATGTGGGACACAAGGTTACCCTCCGAAAGAGAAGGCTCAGCTAATAACAGGAAGTGGCTAAGTCACAAGAAGGCAGTGGTGTTGCAGAGATGGAAGCACAAGTATTAAAGGAGGTTTAGAGTGACATTGAAGGAAAGCACACTATGGGACAGACTCACTGGCTTTGGGCGGTCAGGGCCAGGGCGAACTTGTATGGCTTGACTCAGACCACTGTTGAGCCAGTGTGTAAGCATTGCAGGCTCAACTGAACTTTAAGTGACACAGCACAATCCTCATAAATAGGTTCAGATGTGCAGCCAGACTATTGTGCCCAACACCACCATTCCGCTGGGGAAACCACAGGCCTATGAATACAATGGAAGACGGCAGGCTGCCCCCAGCAGCTGCTGAATGACAAGTAGAAATAGATTAATGGCTTGGGGAGAAAACCCTGAAGATCTTCCCAACCTAAATGAAAGAGTACAACACTAAACACTGGCACTCAAATCCCAGCTTCCCTACCTGCTGTCTAGATGAGTTTGAACAATTCCCTGGTACTCCCTGAATCTCAGCTTTGACATTTATAAAGTAGAACCAAATACAACATTTGCCCCAGAGAGATGTGTGAGTCCAATGAGATGTATCAGAAAATATTTTGTAAATGATAAATTCTATGCAAATATTAGCTCTTTAATAATTATTGTTATTGGTGAAGGCACAGAGATGTAGATAGCTAAGAAAGACTGCTAGCAAAAGGATTTCCTGGTATCTTCATATAGTACTCAGAAATGGAGGATCTATCTTTGAGGTTACCATGGAGTGTTCTGAATATTAGGTTCTGAAAATGGTAATTTCTGGATGTTCGAATGTTTCATTGTTTACAATGAACAATGCTTCTCTATTTATACATATACTTGGTTTTTAACTATATCTAAATATGTGAACAAAATTCTTTCACCATTAAATATTTATAATAAAGGATAGTTGAGTGGCTGTTTAGATGTATTGTGCCAAAAAGCATATTTACATATATATATATTTATATATGTATATACACACACTGTGAATGTATTATAAGTACATGTGTACTTTGCACAAAACTATATAATTATTTTGTTTTCTCTTTCCTGACAAAGCTGTTTTTTCAGATGACACATTTATCCCAATTTCTCAGAGTAACTATTTCTAATACAACCTTATAATAGTCTTTGCTGCAATGGAAGTTATCATGGCAGAAGAATTCCCGGTATATGACTGACTCTTCTCTCTGCCCTGATTCTCCATTGGAAGAGTAGACAGCACTTTAGATTTCATTGCAGCGTTGTGTAGCTTAGAGAACAACTTGGGGAAATCAGAATTGATTACATTTGGCGCTCTCTTTGTTATTGATGGGGTTTGTTCAAAGCCAAGTTAGAGTTTTCAAAGGCTCTTAATGGAGCCTTATCCTCAGTACAGATAATTAATGATTTGGGAAAGTTCTAATTATTATAAGGAGTGAAACAAAAAGGGTGCAATTTTACTTTAGCAACTGTACCTATTGCCTTGTTAACTAAATAGATGAGGCAACTTATTAGAAAAAAAGTTGCTTAGAATGTCACAAATGGATGGTGTATCCTTTCATGCATGTGGATTCTACATGGAGACCCTTCACTTCTATTTAAAATGAACCTAATAACCATTTGGAACACATATTTTGGAGAAATCTACCATAACCCCAGATGAATGACATCTCTGGGTTGTTTTGTTGGGAAAGGGTGTTTGGGGATTATTTTCTTCCTTACAACTCACTGGGGAGTGTGAAAAGGGAAAATGGAGCTTTTCTCCAATTCAACATTTTTCTCCAAGTCTTTCAGACATCCCAATCAAATAGCACTTCTCTGTTTTGTCACTGGATATAAATTTGTTGATACCTCTGTTTATCGCATTTATGACCTTTTGCCTTCAGTTATTCATTGATCCATCATCCTGTTTTCCTCTCTCCCAAATAGAAGAATTAGGATAAGGATTGAACTGATTTATTTCTGAATATCCCAAAGGAACTTAGTGCAGCCTCTCTGCTTCGTATGAGCTCACTCTAGTAATTGATGCAGGTGTTTCGCTGAAGTCATTGACAAAGAACATTTGTGTCTATAGGGAAGAGGAAAATGGAGGTTCTGGATATTGATTATTAAGGGAAAAATTAATTTAAGAAGAGAGTTGTGTCATAATGCTTTCTAGAATAATGGGATTGACTGAATAACTAATAACCTCAAAACCATCATAAAAAGATGCTCATCGCTGACTGAAGCTTTCTGATGAAGAAAAGATAAGGACAGATAAGCAACTTCTGAGAGGAGGTAAATGTGACTTGCTCATTTTTTTTTTTTTTGTCTTGGCAGATAATTAAGACTTAGTTTAAGAACAGAGAGAAGGTACGAGTTTAAAAATTGTAAATATTTCTAGTAAGAAAAGATAACTTTTCCTTATGTCTCCATAGAGCCATTTTGGCTATGTTAAAATGTATTGGTTTTATGAAACCCTACATGTGTTTCTTTCTTCATCATTTCTTCATCATTTTAATGAACTGAAGAACTTCAAGAAACATGATCTTTTTTTTTGTATAAGTACAAATTAGAGTGTTATTTTATTTATTTATTTATTTATTATTTTTTTCTTTTATTCATATGTGCATACAATGTTTGGGTCATTTCTCCCTCCTTCTCCCACCCCCTCCTATTTTGCTGTGTGGGTTGAGATGGATCTGGTGGAAAGTTATCAAGTATTTGAAAATTGGAAAGAAGCTCAGATATAGTTGAGTCCATGTACTTTCACACTGAGAAGTGACAAAGGGCCTGTGAATGTTGAATGACATGTTTCAGGAATAAAATCATGATTTCAAAACTCTTACCTCAGATCTTCCTTTACTTATGTCTTATGTCCTGTGCTTTCCACATGTGTACATGTTGACTGGTAATCTTCTCTAATATGCAAATTTTATTTACCTATCTAGACTAAATTTTTTAAGAGCTCTTGAAATTTTTCAAGAACATATCTTTGACTTATTTTTACCTCTTAAAACGTTACCTACGTCTTGTCTTAGACATTATTATGAACAGTAAGTCATAATTAAGGATAAATGTTTACTGTCGGCATCATTTGTTTTTGCAAATTGATATAGATGAATAAATTCAGAAATAGTTGGAAAACTCTAGCAAGAAAGAAAAAAAGAATCAGAAAGAAGATAGATAAGCCCAAGGATTGTTTTTAAAACTCAGAAGAATTTTTTCTTTGGTTGTTGTTTTCACTGTTTTAAAATTGGACTAATGGCAGTAGCAATAAAAGGATACAGATAAACTAAATTTCTCTAAAATAGCTTCAGTTCAGAGCAGTGCTAAAGGAATACCTTCAAAGAGGGCTTAGAAAATGAGGGAAAAATAGTCTTTCCCACTGGTTGTGTGTTCACAGGACTGGAATGAGGGGAGCTTAAGAGGGGAAAAATGGGAAGACAACCAAGTGTACCTCCCAGCTGAGTATGGCTGTCAATGCTGTCAGTGCCAATGTGACTCTTACATTCTGAGCTTTGAATGATTACAGGTCATAGAGTAGATGCCACTAAGAATTCATAGCCCTTTTGGGGCCTAACTGCAGCGAACCTGATAAATAATTCAGGTTCTCAGATGTGACTGGGTATGAAAGTCTTTATCTGAACTTTTTCATATTTTCTGTTACTGTCATCTCAAGTCTGTTCATCTGATTCAGTTAAAATCCACACCCTACAGCCTATAATTACTTTGTTTGGCCAAAGAAAGAAGTCTTTGGGAACATAGGGTTTTTCTTTCTTATATTACAATGAAATATCTTGAAGATTCTGCCCTATCTTCCTCAATCCCCCAATTTGCCAGCAATTTTAACTGGCTTACCATTAATAGGTTTTTCTAAATTATTCAGTTAGATTTTCATTCATGAGTCACTAACTCCCATTTGTACCCCTAATGTATTTCTTCACCAAATTTTTTTTTAAATTGCATGATTATAATAAAATAGTATAAATGGCAATGTATGGTTTGCTGAGCATAGTCCCAATAGTCAAGAGTGTATGTGGAGCTACTAGAAACAATACCTTGGTAGCCACTCATACCATATGTCCTGGTCAGCATATTTCACTGAGGGCAAGGGGATTGTTGGTGGTGCATTGATTAAGTGAAATATGAACATGAAACTTTCTGCTACAGATACCCAATTCTGAACTGTGTAACTTTATAAAAGTTACTTGAACACTTGCTACCTTAGTTTCTATGTCAATAAAATGGCAAAATAGTAACTTACCTCATAGGGTTGCCAAAAGAATTAAATGAGTTGACAAATCTGAGACACATGGTATGATGCCTTTCATATACCTTAGCTACTGTTTTTCTTAATTCCATGTTTGATAATCTATGGAATTGTCATTACTGCTCCCCAAGATGACTGATGTATTTTTTTCCGCACATATTTATGTACAAAGTAGGAACACAAGCAGCACCATAATTTCCCAAGTGTTTTCTCTTCTTTCCTTGGAGCCCATATCACCTTCTTTGAGAGTGCAAGATCTGCTACATTTCAGGAGATCATGCTCTTCATAACCCAAGTATTAGAGTACCATACTAGAGTGGGGTAGTATTTTTATTATGTGGGAGCAAGTGTTCACTTGGGAGTCCTTTCCCCACCCCAACCCTGGTTTGCTTCCCTCCTGAGGTAGACATTTCCATTTAGGAGCTGTTGATGCATAGGGTACAGTAAAGAACTGAAGCACATCAATGATTTTTAGGGTCTGAGCAAGCAATGAGAGTTAGCCAATATTACTTACCTTAGTGACCACTTAGCAGTACTTTTCATTTCTGTTAATGGATTGTCATTGAAGATATGAAGTCACTGTTCACTGACCTGAAAAATAGGGGATGGATAAATTCTTGGAATTGGTAAGGGTGAGACCACAGCAACTACAAAAAGAAAGTTTTACACTGGTTCGTGATCCCCTTTTCATGATGACCTCTGTCGCTTTTAGGTTTCTGTATTTGTTCCTCTGGAGTGGGGATATCAAACACTTTCATGTTTTGGGTTTTCTACCTATTCCTGTATCTCCCATAGTTAGAGTTGAATCAACATGGATCGTAACACATGGGTACTCAAAAGCAATGTTAGGAATCTCTCTGTATAGCTATCCTTAACTCAACTAGCAAAAACGCTTTGTCTTCCTTACTATGCTTATGTCTTCTCTTCAACAAAATTAGTGATAAAAGCAGAACAGGACCTTCCTGGAACTGAGGGGGGAAGGGGGAAGAGGGTAGAGAAGCTGGGCAGGGTGGAGAAATGACCCAAACAGTGTATGCACATGTGAATAAATGAATAAAAAAAAAGAAAGTTTTTGGATCTGAGAATAAGAAATATGCTTAGAGAGGTCTTAAAGCTGAAGTTAGATTCAAAGTGAAGGAAGATTTTCCTTTAGTTCACAAAAAGGTCTGCTTTACAAATCTTATGAGAGTTGGATATCAGTGGGCTGCTTCTCAACCAACTTTTGTTATGATGGTTCTTGCCATGCCTTTGTTATGGGGGATGTATTTCTCATACTTCTACTGTATTGTGAAGTCAGGTTCATCCCTGTATTAGTTAACTCAGACTGCCATAGCAAAGTACCACAGGCTGGTGACCTGGACAACAGAAATTCATTTATTCACACTGCTGGAGACCACACAAAGTGAACGTGTTGGCAGGATTGGTTTCTTCTGAGACATCTTTCACTAGATTGCACATGAATGTTTTTCTTCCCCTATTTCTTCATACAGTCTTTTTCTTGTGCATACCTGTGTCCTGATTTCCTTATACAAGGACATCAGTCATATAGGATCTGACATAATGACCTCAGCCTAATTCAATTACCCCTTAAAGACTGTCTACAAACAAAATCTCAAGTTAAGGTACTGTACTAGAAATGTGTACTTCAACAAATGAGTTTGGGGGTGGGAGACACATTTCAGTACTTCCTGTCATATACTGGTTATTTGACAAGTGATTATTGCATGAGTGAATGGATAGATGGATTTTGTTTAATTTTGATATGTTTATGGAATTGTAAATTCTTGCAGTCATAATGATGTTTCTAAAGTTTTTGTGCTTCTGCCATCCTGAGGGTATGATTAGGAGGCAAAATTCCTCAGTGATGTTTCTATTTATTCAATAACTATACACAAATGTTTTCTTTAGGTAGTCTGGTCCCCTCATCATGTGGAGAGTCACCACAGTCAGTAGGCTTTCCTGAAACATTTGCAGGGTTCTGAGGAAGGAGATGTATGTAGAGAGATCTGCTGTAGGTGTAATTATTTAAGAGTTATAAGTCATACTAAAATTGTTTTAAAATGTATGCATCTTTTCTACTCTCAGAATGTGTTAGAAGACCAAGCAGGTTTGATTTTAGAATCTTCAAACTCTAGCTGTTCTGCTTGGAAAAATGGCAATGCAGGAAGGAGTGGCCACAAGCATCTTCCTTCCTCCAGTGGGCTTTGTACCTACTCCCCAGCTCTGAATTCTACTCCCCTCACTGGAGCAAGCCTAGGTCAGAAGGTCAGACATAGAGGAAAGGCCCAACCTGGCAATTTTAAAGCATTGAGGCAGGAAATGGTAGAATGTCTAGAAGGGGCAGTATAGACTTTGGTTGGCCACCCCTCCTTGTCTCTGGGCTGTCCTATCCCTGATGAATGTGGTGTTGGTTGCAGCTCTAAGGCTGATATTTTAGTCAGTTTCAGATTCTTCAGAAACTTTCATTAGTTTTGAGATTATTTTCATACTCTGAATTCCCTGAAGAATGGTCATGATAGTTGAAGAGAAAACACCAGGGGCGGAGCTTAGCACATCCAAAGGTTACGGTTAAGTTAATAGAAGTGACTTTTTCACTGGGAATTTACTTCATTATGCCTGACCCTATATACCTACAGTGTCTGCTAGACCCCCAAAAACTTCTCCCAAAGTTTAACTAAATATTTATGAGGGGATTTGGTTCTTGAAGCACATGAGCAGATTTCAGATAGAAGGAGAGCATGAGTAGACTTCTCTATCCTTGAGTGCGACCCTCATCTGCAGTGATCTGGGATAGAAGTCCTGTACCCCTCCTAAGGTGAGACAACCCAGTTTTTCACAAAAGACATAAATCAGGCAGCCTTTAGGAAACAAGTCTGGACTGTACTAAGAACTTTTTTTTTTTATCACTATGGTCAATAAAAGCTACTTTTTCAAATGATCTGTGGTTGCTTGCTGGGCTGTACACAGAGCTTCAGAAGAAGGAAGTAAGTCAGAGAATTTCTTCACCACATAGAATAATTTATAGTTAGGAAGCAATTTACTTACTAGGAAACAGCAAGTGGCCTGTTCCTTCCCCAGTGGAGGGTCATTGTGCTGAGCAGGGTGGCAGGCTTCAGTGTTTATGGTAGAAAGGGGAAGACCCTTCTAATTAATTACATGGCTGCCTTTACCCAGCATGGGTACCTCACTTTGTCATCAAAGACCTTGTTTACTCAAAGCTGTGTTTCCTTCATTTATTTATTATTTATACCTCATCTAGTTCAAAAGAGAATTTGAGGCAGCTGAAAGGAATCTGTGGAGAGTTCAGGAGACTCTGAAACAGGACATAGAAGAGAGAACGCTGACAGAAGTTTGGAGTTACATTTCCTCTTCAGGGTCTTTCTCACTGTAAATTTTCCTTTTTCTACTTCATCCTTTCTGTAAGAACTTCTTTCACCTCTTTGTTGCATAGTTCCAGGTCTTGTCTTTTTGATCTTTGCCTTCTCTTGTCCCCTCCCGTCAAGTCCATTCAGCTATGGGCTTTCCATTGCCCTGGAAATAAAATCCACATGGTTTTCAAGAAAGGTTTGTATGTCCAAATCCAGTAGGCCTTTCTGTGCCTTTCCAGGCACGTTGTTTTTTCAATTCCTAAAAGATACCAAGCTCTTCCTTCCTTCACCATTATGCCTATTCTTACATAGGCCAGGATAATAATACTAGGCTGTCTCATCTCACATACTGCCCTTTCTCAAAGATGCATATCTCTCTTTTAACAACTGCTCATGCTCTGTGTACTGGAGATCTTATTCTCCAAGATGGTTTTCATAGTCGCCATATTTAAACTGACTTCCACACTTCTCTCCAGTTATTCTTCATCATCCCTTCATGTTGTCACTTATGATTTGTAAGATTTTTGAGTCTCAAGTTTGTAGCTTTTATTTGATTTTTACTTTCTTGCGTTCTAAACATATCTCCCTCTTGATGCTAGGGACATCATCTCTCTTGCTCACAGTTCCATCACACAGTAGCCACTCAAAACTGATGAAGAAATACTAGCTTTAGACTAGCTTGGTGGCTTTTATGTATAATCCCAGTTACTTGGGAAGAAGAGATAGGGAGTATTACAGTTTGAGGCTAACCCAGACAAAAAGCCTCAATCAATAGCTGGAGATGGTGGTGTGCACCTGTCATCCTAGCTATGCTGGAAGCACAAATAGGAAGATTGTGGCCCAGATTGACCCAGATAAAAACTCTGAAACCCTATATCCAAAATAACTAAAAGCAAAAAGGGCTGGGGGCATGGCTCAGGTGGCAGAATGCCTACTTAGCAAGCACAAGGACCTGAGTTTAACCCCTCGGCACCACCAACCCCCAAAAAAGAAGGAATACACCGTATTCCTAGGTACTCAGGAAACAGAGGCAGGAAGATCACAAGTTTAAGGCCAGACTGGACAAAGTAGTAATAATATCTTGTTTCCGAAAGAAAGTAGAAATACAAGGGTTGGGGCACAGGCCAATTGGAAAAGCCATTGCTTAGCATGTACAAGGCTGTGGGTTCAATACCCAGCAGAGAGAGAAAGAAGGAGTAGGAAGATGTGGGAGGAAGGGAGGGAGAGAGGGAAGAGGGAGGGAGGGAGGAAGGAAAGAAAGAAGGAAGGAAGGAAGGAGAAGGAAGGAAGGAAAGAAGAAAGGAAGGGGAAGGAAGGAAGGAAGGAAAGAAGGAAGGACATTCTTTCCATGACCACCATATCTCAGCCTACTTCCACAACTTTTTAAGACCAGAGCATGCAATTTTGCCAGACTTCTAAGTGTCTGGAAGCAATGAATAACCCAGTCTCATTCAAGCATAGGATGATCTCTGCATCACTCTCTGTGTTTAGATCTAGTTTACTACCCCAGATTTCCCACTACTCTCTGCTTGAGTTTTATTTTTACTTAGCAATGAAAAAATTGCAACCTTATTCTGCTAAAACTTCAAATGGTTTAAAAAAAGATGAAAAATGGATCAAAGCTAACTTTTCATTTGAATATTGTTAGTGCGGGTATGCATGTGTGTTTTTGGAACCACCTTTTAGTGGTGTTGCCTCCCCCTGGTGGCAGTTGTATACACATGGATCTGGGGACATGGGCTGTCAGAATATATCTGACTTTCCTTAAAACAACAAAAAAGTCATCATATTGTTTTCTTTCTTTTTTTGGGGGGGAGGGGAGAAGTTTTTTCCCCTTCTCTCTTTTTCTAAACAAATAATTAAATGGCTCAAATTGATTGGCCGTATATACTTAAGTATATATGGGTGTTTTGCATTTGGGTTAGAGTTTGAAAGGTGCAGTGTCCATAAACAAAAGCAGCACTGACTGTGTACAAATCTATAAAAGGATCTGCTTCTGTGTCTGAATTCCTCTGTGTTTTGGGAACATATCTCAGAATTTATTCAAATGAAAAGGCCACCGGTATAGATTTTGAAAGCAGCTCTCAAAGATCTGTTGTGAATTTTTCTGTTTTGTTTTTAATAGTTCCTTCTGTGCATTGTGTAGCTGTACTGGATGTAATTCTGATGCAGCTCATTTGGGGTTTTATTTTAAGCTTTGGAAATGATTTGATCTTAACCCATATCTTGTCATGTTCAGGGGGGAAAATGTCCTTGAGAGAATGAGACAGTCAAGGAAAAGAAATAATAATCTTTCTTCTGTTTCTTTCTTCTCTCATTTCTCAAATCCAGAAATAGTCTCATGAAGATAGCCTGACGCCTCAGCATGACAGGTGTTCTGTAGATGAGAAGGTGCACTGTAAAAGCCTATTTATTCAGGGAGGAAATTTTATACCATTTACATTCAGAGCCATGCCTATGATACTGAAATAGGCATAAGCAATGAATTTTACATTTTTTTAGACTCAAAGGCAGATACCTCACCTGGAAATATATACTATGTAATTTCATTTCACATGAGTAATCAATATTGCCAACTGGAATCTATATTCTCCTTGTGAAGAATACATAAGATTCTCTGTTTTGTTATGTGTATTACATATGTGGTGCAATATATTGGTGGAGAAGTAGGCCATGTTTATATTTTTGGATTCAGTTTATTTTTTCATAAGCTTTTTTTATAGCTCTCAAAAATACTGGCCTATTTTGAATTGAATCTAACAATATGGAATGGTAAAATGGTATGCAATTAAAGCTTAGTTGAACTGTCACAGTGAATTTATGTAAATGTATAGAACCTATTGATATTGTGAGAGCAGAAATACATGTATTTTGGGGTAGATCACAAAGATTACCCTGATTTTAGCTCACAACCAACATAGAACTGAAATCTTAGGTATCGCTGTACTTCTCATCAAATCTGGTGTGTAATTATGGTTCAGACTGACATTTTTAGAATTTAATGGTATTTTGAAAAGCAAATATAGTGCAGTGGTAACTGCAGTGATTTTCTAGTTGCACGTCCTATGCCTCTTCCTAAGGTTATCTAGCTTCTTTATGTTCAGGGACTATTCAGCCATTTCTCTGTCTATCCATCAATCTTCCCACATAAGTTTAGGTACCTTAAAACCTCTGAATGCTGTTCTGAAATATTATCTCTGTGATTTCTTATGGGACCTTGGGTTGAAGATGTTGAAGCATTTTACAGACTGCCTCTTCAAACAAAGTAATCATCTGAAGGTCATTCTTTGATTCGTTCATTTATTCTACAAACAGTTCTTGAATGCCTGCCATGTGATGCTATAAGCTCTGGGGAAATAACCAAAAAAAAAAAAAAAAAAAGACCAGCATCTGCCTTGTGTGGAGCACACAGGGAGATAGGACAAGGAACAGGACTCGGAAGCCCATAACTGGGTTCAGATCCAATCTTCTCTTATTTACTGATTGACTTAATAAATATGGCCATATAGTTTTAGAGATGGTGGATAAGGGAAGGTATGTATGTATCATCAAAGGAAAGTTGTGCTCAGTGAATGAAAAGGGAAAATAAAATTGAGTAGATTCAACAAACGCAACTCTACCAAATTAGGAGCTAATGCTCTTTGGTGCAGGAGGTTTTGTTGTTGGTTTTTAAGGAGAATAATAGGAATCAACAACATGGTGAGTTTGTATTTTCCACATTAGGTAATTGTAAAAAATTAATACTTTTATTTTCTCCATTTTACATGAATTATCTGAGTACAGAGAGGTGGAGTCTTGTGCCAAGTTAATACAACTGGCAAGTGGAATTGCTGCTCAGGTCTCCTGTCCCCGTAACACATCTGTTGCTCACCACACCTTCTTTACTTCTCTTAAACTAGTTTACTTTGTGCTTAATTGGTACTCTTAGTCATTTTTCATGCTCACATTTAATTTTCCCAACATTCTGTAACCACGGCTGACCATTACCTCTTTGAGGTGAAGAAAGTATGTTCAGAGAAGTGGAAATAGGCACCATCGTCCCGCTATTAGTGAGTGGATGAGCTAAGATCAAAGCTAAATTCTGATTGACTCTAAAACTCTCTGTTTTTTCCATGAAACCAATTCCCACATGATTATTTGATGCAAAAAAGAGAAGGACTAGTCATATGGATTACCCTGAAAGGCTGTGGCTAGGTAGATAAACCCTAAAGTGGTTAATCATTGAACTCACCTTGGGAAAGTTGGCAAAATGCACATGGTCAGCCTTCTTACTTAGCAGACCTATTAAACCAGAATGTGTAAGGGTGAGACCCAGAAACTTGCACTTTATATCACTTTTCCATAGTATTTTTGATGAGTCTCAGGGTCGTGAAATTACTGTACCAAAATGATGGGGAAAAAAATCTTTCTCAAAGTGAAGAATCTAAGAAATCAGATATTTGATATTTGTTTAAGCAAATGAATTAATGTTATGAATGAATTGACCTACCTACCTTTGAAATAGATGGAAAAGTTTATAGATATGAGCTATAAGAGGTTCATTTTTTAATGGACCATATATTTTTATTTTCTCTTATAACTCTCTTAATTCACATTTTTCCCTCTGAAATTTGCTTTACTATATTTATTCATGACTGGAAACCAACTACCCAGCCAGTGGCTATCAGAAATTTTTTTCAGGGCATCAAGACAACTGAGCATTTCAACTTCTGGATCAATCCTACATGTGGAAGGGTGGTTGGTATCAAAAGAAACCATTATCATGCAGCCTCACAATTTAAAGGGATCGTGGAACAATCCATGGTAGCGCCCTAATAGATTGAGCATGGTGTGTGACAGTAGTGAATGTGTCCCCAAAATGTATGCATTTGATTTTATAACATATGCATTTGATTGTTTTGTCTAAACTTGTCTCTACTATTGAACCAAATGGAAACAGTGTGAGAACAACCCTTCAACTGTGTCGGAGTATTTTGTGCTTTGCCACATTAGCTTTAAAAAAAAAAATTAAATGTTTTCAATTCTAGATTGACTGGAGCCAGGAAATTGTTCACTGTTTAAATAAAGTATTCCCTTCTTTTCCTTCCCTCTTTCTTTTCTTCTTTCCTGCTCCCCTTCATTCTCTCTCTTTGCATTGGCAATGAAAAATATTCATCTAATAAGAAATTTGAAGAGGCTTGGCCCAGTGAATGAGACGGAAAAAGGTTCCAAGTTAGAGGGTGGCTATTGTTCTGTTCCTCAAATGCCTTTGCTAAACTCTCCATCTTGACCAGCTAACTATAGAACTGTCTGATTGTTATATAAACAGTATTTATAACCTGTCCAAAGGAATGTAGAAATATGCATTTCCAGCTTACAACAGAGACATTCATAACATAGCTGGGTTTATGGATTTGGATTTGGTAACTTCAAAGGTCTGATTTAAGACAAATTGCTTCACTGCAGAAACTCAGTCATACATGACCCTAGTATAGTTTTCTAGGAGAATCCTTGTTCAGTTAGCTTTCTCATTCATATCACTTTGTGCACCATGCTGTCGTGTCACAATCCAGCCAATGCTTAAACCATTACAATTTTATTAGGTTTGTCCTGGTGTCGTTATGTTATGCTATTGGCAGTGCTTATTGACAGTTCTTATTTTCTGTACTATGCTTTTTATAGTCTGAGTTTATTAAGCACTCCTGGAATACAAGCTTCTGGAATAAATTAAGAAAAAAATTCTTAGGTAGTATTAAGACAAACATTTTGCAGTAAGCTTTTACATGATTTATGTGCTTTGCGTCTCAGTTCTTCTGAAAAGAGTTAAATTAATGCAAAGTAGCTTGGAATAACGGTTTCTGTCATATATATGAGACTGGCAAGGCCAGGTTCTCATTGTCCGCAAAGAGCATTTATTAAATGCTGACTTACACTCACGCTTTTAAAACTACGTTACCTGTCTTTAAGTAAAACTTTCTGTTTTAACCTGGTAATTGTTCTTCACAATCTCTGGTTTCATAAAGGAGAAAACATATTCAATTCAGTATTCAAACAAATTGGAAAGAGAGTTTTCTCTTAGTATTTCTAACTCATTTATGAAGTGTAAATGAAGTACCTAGTGATTTTGAAACATGGGTTTAGTTATTATTTTCTAGAAGCACAACAAAGAGTTAGAAGAGAGTGCTCTGCACAGTGGAAGTTTTATTCCTTCTCTGAGCTCACCTGGTTCCATCTCTTGATTCAAATTTCAAGCAGCTTGGATCCACATGCAAAATCCTTAAATGAACCAGGGGGCTTGAGGCTTTCTATCCTTCAGATCTTTAGTAGACAGTCCTTCCTCTAGAGTATTTTTGTTTTTCCTGATACATCGTAGATTAGGTTAGAGCTCTTTCCACACTACCTAACTACCTGGTGCTCTAAATTTATTCCTTTTTCCTAGTGTCCTAATCCCAAGTTTAGTCATTTCTCTCCCCTCACCAAACTTTAAACCTTATGAAGCCAAAAGTCACATAGGCTCTGTACACACTAGTGTCTTCATTCTAGTGCCCAATAAATATTGATTGAATAAGTGAATGAAAAGCATATTACATCTTCAAACTTTCTTGTTATACATGACATGGAACATTTTTAGATCATGTTCATCAAAAATTTAATTTCCTCTAGCAAATTAGTAATGGTATTGCACTTGTACATTGACATAGGTCAGTGGTTCTCAGTGGGACGATTTTATCATCCTCAAGAAATATATATGGCAATAATGTCTGAAGACATCTATGTATGCATACTGCAGCCTCATAACGAATTACCTAACCCAAAACATTACCAGTATCGAGACTGAGAGACTCTCAATCTTGTAGGTGAAGATGCACAGAACTTAGCAGATCATAGGTGATGTTATTCTATTCTACATATTTGAGTTTACTTTTTTGGATATCATTGACAGTAATAATTATACAGAATAATGTCTTATATTTATTATATTCTTGTTATGCTAAGGAACTATATATACTTTTCACAAATATTATTTAATCTCAGCAGTGCTGTTCGTTGACTATTAGGATACTCATTTTTTATATAAGGAGACAAAGACTTAAAAGCATGTGTCCTTTTACATAGGAACTTAGAGAACCTATCTATAACAGGGACTTTTCTCACCTAGGAAATTCTATTCATTGTGTGCTTTTATCATTATTTGAAGAATTGAGTGGAATCCTATACTCAAATCATCCTATTTTATTCTTTATGTTACTTTCTCACCTCTTCTGAAGAATGTATTATTTAGAGGGGTTGATAGTATTAGGGATTGAACTCAGGGCCTCACTTTTGCTAACAGGCTAGACAACCATGCTACCACTTGAGCTACAACCCTAGCTCTAGAGAAAATGTTCTTAATTACCTTATAATTACCTCTCATTGAGATCAACATTTTCTGCTGTGGACAAGTGACATTTATAGTCAATACTTGGTACCACCTAGAAGATGCAATTTATGTGAAAAATGTAATTTAAGGTTATTTCTTGAGGACAAAAAAGGACAAGCATGTCTTTCTTTACTCTTCTCGAAGAGCCATCTGACATGCTGTTGCATTTATTTTACATTTTATAAATTGAAACATGAATGATTAATTAAGGCATCACTGTGTTTAGGGCAACATTTCTCCAACTTTAATGTGCCCAGCCAAGGTTCTTGCTAATATGCACACTCTGATACTGAGATTTCATATTTCTCTACATTTCTGAAGTCAGGTTCATGTGACTGGACCAAAGGCAAGTAGCAAGGCAGTAGGAAATATGAAGATGCATTGAAACCTGAGCTAAGGGTAACATCAAGCACATTGGGTTAGATTCATTTTTTCTACACTGCCATAATACCCTTAGTTGTATGAATTATCATTTAAGCATATAGAGACATTTTTTTTAGAGGGAATGACTCCTTTCAGTGGCAAAACCCTAGTTGTAAGGATTTAATTACTTGAATTGTAATAAAGCATCTCACATATCTGGTTTTGCTTGGAAAGAGACAATCTCCCCACACACTCCTTAAAGGATTTCTGCGGATTAAAAAGTATTTTTACTATTTCTGGTCATCAGAGAAATTTTTTAGTTCAGTTAAAACCTTTTAAATTACAGAGCAAATTTATAGTATCCTTGACACTTAAATAACACTTACAGTGTTTCTTTTCTTTTTTAATTATATTTCTAAAAATAGCTAAGGGAACAGTTTCAATATACTCTCTGAGCTTTTAAGTAGACGTTGCTCCAATCTCTGTGCATGGGTGAGAATTAAGAGACTTGTGATTCATCATGTCCTGTCATGTTAGCTTATTTTGTAGGGAAATCAAATCTGGCACCTTTCAATTAATTTCTTTACCTCTCTAATCTAAAAACAGATGGAACACATTCTGGAGCAAAGAGACATGATTGCTATCTATGGATTGCCTTAACTCCCTTAATTGTGTCTTCTATCATTTCAAAATTTGCTAAAAGTCCTTCTATAAAAGCAAGAAAACATTCACAAACAGGAAGGTGGCAGTGTTGAAAAACAACTTATTCTCATTCCTGAGCTTGGCAACTCTTAAAGGGATCAGAATAGAAGATCTCATCTGTACCTTGGGTCCCAAAGGAGGGCATAAGTGGAAATGTGTCATGTACTGGAGTTTGGTCAGTCTCCTTGGTTACTCAAGTATAAGCTATTTGGAGGAAGACAAAAGAGAACAGGGCAAGAAGTGAGGAAGAAAAGAGAGGTCTTTGCCTTCAAATGGGCTTCTGTGCATTGTGTTTATATGTTGTTATAACAGTGACTGGAATGTGGTTGTGACATATTGTCAGGTAACAAAAGGGAAGATAAATAATGATACCACTTGTGTTATGTGTGTGCATAGATAAATGAGGTAATAAAGAGCATCAAATTATCTCTGGGTGATAATGTAATTAATAGTCGTTATTATTTTTATTCTCTATCCCTTATAATGCCTTCTCTAAAATTCTCTATTAAGCAAAAAAACATTTGTATCAGAATTTTAAAATACATTTCAAGAGATGTAAATTTATGAAATTATGGCTTTTTTGAAGTAGATTGTCTTTGAAAGATCATATATGATGAATGTATTTGGAAATATTAATGCATTTGGAGGAATATTTTAGTTACATATGAATATTTAAAATTTTGTTTGTTGAAGATTTGTAACTCTTTAGGGCTTCCCATTTTTCCCTTGAATTTTGCTAGTTGCTCAATACCATATCCATCTTAAAAGAAGACCAGTAAGATTTGTGAATGATTATCATTAAATTTCCCCATGAATTTGCAGTATGTCTATTGCACTTGTGTCTTTGGGTATATAAATAGATATTTAAGAAAAGGTCTTGATTTGGATGTAAAATTCAGAATGTGACTATTGACAGTGAAAAGTAACAGTAGGGTTTCCTTTTGGTGATTAGATATTTTCTTGACTGCCTTTTCAACTAAGTTACTATTATTTAAAATACCACTTCATGCCAACCTGCCCCAAATACTTAGTCCAGTTCACATCGTTGTTGAAAGGCTTACAGTCATATTAGTACTTCTTCCATTACTACCCTCAATTGACTCTTCTCTCTTCTTTCCTACAGCAGATTGCCGATTGTGCTTAATTAAGACATCCGTAGGCTGATCCATGCTGTCCTGATCTACAACAGAAGTGAGTTCTGCCTACTGTGTTGGCACTGCTGATAACTTGTCATCACCCATTGCCTGTGTGGAAATTCTCCCTATTGAATTTTTTGCACATGGAGGACAACAGCAAAGAGGGCAACACAGGCTGATCAGATCAGAGACATCAGGAAGATTATTTTACTGCATGCCCTCAGGGCATTTCCTCTAGCTGGAGTTCTGGACTTTGTCAGAACCCTGTCCAATCATTTTGATTTTACTATCTGTTTTTTGTTTTTGTTTTTGTTTTTTTTTAATTTTCCCCATCACATTGTGTTGTATTTCTGTACTTCAGAAATGGGCCTACAGACCACAATGTGGCCCAGGCATGGGGCTTTTTTTCTGAAATCTTGGCTTCTTATTTCCTTGGGGCTCTACTCACAAGTATCAAAACTCCTGGCCTGCCCTAGTGTGTGCCGTTGTGATAGGAACTTTGTCTACTGTAATGAGCGAAGCTTGACCTCAGTGCCTCTTGGGATCCCGGAGGGCGTAACCGTACTCTACCTCCACAACAACCAAATTAATAATGCTGGATTTCCTGCAGAGCTGCACAATGTAAAGTCAGTGCACACGGTCTACCTTTATGGCAACCAACTGGATGAATTCCCCATGAACCTTCCCAAGAACGTCAGAGTCCTCCACTTGCAGGAAAACAATATCCAGACCATCTCCCGGGCTGCTCTCGCCCAGCTCCTGAAGCTAGAAGAGCTGCACTTGGATGACAACTCCATATCCACAGTGGGGGTGGAAGACGGGGCTTTCCGGGAGGCCATCAGCCTCAAATTATTGTTTTTGTCTAAGAACCACCTGAGCAGTGTGCCTGTTGGGCTTCCCGTAGACTTGCAAGAGCTGAGAGTGGATGAAAACCGAATTGCCGTCATATCGGACATGGCCTTTCAGAACCTCACAAGCTTGGAGCGTCTGATTGTGGACGGGAATCTCCTGACCAACAAGGGCATTGCTGAAGGCACCTTCAGTCATCTCACCAAGCTCAAGGAGTTTTCAATTGTCCGTAATTCACTCTCCCACCCCCCTCTCGATCTCCCAGGTACACATCTGATCAGGCTGTATCTGCAGGACAACCAAATAAACCACATCCCTTTGACGGCCTTCTCAAACCTCCGTAAGCTGGAAAGGCTGGATATATCCAACAATCAACTGCGAATGTTGACTCAAGGGGTCTTTGATAACCTCTCCAACCTGAAGCAGCTCACTGCTCGGAATAACCCTTGGTTTTGTGATTGCAGTATTAAATGGGTCACAGAATGGCTCAAATATATCCCCTCCTCTCTCAATGTGCGAGGTTTCATGTGCCAGGGTCCTGAGCAGGTCCGTGGGATGGCTGTCAGGGAGTTGAATATGAATCTTTTGTCATGTCCGACTACGACCCCTGGCCTGCCTCTTTTTACCGCAGCCCCAAGTACACTTTCTCCATCAACTCAGCTTCCCACTCTTTCTGTTCCAACCCCCAGTAGAGGTTATACGCCTCCACCTCCTACCACATCAACACTCCCCACCGTTCCTGACTGGGATGGGAGGGAAAGAGTGACCCCGCCTATTTCTGACCGGATCCAGCTTTCTGTCCATTTTGTGAACGATACTTCAATTCAGGTCAGCTGGCTCTCTCTCTTTACTGTGATGGCGTACAAACTCACATGGGTGAAAATGGGCCATAGTCTGGTAGGTGGTATCGTTCAGGAACGCATAGTAAGTGGTGAGAAGCAACATCTGAGCCTGGTTAATTTAGAGCCTAGATCCACCTACCGGATTTGTTTAGTGCCCCTGGATGCATTTAACTACCGCACTGTAGAAGATACCATCTGCTCCGAGGCCACCACCCATGCCTCCTATTTGAACAATGGCAGCAACACTGCATCCAGCCATGAGCAGACAACCTCCCACAGCCTGGGTTCCCCCTTTCTGCTGGCAGGCCTGATTGGGGGTGCAGTGATATTTGTGCTCGTGGTCTTGCTCAGTGTCTTTTGCTGGCACATGCACAAAAAGGGGCGCTACACCTCCCAGAAGTGGAAATACAACCGGGGCCGGCGGAAAGATGACTATTGTGAGGCAGGCACTAAGAAGGACAACTCCATCTTGGAGATGACAGAAACCAGTTTTCAGATTGTCTCCTTAAATAATGATCAGCTCCTTAAAGGAGATTTCAGACTGCAACCCATTTACACCCCAAATGGGGGCATTAATTATACAGACTGCCATATCCCCAACAACATGCGATACTGCAGCAGCAGTGTGCCAGACCTGGAGCACTGCCATACGTAACAGCTAGAGGCCCAGTGTTGTAGTGGCGGACAACCGAACGCTTGAGAACACATACGTATGTGCACATAAAGACACGCAAATTACATTTGATAAATGTTACACAGATGCATTTGTGCATTTGAATACTCTGTAATTTATACGGTGTACTATATAATGGGATTTAAAAAAAAGTGCTATCTTTTCTATTTCAAGTTAATTACAAACAGTTTTGTAACTCTTTGCTTTTTAAATCTTAAAAAAAATAGTTGCTGAAGTACTGTACAGGGTTGTACAATAAGAACCCAATGCCAAGGCAGAAGAACAGGTGATTCTTCCCTATGATGCACATTAACCACTTTGCTGTTGAAGCTGTCAGAATGAATTCCCTTCCTAGAGCTAATGGTCAGATGAAAGGGCAGATTCAAATGGATTCAGCAGGGTAAGAAGAAGAATATTAGTAAAGCAAGAAATGGCCCAGATATTTTCATGCTATTTCTGTACCTCCTTGTCTGGAAAAAAAGTAAAAAAAAAAATCCATAGTATAAGAATGGAGGTGTGGAAGTAGTTACTCTGATTTGACCTCGTGCAAGAAATGCACAGAGCATCACAAGGAAGCCAGTTCCCATGAGGCAAGTTAACCCAACCTGGCAGAATCAACAACATTGAGAGGAGATTTGGAAAGACCTTCCAACCAAGAGGTTGGCTTTTTAACTGGGCACTTCAAAATCACTCTTCATGCTTCCCTGACCCTATGTGATAACAGAGTTATAGACTTGAATCTTATTTCAGTCATCTTTAGGGTCCAGAATGATCAGTCTAAGCAAGACTACTCCCTTAAAAGGTGACACTATTCAGTCATTTGTCAGGTTGAATCACATTCAACAGAGATATATTCTAGAATACTTTTTTAGAAGAGGCTAATAAAATAATGGGAAGAGTTATATTGAATGGAATTATTTTTGATAATGAGAATTATTTGGGTAGTTTCACTGATGCTATATCAACATGATATTTAGTCCAACAAAGGAACAATGTTTGGAATATATTAAAATGAACTGTTTATTTAAAAATTACTGATATTATTTAGACAAAAACAACTGATCACTGTTTCTATTATACTGTATCAACCAACTTTGTTGATATCATGTTGAAATAGCTTAGATTAATACCTATCTCCCCTCTCAAATTCTTGTCTTCCAACCATCTTCCATAGATTTTTGTAATTTAGTTGAATATACCACCTTTGTTTTTTCCTCCTCTGCTCAGTATTTGGAAAAAAATTGTGGATGCCAGTCTTGGTTGCACAAAATATCCATATGAACTTATACGTATTAAAATGAATACTGATTTTCACTGTTAATAATTTTTCAAGGATACATCAAAGCTGACCAAAAGAATGCATATTTTTAAAAAGCAATACCAGGTTTCCACCTTGGACTGATTTTAATTCTATTGCAGATTTGAAATTTCACTTTTTCCTTTTGTTCCCTTTCACCTGTGGATTTTCCTCAAATTTGGAATAGTGGAGTGATAATTAACCTTTCATTAGAAGAACCACCAATGAAAAATGAACATGTTAGAGAATGAAGGTTTCCCCTAATCTTGGCAGAGCAGGGCAAAAAGCAGAGGACAGAAGAGAGTGATGTCTGTGCTCAAATCTAGATATTTTTGAAGCAAGTCCATCTTCAGAAAAAACATATAATTTACTCTAATTCTTGTCATCCCTTAGATGTAGAAGGGCTATAGATCACACATATTATCTAAAAAATACACCCTTGGAAAATTCTTTTCAAAATCACATTTAGTCATTTCACTATGTGCTGTGTGTTTCCTTTACAACTGGCCATTATTTTAGGGACTCATGAAGTAAATGTCATAATAGTCTTGCTTTCTCTCTCTTTAAGCAAAATAAAACTGTGATGTGTCTTCTTTGTAAAAGTTTAGGTATAAAATGCTATGCAAGTTTTTCTTTATAGTAAGAGCTTTATTTTCTTTCATAATATACCCCAACCTATATGTTTTAATCTCACTCAATCCTCAAAGTAAGAAGAAAATATAATGAAGCTATAATGTTGTAGACAAAAGAATTGAAACTGTGCAGTCAGTAGAGCTGAACTTAGCTATGAATTAATCTAAATTAATTCTAAAGTGACTCTGGTTTTCCTTTTAGTCTGCTAGCTAGAGGGTTTGGGTTGTCAATTTTTTTTTTTTTTAAGTCAGGTCCACACAGTGAAGGGAAAAGACAGTCTGGGAAGGTGATCAGTATATCAGTAAGCCATCTAAAATCAGACAATGACATAGGGTTTTGTGTGCTTAGCTGGATAATTCCCTTCCACTGTTCGCTTCCCCTTGGCTGTGTAGATAAAACCTTGTGTTGAAATAATGGTACTTTGACTCTTGAGGGTTTTTATTTGTTATACACAAAATAATCATTCTCATTTATTTGTATTGTATGTTCAACTCCCAGTTGGATTTTGGCTGCTGGAACTTCTTTGCTTTGTCCCAGGAAGAATAAGAATGTAGAGGTTACTACAATATCATATGGCATCTGCTGAATTATTGTAGTTTAAGTGGTATAATGGAGATCCAGTCATGTGAAATACTGGTCTGAATAATCATATTCTGTTAGAAGGTGTTCCTGAAAAGATCTTATGAGCACCATGACCAAGGCATCTACAATTAAAATAAGTCTCCCATTTGTTGTAACACATTTGGGCTCTCACCTACATCAGGATGGAAAGCACATCATGGAATCTAATATCTAATATCTAATGCATCTTTGAAAACTGATCAATCATGAATTATGTTTTGGCATTTTTAGTTGTAAGAATGTGTTTTTCAGATATATCCACTCTGTATTTGGGTTTGTCTTGCCAAAAACATAATGTATTTTGAGGTGATTAGTCAAGAATCAAAGTTGAAAGTGTTGCTAAGATCACTGGACAAAGCAACCTTTACTGGCTTATAAAGACCTTGATGATCTGAGAGAATCTCAGATAGTGTCCGACGCCTTTCAGATTATAGTAGCTGTCACTGTAGAGGATACATTCCAGCAGGAAAAGGCATAGCCATAGCCACACAGATGTTATTGACAGTTATTCATACTGAGTGTAGTTGCTAACACTTCCTCATTTACAGAGATGTATTTGATTATTGAGAGATCCTGGGCACCACTAAAACACTCAAATGTATTGTAGCACATCGCACGGGACAATCCCAGACAGAGACAAGGGTGTTCCCCTTCCATTTTCCTTGTGTAACGAATGGAAAACATTCTCCCTTGTGAGAAATAATGCAGTTTCTAATAATCCAGATGTTTGCTGCAACTATATTAGACATTTTCTCTGAGGTTACAAACAAAAAGTATATTGTGACCAGTCTGATAAAAAGTATTAATGAAGTAGCTAATATTACAGTTCCATTTCCTAGGAGTGCGGGTCATAGTGGTCTTTGTCATTTCACACAAGTCAGAACTTCCTTCCTCTCTGGGGAAGACAAGCTCTTCGTGTTGTGAGCAAAGCATCCATTCACATCACAAGGCACCTTTGTAGTCTGTGAGAGCAGGTGCTGCACTTGTTCAGCAAATCGCAACTATAGCACTGTAGCTGTTGACAGTGAAGTGGTTAATTTCCATCAGTGTCTTTGTTCATAGCATTTTCTCTAACCTCTAACAAGGAGACATTCTGTTTTACTTTAGAACATGAGAATAACACATTTGCTCTTAACTTTTCCAGCTGTGTGGTAAAACAAAGCAGAAAAGTGTGCCCAACAGGGAAGTGAGACATACATGAAAAAAAACAACTCCCAGTTCCTGGTCTTCTCAAATCTTGCCTAATGCTCTTCTTTATGTCAAAATCCTAATGATAGGAAATTGTAGCTTAAATCCTTCTCCAGTTTCTTCAGCAGGGTTGCAGGGCACTTGCTAGCAATGGGGGATGCTTCTCACTGAATGTGGGGAAAGTGTTATTGTACACGTAAGATACTGTTTTAATGAATCAGATTCTTTCATTATAGTTTTTAATTTTCTAGCTGCACACTCACTAGAAGAGCACAAAGCAAGACCATTGCAACAGGCATTTTTAAATTAGTATAAGACATGCACATGTGTGCACATGCAGATACATGGGGGCATTTGTAAAAGTATCCATGGGATGAAAGATTAGTAATTCATTAGTCTCATAGGATTTTCCAGAGCCCTGAATGAGGCAAGGTGAGGTATTACCACTGCATGTCCCTCATATGACTAATATATACTCATTGAAAGTTAATCCTGATGATTTGTTATTGTTTGAATCATAATGTTGATTTGCTTCTGGTTTGTGTTTAGAGCGTTCTTTCTTGACAAGGGACTGCAAGGGGCTGGAAGATTCTGCATCATACTTCCTCTGAGACCTACCATGTCACACACTTTGTTAACTACCAACTTCACTCTACACTATACAGTACCTTGTTGATATATTCAGTAAAGGCTTATTTTAAAAGAAAACCATGTTGTGTTTATCTGAGTAAGTTTATTGGGATTCAGGGAATTCTTGTGTCATTAATGTACAATGAAAATGAAGAATGTTTCTAATGAAGCAGAATGGCGGGAACAAAGTGGTTAATATGGTTTTCTTATTCTTCTACTGTGAAAACACCTTCTGTTTATTAAGGCCATTTGATTATTTTTGTGTGAGAGACTTGTATGATATCTTCATGTTCTTTTCTATTTCTGAACTAAATTGTATGTTCCTATAAATAGTTTTACATATACACACATACACAGAGCATATCACTTTGTGTTTGTGAAAACTATGTTTAGGATAAAGACAATACCATGTAGTTATCTAATCACAAGAGTACCCCTTCATTAACACACTGTTGGATTTAAATGTCAGTTTTCTTTACGAAGTCTCATGGGATGTTTCTCCGTCAGAGTGTATGCTCATATTTTATGCACCTATCCTTTCAATGGACACTCACAGCAGTGAATCTATTTGTATGCTCAAGTTTGATTCTGAATTAGTTCTACAGGATTTTCCAAAACCTTTGTCACTAACCCTTTTTGGCCATTTCACCATTAATGTATTTGATAGAGCCTGAATCAGGAAATAAATTGATGACATTTCAGTTAACTAGTATTACTTATTCGTAGAATCTCCGTTAGAAAAAGGAACTATGCAAGATAGCGGTAACATATGATTTATATTACATTGAGGAGATTTTATGTTAAATAATCTGCTTGCTCTCTTGGTTAGTTTTGCCAGGAGTTACAGACTTTACTCTATGGGGATTAGACCCTTTGCCAAGGACTACCACTCATTCCAAAAATTTTATTAAGTTCTTCCTCCTCGATTTCAGTCTAGAGACTGAATTCAGAGGCTTCCTGGAAGAATATAATGCAATCTTAGACAATTCAAGTTTAACTTTTATTATGTCCCTGAAGAAATCTGTGTTCATCCCATGTATTTCTTTCTTATCTACTGTCTATAGTACTGTGTTAGACTCTACTGGATAGTCAGAGAAAAATAAGACTCTTCTATTTAGGAATTCATAGATAATGTACTAACTACTTTTAAAAATTATTCATTCAGGGTTTCAGATCCATATAATGACTTTATATTTTTCATTAAACTATTGGTTTTCCCAGGTAACATAAGAGGTATACCTATGACATTGGCAAAGATGCTGATGTACCTGTCTTATAAGATGATCTTGGTTTTTAATATATGATGCAAAGTGACAACACACTGACAAAACTTAATTTGAATTAAAGTTTTAAGTTTTTATCAAACAATTGAAAATTTAGGATTTGTATTTAGTAATTATATATATGTGCAACCTCTTTAATTTATATTAAACACCAGAATGCAAATCTGTAAATTAATAATGACACTTGACAATTATCAAACATATGCAAATCGTCATCCAAAATACTCTGATACACATATGTGCATTTTTCTTTAACCAGGCAAGGCACATTCTCTTGCTAATGAGGTTTTAAAACTCAGTTTCAAGGAAAGTTAAATGGTTCATCCACAATCTCAGATCCTGTTAATGACAGTCAGAAATCAACCCCAGTCATGATCCTGTGGGTTCCTGTTCTGCTTCTTAATAAATTGACCAGCTTTAAGACTGACTGAACTTCAGGACAAATTATTAGTCAATATTTAAAGATTTTTGATTATGGGACTGTTATATCCTCTTTCAATACTAATTATTGCTTACAGCAAATCAAGGGAACATTTGTTTTTAAATCTAAAATATCTATGGATGTTAAAGCCCTTAGTCATCCATTCCTATTTTATTCAGAAGTTCTGTTTTGTGATTATGTCATTTGATGACCATATCCTTATCCAATTTGAATGTTTCAGATGGACTCTACCACAGGGAGAACTGGAGAACTACTAAGGGGGCTTGAGTTGAGCTATTTTTGATAATGAATTTGTGGCCCACTTGAGAGGTTGTTCTAAGTATACAGTAGCTCCTGCTGAAAATGCACATATGTCAGAGTTATTTAGGGCATTAGCAAACTGGCATCTGGACTTACACCCTTTTTTTTTCATAGTATAAGGAAATAATGTATGTTTGAGGGTGATACTATAAAGCTTTATTTTCATTAATTACAACAAAAGTTAAGGACACAGAATTTTAATCTTTTTATTTTTGTCTGCACTGGGGATCAAACTCAGGATGTCACACTGTCTACCAATTGGGCAACAGTCCCAGTCCTTTTTGCTTTTAATTTGTTTTTCAGATAGGGCCTCCCACTTTTTCCCAGGCTGGCCTAAACCACAATCCTATCTCTGACTCCCCCAGAAACTGGGATTACAGATGTGAACCACAATGCTCAATTTATGAATACAGAATTTTAATGGTATATTTCAAACCAGGTATCATTTTAGTATGCACACCAGCTGATGATCCCATGTGCCAGTTTTCTTGGTGTGAAGTCTAAAGAAGATAAACATTTCAAGATCTCCTTAGGGAAAGAAGATCCTATGATTTTTATGATATAATGAAGCTCTGTATTGGGCTAATGTTTCCCTAATCAAATACAATTTTGTCCTGGCTCCATGAGTCTGTTAAATTACTGAGTTGGACAGCATGGACATTTGTTGGTTTAATTTTTGTTGTTTTCATTTATTGACTATTTACTAAGGACAAGTAAGTTTGGGTACAGAGTAGGAGAGTTTTCAGGGATAGTTAAAAACTGCATCATTGAAGATTTTTCTGGAAGCTTCTAGTACTCAACACATGGCTCAGGCTCCCTGCCTACACTTCCTTTGAGAACTGCACCTCTATGTTTAAATTACCAGTCAAGAATCTTGTTACTTTCAGCACTTGCCTGTGTCTCTCAAATGTGTTTTCTACTCTCCGTCCCCTGAGTCTTCTCAGTCCCGCTTCAGCCTTTTCTACTCACTGCAGGACAGAGATTAATATATAAAGAATGCCTGAGGATGATGAGGTCCTGCTTTCAAAGCCTTCCATTACCATTACAGACCCATATGCTTAAAAGGTCTGATCACACGTTGCTTCCGGGCATTTCTTACCTGCCTCTACCTTCATTATATTATCTAGATTGCGCATGTATTTAACGCTAATATACACGCTGTCTATTTGCCTCCCAGAGGTCATGTGCTCAATGTATTTCATCCTCTGGCATTTGCCTCTGTCCAGAGACATGCTTGCTCATCCTTTATGATACGTCAGATGTGCCCCATGGAAAGCTGCTTGTCACACTTGCCAGTTATCTGAGCACCCAGGCAGTTAATATAACTTTAACCCTTTTATTTTTAGACTATACATCTTCATTTGTCATGGGTTTAATTCATGCTTCTACTCTGAGAACCCTAGAGGTCAAGCATATAGTCTGACAGTTGTCTCACCTCACCCAGTTAAGCTTAGTCCCCGACCCTTGGTAGTTCCCAGCCATGCCATAAGTCTCTGAAGGCAAAAATGTTAAAATGTTTTCTTTAAAAAAAAACCCAAACAAAGCTCTAGAATTCTGAGTTACATGGAATTAGCCTTGCTCAGACACCCCAATATGCACTTTATACATAGAAAATATGTTTTCTATAAAATATCTCTTGATTAGCCATTACTATATTTTTAAATAGTTTTTGTGACTGGTGGTTTCACACTTATCTGATTTGAACGCTTTAGGTGGAATTATGATATGCCTATACCCACAAGTGAGCTGAGTTAAGCTATTGCAATGACTTGAAGAATCTTTGTGTATTCTACAGAAAGCCTCAAAACTCCGAGCCAGCTTTCAAAACAACATAGGAAGGAGTATCTTTTTAAAACATCGCCTTGCAACTAAATGTCACCACCGTGAAAAGTCCACAAACCAAGGATAGACATAAAGTTGAACGTTTTGACAGTTTTTCTAGTCAAAATGAATTCTTCACTTGTAAAAAGCAGATTTTCTTTTTATTTTCCATCAGCAAAATCCAAAGAAACAGTCATTATTCACTGCCATATTCTATATAAAAATATAGCACATATCATTTAGCAGTTCATATTGTGTTATCTTGGTTACTGCATGAGGAAAAATAGCTTTTCTAGAAGTAATAAGCCCCTAAAGAAAGAGTAAATTGAGGTTGGTGGTTATTAAGAACTGCTACTTCAAACCAGTCTGACTTATTTTACAAATCTGGCCCTACCACTGACCTGCCAATTGGCTTTGGTAATAACTTACACCTTAAAGTCACAAGTTTCCTTTACTATAAACGGGGAACACATATGGCCATGTATAGTACTTAACACAGTATCTGATACTTAGCATGCACTGAATAAATAACATTTAGCACTATCTATATTTCATTCAAACGTACTTCACAAACACAGGGTGACATATTGTCACATGTTTATGTTGAAAAAAAAAATACCATCAAGTTTTAAGATGAGAATTATATGCAGAGATTGTATGGAATTCCAAAATTTCACATAGCTGCACAAACATTATCAATAGAAGTCTGATAAGGAGTTTTATTTTTTCCCTAGTATTTCACACACACACACACACACACACACACACACACACACTCACACACACACACACTCACATATATCTCTCTATATATATAGCTGGAGGAAGTAAGGTGCCACAGGATAACAGAATGACCAATGAACAGCATCGTTGAGAAGAAACAGAATGCACCTCGTTGTAATGTATATCATGTTTCCTTTCTAGTCTGCAAAGCAGATGTAGGCTGGGATATTGTTGAAAGTCAATTCAAGAAATGTGAGTATCAAACAGCCCTGAGAATGTTCAGAAAATCTAAAATCAAGACATTAAAAAAATCAAGACGATAAATTTATTTTGAAAGTCTATATTTTTAATTTTCATTTTTTTGTTTATTTTGTGGTGCTAGGGATCAAGTCCAGGGCCCCATGCTGAACTGAATCCCTACATCCCTAAACCTATAATGCCATGATGTTAATTCTTTCCAGTCCATCACCAGCCATAGCATTTAAATCCATACTTGGATTGCAGATGGTAGGGTGGTAGCAAGCAAAAGGAAGAACATTTTCATGGTTCTGCAATGCAGATGCTATAGTCTACCACCTGTCATAGTCACATTTTGCAATCAACTCCATTCTTAATTGTCTAATCTGATTATAATTAAGAATTGTACATCCTCTTCTGCTGGGTCATCTTTTTTGTTCTTTTTGTACCCTTTCTCATAGTGGAAGTTAAAATAGTCTCAAACCAGTTCTCTCACTGTGGTCGATATTAACATTCTTTTTCCTTCTATTTCTATTTCTTTTCTTGCTCAACAAATGCAAAGTCTGACATTTGGATTCTAGGTAGGGAGTATTTTCTCTTCTATTCTTTAACTGAATGGCTTAATTGGTCTCATGGCAATTATTTGGCAAGTGTGCACGAATACCAGCATTCTGTGGTTGACAGGCAATCCCCACTCTGCTTAGACTACTGTCTGTTTACACTGGTTTCCACCCTGCCCTTTCTGTTGTAAAATATCCTACATATGGATCCTCATTAGTCAGAATATGGCATGTTTCACTAATCTTTCCAAAGTAACAGGCACCAGGAAGTGAACTGCTTTGTAATGGAGGCCAATCATTAGATAGACGATTGTAGCATCTAAAGGACCATAGCCTATTATATGAGAAACTAAATTGTTCAAACATGATGGATCTCTTGAATTCTACAACCAACACAACTCAGTTCACATCTCTGCTCCCACTGCTACTAACCTTGGGTCTTGAGCATCCTTATGCTTTGGCTTTCTCATCTGTACATGAGGGAAAACAATAACCACCTCCACACTAACAGTTTTGCACAGGGCCTGGCACACACTGAGTGTTCTGTAAGTGTCAACTACTTTGTAAAATATGTGGAATTTGTGTACAAAAAGTTAGGCTACAAAGTTCAGTTCTTTCTTAGCTCTCAAGTAGGACCATTTATCTCCCCAGCTTATTACTTCATGTCAAAAGCATAGAAGTTTTTGTTGGTCTCACAAATTCTTTCATTTCCTCTGTGTTAGTTTTCCATGAAGTTTAGCTTTAGTTGATTGGGTTGACGTAGGTCTTATTTTCTTGTAAAATTCAAGAAGGTGTGTACAGGATAGATACAGAGAATTCACTCAGTTCCATTGAATTTATTATAAAGACTGACATTTGAGCATTGGTTCTCACAACCTTGAACTGGACATGTTTGGTGATCAATTGCATAATCATGCAAAGCAGGAGCTATGGAATCTCAAAGAGCTGTGACTTTATTTCCATGCAATATTATTTAATACTCCCAAGACTCAGTTTACTCATATGTGAAATAAGGTATTGATACTTCTGAAGATTCAATGAAACTATGTCAAGTCTACAGTAGCTGTTATTGTGGATAAAAAATCAGAAATGAAGAAAGAGAAGAAGGTCATTTTTATTAATTCAAATACCTTTTCCTCCAAACAGGCTAATGAAAACTACATCACTAAGCAGACATATTTACAAAATACTTTATTTCAGCAAAAATGATCAAGGATAGATTTCCCTACAAAAATTATATAAAACAAAATTGTTTAAGATATTAAATATATTTGTTACTTTTGCAAGCCTTTCATGTTATAGCTATTAAGTTTTGCATATTTAACAGAAAAGGTATACAAATAATACCCAGGAAAATATTATATGACAAATGTGGTGTATTTTGGATGAAATAGAAAAGATTTTAACACTAACTTCCACTCCTTTCTCCAAAAAAGATTTATTTAAAAAATGCTCAATTCCAGTCTTCACAAAATTAGAGGATAGTTTTTAAAATAACTAGATAATTCTTCTTTCCAGGACCCGCAATGCATTTATAAAACCACTGTTTAACAAATAACAATGAGATGTTAACTTCAAAGTTCTTAGATTTTAAAATAGTTGCTTGAAAATACTTGCCAATAAACAGTATCTTCTTTGTATCACTTCATCATACACCTGAATGTAATTATGAACATTGTTTTTTAAAGATGTTTATGTAAGGCAGACTTTCCAATAATTTATGATAGTCTAATGATTAATATTTTTAAATTGATGGCTTTTAATAGGATAATTAGAAAGTGATCCTTGGGCTCAAATTGAGGTATCATTATCTATTCTTTTACAAGCAGTTATTTGTGTTTTGTATTCATTAGCTCTTTATTACAAAAATTTTTTAAGTTCATTATATTTATAAAAGGAATTTAACAAAATTAGTAAGATAGTTAATTTTAAAATTTAGACAAATACTACTCTACTCTAAAAAGGACCAGGGTAGCATTTTAAAAGGGATTTAACAAAGCAAACTTCATAAAAAATATTTAGTCATTTTTATGGCAGATATTAAAATTCTTCCAGGCAACTCAGGAGCATCACTAACACTGCTTGACTACAGGAACAGCAAAGGTGAAGTCCCCAGAGAAGAAAGAAAAATCCACATTCTTAAGCTCAACTAATTTGTCTAGTGAGAGAGAAATCGCAATTGAAAAGGAAGTTGTTTCTGAAATACTTTATTTTAATACATTTTAGTTGTTGTTAATAAAAGAATTACTGACAATCAAATTTATTTTAAAAGGCCAGTGTAAACTGAAAAGTAAGCAACAAACAAATCAGCATAACGAAGAGCAAATGAAAACCATAAATAAAATGTTTATCATTTCACAAACCAAACAACAACAAAAAAAACCTACATATTTTACAGAACATGCAAGCAAGTGAATTCTGATCTGATGTATTTTTTAAGGACACATGTATCCACATGTGTGGACACATGAATGAATGTCTTTTAAACATAGAAGTCATTTGTGGCATGGGAATACATTTAATTTCATTTTTAATGTAAAAATTATGATCAGGAAGTTGTCAAAAGCATTACAAGCTGCTTAAAATATTAACCCTCCACGTACTAGAAAGTTGTAGCATTGTTATGAAAAATCTTTCAAAATTTCCAGAGGCATACAACATAATGGAAATAACAGTGTCTTTGGAGTTCTAACATGGATTTATTCCAGATGTGTCCCCTGCTCAGATAATTTCACTCTAGTTTGATTTCATCTTCTTAAGAAAGGTATATCAGAACACTTTCTACAGTGTTGGCATGAGAAGCTGTTTACAGTTGCCAATGCCAGCTGAGTGTCTAACATGTACCATCTGCTTAAATCCATCCGACTTTTTTTCCTTTTCTATTACTCCTGATAGAACTATTTTCTGTGCTCCTGTAATGAGAGTAACATCTCACAGTGCTTTTCCATGAG
Organism: Castor canadensis; assembly: GCF_047511655.1. NCBI lineage: Eukaryota > Metazoa > Chordata > Mammalia > Rodentia > Castoridae > Castor > Castor canadensis. The sequence goes on along the minus strand of NC_133388.1, from coordinate 22,509,077 downwards.
ATCCTCACCAAGATAGGAATATAGCACTTTCATGTGACCAAGAAAGACATGGCTTTGAGTATGAATTCATCATTCCTGCCATACCTTGTAAGCTCATCTATTACTTGACTTAAAGTAAGGTTTAAGATATAAATGATAGATCCATTTGGAGCATCTGCTGGATGTCTCTGGAAGAGCTGGTAGGGCACTCGCTTCTGCAAACTTTTCAAGTTGTAATCTCCCAACTTCAGTCACAATAGGGCTGACCATATGTACCCATACAATGCCATAATTTAAAGGGAGCTTGAATTCTCTTTTGTCCTTCATGTTTGCTCTATCATCCTCCATTCTGCTTAACATGTCCACAAATATCCTCACTCCTTTGATTCAAGTATTACCGCCAAAATGTGCATACATTACCTCGGTTGTAATTAAGATGGGAGTTGGGACCACATGGAATATCCACATAAAACAATTACCAGTAAAATGTTGGGCAAATGACAATTGAGTAAGTAGAAGTGGAAGAAATTTGAGTACGGGCCGTTTGGATGCGCAGATGTGAAGAGGGACCCCAAATTGAGGGATAACATCAAGGAGAGCAAGCATTGCCCACTGTTTGGCATTGCCACAGTGCTGCTCTCCCGCTATTTGCCCTCCTGCAGTCAGCTCAGCTGAAGGGAGGGTATTTTCCCAATGTTCTGTCCTCTTCCCCAGATCACCCTTCCTGTGTGACTAAAAGGTAGGGGAGACCTGGGCCTCCTACTCCATCTAGACTTATCCCCAAAGGGCCATGTCATCTTCTGAATGAGTTATAGTCTCAGATTAGGCTTCTCTTGATACAGCATCACTGCTTTACTTCTTCTACCTGTTTCTGCTTCTTTCCCATGCTTTTCACTGGTGTCCATCCCTAAGGTGCCTCTTGTATGCTAATCTGTCTCGAAGCGTGGTCTCCTGAGGATAGGCTACTTCACACTGCTGCTTCAGCTCTCTCAAACCTCACCAGAAATAGAAACCTTCACCAGAGATGGAATCTAAATTATCCCCTTACTTATTGAGCCAAGTAAAGGAAAATTATACTTCATCCTATAACCTATAACTGCTTTGCTAATTCTATCCAGTTGAATGATGCACATAAACATATATGATGCCCAAATCATGCTGTGTATTTGTGGCAAACCTATTTTGGTTGATCAGTGTTACACTGTTCTCTGGTGATTGTCAAAGTTCTAAGGAAATAACCTTAATATACCATAAAAAGAAAAGTGGGAAAAAAGCAAAGAAAAAATAGCTAATACTTCTTTGAATGAAGCCAAGCAAAACCAAGTTATTAACTCTACATGAGAAGAAGTCTTAAGAAAGTGATCAAAATGATTGTTGTGTTAGGATCAGTGTATGCTGTAGGTAGATAAAAACTAAACTAAATCTGAGAGAAATTCCAGAGCTTGCAGTCTGTATAATGTAACAATTTTCTTTCATGGCCCAGGTCTTTTAGGGATACCTGCAGGATCCCATAGATTTTTCTCAGTCACTCACTGTTGTCCTGTTCCTGTCTTTCTGTCACAATACACCTTGACAAATTCAGTTAACCAGATGGCAAGTTGTTTATGAGCATACCTTCTCATTAAGACGACAAAATCTTGACAGAAGTAAAAGAGAATTGAATTCTCTTTCTGAAGTGGTTTATGGTTTTAAAATAAGCAGCTTTTCTCAAAGTAGTTTACCTGTTTACACAAAAAGAGAATGAGCCTTACAGGCTCGTATTTACTTTCTATAATGCAAGTAATTCTAAAGCCTGCCTTTCTACTTCTGATACTTTTTTTTCTTGGTGATGGTACTGGGGCTTGAACTCAGGGCCTTGGCTTTTGTAGGCAAGTGCTCTACAACTTGAGCCACACCTCCAGTCTTTTTTGCTTTAGGTTATTTTTCATATAGGGTCTGAAACTTTTTGTCTGTGCCTGCCTCAAACTATACAATCCTCCCATCTAGGCCTCCTGCATAGCTGGGATTATAGACATGAATCAACACACCTGGTTTATTTGTTGATTCAGGGTCTGGACTGATCTCAAACCATGATCTTCCTGATCTCTGTCTCCCAACTAGTGTGAACCATTGTGCTCAATCCTCTGCTGCTTACTTCTTAATTAGTTCAAACAATGGTAACAGTAAATTATTTGTCTCAATTCTCTTGGATAGTCGCTCAGTTTCCTCTTCTGATTTTGGCTACTATTAAAGTGTGAATTGGTGGAGTTTTTATCTATAGACTCTTTTCTGCCATCAAGTGCATCATTTCTTTTACAGATAGAAAAACTGAAATGACTAGAAGGTTTGGATAACATCTTTAGAATAAGTGATGAAGTATTAGGATTTTAAGTCAGGTTGCTTGCACTCACTGCACCATACTGATCTTCTGGTAGAATATCTTATAGTTATTGCTGTTATTTAACTACTTAACTGGTGCAGATTCTGCTGTGAGCTTGTGGTGGGTCATCCTGCAGATAAAGAAAATGAAATCAGGATATGACAAAACCGAACACTTTATTTACAGAACCATATATTTTATCAGAAGAGTAAGACACTCCATGGAGTCATGAAACTTTAAAATGTTGACTGCATTTAGAACTGTGAAATTATTAGCTTTAAAGCTAATGATAAATTTCCCTTTGAGAAGGGAAATTTAGTTTCCAAAATATACATAGTAAGTACTAGATCTCTTTAGATTTTTAAAAAAATTTTTAATCCTTCTAGGAGAGCCACTGAAAGTCTTTTTCCAGAAATAAATTAGGAGAGATAGAATAATTTAGTAAAAATAATGACTTAAGTTTGTCACCAAGGTTTTTGCCATTATTGAACCATTTACTGTCATAACTTGAATAGTTTTTAACAAATGTCCTTTATGACTATTGTCATGGCTAAATACATGTACTAGATGTGTACTGGTCAGGCTCAGTCTACCCTAGTGGAGGGTGGTATCAGTGCCAAGAGAATTAAGTTCCTTGACTATGTTCAAACAGTTGGCAAAAACACCATGAGAAGCTGGCTGCTATTCTATCCCAAACACACATTGAGCCATTTTGTATAAGTGAACACTTCTAAGGTGCAGAGCCTTCAAGAGCCTTTTCTCCAGCCCAGCTGAGTTGCCTAGAGAAAATTCTTACATGCCTTTCTGATAGCCAAGCGACCTTGTGCAAATGCTTAAACTGTAGCCATAAATTTCCTTGTAGATTTGATGTAAGTACTAAATGAGCTCAAATGCAAGCGATTCATGTGCTTCTAGTGCATTTCTCTATAATGTAGGTGGCAATTGTTGCGATACCTCCCACAAAGTATTTAGTCTATGAATTATTTCTGCTAAAACTCACTAAAGTGAAATCTAACAATAGAGAAGGCTTTTAAAAACATAAAAACCTCTGAGAATTACAGAAAGAAACATGCTCTTTAGGATGGGGTGGCATGCTGTGAAAATCAACTTTTTAGGCAGAGCCTTGGGCATGACTGATTGACATTTGTTACTCCTAATTCCTTCTATGTATTTTCCTTTCTGTAAAAAAAATAAAAAAAACCAGCCATATTTACCAAGCTCCTTTGCTTATGAGTTCTATATGTCAAGTAGGCTTTGCAAATTCTATGCACGTGTACCAAGATTTCAAGGCAGAGAGGAAGTGGGGTTATCATCTTGATAATGTTTTGAATTAAGCAAAAAGGCATGAGGGTGGGATAGCCATGGGCAGTGATCCAGTGTCTGATGTCGAGAAACTGAAATAGGAGAGACTTGATTTGTGGATAGGAGCACAACAGTGTCTGTGGGTGCAACATTCTATGAGGTAACCCTTACTTCTCTTCCCCAGACTGATTTTCACTGACTTTGTACACATGTAATGCTTGTTTTGAATACTTTCTTGCTTGAAAAAATCTTGAATCATTCCTATTTTCTGCATTTTTATATTCTTGGATGAAGTATTTGGTACTAATACTGGTTGTAGGTTTAGTTACTCCAGGAAATAAATTGGGTATTACTTTCCTAACCAGTTTATATTTAAAAGAGGACACAGCATTACTAGCATATACTGAGTGCCTGCTAATTCTTGGCTTGCAGAAAAAAAAAAAGAGGTCCTAAGTTTATCACCTGAGGTCACTTAGAATGAAGGGACTTTAAACCCAAGATTTTGGTGAACTGTGTGATCTCCTCAATAGAATTTTATGACAGAAATATAAATATAATAATTGTGGGGAAGGCTGTCTCTTTCTAAATGGACTAAACAGTGTGGAGAAAGAGAACAAGCATAATTTTAAGTGTTTTGTTCAAGGCAAGTCAGAGGCCCAAGAGATACCATGATGACATCTGAAAATCTTTTCTATTTTGTAATTGAGGTATGTTGTTGGGAAAAAAAAAGCTGGAACAGAGCATCTGATATTGTTTATTGCAGAACTATAATTAATTCACAGTATCACCAAGTCTCTGTGAAAGTTTGATCACTGGCTGAGAAAAATCTGAAATGGAGACTTTGAATGGGAATAGTAGGTAGATTTAAGTATTTGGCCTATACTGAACTAAAAACCTCCTTGTGCCTTCATTGTCTGCAGAAGCCCCTCATCTTTGTTGTACAGGATCAATTCTGCCATTTTTGGAAAACTAACTCACCTGAGATAACAACTGTATGAAGAGTGCCATTTCTTCTTGAGTCCTATCCTTATCACCTCACTACTTCTAGCTCTCGTGTTAGAATTGGTTCTCACTGTGTCAGTAGCAGATCAAATACAAAGTGTGACTCAGAAAGAAAAGGCTAAAACAGCAAATAATGGTGATAGCTTTTCTTTTCTTTTTTTAGAAGAAACCTGGGGGATATGAGAGGTTATAAATATGAAGGGAGCTACACCAGGTAGCAAAAATCATAAACAAGTTGTACTAAATTGACCAAGGTGCAGAGTCAGACTCAACATGTTTATAAGTATTTTGCTTTGTAGATTGGTTGACATAAATCTGGATTCAATGGTGATTCAAACTAAATGAAATTGAGATGCAAGAATATTTTTGGCATATCCTGGAATCTCAGACTTAGGGTTGTAATTGGTTGTAATTAGTTGGTTCATGTTGCTGTGTAAAAACTACCATTGACTGGGTGGCTTAAGCAACAGACATTTAATTTTCATGGCTGTTGAAGTTGAGAAGTCCAAGATCAAGTTGCCATGAAATCTCCCATTTACAGAGAGCAGTTCCTAGATGACTGCATTCATGTTGAATAAGAGAGAGAGAGAGAGAGAGAGAGAGAGAGACCAATGTTTCTCATGATATCTTAGATTGTTTTTTATTGCTGTAACAAAATACCTGACAGTGAGTAATTTATAAAGAATAGATGAATAGATGTTTAGTAGATTCAGAGTTCTGAGGCTGGAAAGCCCAAGAACATGGTGTAGGCTCTGCTCAATACCAGCTGAGGGACAACTTGCAACATCAGAACAAGGCAAAGGGCACCACATTGCAAGACAGAGCAAGTATAACAGCTCAAGTCTCTTCCCCTGCTATAAAGCCAGTATTGCCATTAATGAGAACTCACCCTATGACCTCATTAATGGTGAGTACCCCCAAATGTCTCACCTCCAAGTGTTATTAACACATGAGTTTGAGAACTGAATTACCAGCCCACAAAGTTTTGGGGGAAATAGTCAAGTCATAGCACACGTGGATAGTATTAATTACCTCCAGGATCCTTGATTATCTTGTCATACCAAAGGGTGTCACACAGATCCACTATTTAATACCACCATGTAACTGAAGTTGAAGACCTGGGAATAAAAGACATCCTAGATAGCTTGGTAATTCACATGAATTCAAGAAATTCAAGAAGGTAGGAGAAAATTCTCATGAAATCTCAGGAAACTTTCACCTTTTGCAAATTTGAGGCTTGTCTGAATAGTTCCTCCAAAGAAATAAACCAAGTTTGGGTGGGCTTCTTGGATATTTGAAAGCAACATATTCCACTTTTAGATGCACAGTTTTAATATTTTTACCAAGTAATCACTAAGGCTGTGAATTTAATTTGCTTCAAGAGAATATTAGACTTTCTAATATTCAGGTTCTGGTGCAACCTGTTCTCTTGGACTCTTGGTCATAGTGAAATAGCAAATTCAGTGGTGCCTGAAGCATTTGCAACATATGGTCATGCAGTTTGGAAAATCTTGCAAATCTGAAGACCCATGGGGTTTTTAAACAAAACCATGCCCTTTTCGATTATTAATTTCCTATTCAGAAACAGATCCTGTATTGTTAATAGATTCTGGATGAGGCAAACCCTTGACCAGAGTAGTCATGCAACCTGCAAAATTATGCTTTTTCATCAGCCATCCATAAAGTTGAGCTTGGGCAGCAGAGCTTGTACATTAAATGGAAATGGTATATATAAGATTGGCTGAGAGCTTGGTGTAGTAGATTATGACTGTAGTCCTACTACTTGGAAGGCAGAGATAAGAGAAACATGGTTTGAGGTCAGCCTGGGCAAAAAGTTATTGACACTGTATGACAAATACAAGCCGAGCATGGTAGTGTATACTGGAATCCAAACCACTGAAGAAGTGGGAGTAGGAAGATCATGGTCTAAGGGTGGCACAAGAAAAAGCTTGAGGTCCTATCTGTAAAACAAACTAAAGCAAAAGGACTGGGAGTATCACTCAAGTGATAGAGTGCTTGTCTAGCAAGAATGAGGTCAGGAGATCAAATCTCAGGACTACCCCCCCCAACAAAAAACTGGTTGATTCTCAAAACCGTTGCTTGAGCAGGTTTTCACACTCTTGATAGACTTTATTCTCCTGTTTTTCTACTTCTTCTAGTTATATCTACTTCACAGAAAAGTTGTAGAGGAGAGGACTCTCCTAAGTGGAGATCTATGAATGAGGCATATATTCACCATTTTACTTAGAATCACAGGTTTACTGTATGATAAATAGAGTTGGAGGATTGGTAATGAGGAGATTTAGGAAAGAGGTGTATGTAAGACTGTTCATAACTGGCAGACACATGAGAATACTCACACCCATGTGATTCCTGTTCAGAAGACATTTTTAGCTGAGGACTAGCTCAATGATTAAGTAGATAAGGTTACATTACTCCGATGTCAAGTGGTCTCATTCACCATCACCCTCCCTGCTTATTTCAATTATTTCAGGAATGAATAGTTCATGATAGCGTACATGTAGGTTAATCATAAAATCAACAACATGGCTTATTTAGTAAAGTCAATACCAAGTATCCAAGCAGCCAAACTCAAAGACAAATACAGATACTCTTATATTACACGATTCACTACGGGATTCAGCAAATCTATCTGATGTCAGGTAATGATACTAGACTCTCAAGGAAAGTGCAAATATTTGTCCATCTTGGAATAGACAATTGTTCTGTATATGGATCTAACTTGTGACCATGCTTCTATATCTATTTACTTAATGGAAAATCATATGACAACTATAGTCCATATCTGGAATATTTCCCAAAGGTGCACGTGTGAAAGATTTAGCAACTAGTTTGGAGTTGTTATAGGTGGTAGAAACTTGAGGATTTAGGCCCTTAAAGGGTATTGTGGGATTCCAGATCCTTCCTCTTTCTCTCTCTTGCCTCCTGGCCATAAAGAGAATGGCTTTGTTATGTCATCAACTAGTGCCACAACATGCTGCCTCATCACAGGCCCAAAACAATTAGGTCAATGGTACCATGGCCTGAAACTGTCAGGATGAAATAGACCTTTACCTTTTATAAGTTGACTATCTCAGATATTTTGCTACATTAATAGAAAACGTTTAGATAAAAAGGTGAAAGTGTATTGAGTGAAACATAGTATTTTAATCTTGAATTGTGAATATTTATAGGTTCTTGATTTGACTTGTGTCAGTCTTCTACTGTGATGGCACTCCATGAAAACAATAACTGAGGTATAAGGAAGGGCCCTAAGAGATGAGAAGTTGTCTAGAGCCAATATGCTCTATCAGGAAAGAACATGTTCATCTGGTCAAAATATACCTTTTCAGTTATTAGGTGAGCAAAGCATGGATTTAAAGTATGCCTTTCTTAAGCATAGGACGTATGTATGTGTTCAAGAACAGTGTTACTGATATATGGTTGATCTATACAATTTCAAAATTTTGAATATTTCATAAGCTCCGTGTATAATAAGTGTATGAAGAATACTAGATGCCTTAGGTACTTCACATACATTTAGTATGTTATGAATACTAGGTATCTAATGTTCTTTTTGATATATGTTCAATGTGTGTAACACACACTTTTTATCTCTGCTTAATATGTCTCATAGATTATTAACTTACTTGGCACACCTTATAGTTTTCTTGTTTTCTGTAGAATTAAACATTGTCTAAAAATATAACATGAAAATCATGCCAAGCTAGATACATTTGTAACCCAACAGATAGAACCAAGAGAGGCAACACTCATTTAGTACATAGGCCCCATTCACAATATTGAGCTCTCCAGCTTCATGACTTTGGGATGTGAAGGCTCAGAGATCTTAGTACACAGATGCTACAATGATTCTTATGAACTCCAAGATTATCACTGGATAATTTAGTCTTTCCTTGCTATTAACTAGTAGGGAAAGAAGTTACCTATGTTGGCTGGCATGATTGATTCTGGTTACTAAAGAGAACAGAGAAAAAGTACAGTGGCTCACATTAGGTATCCCAGCTACATAGGAGACAAAGATAAGAAGGATTGTAATTTGAGACCAGCCTGAGACCTTTTCTGAACAAATAATCTGGGTTTATTGGTGCTATGTGGGAGGTACAGGTAGAAGGAGTGTGGTCCAGGGCTGGCCTGCGAAAAACATGTAAAAGCCTATCTGAAAAATCACTAAATCATGAAGGGCTGGGTGTGTGGCTCAAGTGATAAAGTACCTGTCTAGCAAGACTAGACCATGAGTTCACCCCCACTACCACCAAGAAATAAATAGAGAATAAAATGTTTCTACACAGACAATAGGATGTCTGTGCGAACCCAGGGGACTCTCCTCTCCAGAAACATCTCTTAGTACTTCCATGGTTTTTTTTGTGGTTGTTGTATAAAGTTGTATAAAAGACTACAACAAACTAAGGCAAATAGAACCACTAAGAGGAAACACCCTTCAGGAATGAAGATTTGGGTATCCCTGCTGGCCAAAAAACCCTAACCAGCTACAGTGCTAGCTGAGGTCAAATGTAATATGGAATGGAAGGAAGATAAAAGATGTAGTAAATAACAGCTGTGATATTATGACCAGTTGCAGAGTAAAGAAGTGACTACTTTTGTTTTCTTCCTTGATTTGTTGTGTATTTGTTTATTGTCCTTTTTACTTCTTTCCATTTTTCTTAAATTTTATATAAATTGTGAATAATTTGTAAGTTGGCCTTCAAATTATAAACTACCAGGTTGGCATTATGAAGAATTGAAGAAAGAAGGCAACCCAGCTAAAGATATGGTTGGTGACTAACAAAATTTGAGATAAAGCCTATTTCAGCTTCCATAAGGGATACTTGCTAGATGTTAGTCAGGTATGTGTTGTCATTCCTATATATATTTTTTTAACATTTGTGCTAAGGGTCTTGAGCAGCCAAAGAATATACTGTAAAGGAAATAGCCAATTGGCAGACCTTAAAAACTCCATATACTCCTTGGTGCCGTCTTGTACTAAAGAAGTGTGTATGGGAGTGAAATTCCACCATAAAAACACTTAACATTTTGAAAGACACAAAACAGGCAGAAGCCATCCTTCTGATGCTGCTTTGTCTGGCCAGCTCACTGGGACGTGAGCATCAACAGTGCTTGAGTGGGGGTGATGGCTGTGCCGAGCAGATGGTTTGCTCTAGTTCCCAGAGAGCAAAAATTCATGTGAACCTTCAGTTTACCAGTTCCTTTGTCAGTCTCCTTTCTTGGTTCCTTCAGTTCTTCCCATAACTTTCTGAGTACTTTCTCTAAGTATTTTCTCTTTTTTGCCTAAATACCTGCAGTATATTTTGTTTCCTGGGTTACATGAATGCGATGTTCCCTGGCTCTCTAACTGACCACAGAACTGCACCAGTGGAGTGGTTGTAACTGATTATCTTAAATTATGAGTTTCATAACTGGAAGGATTTGTCTTGATTGGAACTTAACAAAATGCTTCTCACTTAACAAGACCTAAATAATAAAACATATTTGGGGGTTGATAGTGGAGTTGAAATCAGGGCCTTGCACATCCTAGGTAAGTGCTATTATACCATTTGTGCCGCAATCCCAGCCCTTTTTAGTTCAGTTTTCAGATATGGCCTTGTTCTTTTGCCCTGGAATTACAGCAATGGTGACAGATCATGTCTAATCCAGTTAAATTTTTTGAATGAATAGATTTTTAAGTATGTAAAATACTTTTGTGTAAGCTGGCACAAAATTTGATTTTGTATTTCATAACTTAGCACTTCCCTTGAACTTTTAGCACCTATGAGTAATGCATTGTCCATAGGCAATGCTACATTACTGATATCAACAGAAATTCCATATTTCTGGGACAATTTAGTATTATCCCTGTTGACATGCCAATTGCCTAAATGCAACTTAACCTTGCTCCATGGTTGGATGCAGAATCATACATATAAATGTATACATTTTAGAAATATTTTAAGAATTTGGAAGCTTACAAATTATTAATTTTTTTATTATACAGTTTCTTCCAGAAAGCTCCAGTGTATTTATTGCGGGTAACAATTTACTTGAATAGAAATCACTTGACCCAAATTTTGATGATGATTTAATAGCTCATTGAAGAACTCGCCTGAAGCAGATAACAAAAATCTGTTGCAGATTCTGTAACTCCTATTTGCTTACATTGGTCTTTTGGTTTTTGAGCTTTGATAATGTGAAAAGCAAGAGGATAATCAGGAACCAAGATAGATATGTGTGTCTTGAGGCAGGACTTAATTCAAAATGGTACAAAATATTTTGTCAGATGAACTCCTTAACCACATTTGTTATCAGAGGCACAGAATATATTGGATTAAGTTTTTGAATAATGTGCAATGATGATGCCAGATAAATTCTATGAAACAAAAAATTCATGGTCAAAACAAAAGAGCAATGTTTTTATCACACTAGTTTTAGGCAAATGACTGTAAGTTGAATTCTCTCTTGTTAGGCTATTCACACCTTTTCTCGTTATAAAATTTAAATATGCTTATATTATTAATTTTTTTAATGTAAACTTTGGGTTCTTAATTTATCTTTAATTTTTTTGTCAATAATTTCAAAGAACAGAAAATGTTTTGGACACAGATAATAATTTTTATTTTCCAAATGTATAAATTACATATATTTAGAATGTTTATATTCTAAGAAGAATGTTGATATCCTAAATGATGTTAGATTTTTTTTGTTGTATTATTCAATAATTTCTTAATCATTTCAACTTTAGTAGGAAATATTTTAATCACATAGAAGAGTAAAAAGTGCTAAAAGGACAATTTATGTATTTGTCAACCTATCGCATTTGATCTTCGTGTCATCCTAAATTTACATCTTAATTTTCATTCTTTTTAAAAAATGCAAACATAGTTGAAGCCCTGGTACCCCTCATCTGTCACATTATTCATTTTGCCTCTAACAGATTATGCATGTTTGTGTGTATTGATACTTGCACAGCATTGTTTTATGTGTTTTAAATTTGTACATGAATGATTTCAAACTCAATCATTCTGCAACTTGTGTTTTACTCAATATGTTTTTGAACTATACCCATGTTGCTTTAATTACTTCATTTTCAATACAGTATAATATTTATTGCATAAATGAATATAAATCATTATAAAAATATAGGAATTTTAATTTTACTTTATCATATAAATGATGGCATGCTTTTTCTATCAATCATTGAGATAACATGCTAAATGATTGTGTATATGTCAATTTCTGCCAATAAATATCTTATATTTTGACTATTGTTAAGTGCAGACTTTAGAAGAAATTTATGTTTTTTGAGAGATACACCTTTTTAATTTAAGGAGTGACTCACTTCCTCAGAAAGGTATTTTGTTTTATTAATTAAACTATTTTGATTGTTGATGATATAGTTATGTATAGCATTATTTTGTCTAATATTTGTTGTTACTCTCTTCCTCTTATTTCTAACCTTCCTATGACTTTATGCTAAAATTGTGTCTCTTATGAAGAGTTTATTTTCATTTAACTGACTTGGAAGATACATGTTCTATTTCTAATACAGTTAGTGGTTTTCTGAAAATCACAGCATGAATATTTGACTTAAAGTCTAAAATTAATCAGCACTTTCTCATTATTCCTGAATAATAAAAGGAACTTCAAACACATTATTAATGATCACCACCTGTCTCCTTACATATGCTATCCCACTGGGACTGGAAACTAAGGGATATTACATAAAAATTCCTCTATACTAAATATGGGAATCAATGAAAATTTAAGAAAATAATGTAGAACAGATATTTCTAGTGTTTATAGGGAAGGGTTTACCAAAGAACAACACATATTCCTCGGACATGAGGCAAAACAAAATATTTTTAAAGTATGCTTGATGGAAACTCTTTCATAAACATATTATTTAAGGTCAATTCGGATTCTATTTTAATGACCCTATTAACTCAAATGATTTGAATTGATCTATTATTTGGGGAATCTTTAAATAGCACTGTTAAATGCTCTAGATATGTTCAGATATATTACTGATGTTCAGCAACATCTATACTGAGGTGCAGCTTTTACAAATAGCTTTTGGAAAGACCTCTACTTCTTGGCACGCATCCTTTTTATTAAGGGATATGTGAGAGAGGTATTCTTTTAGAAGCAATTTTCATTTTCCAAATTGAAATAGGATTTAGTGCTTTTTGTAGGTATAGAAAAATTTTTGAGACTTTTTTCTTGTTATTTCCTAATCTGATTAAACAAACAAAAAGAGCCATCTTTATTTTTAGACTAAAAAATCTCCTAGTAAAACATTATAAAACTTTCATGAACTTGAACAAGAGATGGTGATTTTTGTTATTCTACAACTTATTCTTTATCTATTAATGAGCCAATTGAAGGATTTAAACACTGTGATTTTACTCATTAACATATTAATTACATTGTTCAGAATAAATACATAGCTAATAAGCATAAATACTTTCAGGGATTTACAAAAATCTACATATTACCAATGACTTGACATTTTTATTATTTTGAAATGTTTCTGCTTTGTAAATCTCTACCATTCTTCTTAGCAAAGGAAAGAAAAGAGATTAAAGCAGTTTTTGCCTATTAATCAACATAATAACACCCTAAAATTGTTTAACTCTGTAGCTGTAGAACTTTTAGCCTTTTGGATTTGTTCTGCATGGGAAATATCCAGGCTGTAATTAGATGTTGCCTGTATCCACATGAAAACATTTAAAGAAAAGTCAAGATTTTAACCCAAGTCAGCTGATGTTCAGTGGCTAGGGTGATGGTCATTCACTACAAGTAAGTAGTCAGCAAATGAGTACCAGATATTTACAGTTTGGCATCTGAATTCAGACCACATATTTTTAAACATTTTCAATTTGTGATCCAGTAAAGGATGTGGCATAGATAGGATGGAGATAGTTCTGTACATACAGATGGAGTATTTTGATCAAAGTTGCAAACCTACGTAAAAATAGTTCCTCTAGGGAATGGTTCTAACTTGGAAAGATACCAGTCTGGTCATATAAGATGACAAATTTTCTGGTAGCATCAATGGAGTGCCATTTGGCAAGTCAGGCCTGGGTGAAGGATATCCGGAGGTTCTATGGCAAGTCATTGAGGATGCTCCATTAAGTCATTAAAACCAGACTTCCTAGAAAGTGATCTCCAGAATCTCAATGTAAGTGTTTCCTTTGGAAACTCAAGGAAAATTTCTAACTGAGCTAAAATACTTCTGCTAAGGTAACTATTAGTATTCTCCACAGTATTATTCAAACTTACTGCCTTTTCCTAGAAGCACATGAAAGAAACACAGATCCAAGTGTACTGTGTTCCCTCACCAAAGCCTCCTTGGAGAGAGCCTGCCCTGAGATATGGGGACAGGGACTTTATTAAGAGCTTAGCCACAGTTACTCTGTTCAAGTCACTTAACCTCTGTGTTCTTTGAAGCACCATTCCTGGCCAGTGTTGCAGGGATGTTTTGAAGATAAGAATTTGTGTATGAAACTTTCTTTGTGTGTTGCTATTAGACACAAGAGGACTGAGTTGAGTAGAAAGTTTACTGAATGAGGGAAACATAGAAAAATGCCTGTTTTTCTTTTAAAGTACAAAAAATCTGAACCTTTGTCATAATTGATACTAAGAATATATAGTTACAAAAGGCAATCTCAAATGCTATCACAAGTCAATGTTACTTTGTAGTAATTGAGTTATTAATATTTATTGTCTTATTTTCAATGTCAGCTGATAAAAATCAGAGTGATTTCATGTAATGTAAAAATTATTATAATAAAAACTGGTAAAAATATACCTCAACATTTATGTCTCTACCAAACTTACCCTGTTGAGTTCTTGGCAAAGTGACTGCAGTGAAGGCATTTTCTTTTATGATCTTTCTATGAATAGTGTAGGTCTGTGATAGCTATGAAAATGCCATAGTATTAATTTGTAAGAAAAACCTTTCTCTATATATGTAATTATAATATATGATTATTGTTGAAAAGGCAAAAATACCACATAAAGTAGAAAATAATAATTATCCTTCTTCTCACCAGTTAGTGCTAATTAATTTCATCATTCTCCTATTTATGAGACAATACATCTAAACATATTTGCATTTTAACTTGAACAGTTTATTTATAAAATATATTTTCAAACATAACATACCATCTTATTTATGGTCCAGTGTAGAATGTTAAGGTGACTTTTTTAGTATTTTGTACAAGGCAATATGTATATGTTTTTGCTTATACATTTCAAATAACTGGTAAAATTGGGCAATTCAATGCATATTTCTAAGTATTAATTTGATATTTTCACATTCTTAGGACAAATTTATTCTAAATTGCAGATTTACCTACAGTGTAGAGAAACTCCAATTTTATTATATCTTCGACAACACATTGCCAATTTAACAAGGTAGAAGATGTTGCTGATGTCTGCTTGGTATAATCATAAAACAGACTTTGCCCAGATGTTGAAATAACACCTGGCTATTAACAACAGTTAAACAAATTGAAGAAGTGTCTTTATACTCAGTCTTGAAAGCTCTTCCTCAACATTTGAAAAGCTTTAGGCAGCAGAAGAAAAAGAATTCATTAATTGGAACCTAGGGGTCCATATGCTGTCTACAAATCAAACCCATTAGCTTTGCTTACCTTATGGTTTGGCTATCACGTGGGAGCCATCTTGACTGCCAAGGAGAGATAAAAGTGTACATTAAAAATACATTGCACCTTATCTCACAGAAGCAGGTGAAGAGGCTTTCATTCTTTGAGCAGACTGCTCCTTTTTTGTTGCTTGTGTTTAACGGGGACTCTACACAAATGCTAGCACCATGCAATCTGAGCATGCTGCTTCGGGAGCAGTGTCTGCCATCTGCTTGGGCTAAATGGTGCTGGCCCAGCCTTTACTTCTTCCCTGCTCCTGAAACTTGACTATTAGATTTTAATTACATCCTTATATGATTAAATCAAAGAGATTGAAAGGTTAAAGCTAATGTCCCCAGAGGTGGAGCAGGCCCCAAGGCTTCTGAAACAGCTGGCATTGGGGAGGTAAGCTCCCTCCTGCATATCAGTGAAAGAGAGGTAATGAACTCCTCTGGGGATGATGCTGGTTTAGTTTTATTAGATGAAGTTCTGATTAAGAAAGAATTTTAAGTTCTCAAGTGCAGAAAATGAATTTGGAAGTCTTTTATTTTCAAGTTAAAATGCCTAAAAACATTGTTTCCCCTGATTTTGTTCTTTGATTTCTTTTTCTCTGTGAGTAATTCTGAGAGCCTGGAAAACGTTTGCAAATTTTCTCAAAGTTAAGGACTTAATGAGGCAAAGGGAAATCTGGGACACATTTTCAATAGATGAGTTGTCTCTTCTTTACCTCTAACAGTTTGATACAGTGCTAGTGCCTGCATCAAAATAGGTATTTCTTAATGAACTTTGACATTGAGAGTGAAATTTAGCATTCTTTTCAGGAGATACATCAAAAATCAGTGAACTAGGAGAGAAATTAGTCGCAACTAATCTTGTGGACAGTGTAGTGAAAAGCAGAACAAAAGGTAATGGAGTCCAGACTCAAGAGGATCATTCACTAGATTAATATAAGGGTTTTGATAAATCACTGAGTTTTCTCATCTGCAAAATGGATTAGCAATAACACCTATCTCAAAGGATTATTAATCAGGATTAATCTGGCTATTTATGGCCAGATGTTCAGAATGAGGCCTTTGTAAGGATGAGTTCTTACTGCTAGTCAACTAAATGAGGATAACTTCTAATTTTTAATGCAAATATTGACAAACTTGTAATGCATTACTTTCTTAGAGGTTTATGAGGTACTGCAATGGCTTATTTGAAAAATTCTTTTCTACATGCATAGAATATGCTGTGAGAATTTGGAAGGTCACGTGGAATTATGGCAGTATCATATGAACTTCAGGCACCACAGTGACATTTTCACTATAAATTTAATGATGAAAACCTGTTTTGACTAGAAGGGTAATAGAGAAGGTTACTGGGTTACCCAGAATCCTTCTTACTCTCTTTAGTAGCCACACTCATCCCTCATTCAACCCCGAACTTCCCAGGGTTTAGCACTCTTGAATTCCATCACTGTGAGACATTTCAATACTTGTTACTTTTGTTTATAAAAATCTTATTCACAAAGGATAAGGCAATTTTCTGCTTGCACTTGGGAGGTTATGTCATTGCCAAAGCAACCATTACTTGAAGAGGTTTACAAGGAGGAGGTCTGACATGCAAACCAAGTTTTGCTTGTGATACTGAGAGAGGTAAAGGGGAAAAATAGACTTTAAATAGAGAACGACACAGTCATTGCAGTCATGGATAAGAGCTCTGCAATAGTGAGCATGGGAAATATTACAATCATCAGAATTCATTTACTCATTTGTTCCATGTGTCTTGCTCTGGTTGTGGCAATAACACTTGTTTGCTTTCCCAGGGTGATGGCTTGTTTGAACTCATCCCTAGGTAATCTCTAAGCTGGCATTCTTGACTATGATGCTATATTGTACTGTGCAGAGCAGTACACGTGTCATAATAACAATTATACAAATATTTATAAACCTATTTCTGTGGGCTGGGCTTTTCGAAGGCACCAAAATACTTACAATGCATTCTCACTTCAGAAACACAGTAAGATGAATGTGATATCAGCTCCACCATACAGGTGAAGATTTTGAAGCTTGGAGGCTCTATGAATCAATGTCCATCTTCTTTTTATCCAGATTGTATTAGGATATATGAGCTTATTCTTCTGACAACACAAGGTTTGGGAGAACAATAAGTAAGTGCATTTGTAAAACATTAAGAAAATATGTAATGTAAAAAATTATGGAAGTTTGGTTGTGAGGGCCAAAATATCCAAGCTGTAAACTCTGATCTACTACTATTTATTGTGACAATCTAGATGAGGCAGTTAAAATACTGGATGAAATAAAGATAATCCATGGAGGGTTATTACACATCCTATCAGAGGTCAACTCCAAATATAACTACCAAAGTTATTGCTACAGATCAGATGAAGATGATTAACGAGAGAGAAACCTCCTTTTGAAAAATGTAGATGATACCTGATATTCTTACTTCATTAGTTTCTTTGCTTTTTATTTATCTATTTATTTTTTGGTGGCACTGGGGTTTGAACCCAGGGCTTAGTTTTTACAACCTACATTTATCATTGGTAGTTTTTATTCCACACACTTCCCAAAAATCTTTCACAATGGTCTCCAATGGTTTTCTACTTTGTTTATTTTTTACTATTACTATAGCAATTGAACAGTCTTTACTTGTAACATAAAATTTTATTCTTTGAGATTGTTTTTCCCTGGAAATTACACTAATACATCAAAAACAGTTCTCTATCTATACAGGGTACAGGTAAAACATGGTTCCAAATGCTGCATGGAGTTTAAGAAGAAAGACTCTGAGTAAAGAACTTTGAGTTTCACTGTTTGAAGGATTATACAAATTTCAGCTGTTAATGATTGGAAACAAGTCAGATAAGTTATTATAGATGTAAGAATTTGAGGCAATGATGTATTTGGTATTTGTGGGATTTATTTCTGGAAATAGGACTACAAAATAAAACAACATTAATCCTAGAAAGCATTAGAACCAATCTCAGAAATTATCTACAAATATAGGAAGCAGGCTTTGATGACATGAAATTACTTAACTAATTTCTATCTACTCTTCCCTTGCTAGTTCCTCTGATATAAAACCATGGGCAGAGGAAATTACTAGACCATATGAGTCCTAGATATATTTTTTTCCCTAAAGTACATATGTAGAATTTACTCTTTTTTCAAATTTCAGTTGAGTCACAGAACCATTATAACCTAGGAGGAGAATCTTGGAATCTGTTTTGGCTTGAATTTCCTGTTTATCCACAAGTTTGTAGGAGTAATGAGAGAACAGAAGGCTGTCTACTGTCTTGCTCCATGAATAGGAAAAAGAAAAATGAGTATGTAAGCAAAGTGATAAATATCTTAGGTGACAGTTATTTGCTGACCAACTGCTCATTTCTTCCTACTCAAATTGGAGGTGACATCTTTTGCTCCTTTCTTTTAATATTTTTGTATGAGGGATCAATAATACAACATTAGTTGGATATATATGAATATAATTCTAATCAGTGAATGATTAATGACTATAGGCAAGTTGCTTAATGACTTAACCTCATTTCCTCAACATTTGCAAGAGTAGGTAGGTTTAAAAAAATTGAAAATATCTCAGGATGATTTCTAGCATATATAAGGTATTCAACATTGATGATTTTTTTCCACACATTCCTCTCTGTTGGTAGTAAAATGATGGATCAAAGCATATATATATACACATACATACAATAATTATATAAATTATTAATGAGCATTTAACTTCCTCATTTGAAAGCAATTAATGAAAAATAGCTTCTAGGTACCCTCTACTAAAGCAATATGCAGCTTACATTTATTTGTTTAGCTCAACTGGAAGTCAGCATATGTACATCTTAGTATTTCAATTCCAAGGCTTATGTTAGAGTTCTCCAGAGAGACAGAATCAATAGGATGTACACATCTACTTGCATATATACATATATATGTAACTTATATAAATTATTCTACTTATTCATATTTATATTATAAGCATCATTATATAATATGTATTTTTATTATTGCTCTATAATCTGTACTTATATATAAAGAAATGAGACTAGAGAATCTTATTTGCTTACATGAGTAAAAAGATGAGCTACTCCAATATTTACAGTTAGGAAACCTGAGACCTAGAAGAGCTGAAGGTGTAGTTCCCATCTGAGTTTGAATACTTGAGGACCAGAATAGCCAGTGGTGTAAATTCCAGCCCCAAAGTTAGCAGGCTTGAAACCCAGGAAAGACTAATGTTTCAGTTTGAGTCTGAATGTTAAGAAAAGCCAGTATCTCACCACAGGCAATAAAGCAGGAGCAATTCCCTCTTATTCAGCCTTTTGTTCTATGCAGGTCTTTACCTGGTTGGGTGGAGCTCACCCACATTAAGGAGAGGGTTTTGACTTTCACACTATATATTTTTTTTATTATCATACTATTGTTGTACTGGGGGTACACTGTAACATTTACCTAAGTTCTTAAAATATATCATTGTTAAATTCACCTCCTCCATCATTCTACACTAGTCCCCCTCCTCTCCTATTCCTGGAGTAGTTTCAACAGGTCTTATTTTTTCCCGTTTTCATACAGGAGTACATAATATTTCATCCATATGCATCTTGCTATATCCTTTCCTTATATTTTTCACCTCCCACCAGTGCCAACCTTCAGACAGGATCTCTTTTACCTTCCTTTCATCTGTTTTAGAAAAACAACTTTTTTTTTAAGATAGCTATACAGGGAGGTTCACTGTGACATTTACATGTATTATGTACATATATTTCCATATATGTATTATAACCTGAATTGATTCATCCCCTTTATTTTTCTCCCTTCTACTGTAGTTCCCTTCTTATGGTGATTTCAACAGGTTTAAAGATTCTATATTCACTCATGTATAGAAAGTATATTAACTATACTTACTTTCTTAACTTCTTTCTTTTACCCTCCTTCTCCTATTAATGACCTCCTGTTAGCATAACCTGTTTTTCATAATATATCAGATCAAATTTTAATTTCTTCTAGAACACCTTTTAAGATATACTCAGAATACTATTTGACCAAAAATATTAGCATCTGTTCTGATGACCAAATTGACAGTCACATCATGGAGTTATAGACAGTCAGAGTTTGAGAAAGACAGAATTTGCCTGACTTAGTGAACCAAGAGTTCTTTGTGACTTATTTTTATGCAAGAAGAAGCCTGTTTCAAGAAAAGACAGAGTGAAGTGGCAGAAGCCAAAGCCACACAATTCAGGGAAAACCAAACAGGTAAGAAAGGCTCCACATTGACTTTGAAGTGAGATGTAGCCTGCTGAACATTGTCCCAAACCTGACCATTACAGTCCAAAAGTGTGATTTCATCGTCCAGCTCATGAGAGTCATGGCTGTAAACACCCTGAAATTTTGCTTTGCCTTCCTTGAGGAGCAACATGGATTGGGATCAATGCCTATACATGCAGAACAGAGCCTGAGTACAGGAGATGTGATGCCCTAGGCTGGTGGTTGGTCTGATTCTGGTAAATTTCCCCCATGTTGATAATCTACCAAAAAATCATTCTAGATATAACCCACCAACTTATCTTGCTCTTTTCCAAATTCTTGACTGCAATAGACCATAAAAGGTCAACTGTAGTCATTTTGAAATCTGGCCATTCTCATGAAAAAATAAAATAGTAAATGGTACCTTGCTTTCTAGGAGCCAGCCAATTCTTAACGTGCTTTTAGAGCATGACAGGAAACAGATGTCAACATCTAACATGGTGTTTCTCTTGGTTTAATTTGAAAAACTGACTACTGGATCAATCCCATAAAATCTACTTAAAGTAATTATCAAATTGTAATAAATTTAATTTAGTTTAATGAGCACCCTTGATGTGATATGTTTTGTAGTCTATTTCCTGTCACCAGGAATATCCAATAAACTTTCTGCCCTCTCTTGTTTCCTTATAGAGCCTTTACTGAGACAAGTCAAGATTTTCTTTGTATTCTATTTTCCCCCCCTTGGCAGTAGGAAGAGTCATATATCCAGAGAGCCAAGGCTTCAGTTCTGGTTTGTCATCTGTGGATAGTATCACATCTCATTTTTAAAAGAGAAAATTGCACTAGAGCCCATAGGCTATAGAAATGTCAAAACTACTAAAGAATTTGATCCTTCTGATAATTTGGAAAAGCTCTCTGAAAGTCCCATGGACGTAACAAAAATAGTAAGAGAGGGAAAAGAGAGAAAGAGAAAAGTAAAAGCAATAGCAATATTCATTTCCCCTGAACCAATGGAGCAATCAGCTTTGCAATTACCAAGATCCATTTCACTGGACTTTATAACTGCAAATGAAATGAGTGAGAAATGAGAATCTCTAATGAAGGCTCAGGTACCCACCCATTGTGTTATCATCACATTCCACCAATTTCAACATTCACTCGCCAGCTTTGTAATTTGCAGCTTATTTTCTCACAACTCGCCAAGCGGTTCACATTCATTTATATTATTGCCCTTTAACATGCAGACAAGAAGAAATATGGTTTAAGATCTGATGGGCTCTGCATTTTTTTTTTGTCTAGTTGAGTTTGTTTTGCTGCCGAAAAGAAATGTCTCTGGAGCGCCGTTTAATTTACCATGTCAAACTGCTTCCTTTAAAGGCGATTTGGAAATGCTTTATAGATATGATAGATGATTGAGGCAAAAAAGCCCAAACAAAGGAAGGAGTAATGCTTAAAGGAAAAGTGGTGAAAACACAAACTGGATGCCTAACAACTTCAGGGATATTGTGATATTGCTGAATGAACAACTGTATTCTTGCATTGAAAGAAACTGAAGAGAAAGGTCGAGGTATTTCACCATTATGTACTTAAATTTTTCGTTAGCATTGCTTTTTGCTCTTTAGTGTCTTCAACTAATGGCAACTCACTACTGGTCTCCTAAATATACAGGTATCGCGAGATCTTTGGTTGAGTATGTGCTAGTTATACATTCTTGACACTAAACTCTTATCAGGTATGTCTGTGATTTTACACTTTTCACCCTAAGTAAGGACCTTTCATGTGTAATTGTTAAAATTTTTGAAGAAATCCCATTTCTTTTCTCTTTTCTCCTTTTCTTCCTTCCTTTCCTTCCTTCCTTCTCTTCCTATTATAGTTTTTTTTTTTGCTCTTTTATTCATTATACATCATGAGCATCAAGTTTCACAGAGGCATGAAGACCCTTAATAAAGTTCTTTTAAAATGAACTTTGCTTATACTTTCCAATAAAGGAATGGCATTTCAGATTAAAATCATGGAAATACAGGTTCACAATTGTTTATTGCCAAATCCAAAATCTGGAAAACTACTGAAATGGAAAAGATTTTGTAATTTTGTTACAAATAAAGCCTGTCACAAAGCAATGTAGGATTATCTCACTTACTGGTAATATTTATGTCTTTTGCTTTTGAAATATTAATGCATTTGCTTATGAGTTGCTGTTGTAACAATTGGGATACATATAACGAATTGCTTTTTTTCATTGGTGCTCAGAATGGAACCTGGTACCCTGCGCATTTTAAGTGTGTCCTACTACTGAATAATACTGTGAGATTTGAGAGTTTTTTAAATAAAATCTTAACTATCCTGAAATTTGAAGACACAAAGATTCTGAAAGGACTTATGAATCTGAAAGGACAATAGTAACCAACAATGCTATGATGCCAATTTAGTTCCTAAAGAGTTTTCTTATGTATCATCTCTCTTGGGCTCCCAAGTACTTTTGCAGTGGGTGTTATTCCTATTTTTCCAGTAAGAACACTGAGTGTCAAAGAGGTCAAATGACTGTTCAAAGGTGATGAAGTGCTAGAAATAAGAAATTAGTCTCACATCTTTTAGCTCCAAACCCCAGTGGGTAGCACAGTTTTTATTTGCCAGGCACACAGAAAATTTACTCAACAAGTAGATCCTCATACAAAGTTTAAACAAGAGTATATTTATGTGATAGTAGAAAAGACAGACAATTCAGAGAGAAGGGATAATGGGGGGGAAGAGAGAGAGAGGGAGAGAAAGAGGGGGAGAGAGAGAGAAAATAGGCAGTTTTCACAAATACAAAACTAATCTTTACATATTTTTTAATCTATCATTTGATGGTGATATAGGATCCTAAGACTTCTTTACAGTCTTTACACAAAGACTGTACTATGCATATGTTGTACTAGCTTAAATCAACTAATTCCCACCCACATCCTAACCTTGAAGAAAGAAAAAAGGAAAAAATTCTCAGAAGTTCTTTACCACCAAGGTTAAGAGTATCAATTACCAGCTAATTTTTTTTTTTTTTAGAAAATAATTCTGTAAAGCTAGACTGCTTAAACTAATCAAGTCATGTTAAGGTACAGTAGGGTAAGTAGTGCTTGAGAAATTTCCCAACTAGGATTAATTATAGGGTGTCAAGATAGTAATTTTTACAAAGAAACCAAACATTTTTCCCTTCTCTAAGTCTTATGATTTTAGGAAGGCCCTATCATTCTAACATGGGCTCATTTCTTCTTTCCTTTGGGTTGTTAAGCCAGCACAGGAAGCCTTTCATGACATGCTGGATAGATTTCCAGAAATCCCTGGTGCTTCTTAAATCTCTATTTTGGCTGGAGGAAATTATCCAGCATAATTTGTAATATCAGATAGCAGTGTAAGCAGAGGCTAAATGTCAGGACTGGGGAAGCAGAACGATGAGGGATAAATGTGATTGCCCAAAGCAGGGCTGGGGATGATCTCATTAATCTTTCATTTTATGGGCATTGGTTTCCAAGACAGACAACAGGGACACAAATGGAAAAGGTGTGCATTGGGAAACTTATGGAACAAAACTTTCCCATGCCAACTTAGTTGGAATGTCAAGTGTCCTGTTAATTCTAGCATTTAAAGAATTCTAATAGTCTTGATATGTCCTGAAAGGTCTAGTTAGGAGAATAAGATGGTACATTCTTTAAATCTATATGAAAATATTCATTGTTGAGGGGGTCTTTAGAGTTTCCGGGGTTTTAGTTTTTAAACAAACCAATCTTGTTTTAGATAATGGGCAAATGCAAACAATTTGGTGGAATACATTTCCTATTATTGCTGCTGATTAATAAATCTGGATTCTAAGGATTTAATGTCAAAATTTCTTTGTACAGCCCATCTGCATATGAATAAACAATTTACCATGAACCCAACTTAAGTCACAATCAAACCATTATCAAGCATCTTAGGTGATTGTTCCTGAATAGTCAGTTTTAATCCTGGGTTCACAGGTGAAATTTTTTATTTACATATCTATTAATATGTTGTCATAGGCTAGACATTGTAGTTAGTAGTTGATGTCTGGTGAGACATACAGTAAATAGAAAACACCAATACAGTTTTATAATGCCTTGAGAATAGAATCAACAATGCATCATGAAAGAACATACGGTAAGTCTTCAGGAAAGTGAGAAAAAGATTCTTATAGTGTTGATATTGATTCCTGAAAAAGTAAGACTTTGTTATTTGCATAATTCACAGAAAGCCTATCCCAGCAGAAGAAATGTCACATATATGTCCAATACAAATTGACTCTGCTAGAATATTTTCTCTTGAGCATATTAACATGCATATATATATAAAAATTATAGAAAATGAGTTTATTTTCTCTTATAGCTGAAGGCATGCAAAATATTTTCCCATATTATTCCTCCTTCAGTGCATACATGACCCAAGGATCAGAATCTCTACCATGAGATTTGTGTGACTACGCATTTAGAATGTCATCTGAGAATATCACATGTCACACATTCTAATAAATGAATTTTTATTTTAATTGGTCTTTTTTCATGTCCATAATACATTGAAAACTTCTATGATAACAATAATCCTGATACATTATAATATTTTAAGTGATTTTCATATACTGGGAAACATTTAAATTATACTATCATCATCTTAGTGTTGTGAATTTTCAAATATATTCTCATTCTTTTACTTAATAAAAGGCTTTAGGTTAGATAGAATTTTTATACTCTTACAAGATGAAGAATATCCATTCCCCAACTGAGTCTCTTCCTGTGTACTGTGTTGAGTAACTGCTCAAAATAGGCTTGTTGAGTTGTGTTTAATACTATAATCCTCTGCTTAATAGGACAGCAGATTAAAACACATGAATTGCTTTCTAATTCTTCTGGGAATCTAGTTTCATATGATCAGTCATGATTAACTTTTACTAAACTTAGCAAAATTCAGAACTTTCATTTTGGAATAATTTCATGTTGCAAAGAGTTCTTGTATGTTCATGAAATCTTTATATAACTACAGTTATAATGGTTAAAACTAAGAATTTAAATATTAAGCAATACGATGAAGTGATAAACAGAACTGTGGTACTTATGCTGGTGTTCATGAATGTGTTTTTCTCTGGTCCAGAATTCAATCTGTAATCCCACATTGCATTTAGTTGTCATATCTACTTAGTCTCTTCCAAACTGGGATCTTTCTTTGTCTTTCATGACTTCATCCTTTCAAACAAGACTGGACAGTTTACTATGTAAAATGCTCTTCTTGTGGGTTTGCTTGATGTTTCCTCATCAGGAAGTTCATTTTGCATTTTTGATAAGAGGACCACAGAGTTGTTCTTTTTCAATGCATATCATCAGAAAGTATGTGATGGGCTCTTATGACTGGTCTTGTTACCTTTGATCAACTTGAAGTCTGACTGCAAGATATCAAGTTTGTGATCACTCTGCTCTATTACAATTAGACTGGATTCCTTTCCTACTTTACATTAAAATTTTACCTTGAGGAATGGTGGTTGTTGAGATAACAGTGTGTGAATTCTGGATGAAAGAGACATGATTATCAACACATTTTGCATTCCATTATTTCATCTCAGGAAACCAAATAATGGTTCTGATTATTTTTTCTATGTTAACGAAGTTTGGTCTTTCACTAGCTTCTGTACCTCCTTTGCCACATTTGTGCACAACTCTGCAAGCTAACAGGACTCTGCTCTCCACTGTCCATCCTTCACTAGGAGTGAAGCAGTGTAGATCATACCTTCCATAGGAACTTCCAATATATACTTACAGTCTTTCCATTATCAGTACTAGCTTCATGGAAATACTAAAGAGTGTAGTGTGAAGCCCGTGCAAAAATTAAAATGCTCACGTCTTTCTATCATCATAAAACTGCTGTGCACTAAGAGGCTAGTATGTTGATGCTCAAGTTATGGGATCCTTGATAGAGTCAATGAGATTATTTTAGTAAGACTATATGACAGCTCTCTCCATTTAGTCATTAAAAGAAGAGTGTGGTTACAAAATTATATCCAACTATAGTTTATTATCATCAAGTCAGAAAGTATTACAAAAAATTCAGTGTGTTAATGGAATCAATCTTCATTTAACACTGATGAAATGTAGTGTGTATTTTAGAACATTAAAGCATGAATGTCTATAATTTCTCCATTTTGAAAAAGGTTCTTATGAAATCAGAGGGAGAAATTCCTTTTAGCCACATTAGGACTCAGATAAGTTGCTGGGGAATCTTTAGCTCAGCATCACCATAGGAAAGGGAGTCAGTTCCTCATTCCTGAAGTCTGGTCCAAGATGAAGCATCAACTGAAGACCCTGCATCCCTCCATACACAGATATCTGGGTGACACAGTGCGGGAGGCTGAGTCTATCACAGTATATATGTGGATCTCAGCTGTCAGTGTTCTTACTTAGGCTCTGCCTGCCTCAGCATTAATACCAACAGTGAGTGTTCATTTGATAATATGCATTCATAACTACTCTGTATTCTGTCTAACTTAACAATATCATTCAATTATTAACCTGTCTTTTTGCAAATGATGTCATAGTATTATATTCATGAGCTGTTTTCCATGCTGTGTTTTCTAAGGCATTTTTATGTAACAAAACATCCTCTGTAGTTATTTAATACTTCCAAAAAGGAGTGCATTTTTTTCTTAGCTATTTTATGATTAAGCATTGAAATGTTTAAGGCTTGGAGTTTAGCAGTTCTGTAAAAACCTAACACTTTCTAAATCTGACTTCCATTTGAGAAACCAGAGGATTACTTAACCCTTATTATAGCTGTCTGTTGCTTAAAACATCATGTTGAATACCAAAGAGAAGTAAATATATTGGATGAAAGGAATTACTGTGGTTGGCTGCTTTTTTTTTTTTTTTTCTGTGTAAATGCTCCTTTTATTTCAATTAGACAAATGGCATGGTTTCCTGGCTAATGAGACTGTTTGGGCTGTCAGTTTGGAAGTGTCACCTCCACTTTTTATCAGTAATCATAATTAGTGTGAATGAACCAACCAGGGAAGAGAGAGCAGGTCAAAAATGTACAGAACAGAACCAAAAGACCTCCAACAAACAGACCACCAAGTTGTAATAGGGAGGAAACTCAGTGGCTCAACAACACAACCTGGAAAAAACACTGGGTACCAATGATGTGTTTGTGGAATTACAATGCCTATCAAGGTTGAATCCAGACTGTCTGGATTGCTTAACCATATCTGTTTTAATTATGTCCACTTTTTCAGTATAGCCACCAAATTCTAACATACTTCTCTTTTGCTGCCAATTAAAATAATCCATGATCATTTTGAATTGTATTTGTGTTTGCTCTTGCTTGTTGCTTCTTTCTGCTCCAACTCTAGAATTCTTTCAACAATATTGGAAATTTTCTGCCTTAGGACAAAACGGATCCTCTGAATCCCTAACATTACTACAATGGGTGCATTTAGAGCCCATATCAGACATATCATCACTAAGGGCTCTGTCAAATATCTGCTTTTATAGTTTCAATATTGCTAAATGTCTTTTCCTTTAAGGAAGATTCCTGAGGGAAATTTCTAGGCCAAGTCAGACTAAGACCTGAACTCTGATTAAATACAATAGTATGACTGTTACTTTAAGTATTGGCAAGGTAAAAGCCAGGTTTATTTTCAAAATGGTGGAAAGACAGGTGAGATAATAATGTAATTAATTTGAATGAACTGTGGAAATTGACTCTGGGGTCCTGATGTTTTAATAAAGTGGATAGGTACAAACAGATTCCAGATTAGATCAGTGATTATTAGATATTTGGATGATAACACACACATGTTTTCATTCCTCATTTCCCAGACAGCCTCACTTTGTTATGAGGAATTCCTTTGAGAAACACTGTTCTAATAACAACTGAACTCTTTTTTTGTGGAAGGAATACAAACTCTTCTAAAATTTATTTAAGCAAATCAGGTGTTGCAGTAAATGCCTGTTATTTCAGCACTTGGAAGGCTGAGAGAAGAGCATGGAGGCCAGCCTGTGCTACATAGTGAGACCTTGTCTCAAAACAAACAAAGAAGGAAACAAACACATTTTTTAAGTAAAATCAGAGGGAATTTACTGCTTGAAGTAATTGAAATGTTCAGAAGCAAATGTTTAAGATTAAGGTGAAGCTGCATCCAGGTGCTGAAAGAGAGTCATGTGGAAAATTTCTCTATTTTCTGGGTCTGCTTTGGTACTTGTTGGCTTCACTCTCAGGAAGGCTGGAAATGGGAATAGATCAGTATTAAACTACACTAGCTTAGCAACGCCATGGAAAAGATAGCTTCTGTTTTCAATTAATTTAACACATTTCTTTTGACTTAATTTTATTGAATCAATGTGTTGAGTTAATGATATGAATTTATTGATTGGGTTCGTTCCACTGAAGCAAGGATAGTGGACATGATTATAGGATGTGCTTATTGGCAAGTTGTGAGTGACATATTTCCCCAGTCCCTTGGGTGGAGATTTAACAAACAAATCAAACGGACTGAAGATGCATAGAGGGTGGAAGATGGGTGTTTAATTTCTAAAAAGAATCTTCATTTTCCATTCCTAGGTGGGAAAATAAATTCTAAGGAAGAATAAATAACACATGTCTGACTTCTTATGGATGTAGACTAAGCAAACTGACTCCAGCATCTGGGGTCAATGAATGTAGGTAGTGGCCAGTAACTCAGTAGAGAGAAAGCAAGTTTATTCAGCAATGGCTCCTTATTTTCTGACAAGAATTTGTTCTTCTTACATGGAATGTATATGTATTGTGCCTCCAATGAAGAACAGCTTCTAGGAGTATGTTCGATAGTTCTCATAAGGAGGACATTTACTTCTTTGAGGGATTTGGATGGATGGATCTAGACTCCTTCCTGTAAGGACCTTAGTAACAGGATATTAAATAATTTACATATTCAAAATGATTCCTGATTTATAGGTAATCAAAAGCTTTAAAAAGAAGCTCAAAAACATATTATTAATTCAGAAATATATGTAAGTTCACTGTAGGGTCCAAGTTAAGTTAGGAAAGATGTTATCCATTAGGTTTGAATGAATAAAAATAAGAAATACTATGTATGATTAAGAATAGTTATACATTGCTGTGAAAAGAAATACATATTGTTTTTTATTTGTTTAATTGTTAACTATCAGTTGAATACTAAGCACCACAAAGTTTAAATTTTTTCATTTTATTATAGTAAAACATACACAATCTGGAATTTATCACTTCATACATTTTAAGTGTATAGTTCTGTGGCATTATGTATATTCACATTGTTGTACAACCGTTGCCACATTTATTTGCAGAATATTTTCATTATCCCAGCTGAAATGCTGGCCTCATTAAACCATAACTCCTCTTCACGGCAACCACTTCATGTTTCTATCTCTATGAATGAATGTGACCACACTAGTTTCCACATATACATTGAGTCCAATTGGTTTATTTCATGGTGGAAATCACACCGAGGGCCTTTTACATACTTAAACAAGCATTCTGCAACTGAGCTACAGTCCCCAAGCCCAGTATTTGTCCTTTTTGTGGGTCTTATTTCCTTTAGGGTAATGTCATGCTTCACCCATGTTGTAGCATGAATAAGAATTTCATTCCTTTCAAGGCTGAGTAATATCCATTGTATGTTTATGTCACATTTTATTTATCCATTCATTTTTTTTGACGTAGATTTTTGTTTCGTTTTTTTGACTATTGAGGATATTGCTGCTATCAACGTGGCTGAACAAGGTGTGATACATTTTTTAATTAAAGATTAAAATTTACAAATGAATGTTTTTTAATTGGCAAATTCCTTAGTTTGTCTTTCACCTGGATTATATTGGCACAGAAAACCTTACAACTTGTGACATAATTTTACTTTAAAATAAGTGAAATCAATAAAGGTAGAAACTTTGAAGGAACAGATTTTGGAGGTTTATAAACTCTAAGTAAGCACAAATAACTTTTAAAATGCCTGCTATATAAATGGTACCAGGTTATGTCATTTCTCAGTATTTCCAGTACGTGATACCACCCAGAGTACTCAAAGTGTAGGTAGTACCTGGACAAACACATATTATTTCCATGGTTATATATACAATGTTTTGTGTGTATATTAGTAAACCATGTGACTAGCACATCAAACATGAGACAAATGTAGAATAATGCTTTGTTATAAAACACAAAATAAGAAACCAAATCTAAAATCTATATTAAACAAACAAAAAAAAGGCATTAAGTGAATATAGCAAAAACTGTGAAGCCAATTCATAGGTGAAATTTTGGGAATTTATCATATGTTCAGAAAGAAATAAAAGAGGAAATAAATCCATTGCTAGGAAGAAAGATATATGTCAATTAAAATCACACTTATACACAAAAAATTGATAGAATAGGCCTTAATGCATTGGCCAAGGAGAATTGGTGTTGTACTTATTAAAAGCATGTGCATAAAAAACATATAAGGAAGAGGAGTTAGACAAAAGTATCAAAAGTATCAAGTTGAAGGCGGTAATAGAAGAAATATTTTGCCAGTTGTTTTCAGTGCTGAATTACCTTAAAGGGAGAGAAGAAATTTACACATTGAGTAATTTCAGCAGCTCCACCTTGTTTTCTTGCTGATTGTCAGTCTCAAATCCCACATGGAACACTCAAGAACATGTTAACACTGCATTTGTCAGACCTATAGGAAAGGTCTGTTATCCTAAACATAGTGGTAGTATCATTGTTTTCTTTTTTTCAAGACTGTGACATGAACAGCAAATCTCAACTCAATCTTTTTTTTTTCTCTCTATAAAAGGTGAAGTAGGTATGAGATAGTGTTCATAGATAGTTCCAAGGAATTTAATGAATCAAAGTTTATTTTAGGATATGTTGGTATTTGGTCATCTTCTACAGCTTATCCATAGAGACACTGTACTATTTCATATAATTTGGTCAGAGATTCCTTTATGATCAAACCCAGGGCCTCACACATGCTAGGCCAAGTGCTCTGATACGGAGCTAAACCTGCAGCCCCAGGATATTTTAATAGGGAATAAAATCAGAAGAACTGGTTCTAATCATTTTTCTGTGATCAATTAGACAAGATGTTTTGAATAGCTCATTTTAGTCATGACTTTGTTTTCTAGGGTCTAGACTGAGCTTGGTATTGTTTTTCAAGTTGAATCAGTCAGGAAAGGTCACATTCTCTTGTGCTAATACACTCGGCTCAGTATTTCTCAGAGGCACAGTGATTTTCCTGCTTACACAAGGGCTTCAGAGAGCCTGGGTGACTGTGCACTTGACTTTTGAATAATCTTGTGCTATTTTAGATTGTACCCCCAGGTGCTTTCTTATGGTTTCTGAAGTAGTAGAAAATGCAACAGGTCACATTCCAGCTATAAAAAGTTTCCATTGTAATAGCATCTGTTACTCTTTTCTGCTCACATTTAATTGACCAAAAAAAAAAGTCACATGATTACTCTTCAACTTAATGGGTAGGGGAAGTGTGATCTTCCTGTTCTCTTAGATGAGAATGGGACTTGGAAATAATGTGAATTTTGGTAAAACCTAGCCACCAGTTATTTTTAGAAAAAAGTTTCAAAAAATGTTAGTTGCTAATATCAGAAGGTCACATGCTCACAGTGTCATTCTTGGGTACATTTGACTTGAGAGTATTACATGGGCACATCTGAATGCATTTCATATCAGCATTTCTTAATGATGTACCCAAGAGAAACAGGAATCAGCAAAATGTAAAACTGCATGGATCAGGACTTCACCTGGAACTTCTGTACTGCTGAAATTCCAATGCAGTTTTAGATCCATAGAAAGTGCTTAATAAAACTGTGTGGGTTGACTAGTAACATATGTTCATTGGAATGAAAATCATGGAACTTGGTTAAATTGGGTTTAAAAATTAGTATCTCAAAATTGTTGATGAGAAAACTAGCTGTCTTTTGAAGATTTACGCTTTGCACATATAAAAATTAAAGGCTGGAAATTTTAAACAATTTTAGAATTTATGACAAAGACATAAAAGCATTTGGAGTTTATATGAGAGATGTGTTGAAACTAAAGACCCAGGACCTTTTTTCTAGATTGTTTGGCTTTTTTCCCCTCTCTCTTGCCAAAACTATATCCATCAAAATATTTCTTAGATCATTAAATTTCATCACACTTTCCTACATTGTGCTGTACTTCAAAACTCCATTTGATTATTTTAACATATTAATCTCATATGAACTTATTGAAAGGTCAAAGTTGATAATTCTTAAAGAAACATAGGCTAATATCATCCTTTCATTTTATTTATATTACAGCCATCACAATTAATTCATTAAACATTTTTAAAGGATGAATTATATTTTGCAAGTGGGTCTTTAAGAAAATACTTGAACCATGGGCAATGTCCTTTGGTAAAGTTCATATTTAAAATTTTTAGTAAATCTACTTAAAGTTTTAATACTTAGGAGATATTTTTTGTAACTAAAAATATCTCTGAATACATTCTATCAGCGTTCTAAATTTTAGAATCTGTAAATCTATATTTTTAAAAAGTATATGAAATCTGTGAAAATATAATTTAAAATGTTCATATGAGTGAAATATGGAATGTAAAAGACCTATTAATGTTAATTATTTAAAATATGTTATTTAATGTTTAGAATGTGTTTTTTATTAAAAGTTGTGTATCATTTTTTGCAAAATGGCTTATAATAAAAGGATTTAATGGTCATACACATTTGCATATTAAGGCCTAGAAGACATTCATGTCACTCACACTTTGTTTTAACTTGAACTTACATAGATGATATTTATCACACATATGTGGAATCTCCCAGTACTAACATTTATAAATGCTTGATGAAGGCCATAGAAAATAGTGTTTGAGATGTTTCTTTGGAGATAAAGCATTTGGATTCAAAATTTGCCATTTAAATCTTCCCTGAGTTTCCCTTGGTGTAAAATAGGAATGCTAATGTAACAGCAACTGTGTTTAAAAGTTCTTGTAGGTATTTTATTAGTTAGCTCATGCAAATAATTATAATAGTGCCTAATATATATGAACCCCTAATAAAGGTTAGCTATTATCATAATTTGGTAAAATCTGGTTTGGCCTTTGAAGTAACTCACAATTGAATCATTTGTTTGTGATCTCTCTCTCTTAATACATATGTGTGTATATGTATATATACATATGAATGTGTATATGTTATGTGTATCTGCATGCATACACATGTATACCTATCTACCATATCATATGCGTATGTATGTATCCATCTGTATATCTTTCTATCTATGTATCTATCTATTGTCATCTACCTACCTACCTACCTATCTTTTCTATTTTAATAAACCTCAGTTCCAAGCATAAAATAAAAAATTTTCAATGGAATATTCTAGGGTCTTTGATTATATTTCCATAAATAAGATAGAATTTATTCTTTCCAGAAACAATGTGAATAGATAACCTATATGAACTGGAGATATTTTATAAGACCCATCCCAACTTTGAAACAGGAAATTCATTTACAGTCTACTACAAAGAAGTCCTTACATCTTTTGCTATGATTTGAAAACTTAATAATTTCTGTTTCAGTGCCTATGTTTTTTTTGTAACCAGATTTTAAGCTTCTGAGTATATTTTCCTAATATGGTCTGGTT
Source organism: Castor canadensis (assembly GCF_047511655.1). Classification (NCBI taxonomy): domain Eukaryota; kingdom Metazoa; phylum Chordata; class Mammalia; order Rodentia; family Castoridae; genus Castor; species Castor canadensis. The sequence goes on along the minus strand of NC_133388.1, from coordinate 22,474,842 downwards.
GGTTGATATACAAGATTGTTCAGATTTTATATCTAGGTTAGACACTATAAAAGATTTTCATTAAAATTTATTTTTTCTTTAGTGAATTTTAAAGAAAAAGTAGTACATTGCCCATATACTTCTACTATTATTTATGTACCTTCATTGAATGATAATTATGGAAATTATCCCAGAGCAAAATTGAAAACTCATTTATGCATTTCAGAAAAAATGACCATATTTTTAAAAAGTGCATCACCAGTCTAATGCATATCAAAAATATAGACATTTATTTTCTTCTATAATTATCCCACTCAGGCCATGAAATTTGATGATATCAGTGAGGGAGACACAATCTTCTAGGGTGCATTTGGAAAGTTTATGAAAGTTATTTTTAGTTTTCACAATATCTGGGGTGTGACCATTACTAAACTTTTGTGAGTTGAGTTCAAAAAGTTTAGATATTGTTCAGCAATTGAAGTTATTCTAATAAAAAATATTGTCTGTATCATGCAAACTCTTAAATAGCACTCTTACAACCTCATTATCTGTTTACCTAAGTCAATTGACTAAAAGTCATTTTATAAACAAATTCAAAATAATTTAGTTTTAAAGAAAATAAAAATGTAAATTACTATAGCCATTGTAGAGGTTCTTCAAAAATTTTAAATGGAATTACCAAATAATCTAGCATTTTTACTCCTTTGGTATATATTCAAAGTATATCTAAGAAATATCTGCACTGTTATATTTATTGAAGAACTATTCACAATAGACAAAGTATGGAATCAACCAAAATGTCCATCAGTGAATGAGTGAATTAAGATATGTGGCATACATACACAGTGCAATACCATTGAGCCATATAAAAAATCCTATCATTTGTAGTATCATGGGTAAGTCTGGAGGAAATACTATTAAGTGAAACAGCCAAGCACAGCAAGGAAAATACTGTATATTCTGTTTAATATGTGGAAGATAAAAAGAGTGAATTTCATTGATCTGGAGAGTATTATAGTGGTTTCCAGAGGTTGGGAAGGGTAGAAGGATGGGGAAGGTGAAAAGAGGTTGGTTAATGAATACAATATTGCATTTAGAGAAATGAGTTCTGGTATTTTATATAACACAATAGGAAACCTATAGTTCACAATAACTTGTTGCATAAGTCAAGATAGTTAAAAGGCAGGATTTTGAACTCATCACAAAGAAATGACACATTTTGAGGTAAATGATATGCTAATTGCCCTGGTTCAATGATTACACATTTGAATACATATATGTAAATACCACACTGTATGCCATAAATGCACATAATTATTATGTGTTAACTAAAAATAAAATGAAATAAATGTTGAAAAATGCAACTATTGGCTTTACTAATCTCCGAGGTGTTTCTCACTCAAATCAAGTTGACAATCAAAACTATCACAAAACTATATTTATATAATGAATAAAAGTAAAGGGTTAAAAGAGTTTAATCAACAAACGTTTTGAGGTAAACACGATACTTATGCAACTTTTCTGATGACTCCCTTTGACTCTAGAAAAGTAGCAGAGTACTTTGTCTTAATTAATTCTACTGTCCACTTTAAGTCCTGCATTAGAGACCTTAAGACTTCACACACCTTAAATAATAATTGGAATCATGAATCACTTTTATCTTCAAGTCAAATAGAAGATCCATCTATGCAATATGTTGAGGGAAAACAAATCCCAAACTCAAATTCCAAATCACTCTCTCTTCAGGATTAAACAGACTTCAGTATTATTTCCTTTGCTACTTGAATGAAAAGAATATTGGCCCCAAAGCAGTTTTTTTTATGTGAAAACTGAGTGAAATTATAAACATTTTAAACATGTTATATTCTCCAAAGATTTAGTAATGAGATGACCCTATTTTCGGAAAATTTGACCAGAATTGTGGTTTAGAATTCAAGTGCAGTGACTGGTCTATGGAATAATGGAGTTTGTGGGAAAGTAATTTAATGAATGATTGGCTACTCATTGGCAATTAGGTTGAACATTTGGCAGAGCTGATTTTGGTACTGTCCTTCCCTTTGTGCACCATCTTATAGTTGCAATGCCTACTAAAAGTGTCACAAGAGCAGTGAGTGAGCTGTAATGTGGGCTTTCTTGCAGATGTAGTTTTACCTAATTTGTACCTTGGCACTCAAAAGATTATAATAAATGAAGTGCTGCTTTCAAAGTTTCAGACACATGGATTTTTTTTTCCCATTTGGAAGGTGAATTTAATTTGACTTTCATGAGTGCAAACTCTGTCTCCTTAGAAGTTGGTCAAACTATTAATTTTATGGCATGGACAACTGAGTACAGTAAACCTTTTCACAAAGCCAGACAGCTTAACCTAATTAAGCAACTGTTTTGACAGGTGGTTTAAGGAATGAATGCTATCAAAAATGTTTCATGAAATAAGTTTGATGAATGCATGAGTGTGTGAATACAGGTGAAAATGTGTTTTGGAAGGGTGTGATGACAGTTCTGTGTCCAAAAAGTGGAAGGTGTTCTTCAAGCTTTATGTGTGCTCTGCTTGGCAATGTCTTTCTCTTTTATTTTAAGGAGTTGGTGAACATCAAGTCGACATGATTCCAAAAGATAATGAGAAATAGTGTTACTACTCTATGGAACTCAGGGAAACAGGGGAAGGAAAAGAGAATGATAGAAATCAGTAAAATTGCATACCATAAGATGTGAAGGTAGAGGATACAAGGATGTGTATTGAAAGCTGTTGAAAATGAGGGAGTGGGAGGTAAAGGAGTAAGGGAGAGTAATGGAAGAGATTGAACAGACCAAAGTAAAGTATACCCAAAGTGGGCATACATTGAGAAACTCCTTTGAACATCAACTTAAACACTAATACTGAAAAGCAGGACTATAAAATAGGTACAGTGTGTGTGGGTGGGGGTACTAGTGAAAGGGGGAGCGTATTATTAGCGAAGGAGATTAAGGTGATGGTATATGGTAGATGGACTTCATATCGCTATAAGAAACAGAACTAAGAAACCACTTACAATTGCTTTAAGTGGGATGGGGAAGAGGTTGAGGGGGAGAGACCATGGGGGGTAATGTAGCTAATGTACAACGTAAGTCTAATCGGAATTGTCACTATAAATCCCCCATATAATGAATATATCCTAATAAAAATGTATATATGAAAAAAAGATAATAAGAAATAGTATTTACTTTTAGACAATTTACAAGTAATTTGTTTTCCTCTGAGCAGAATTAAAGCATCCCTTTAAGAAATCTAAAGTTGTGATAAGGAAGAAAATTTAAACTTTCTATTGAGAATTTTCTGATGCTTGTTTCTGTATGTGGCACTTGACTCCTAGAATTTTTGATAAGAGATATTGTATTTAGTCCATCACTAGGCTATTTGACCAATGAACACAACTTTTGGGCAACTTTTTACGTCTTTTGTGCAGTTTTAATGATGAAAATAACTTGATCTATCTTCCAGACAGATTTCAGGATTATTTCAAGTAAGGAGTCTATAGAATATCTTTTCTCTATAGTACTGTATGATTTTCTACTCTGTGTGTAGCAAGGGTTGGCATTCAGAATGAGTTCTTGTCACATTTCAGCTCTCACTCTCTGTTTCTTCTCCCAATCCCTTTACCAGAAATGTAGTGAAGGCAATTTAAATAGCAAAATGAAGCCAAATCAACATAGGTGTTCATACTCTGGTCGCTTGATAGTGATAATGATACATTTTCCTAAAATGGTGATGATTTGTTTAGAATAAAGTGATGGTGTCAAAACTTTCCAAAATACCAACATGAAACAAAATAATCCTCAACAAACTAATAATTTATCTCTTTGATGTTGAAAAATAACTTTCTAAAATAATTCATAAAAATTTTCATTTTCATTTTTTATTGCTTGAAAAATTTCAAAAACTCAAATACCAATAGCTGATATATTATTGTTGTCAATGATAAAAAATAATAGCAGAAATTAGTAATTTACCCCAGTCACTTTCTTATTAACTCATAAAATTGAAACTAATTCCAAAGTTTAAAATGTGAGGAACATTCTCTTAAGCATTGTAACTCCCCAAATAGTAAATATGTGAATTTTTCACATCATTCAAATGAATTTAAACTAAGGTAGAATCAATTAAAAACCTAATTTTTTACTGTTATGCTGGGTAGGGGTACATTTTGTCTTTTATAGTGGTTCTTCCAGTATATCCAATATATCATAATTGAATTCACCCCACTCACCGTTATCCTTTATCATCCCCTCCAGCCATTCCTGGAATAGTTTCAGCAGGTATCATTTTTTCATTTACATACATGTGTCCATAGTATTTGCACTGAATTCTACCTCCTACCCTTTTCCCCACCTCTTCTCCCTCCCACTGGTACCACCAACCCCTCCACGCAGGATCTATTCTACCCTCCTGTTCTCCAATTTTGTGAAAGAAAGAAAGCAAAAAAATGAAATTTTTGCTTAAGATGGCTACATAGGGAGTTTCCTGGTGGCACTTCCATGTATATATGTATTATTGCCTGGTTTGGTTCATCTCCTCTATTTTTCTTCTTTCTATCTTAGTCACGTCTTGTGTAAACACACTAATATTTTTCTATCTTAACATAGTTTAATACAGAGCTAGTCTACATTTTGAAAGATGGTCTCTACCAGCTTATCACAATGAAGGCAAATGAAGATGAAAATCTTAACTCTATTGAACGGGTAGACAAATAAATGCCACAACCATAGAAATGTTTTAGTGATTTTTAGGTAACTGAGGCTAGAAAAAGAAAGAAAATGCAAACTCCACTGATCTATGGTGTGACTTGATTTGACCTGCTTTTGGTGAGACAGGTGCCATGTGAGAAAATAGAGAAATTTCACACTTTTCTCATCCTATCAATTTGTGCACTACTCGTGGTTGGGACAACAATCATAAGACCTAGGGTCACATTCTCTCATTACACAATGAATACCCACACCAAATATTTCTGCATACTCAGAAAACTGCTACTAAAATGGACCAAGTTTGTAAACCATATAAAGTTATAAGGAAGAGACTGAGTCAAACTGAATGCTTTGCATACATTCCATAAAATATAGGTTCTGTGAATAAACAATAATTGTTGAAAGATAAAAAAATGAAAAAGAAAAACCCCTGATAGCACATAATATAGAAATTATATTTAAAAATTAAGATTGACAGACAGGAATATCAGAAAGCCAAGTAATTGGAATAAGAGGAATAGTGAGCTGCAGGAGATCAGAGCTTGCTTGTCTCTATAATTTTATAGGGTGTTTTATCCATTATCTTCTTTCTAAGTGTCACTGTAAGGAATACGCACACTCTATTGAATAGACAGAGAGCATTAACAAACCCAAATGCCTTTTTGATCCATTGGTATTGTATCCTTCATTAGAGAAAACTATGCACTAAGACACAAAAATGCCTCTACACTCACACATTTACTAGATCCTTACCATATATATGATTTGCAAATATTTTTCCTGTCCTGTGGGTTGTCTTTTCATTTTTTTATAGTGTCCTTTGATAGGCAGCAGTTTTTAATATTGATAAAGTTCAATGTATCTACTTTTTGTTTTTGTTTGTTCTTTTTTATTTATACAACACACATAACATATTTATTAGACATTCCTTAAAGATGCAAACTGCATGGAGTTTTCAACAATAAGTGGGACTTAATAGTGAATCCATGGGAATGCAAATTAACAATCTAATTGCCAATTCAAGAATCCCCAACAGTATTGAAATGAAAAATTTTTGTAACTCAGTTGTGAGTAAAACCTGTCATTAATAGTTATGAAGCTAGATGAAGTCTTTATGCATATTGTTTAATAGGGATATTTGTTTATTTCACTGCATATATATTAATGTGTTTGATTAGGAAGTGCTAAACCACATGATACTGTCTGGTTAGATATTTGGAATATTTACTGAATTACTCTTCTAAAATTGAAAATATTCTAAATTGAGATATATCGTCCAAGATATTCTGGTAAGGCTCATAAACACACAATGACAAAAAAGCCAGCGATGGTATGATATCATTTTTTTTCTAAAGGGCTTTCCTGTGTTTTATCTTACTTGAGCCTCACCGAAGATTTTTTTTGCAGTGGGTGTTGTTACTATCTTTCTAGTAAGAGCACTGAGTCTCAAAGAAACTAAGTAATTTTCCCAAAGGTGAGGAAGAGTCATGATGGATAGTTTAGATCTCCTAACTTCTGGCTCCAAATCCCAATGGGCAGCACAGCTTGCCTCTGCCATGCACAAAAGAAAAGATTTAATAAAGAACATTGACCCACCTACGCACTTTTTACTGCCTGAAGAAAATGAAACATCAGTAGATGTTGATCATAAGAAATAGTCTGAGGGTGAAATAGAACAAAAAATGTAAAAATAAGAAGATGCTTATTTTCAAGAAAATGGAAACAGAAGGGAATACCACAGCCAATACTTACATAATTCTGATCCTCAGAAATAGAGTATATGAAAGGTACTATGATTATCCTCATGTTCTAGTCAAAGGAACAGGGTCACAGAGACATGAACTAACTTGTCCATGCATACTTTGTTTGAAAGTAAGTGGTAAGGTTGACTTCCAGAATTAATGTTTTACAGGATTGATAGAATGAAGTAGGTTTTAAATCAAAATTGTTCAACAGCATAAAGTGGGCATTTTTTTATTAGTTAAGGATTCGATTCACAAAGATATTATAAATAAGTAATGTTGATGGACAGAGATTAATTCATAAAATTCAGAAGAAAAAGCAGTTTGAAAAGTAAAAAGGAATTGACAATATATATTAGCGTGATTATAGAAGCTGACAATAACATTAGTAAATTAAAAAAAAGAACATAACAATTTGTCTTTGGAAGATAAGGTAGGTGACAATTACACAATTGATTTAATGTATGTAGAGCTACTAACTTTTGAGCTTCTACCTATGAGTTTTTGACTTTACAGTGGTGTAAGTGATAAACATTCAGCAGAAACTATTCTTTGAAGTTTAAATTTTGATATTTTCACTGGCTAATGATACAGATATGATATTCTAGCAATGACAGGAAGCAGTAGCAAAACGTAGCGCCCAGCCATCTAAGCGATCCTGATGACAAACAACCCATATTCCACAATGCATTGTTTTGCTAAACTCTGATGTTTGATAGATGTATTAAGTGTGTTTTCAACATGATATTTTCATTTACGATGGACTTTTTTGGCATGTGGTGCCATTGTAAATTGAGGAGCATCTGTATTGACATATAAAATTTTGTCTCTTTTGATAAAGGATATATATATATATCTTTCAAATCTATATATAACAGCTCAGAATCTGATTCTTTTGACACAAAGAAACTATTAGAATACTTGATCTAGATACTATAGAGGTTTATGTATTTGACTGCAATGGAACTTTACATTAACAGCAGTTAACTGCCCTCTAACAACAAAGAAAAGAACATCTCATTTCCCCAAAGAAATTGATTCAAATTCCCAAATACATAGAAGCTTAAGATAAATCCATGCAAATGCTTTGCCAGAGGAAAAAAATTATAATTAAGAAATAATGTTAATCATGCATACAAAACTTACAGTGTGTGTCAAAACTGTATAAAGAGGAGATTACATCATTCAGTGTTTTTATTATTAAATAAAAATTCTGATAAATAAGATATATAGTCAGGAGAAAGCACACACACACACACATACACACACACACACACACACACACACACACACTTACACACCACACCCTTAACCAGAAGAGGCACTAATAGAAAATTGTCAACATTTATAAATTAAGACACATTTAAATTATTCGAAGGAAAAATCATGAAAAAGAAGTATAAATTATTATTATTACAAAATTGGTGATATAATCATTTGCGAAGTGCTCTTCTAAATACTAGAGACTTTTGATGAAATAGATGACTTATGAAAAATATTAATGAACTTTGAGTGAAAATCAAGTGTTTAACCTGAATGTGACAGAACAGAAACAGATTTTCAAAATGTAATGTCCTTTTTTTTTAATCACCATTAAACGTAACCAAGTACTCAAGAAATGATACATTTATTTCATTTAATTAGTATGAAATCCTAGAAAAGCATAAACACCATGAAAAAGTACAGTCATAATAACAAATATAAATGTGTATTATTGAAACAATAAAATGTCACTTTTTACTATCAGATTTACCAAAATTTAAAAATAATTATACAATCCACCATTGCTGAGACGTATCTGCCTCATGAATGTAAAAACTAATTGTATTTTTTGTCTGCTTCAGAGATACTGTAGGACATTCAAGCCAGTAATTTATGCCTAAAAATGTGATTTAAGAAAATAGATTATTTTTTAAAAAAGGATGTACTCAGATTTATATACAAGGATCTTTATTTCAGTATTTCTTTCTTTTAGTACTTAATAATATTAAGGTTCAAACATTTTTTTACATCCATATATCTATGAAATAAACTATTACAAATATTATAAAATTATCAAGAGACATAATGTAGATATGTACTTATTGATATGGAATCATCCTAAACATTTATGGGAAAATTATAGCTAAAATATATATTTTAAGTCACTTCTCTATATATTTTTGCTTATTCCTTTTTTCCTCACCACATATAAACACATGTATGATACACATATTTATGGAAATTAACAATACTTAAAGAATTTCCCTAAGTATTTGTTAAATACTGAGTAGGTTAGTGGAATTCTATAATCATAATTGGGTATGAAAGGAAGGTAATTACTTCAAAAAAGGAGAGTAGTGTAAGAATAGTCCTGGAGGCAGAAAGAGATGTGTTTGGTTGGTTGACCACATTGGACGAAACCCATGAGAGAAACCTGAGTTATGTCCATTTTAAACAAAAGTCCCTTTATTCAGCAAAAGTCATCGCATTTATCTGGAGATTCTTATTCTGGAGTGAAATGTGTTTTCTCTTGTTCCTCAGTGGTATAGACCTGGCTCTTTTGGGAACATAAGATTTAGGTGATGAACCAATAAAATTCTGAGATAGCTTGTGCCAGAGCCTCAATTTGACTGCCTCTCCTGTGAGCGGGACATGGGTGGTACTTGGGCTTGCTCATGGTAGATTGTCTGCATCTTGGTAAATTGTCATCTTTGCAGTGCTTTGAGGCAGGCCACCCAAGATTGTCATTTCCTCACTTCCAATATTCTATTGAGATTGCTGATCTAAGGTTATCTATGAATAGATACTGGGTCTTAGAGCCAATTTTTAGAAATTACCAGTATGGTTGCCCTTGACATCCTGCACATATGCCTTTATTTTCCTGTATGCATATAACTAAGATAGACTCTCCAAGCTGGTCCAAAGTATGTGCATGCTGAGAATCACTTCTGCTTTTCACCTTCCTTCTGGGTGTCTCCTATACTGTTGTTTTTTATCATTATTCTGTGATAGTCTATTGTTCTTTAGACACAGCACAGATAAAAGCTTATTTGCACCATTTTTCTAGATCTTGACAGTATTAGCAGCAACTACTGGATTGTTATAAAGTGTGATTCAATCCTTATGGACTTTGTTAACTTCTCAAATTAAACTTTATTGGTGTTTTATATCTTCACATTGAGATTTTATGATGCTGTATTTGGTGAGGTTGTTTTATAAAATGAACCCTGGTGATCTAAATTAATCATTTAAGAACTTAACTTCATACTGAGAAATTCTCTGCTTCATAGGTTAAAAATTTGCAATGGGAATTTAAAAAATCCAAAGATACTTGAATACATTAACTTGGACCATTTATTAAGAATAATATGTTCTATTACTATAAATTTCTATTACTTCACACAAATAAGAATATTCTGATCATATAATAATTAGTTGATGATATAAAATTATAACATGCTTTCCTAGGCTTTGTCCATAGATAATTTATAATCTGAAACAAATATTTTTTGCAAAGTTAGATTACTTACCATGGGAGTTTCTGAATTATCCATTTTTACGATGAGTAGATCTTTTTCTCAAAGACAAAAGAAAGTCTGCAGTGAAAATCTTGTTATCAAAAATTGAGAAATTTAAGACCTTAAAAATAGAAGTAAAAAGTTATTTTTATATTACTTGTTTTTACTATTTTTGTTAGCATACAACAATAGCACAAGGCAGTGTCATTGTGACAATGACATGGATTTGTGCTTTGTACTTTGAACATGTTTACCCTCTCTATTATGTTATTATATTCCTTTGACCCCCCTTCCCTCCTCTCCTTTTGAGACTGTTTGGTGGGTTTCATTATGATCCAATATAGATGACATATACATAGAGATAGAGATAGATGTGTATGCATATGCCATATATCAATCCTCCTTACTCCCAGTACTCTCTCCTTCTCTCTACTCACCAGACTGATTCCACACTAGTCTTCCTTTTATGATATTAATTAATAATGACAATTATTATCATTCTCACTATTATAATCATTTTAGGTCTACATCACACATATGAATGAAAATATGTGATATGTGGTTTTTTGAAGTTGGCTTAACTTGGTCAAAATGATGCTCTCCAGTTCTATTTTCCTGCAAATGACATAATTTCAGTCTTTTTTTATAAGAAATATTGAAGGCAAAAAATTGGAACTCTTGTGGATGACGTAATAAATATAACCCATGGCGATGGAGTTGTCTGACAATGTGGAGATTAAGTAAAAAGAAACTAATTACTAAAGTCAGTACCTCAGTGAAGCCAATTAATATGCTTTTTCCACATGCAAAAATGTATCAACATTTTCATGTAATTATCTGCAAAAGGGTCATTCATGGTTTCCTTCAATTTTATGTGTATAATCTTGAGACAAATGTTTTGACACTTACAGTGAATCATTTTTTTCTTAATGCTTTATTAAGATACTATTCAATTGCCATAAAATTCATCCATTTAACATTTTAAAAAGAATGGCATTATATATATATATATATATATATATATATTCCTATGGTCCTTGACTTATGATAGGATTGCATACTACCAAACCCATTGCAAATTGAAACTATCTAAGTAAAAACTGCATTAAATATCTTAACCCTACTGACATCAGAGTTTGGTAACGAAGAATAACTTGACTTATTGGCTCTTTCTCACCCATGACTAGGTGCCAGAGCTCACTGCTGCTCAACATCATGCCAGAGCATCATGCTGTTAGCAGAGGGAAAAAAATTGAAATTTGAAGTACAGTTTCTACTGAGCGCCCAAGTGAATAAAAGCATTGTATGCTCAACCATCATGCATTGCTGACTCTTTTCACAAGGGTGTCTTAATATTACCACAGTCTATTTTAGAACATTTTATCACCCCTAAAATAAATCCTATACCCACTAGCAATTTCATCCCATTTTTTATCTCATTCTCTCCACCTTTCCATGCCAGTCTTAGTAAATCACTAATCTAATTTGAGTCTGTAGGTTTGCCTATTCTTGGCATTTTATGCAAATGGAAATGTACAATAGATGGTTTTACTTATTGTGTTTTCAAGTTTCATCCACACTATGGCATACACGAGCACTTTATCCTTTTATTGTTAATTAATATTCCATTGTACACTTAGACTTCTTATTATTTACTCATTCATCAGTTGGGGGACATTGGCTTCTTCTTTTGGGCTATGATAATGTTGGAAGAATATTGATATGATCACTCATGTATACATATTTTCTTGAATATGTATTTAAGAGCAGAATTACTCTCATATAACTCTTATGATTACTCTTATAGAACCCTATCACATGATAGTGCTATATTTATCCTTGGAGAATCCACCAGACTCTTTTAAAGTGGCCATACAATTTTACAATCATAGTAGAGTGAGTATAAGAGTTGCAGGATTGCCTTCTTTTCTTATATTTGTGGTAATGCTTCTATTTCAATTACAAGTATCTCAGTGGATATGAAACGTTTTCTCTTTGTGATTTTTGATTAGCTTTTCTGTGACAGGTAATGATATTGCATATCTCTTCATATGCCTTGGCCATTTGTGTATCTTCTTTGAAGAAATATTTATTCAGATTCTTTGCATTTTTAAAGGTGTGACTTTTTGCTTTTTATTATTGAATTATAAGGTTTTATTCTGTATGTTATTTACAAGTCCTTTATCAGATACATGATTTGCAAATATTTTGTCCTATTCTGTATGTCATTTTAATGTTCTTGATAATGTTCTTTTCAAACATGAAGTTTTAATTTGGATAAAATTTTATTTTATTTTTCCTAAAAAACATAACTCTTATGTTTCATTCTAAGAATTTAAAATTTTTGTCTTACAGTTAAGTATATGATCTATTTGAATCAATTTTGTGCATGGTATGAAATAGGGGTCTACAGTTTTTCTTTTGTATGTGGATCTCTTTTAATCAGCGCCCTTTTTGAACAGACTATTCTTTCCCAATTTAATTGTCTTGACCCCCTTCATGAATGCTGATTAAGATTTCAAACTGATTTTATTAAGTCTATATTGGATGTCATCAAAAATAGTTTCAGACGTGCCTTTCCTGTTAGCTATAAGTCCTTATCATTCAAGTGAGCCAGAATGTTTTCTTACTCAATTGGCAATGTTGCTTCTTTGATTATAACTTTGAAATTAGAAATGTTACAGTATCATTCAGAGTTCCTCTTCATATATTATACTTAAAACTTTAATCAAACATAGCAATATTAAGAACTCTCCTTCGTCAGTGCTGGGGCATCTTGGCTGTTTCCATAACTTGGCTATTGTGAATAGTGCCGCAATAAACATGGATGTGCAGGTGCCTCTGGAGTAACAGTCTTTTGGGTATATCCCCAAGAGTGGTATTGCTGGATCAAATGGTAGATCGATGTCCAGCTTTTTAAGTAGCCTCCAAATTTTTTTCCAGAGTGGTTGTACTAGTCTACATTCCCACCAACAGTGTAAGAGGGTTCAGAAAATGTGGTATCTATACACAATGGAATTTTATGCAGCCATGAAGAAGAACGAAATGTTATCATTCGCTGGTAAATGGATGGAATTGGAGAACATCATTCTGAGTGAGGTTAGCCTGGCTCAAAAGACCAAAAATCGTATGTTCTCCCTCATATGTGGACATTAGATCAAGGGCAAACACAACAAGGGGATTGGACTATGAGCACATGATAAAAGCGAGAGCACACAAGGGAGGGGTGAGGATAGGTAAGACACCTAAAAAACTAGCTAGCATTTGCTGCCCTTAATGCAGAGAAACTAAAGCAGATACCTTAAAGCAACTGAGGCCAATAGGAAAAGGGGACCAGGAACTAGAGAAAAGGTTAGATTAAAAAGAATTAACCTAGAAGGTAACACCCACGCACAGGAAATCAATGTGAGTCAATGCCCTGTATAGCTATCCTTATCTCAACCAGCAAAACCCCTTGTTCCTTCCTATTATTGCTTATACTCTCTCTACAACAAAATTAGAGATAAGGGCAAAATAGTTTCTGCTGGGTATTGAGGGGGGGAGCGGGAGGGGGTGGAGTGGGTGGTAAGGGAGGGGGTGGGGGCAGGGGGGAGAAATAAACCAAGCCTTGTATGCACATATGAATAATAAAAGAAAAATGAAAAAAAAAAAAAGAAAGAGAAAAAAAATAAATAAAATGGTCTGTTTCCTCACAAAAAAAAAGAAAAATAAAAATTTTAACATTTAAAAGAAAAAAAAACATGTTTATTTATATTAAAAGAATTTATGCTGAAAAAAAAAAAAGAACTCTCCTATGAGGCTGGCGGAGTGGCTCAAGTGGTAGAGCACTTGTATAGCAAGTGAGAGTCCGTGAGTTCAAATCCCAGTACTGCTAAAAACAACAAAAAAAGAACTCTCCTATGTATTGTGTTGTGTGAATATGTGTGTGTATGAGAAAGTGAGAGAGAGAGAGAGAGAGAGAGAGAGAGAGAGAGAGATAGTATGCAGTTGTACAGCAACTGAGAATATTATTTATATATAATAATCCAGCCAGATCTAATGTGAGTTCAGTTCTAGAATTAGCTAATCAGTTGAAAGAAGCCAAATGTTAACCCTTAAAACCTAAATTGCTTAGGAATGGGTTATTGGAGTTTAAAAGTTCAGGATGATTGATTAATTGACTTATTTATTTATTCACTTATTTATTTTTAATTTTCATTTTAGAAAGGAATGGAGGCTAAATGTCATTTAGCCTAAATGTCTGTCACATTCATATTGTTTACTCATTGAAGATTATAGCTAAAGTATTACCTTCTCCTACGGATCTTTATGAAAGAAGCATTATCCAATGATACTTTTACTCAAATATTTTAATAGAAAAATCTGGCCAAGGGAAAATGTCTTTGAAATTACTGACTAGTGCTGGCAGAATGACTCAAGTGGCAAAAGTGTCTGCCTAGCAACATGAGGCCCGATTGGTAATTCTGTATACTAATAAGATTCAGGATATTTATACTTAGAAGTCTTATTACCTTGCTATAAGTTATTATCTCTTAGTATAAATTCAATTCTTAGTTATTTAGTGGTAGCATGTTGCAGCTGAAAATAACTGCATGACCTTCAGTCAGACAAAAGCTCAAAAATAATAAAAAAACCAGTGACCCCCAAATTGTCATCGAAATATTTTGTGCTTCCAATGAAATAAGTTCAAGTATTGTTCAATATACTCAGTTTAAGACAGCACAAATGAATGTACCACATGTTTGATGGACTTTCAGAAAAATAATTAATATAAAATCTCATTTTTATAACCACCTATTTGCCAAGTCTCATTAACTTTATATTTATAGCAATTCATATGTCTGTCTCCCACTCTCTATCCTGACAGTCCCTTTGTTTTATCTATGGAAAATCATCACATTCTTCTCTGTATTCCTTCTATTTCTGTTCCCTTCTTAATCTCAAGTTCTATTCTGAGGCTCTGAAAAATCAATAAATAAAACCCCCCAAATCTCTCAATATTTTACTATGGGACACAGAATAAAGGTAAGAGAAGGCAAAATATAGAGGCGTGGTTGTCTGTTTCTTAGATGCTAGCTTCTCGTGGAAGTACTGGATTGAATTGATATATTGAATAAATTATTCTGCAATATGTTTCACTACAGCTCTAGGAATTTGACTGGATACATAGCAAATCACATGCCTCAAAGCATATATGATGTCAACCACTGCGGTAGTCTGCATCTTATTAGATACAGATGCCAAGGCTGATTAAAAATTTAAGACATTTATTTGGATTACCAGCTTTGGACAAAGTTGAGAAGGGAACAGGACAGGACAGGACGGCACTCAAATCGGGATTTGAAATACTGTAGGGAAAAAGGAAGGTGGTGTGAAAGCACCTTGTCCTGAAGCATGGTTCTCAGAAAACATGGCCAAGGCTATTGGTGCTCTCAAGCCAAGATTGCTTCTGAAAAGAAAACTGTCTCCCAGGAATGACTTTGATTTGTGTGTTCACTCAGAGCCTTGGAGCAGCTATGATGAGCATTAACTTGGTGCATACACAATGCATGATTTTTGAGTTGAGCATCTAGAGCCCCTTGTAACTAGAGATCTTGCCTTGTCAAGGCCACTACCAGTCTACAATGCACGCTCAAAAAGAATGACTTCCATTCAGATCATGTTTTGATGTTGTGATGACTTAGAAATCTTTGACGGCATTAGATATTGGCATTTCTTGTTTTACCTCTAATCATCTCCTAAAGGTTTCACTTCTTAATACTATCACATTAACAATACTTGAATTCTGGATGGAGCACATTTAAACCACAGCATCTATGTAGAAATATTCCTAATGCATTACACTTATAATATTTTTCTACTCTTGCTAAAATATAAATATATATCATTAATGGAACACGTAGTACACTGTAAGTAACAAATAATCACAGATATCTAAAAATTTCTTAGAAATATTAAGATCCAATTAAATTTTATCTGATTCCATCAGTTATAATGGAAATAGTCTATACATTTCCCTGTATAGACTCTCCTTTTCCTTTGTGCAATTATGTATGGCTGTCTAGATTACTGAGAAAAATATAGAAGGATGCAAGGTGAAAAGTATCAAGTTCTTTGAAATATCTAAGTAGGCCATACACCTGTTTCTTTTCATGTGTATTACTTGCATTAATTTTCCTCTTTCCTATCATTGTCTTCCCTTGCATTCCCTTCTCTTGTCTTCTCTTGCTTTTCCTTTCCTTGTCTCCCCTCCTTTTCATTCCCCCAACCCTTTCATATTTTTCACTTCCAAGAGTGCCAGGCTCCTGCTTGTATACTCTCCAAGACATTTCAACATTTTACTGTGCCTCTGCCTATAGTGTTCTGAATTACAGAGATTAAACCTCTTTTTATATACTGGATCGCTTCCTGATGCAAAAGTAGAACTACTTTCCAGTGGTTATTGAAATGAATTTATTTTAAGACTGCAGAGAAAATCCAAGAAAATGTATGCTCAGCATACTGAAGATTCAGAGTATTTTTCTTTCATATTTTTGTGTGCTCATGGACAGTGACTATTTACTATCTCAGTGAAAACACTAATTCTTGTCCAGTTGAATAAAAACCTATGGTTGTATTTGCACAGTCTCAGTCTAGTGAAGTAGATAACTTCAAAGTAGAGGAAGAAGTTTCACATAAGCACATTGTAAGTAATATTGGGGGAGTAAGTGGGAAGGGAGACTGTGAGTCACTTGTATGAGGTTAAATCCAAATCCTGCTGTAAATATATTAATAGAAGAATCCAAGGTAAGTTTACACCTTATGGACATCTAGTTTTATTTGCTTTCACATGTTTCTTTACAGTAAATGAAATAAGATTTAGTTATGAGACTTAAAAGAATTATATTCGCTAAATAAAAACAATAACGAGGAAATCTGTATTTTAGGTTCCTTTGATAATGATTTCAAACTCCTTATTTTGGAGAGAGAGAGACAGAAATGACAACACAGTGATTCCTTATTACTTGTAAAGATCCATGTTCTGGAGTGAGTTTTTGTTATGCTCCATAATTGGATCAATTGACAAAAAAGTAACAATTCAGTAATAGAATAAAGAATATAACAACATGACCTCAGGAGGAAATCAGTTATTGAAACAAGACATACCATAATATATTGTAGACATCCTCAAATTTTTTGGAATACTTTCTCAAAAATCCTCATCACTCAAATGTCAAAAGACCATGAAAACTTAACTCAGAGAAATAAGTATTTTTGTGCTGTTCTAAATTTCGTGCTGTTCTTACATATATATTTAGAAAATAGGTGAAAATATACTCTGCTAAATCACTTATGGTCTTCTTATATTCAATAATTGCTGTTTTCATTTTATTTAGAGTGAAATTTAAAATATGTAATTGACTATATTTTATCCATTTTGTTTCAGGAATGTCTGCTGCTACTCTTAATTCTTTCAGTCTCGCATAGATCACACTTAATGGCTAATAAAATGATATATTAATTTTCTGTAGAGAGCACTTTGTTCTATAATTTTTATTGGCTCCGATATAAAATATAATGTATAAACATTCCCAAATAGTTTTGCACTTCTTTATAGAAAAGTATCTTAGTAAGGTATGAACAGAGGGAAAGAAAATGTGAGCTTTGAGGCAGAAGCACATGAACAAAAAGTCTTGGATGCTGATCCTATCACCTTAATGTCACCATGTTCAAAACAGTGTTTTGGACAATGAAGGTTTCCACAGCTTTTGTGAATGTGGTTGTTCCTAAAAGAATCACTGCTTTTTCTGAGCTGTTCATGAGAGCAGTGTTCTTTTTAATATGAAAGTGAGAACACAGATACAAATACATGATTTTTCTCAAAAGCATTTTCTTTTAATGCACTACTTTTATTTTATAGACTGTCTTTACCTTTGAGAAGCTGTTCAGTTAAGCAAAATGCTGTAATATAAAACTAATACATCCCTGCATGGAACATATTTTCCAATTGAATACCATAAGCTACAATTCACATGGTATTCCTTACTTACTAAAGAACAAAAATTCATAGGAGAGAAAATGGAAGGCTTCATGAAATATAAATCACAATTTATGATCATTATGATGATCTAATTTTGATATCTGCTCTTGGAGAGTTATGATTTGGGAAAGAGGTAAGACAAATGTGAAAAGAATGCCAGGAGGGGAAAAAGGTAAAACTGAAAATCATAGCATACTTTGTACTTGGGAACTGCTAACAGGATGTAGGAAAACAATTGGGACATTGACCAGGATGTCTGAGCAGGAGAAGAAGATTCTTGGAATTTACAAGTGAAGAGTAAGTTTACTCAAAGCGAAGAGCAGATCAAAGATCTTCAATAGAAGATCAAAGCTCTAGCAAAAATATGATGCAAGCATTAGAATCAAGAAATGAGACAAGTTGATCAGGAGATCTGAATATGGGAAATATAAGATCAACTTGGTTTTAGAATGCAAAGCAGATGGTAAGCAATGGTTCAAGGAAAGTAAAGGTGTCTCTCAGGAGCTGCTCTGAGAGTAGTGGGGGCATCATGTTTCAGGGAACGGTTTCTTGCAATTGGTATCACTTTGTATCTCTTGCCAGTTGACACTGTGGTCCTGCCATTCTGTCCTTTTGCCCGATTTGAGAGAGGCCTCAATAAGACTATTAAACTGAAATTTAGAGTGTGACTAGTGTAAGGAAGGGAACTGGTACTACAGGAATTTTGCTGGGAGTCACTTGGCTTCTTTTGTCCATGTGTGCAGGAGGAGATGATGGAATTGTTCAGGAAAGCCTGTTTTTGCAGAGAACTCAGTCTGTTCCTCAATATCCCCTGTGTGAATGTTCTTCAAGCACTACCACTAAGAAATTATATGAGCTTAATTCAAGGGAAAAAGGAAAGTAGGTTATGATAAAAAGTGACAAAAATAATTGCCATTATTTTCCATCGAATGCAAATGGATGAGGATTATGACAAAGTGCCAAGAAACTATGTGGACTTGAATATGCCAGGGTATAGGAAAAGGCACATGAATCTTATGACCAGGGGGTAAAGCACCAAGATAGTGTCACATCTGTGAGCTGCTCCACCTGCCTCCACCTAGAGGACAACTGGCTAGAATGCCAGACAAAGTATATACTGCAGAACAAAGACAGGGACTCTCCCTTTGCTCTTGTCAAGGACAGCTAAATCCCCATGCCCGACAGTGTAACGGGGCAGTATCAGGGGGAGCCACACACTTGAAGAGGAGAAAAGACCTCAGTGTGAAGTCTGAACTCTACATGTACAGCATTCATGAAATGGAATCTGTTTTATAGTAAGCAAAGTAGAGTTACTTATACAAAGCACTCTTTCCCCATAAGGTAAAATAGGTGTTTGCATTTGCTTTAAAACAGCACATTCATAAATGCCTAATGAAGAGGAAAGATTCAAAGTCAAAGGTAAACTCTTTAATTTGTTTAATGGCTTTGCAGTTATTTCTCACTTATATTTCAGATTAGCTTCAAACAAATTAATTTGCCACAAATTTGAGTGTACATATTTTTTTCTTTCTTTTTTTTTTTTGTGGTACTGGAATTTGAACTCAGTGAGCCATGCCCCTACACTTCTTTTGACTTTAGCTGTTTTTTTGGTATAGACTTACATTTTTTTCCCAGGACTACTCTGCATTGCTGGGATTACAGTGGAACTGCCATGCCCCACATTTTGGCTGAGATGCTGTCTCCCTGGTTTTTGCTCAGACTAGCCTCAAACTGTGATCCTGCTGATCTATGCCCCCATGTAACTGAGATTATAAGCATGGGGCACCATGACCAGACTTCTCCCTTCTTTACTTTTTCTTTCTACTTCTTTTCTTTTTTCATCTTGTCTCTTTCTTTTCTTACCACCCTTTCTTCTCCAAGTTTGGACAATAATTTATGACTGGAATCTCTATTTGTTTTCTTTAACCAAGGCTGAAATACTCTGAGATATTATATCTTCAAAGATTAGTACTTCTGAATGAAACTTCCTTTCTTTCTGAAACACTTAATTGTTCACATGTTAGATTAATTTATTCTTCACATCCTTTACATTTTCTTTTAGATTTTCTATCTTCTGAGTAGGAGCCAACTTATTTTGGTAATCTTAAATATTCCTCAGAAAACTGTCAACAAATAGAAGCAAGACAATGATAATGATGCATGGTGTAGCTGCTGGTGATGATGTCAGCCATGTTCAGTGGTTGGTTGGAAACCAGTGAAATAATGGTTCATAGTGCAAACATCTAGACCCCATACTTATAACTGGAAAACATTTTCCCAAGGCTTATGCTCATTTGATGTGTATTATAGTATTTGTGGTGACTCTGTTCTCTCCATACTTTGTTCTTCATATCATAATGAGGAATGACTTATTCCATGATTGAATTTGTAATTATAAAATATTATGTGTGATATTTAGCTATAGCAATTATTCTAGCAAAGAGTTTATAGATCCTTTGGAACTAAGCTGTCTGAATCAAATGCATAGCTCACTTTAGCACCACAATGAGCCAGAAGCACAATATAAAGGCACTGGAAAATTAATAGACTAAAGTCAGCACTTTTATTAAGAGTATTATCGAATAGGTCAGAGGCATTTTATATATACATGGGGGAAAGCATGACAAAAACATAAGAAGGCATTGTGGATAGCAAAAGAAAGTCATTGCTTTTAGGTTTTTGCTTTGTTTTGTTAATTTATTAAAGATGACCAGCATCAAAAATAGAGAAATAATTACACAGAAAATAGTCCATATGGTGAAATGGATAGACATTCTTAAGATGATAAAAAGCAATATCACAGACTGGATAAAACATTTGATAAAGAATGTACATATAAAAGAGCCAAAAGACTCTTAAAGCTCAACAATAAGAGAACAAGCAACCTAAGCTGAGTACAGAAGTTGATGGTTATAACCCCAGCTACTTGGCTGACCTAGGCAAAAACGCCTCCCACCCTATCTGAAAAATAACTAAAGCATAAAGGGCAGGAGGTGTGGTTCAAATGGTAGAGTTCTTGCCTAACAAACATGAGGCCTTGAGTTCAACCTCAGTACCGCCAAAACAAAATGAAACAGAACAAAAAATCAGGCAAATCTATTAAAAAGTGGAGGAAATTTGAACAAACTCCCCACTCAAGAAGATATGTAGATGGCAAACAAACATGTAGAAAAAATATTGGACATTATTTTTGATTAAAGGATTGCAAATTAAAACAACAGTGTTCACACCAATAGAACAACTAAAATTTTAAAATAACTGACAATAACAATTGCTGGCTGAGATGCAGACAGAAACTTTCATTCATTGCTGGTGAGAATGCAAAATGGCACACCTTTTGAGAGAGACAGTTGGCAGTTTCCTAAAAAGGTAAATATAGCATTGCTACCAACAACTGAAGTTTCACAGGTATTTATCTGACTGATTTAACAGTATGCTTACATGAATAGCTGCACACGGATGTTTACAGCAGTTTTATTCACAAGCAACAAAAACTGCAAACAAGGAATCCTGCAATAAGTGAATAGAAAAATAAACAGTGATCAATCCATACAGTGAAATTGTGCAGTGATAAAAAGAAATGAGGTATCAAGCCACAAGAAGATATGGATAAATATTAGATGTATATTGTTAAGAAAATAAGCCAGCCATATAAAGCTACATACTGAGTTATCTCAAACCAATTATATGGGATTCTGAATAAGGTAGAATCACAGAGAAAGAGATGAGGGATTGGCAGGACTTGGGAAAATGTCTGAATAACACCACTGAGGAAGTGAAGATGAATAGATGCAGGGTTTTTTTTTTAAAACCATGGTAAACCTATTCTGTGTAATATTGTAATAATGATTACTACACATAAAAAATTTGTTGAAACTCATAGAAGTTTAAAGCACAGAGAATAAATCTCAATGCATGCAAATTAAAATTATCTTTTTAAGAATTTGGGTGATTTCTAAGATGAAATGTAGAATTTGACAAATGCTTATAAATCCATTAAATATATATGTAAGACCCTCAATGAATGGAGTAGGAGAATACTTTGCTGGCCTAAGTAACTTTGGAATGAATAGATTCTGTAGGACTAAAGGCAAAAAGAACTATACATGAATAATAAAGTTGCTTTCTACAAGGTTTTGTGTTAATGATTCTGACATTCAATGTACCATACACATACACTATAGGTATATGGTATACTTTAATAGTTAAGAAATGGATGATAGATGGTAGGACCCACATTCTCATTATGGGATGGGAGATTACAGATAAGCAAGGGAAGTAGGCTAGAATGATCCATAGGGAAATGGATTACAGCAGGAGATACAAGTATGAACATATATTTAGCATAAATCAGATATTGATGGTTAAACATAGAAATATTTTATAAAATGTGCATATGTATATATGCTTTAAGAACCTAGAATCAATGACACCCCAATAGTTATGGGCCTATTATACAGTAACCAGATTTGCTGGACACTAAGGAACCAGGACATCTTGCAGAAATAACATATTCTAAGATAGGTGCAAAAATATGCATAATGAATCTGCAGTGGTTTGTTTATGTCACAAAGTATGAATGAACTAATAAATAACAAGTCAATAATAACAAAAAGAAGAAAGGTGAATAGAAACCCCACAATGAGTATATAAAAGCATTCAGGAGCCAACTAAAAATGCTTCCAAGTAGCTGGGCAATGTGGCCCATGCCAGTCCTAGCTACTTGGGAGGTGGCAATCATGAGGATAGTGTTAGAGTCCACATGGATGGAAAGTTGGAGAGACCCCCATGTCAACCAATAAAAGCTGAAGGTGGTGGCACATCCTGTCATGCCAGATATCCTGGAAATGTAAATAGGAGGAAAATGTCCAAGCTGACCTAGGCATACAGGACAAATAGCTAAAGCAAAAAGGGCCAATACTATGGCTCAAGTGGTAGAGTACCTGCCTAGCAAGTGAAAGGCTCTGAGTTTAGACACCAGTACCACAATACATTAAATAATAAGAAAAAAAATTTAAATCTCCTAGTCATTAACTTGAAACAGATTAACCATGAAAATAAAGTATTATTTGTTTATTAACTAAATAATTAAATAGTCATTTCTCAATACTGACATACATATTTAATTAAGTGAATAATAACTGTTGAGAACAGCAGTTGCAAAAATCTTAATTTATGAAACTGACCACCCTTATGGAGATGCAGCATACCTCCTTACTTTTTAAGTGTGAGCTATGCATTGTGATTTTCTTCCTAAATTTATAGTCAACAGATAAAGAAAAAAGATTATTTCTATGCTGTTGAAATCTGACATACACTGCTTCAGGACCAACAATCAAAGCTAACCCAAGAGTATGTTTTGTAGATAGTATATAACATGAGAATATAGACTTTATCTCTGTGAACTTTCTCCACAGATCACATTACTGTAGTCTAATCCTGAGAAAAACATCAGATAAATACTGATTAAAGAACATTATACAAAGTATTTGACGAGCATGCAAAACTGTCAAGATCATCATGTACTATGGTATCCTTGGTGGGATACTGGAGAAGACAAAAATATTAGGGAAAAACTGAGGGAAAGTGAGTAAAGTATGAGCTACATTTAATAATAATCTATAAATATCTTTTTAAAAATTTTGTCAATTTTCTCACACATGTTAATAGCAAGGAAAACTGGGCTGATGTTATAGAGAAACTCTACTATTTTGTCATGTTTTTGCTAAATTAAATTTTTACTAAAATAAAAAATTGTATTAAAAATTCTTGGACTGGGGATATAGTTCAATATTGGAGCACTTGCCTAGTACATGCAGAAGTTAAATAAAAAATCTATTTCTAATATCATCTCTCTTGATGGTTTCCGATTTTCTATATATGCAGTGTGCTAGAGGAAG
This sequence comes from Castor canadensis, assembly GCF_047511655.1. Taxonomy (NCBI): domain Eukaryota; kingdom Metazoa; phylum Chordata; class Mammalia; order Rodentia; family Castoridae; genus Castor; species Castor canadensis. The sequence goes on along the minus strand of NC_133388.1, from coordinate 22,450,979 downwards.
CAACTTTATTTCACCGTTGCCAATCTTGATACCTTTCTATGGTTTTCTTCTTTTACTTTCAAGGCCCTCTGGTATATTAAACGAAAGTAGGATTTCCTGACTTCAGAGGCAATATTTTCAACAGTTTAGCATGAAATGTGATATTCACTGATGAAACTTTTTAAGATACACATTCCTTTATTTAATAAATAAAGCTATGTAGATAAAAGTGGATCTGAAGAAATTTTGGAGATAGATAGTAATTATCATAGTTGCCATTTCTTTTCCTTTGGTGGTGTTGGAAATTGAACTCAGGACCTCATACTACAAGCACTCAACACTTGAACCATGCCTCTAGTATTTTTGCTTTTAGGTTGTTTTTCAGATAGGGTCTCCCTCTTTGCCCTCTTCTGCCTCAACCTGTGATCCTCCTACCCCTTCCTCCAAAGAAACTGGGATTTGAGGCATATGCCACTGCACTCAACTTGCTACCATTTTTCACTCTAAATTCTGTAAGGAAATTATGTCCGGCCCTTTAATTACATCAACCTACAACTATACAATCCCAAGGTAAGTAACTTTGTAGATGTTTAGATGTTTATGCAAGAAACCAGGTTTCAGAGAATTTAAGCAAATTACCTAATGCCATACACTTTGTCTAGAGAGGCTAGAATTCTATCTAAAGAAGAGTAGGCTTGGCACAAATGATTTAATCATACTTAAAAATGAAGATTCAAGAGCTTGAAAATGAAAACTAAGAAGGGAAGATAAGTGGAGCGTAGAAGATAAAGGAGTTGTTTAGAGGGGCTGAAGTGAGACAAAGTATAAAGCTGAAGTGTGTTGTATTTTAAGCACAAACAATGGAAGTCACAAGCACAAGACAAACATAGACTTAGAGTGAAAGTAGAAAAGTAACATCGCTGAACAGGCTCAGGATAGGAAATGACACTTAGACTTCGGGTGTAGCCCATCCAATCTGCCCCTTGGAGACATGAAACTTTAGGAGTAAATATAATCATTAAATAAATTGCTGTCTAGTTAATAATACATGGTTTCAATATCAGTCTCTAACACAGAATAGTTGTGAGATGTCATACAAAGTACGTTATCTGAATATATTACCTCTGTATTAGGAAAACCATAACAAAGGTAAAAATTTCATAGTGTTACTAAGAGGACTAAGGATACCTAGCAAAGCTAAATAAACACACATTTCCAAAGACTGCTTGAATAGTGCCTGAGAGTAGGAACTCAATGACTTTGGTACTTACAGTAGCAGAGGTCTGCAGGAAGGGGAATCTGGATGCCTATTGAGCAATGTTTCTTAACAATGGCTATACAATGAAATCACCCAAGGGGCTTTAGAAAATACAAAAATTACTTCTGAATGTAACCGGAAGTGGTTTTGGGTAAATTGGTCTAGAGTGAGGCCTGGGCTACAGTCCCTAGCTTATTCCTGTTTTTCTGTCTAGCTTGGCCTTTTTCTACTTCTTTGTGAAGTCAGTTCCAACTTGCATTTGGTCTCACCTCTGCCTTCCCACTCAGTCATGTGATTCCAGTGGGCCCTACATTAACCCGTGATTCAGACTTGCCCAAATATCATATTCCTTTGTCACCAGTGGAAATACAATACTGTCATAGCCAATGCGAGATTATGAGGTTAAGGACTGAAAAATACATCTCTAACTTGCTGTATTTGAAGGTGAGAGGTGTCAAGTCTTGTAATTACAGTACATATATCTTTCTGCTTTGAAAGACAACTCAGAGACAGGCAGAAACCTAGCCTAAGCACCTTGAGTTATCTATGTCTGAAACTATTGCAACCCTTGCACTTGTAAGCGAATTGAATGAATATGTTCCCATTTTGCTTAAGTTAATTTGGATTATGTTTTCTGTTGCTTTTCAAAAATGGGAGAGACTTTACTGATACACCCCCTCTCCCCCATACTCAAATTCCTATGAGTGTAGCCATGATTCCAGTTAATAATGGTTCTCAAATACTTTGGAAAGAATGAAACATTGGAGGAAAGCATGGGATTAATTACTTATTAAAATCTGAAATGTATTCTCTTTAGGCTGCTAGCTCCAAACAGAATGCTAGATAATAGAGACTACTTCACTTCATCTCAGAGCTCTCACCTGCTCAGCTATCTTGGAAGAACCAGGTTTTCAAACATGAACAAGGACCCATGGTGAAACTTGTATTTCACATGAAAAGGTGCCTTAAACATGAGTCAGTTGTGTAGATGGCTCTGAAACATTTACTTTCCACAATTTGTCAGAAAATAGCTTGACTAATGCTACTCAGCAAATTCTCTCAATGGTAAAAATTCATACCACGAGTTTTCCTCAGGTCTGCTGACTAAGTCTCCTACTTTGTTTATTATACCAGTATCATCTGTTCTCTGGGGCAGCATGAAATACAAAGGCAATATTTTGTAGAAAGAGGTGGGTGAAGAGTGTACTTCTACTTCCCCAAAGCTGCATTTTGTCACATCAGCCCAGTATAAGGACAGCAGACTAAAGAGTGCCTCAATGTTGTATTATAAAGATAAGAGAAGGACATCATTAAATAGTCAGGGAGCACAAAAATTCATTTCAGTTTTTTCTGCTAACAGGTAGAAAATGGAATGTCAGTCCTGCCCTATAAGTTTGAGGCAAATAGTACCTTTGATTTTGTAAAGGCAATTGTAGGTTTTATTAGAAAACTTAGCCATTAGAGGATCACTCTACACAAATTCATACATATATTTTTGAAGATTTCAGCAAATAAAAAACTGTGATTAGGGGGTATTGGGTTGCTTTACTTCATTAATATCTGCCTATATTCTGCAACATTCTGTTGGATGTATACCTTATATGAAAATTCTCCTTTCTGAAGGAAAAGAAAGTGATTTTCTTCTAAATTGCATGACAGCATATTGATAATGATTGATCTTAATGGATATCCTATTCAGTATCAGAGCAAAAGATTTTTAAAGTTCACTGATTCCATCTGCTCTTCGCTTCTCTAATAGCTATGTTGAAAACAAGGAGAAACTGCCTTTGACTTGAGAGGTTAGAATTAGCTATGATTAATTCAGGAAGTCACAGAATGAATTATAGCCAAATAACATCATTCTCAGTTGTTTGGGTGTTTATATGGCCTGAAGAATTTCTATCATTATCACTATTGGAGCAGCAGTGGGTGGGTATACAGCACATACAGACCTTATGCATAACAAATGCAATGCAATCAACACAATACAATGCATACAGATTGTACACATTTCCTGCTCCAGCTTATGAATTTGAAAGGTCCACATTGTTGGTAAAAATGTATCCCAAGATTGAAGTCTTTCTCATCATTGCATGTCTAAAGCATTTTAGGTTCATTTTTAGTTTTGCTGACAGTGAGAAGATATTTTCAGGCTGACTGAGATAGTGAGTCAGATCAGAATAATTGTCCCTGTGTGGACAAACTGATTCAACTGGAAAAGATTACATGGCTCCTGTTTTTGTATATTTGTTCATATTTTTAAATCAGTACTGTTCTGGCATCTTTGTATTGTTATGTACTCAAATTTAATCATTTTTAAAAATCATTAAAAGCTTACAACATCTCCAATGACTTCATCTTCCCAGATGGCCTATTCTTCTTAACTATAAGACTCTTTACGGTATACTTTCATTTGACTCTTGGTCAGGTGCATTTTATCTTAAAATTCATTACCTTCATGTTTATTACTATGACCATAAGCTCACTTAACTGTTATTTGTAAAGAAATTTTCATGCATATAAAAATGGAGAGCTAGACAGAAGCAAAGACAAAAACCACATGATCATCTTAATAGATGCAGAAAAAGCCTTTGACAAAATTTCCTTCATGACAAAAGCTCTGATGCAACTAGGAATAGAAGGATTGTACCTTAACATAAAAATGACTATATATAACAAGTCTATAGCCAACATCATACTAAATGGGGAAAAACTAAAGCCATTTTCTCTAAAGTCAGGAATGAGACAAGGGTGTCTACTCTTTCCATTCTTATTTAATATAGTCATAGAATTCTTGGCTAGAGCAATAAGACAGGAAGAAGAAATAAAAGGATACAAATTGGAAAGAAAGAAGTAAAGCTATCCTTATTTGCATATGACATGTTTTATACCTAAAAGACCCAAACAAATCTAGACATCATAAAGCACTTCAGCAAAGTAGCAAGATACAAAATCAATTTGCAAAAATTAGAATCCTTTCTATATATATCAACAATGAACAGACTGAGAAACAATATAGGAAAACAACTCCATTGCACATAGCCTCAAAGAAAACATCTAGCAATAAACTCAACTATGGATGTGAAAGACTTCCAAGAGGAAAACTATAAACCATTGAAGAAAGAAATCAAAGTAGTCTACAGAAGATGGAATGCTCTCCCATGCTCATGGATTGTTACAATGAACATAGTAAAAATGGCTGTACTACCAAAAGCAATCTACATGTTCAACACAATTCCCATCAAAATCCCAATGGCATTCATCACAGAGATTAAAAAAATCAAACCTAAAGTTCATTTGGAAGCATAAAAGACTGCATATAGCCAAGGCAATGCAGAGCAAAAAAGAGCAAAACTGCATGTTAGTGGCACAAACACAGATATGAAGACCCAGTGGAACAGAGTAGAAGGCCCAGATAGGAATCCACACAGCTATGCTCACCTTATTTTTGACAAAGGAGCCAAAAATATATGATGGAGAAAAAAAAAAAAAGACAGGCTTTTTGACAAATGTTGCTGTGAAAATTGGATATCTGCATGTAAAAACCTGAAACTAGATACATCTTCAACCATGTACAAATATCAATTCAAAGTGGATTCGAGACCTCAATATAGGACTTGAAGCTTTGAAACTAGGCAGGAAAGAGCAGGGAACACACTGTAATTAATAGGCATAGGCAATGACTTTCTAAATAGAACTCAAGTGGCTCAACAACTAAGCGAAAGGATTGACAAATGGGACTACATGAAATTAGAAAGCTTCTTCACAACAAAGAAATGGTCTCTAAATTGAAGAGGCTGCCTGCAGAATGGAAGAAAAATTTTCCTGTTATATATCTGACAAGGGGCTAATAAACAGAATATTCAGGGAACTCAAAAAACTAAACTTCCAAAACTTCAATGACCCAATGAAGAAATGGTCAAATGAACTGAATAGAGCCTTTTCAAAGGAAGAAGCTCAAATGGCCAAAAATCACATGAAAACATGCTCATCATCCCTGGCCATAAAGTAAATACAAATCAAAATCACAAACAACAACAAATGTTGGCAAGGATGTGGGGAAAAGTGTACCCTCATACACTGTTGGTAGAAATATAAACTAGTGTAACCACTATGGAAAATAGTATGGAAGCTTCTCAAAAAACTAAACATAGACCTGCCATATGATCTAGCAATACCACTCCCAGGGATATACATGAACAAATGTGAGTCAGGTCACAACACCCATGCTTAATACAGCTCTATTCACAATAGATAATATATGGAAACAGCAAAGATCCCCTATTATGGATGTGCAGATTAAGAAAATATGGTATCTATATACAATGGAATTTTATTCAGCTAAAAAAAGGATGAAAATTTGTCATTTGCCAGTAAATGGATAGAACTGGAGAGCATCACCTTCAGTGAATTTAGCCAGATTCAGAAGGCCAAAATCTGCAAGTTTTTTCTCATATGTAGAATACAGACCTAATACAAATATAGAAATACTATGAAAAATAGGTCACACTAAGGGGAGGTCATATAAGAGAAGTGGAGGCAGAAGAAGGAAGTTAAGAAGGTGACTATGGTTGATATTTACTCTGTACAAGAATGAATATAGAATTTTAAAACCTATTGAAATTACCACAAGAAAGGACTAAGGTAGAAAGAAGAAAAATAGAGGAGATGAACTAATTTGGGTTATAATACATAATATACATGGAAATATCACAAGGAAACTCCCTTATAGCTATCTTACACAAACAAAAATGTCATTTTGTTTCTTTAACAAAATTGGAGAACAAGAGGGAAGAACCAGTCCTGTCTGGGTGGGGAGGGGTGTTGGTACCAGTATGAGGGGAGAGGATGTGGAAAAAGGGTGTAGGAGGGTGAATATAGTGCAAATACTGTGTACATGTTGTGTAAATGGAAAAATGAGACCCGTTAAAAATATTCCAGGAGTAAGTTGAGGGGGAGTAAAGGAGAATGGTGGAGGGGTGAATTCAAGTATGATATATTGTAAGAACCTTCATAAGTGCCACAATGTACTCCCCAACACCTGAATAAAAAAAAGAAAAACATAGAAATTGGATCTTAAAGATAAAAATAAAATTAAAAAAATGGAGAGCTGGGATTTGAAACCATATCTGCTTAGTTGCCATCCATTCAAGAGATTCATTCAGTCTGACATTTTCTACACATAACCATGTGTGGTCTTCAGAGAACTCTGCCTGTCTACAGGTGATCCTTACAGACAACTCTATTACATACTCCTCACATTGAGTAATACATGTTTACCTTCCTACCTTCTTTTGCTTAGGAAAGCAGGGATTCTGGAAGGAGAGGCTTTTGTCTGCTTCATCTTTATATTTCCTATATCCAATGTAGCAAAAGTGAAAATTTAGCCAGTTCTCTCCTTCTCTTTGTCTTCTATTTATGCATGCATCAAATCAATCATTTATGTTTCAAACTTATATTAAAGTTCCACTTTGCCCATCAGGGACTCTAATTTCTGGGGATATAAAAACTAATCAGGAATCATCTCAACCTTTCCCCAAAGAGATTATTGATTGATTGATTACTATGGATAGATGAATTAGTGTATTATATTGTATTGCTTGCAATGATAGTGTGTTCCAGGTGGGGTTCTCAGATCTGGAGATGTTCAAGCTCTTTCAACTTTCTGAGGCTCAAAGCACAAGAAATAATATAAGAAAATATAAAGAAATAATTTCAGAAACCTTTTTACAACTTGTAGTTATTTAAATTCCTATTTTCATTAAACACATAAACATTCGATAAACATAGTCAAATATAATTTTTCTACTAGCAAATATTATAAGGATTCTTAAAATATTCATTGGATAATATAGATTTTGTAGTTTGCTATGGGGATAGAAGTTTAATTTGAATAACTGTATTCTATCACACTTATTAGTATGCCCTGGACTACAAACATTTAGGTGTATTTTTGAATCCATTCATAGTATGAGATCTGGATCCTCTGTTACAGATCACACAACCTCTCACCTCTCTCTACATGGGTAGACAGCGTGTTTTGCCTCAAGGATTATTTGATGTCAATTAGCTTAAAAGCAATTTCAAAACAGGGAATGATGTCAGTATAACTTTGAGTTGGAAAAACCAGTCGGTTTATGTAGACTTCCCCAAAGAACATTGTTTTGAAGTGATTAGTTTAACTCCTTTAAGAAGAAGTATGCTTAAAAATGGCACAAATACAGCTACCTTTAGTTCAAGTAGTGGCTGCCTTAGTGGCTTCAGGGACCACTGCTATATTTACTATGCTTGAGTGGTCTGGGGTACAGATGAAGAAGTTAAGAGGATTATCACCAACTAACAAAATGTTGAGGTCTGAATCTTAGATTCAATTTTGAAATATGATAAAATTTTTCAGTAGAAGATGTGAGCATCCTTAATGACTTCCCTCTCACAGTGGGAAGCATGACTGCAAGGTTTAGGTAGCAAAGTGAAGACTATGATGTAAGTTGCAATACTAGGATAGATTTAACTGTGCAACTTGGTACTTAATTTTTTGTTGGCTGTCATTTTTCTAAAGTCCCATAGGTTTTGTAAGTTCTGAATAAAACCCCATTTCCTCCATGTCCTGTTATTTTTGGTACACAATTCTATTTAATGTAAGATTGTTTAGAAAAACATATGTGATGGTGTACTAGAGTACACAGGGGTGTCATATGTAACACCAAGTGATGTTTTTTGCCTGGATATCTTGAGTTCCATACAGAAAAGAATTATATACATTTTGTTCCACAATGTGCCCAGTGACTTCAAAAGTGAATCTCCTACAAGATATGTTTATATTAGCTTGCTAGGGCTGTAATAACAAAGTGTCATAGACTGGATGATTTAAACAACAGAATTTTTTCACAGTTCTGGGGACTATAGATCTGAGATTAAGGTGTTGACAAGGTTTGTTTATCCTGAAGCATTTCTCTTTGTCATTTTGGGGTTACCGTCTCTTTGTGTCTTAACATAGTCCTCTGCTGTGCGTTTTAATCCCTTCTACTTTTAGTGACAGCAGTTACACTGAAGTAAAACCCACTCTAATGATTTCTTTACCTCTTTAAAAATTCTTTCTCCAAATGTAGTCACCTTCTGAGATATTGGGAGTTAAAATATGAACATAAATTTGTAGGAATCATTGCAGCCTGTTACAGTGTTCAGTTGATACCTATTAAGTGCATATATTTTCTGAACTTCAGTTCATGAGCATAATTGAGTCTAGAAGAGGAAAAGAATAAGAACAGGCATTCAAGGAAGGAGACATAAGGTTACAGAGGATCTAGGCAGGAATTCATGATACGGCAGAGAGGTTTAAGAAATTCTCTATTGTTGGAGAGTTTGGGGTTATTGATACTCTGTAAATGTTAAAAATAAGTGTATAGAATGAAGTGATTGTCTCATCTTGAGAAACCTCATAGTACTTTATAAAGAGAAAAGTTAGTAGGTGGGAGCCATGGAAAATGAAAGTTTTCACATGGCGGAAAGAGGCAGGTCTGGATGTAAGTATTTCATCTACTTGGGATACAACTGTGCATTAGACACTAATATTCCTGTGCTCCCCTAAGTAGGGCATCTATGTGGCAGGCAGAAGCACTTACCTGGAGAATATGTGAAAGAAATTCTGGGCTATTCCAGGATTGTTCTGAGCATAGAGCCTTTGCTGGAATGAATGGTTTGGGGGAAATAATTAAGATTAATGAGAATGAGTTTTTCCCCGAATAGGGGCTAATAGAACTACAATCCACCACAGTTATGCTATTGGGGTCTAGGTTCAAAGGAAGGAAAGGAGATCTGAGAGAGCTTAGCATATGGTCTTGACTTGACTCATTCCCACTGGTGTCTTTATTTATTCTCTCTGGATCATTTCCCCATTCTTGATTTGAGAAGCGTTTGAATGGCAATTGACCTACATGATGGTGCTGGGAGGAATAGGAAATGAGACCACAAATCCTTTAAGCATCAGTGCAGTGCTTGACTCCACAAATTCTTGCCCTTACTTACTTAGACAAAATGTTCTATTCTTACTAAAATTTGAACATTTTAAAGACTTAAAATTATAAAATGAAATGAATAATAAGGTATTATTAACTCTTAGGTGTGTGGGACTAAAATGGTGAGGTACCTGCCAATTTGGATTAATGACAAATTACTACAGGACATTTCAGGTTGGCTCAGAGACTCAGGTGGTAGAGATGATTGTCAATCATGATCCCACTGAAGACTAGCAAAGCAAAGCTTTGCATATAATTATATGAAGGAAGAAATGTTTCTAACCTCTTGTTAAATGCCATTTCGCTTCCAGAATCAGATTGTGTTCTTTATATAATCCAAAATGTCCTGGGGGATGTGAAAGTCACTATGTTAGAAATTCTCCATGTTCCAAATGTGATGCAGTACTATTGCAGCAAGAAATTCAGTCAGCATGAAAGGAAGGAAATTTGTCAAAATTATAAATCAGATCCTTATCTATGAAGGGGTTTCAAAAACTATCTTTCTTATGGATCTGAGACCAAGAGCACCAGCAGGGAAAGCAAACAAAGAGTTTAATCCATGCTACCTCTGTCTTCCCAATAAATTGATTTTATCCATATCTACTCTGCCTGGCTAGTTTATATATCATTTTTTTCTTTTAAGAAGTCATATGTCAAGTAGAGAATTGCCTAACTCCAGTCAGATAAAATTTCTTTATTTCAAAGAAAATAATGCTATTAGGAAGCAGGTGCAGCAATGTTTTATTCTATTTTATATCTTTCTATCCTATTTCTCAAGGAGACAGGCTTAAGTTCTTGGCTTAACACTGGTGCACACAGAATATATGGATTGGGAATAACAAGGCTGAAGTTAGTTATTTTTAAAGGGCATCTTTCTAAATTGGACTTGATATGAGTTCTATTAGCTGATATGATGGCTGGCCGAGGATGACAAATCAAGAAATATGACAAAAGGCTAGGAAGGTTCTCTTGTTTTACACCTTCATTAATGGTCAAAAAGGAGCAAACACCATATTAAATTTGGATGATATTAATTCAGTAGACTTTGAAAACCACAGCAAAGTCATGCAAAAAATTTAAATGCTTATAAACTTAGAATTGATGGAAAGAGATTGAAATAAGAAAAGAAGATTCCTAGAGTGTGCAATCAGTTAACGTTCAGAACTAATGTTTAATGAAAAGGGTGTATTGTTAATCAGAATTATTAAATAATGGTTCAGATTTACAATGGGAAGAAAAATTAATGGAAATTGCAATATGACTCAAGTGTGAAAAGTTAAAGATAAATATGTGTATTGTGTCTAATAAATAAATTTTAAAATGTGGGCATTTACACAAAATGAAGATGTCTCCCACATTTTTTCCACAGTTCAAGTACCAGAAATAAAAGCTGGAGTAAACATTGTATGTGTCTATTCCATAATACATATGCTTAAATTCTTTGATTATGTCAAATAAGAACTATAATTATACCCATGTCCTCCAATGACTTATAAACTGAAGGCAAAACAGTTGTTACACGATCTTCTGGGAATGCAACTATGAATAAAACATACAAAATCCTGCCCTTATCGAGCTTATATTCTTCTGGAGGAAGACATAAATAAATTATTAAGAATTGTTGTTGATAAACATGTAAAGAAAATGTGGGGAACATCTGGTGATTTAGATCAGTGGTAGAGCACATGCTTAGCATTCATGAGGCCTGGGTTCAATCTTCAGCATCCCTCTTCTTCCAAAAAAAAAAAAAGACATAAGAAAGAAAGAAAAAAAGAAAACATGAATGGAAATGAAAAACGTTAGAGTCAAATTAATTTCAAAATAAATTATGCATATACTTTGAAAAGTGTTGAAACTTTTTCAATGAGTGTAATTGTATTAAGCCTTAAGATACAAAAGTTAAAATAACACATTTACCATGTTTTGTCTGTCTATTTGTGTGATAAATCCCAAATTTAGTGGCTTGAAATGATAGCAATTACTCATTATTATTATCTTGCAAAATTTTGGGAACAGACTGGTCTCAGCTTGGCAGTGCTTGCCTGAAGCCTCTCCATTGGATTAGTCAAACTGAAATTATTTAGGTTTCTGTCATAGCTTCTCTGATCCTAGGCTGGGAAGACTTAAATAGCTGGGAGGTTGTTAATAGTTGCAGGCATTTGGCATCTCTCTTATCTCTATGTGGTCTATCCTTGAAGTTTCTCAGAATGGTGTCTTTACCATGCTATCTTTGGACTCCAAAGATATATGGCCTAAGAGCAAGAGATGAAGCCAGGTAGAAACTGCCTAGTCTACTTTAAGATCAGTCGGTGTCACTTATACCACAATTGGTTGGTTGAGAAATGTATAAACATTCACTCAAGTTCAAGGAGAGAAAACACAGATGACATCTTTGGGAAGAATATTATTGTCAGATTGTCACAAATGCACCTAGAGAGAGATACGTACTATTGCAGTCCTTTAAAAATGTGACTTGTTGTATCAATAAAAATCAGTACTATATGATATACAAAACAAGTTAATGAGCTTTCTTATGGATAAACTGCTTTAATAAATGACACCTCAGTAAGTTAAAATACGTTGTTGCAATTAAAATTAACAAATGTTACATAATGATATGAATTTACAAATGAGCTGGAAAAACAAATTGTATGATTTTGTATAATTTCTTAGACAACAATAGATTCTACAAATTCAAAACAAAGAGACCACTGTGGAACATCCTGAAAAAATTGAAATGATAAAACTTTGATCTCCTTAACTGAATTGTAGGCTGAAAAATAGATAAGGCACTGCGAGGCAAAATGAAAAGGAATAAACAGAAAGAGAGCAAAGCATTTTTTAAAAGGCTGTTCTTAGGAGTGGCAAAAGAAGGAATAGTTTCCTATAGAGATTAAAACTATAACAACAAAAATTCAAACAGCAAACAGACTGCACACAGTACAGGACATGCATAATAATAAGCTCGGCATTTCATTAGAAAAATATAGGGCTGAGAAGATGGAAAATTAATAACTTGGCCTTCTTTGAGCTGTTAACTAAAATTTTTAAGAAAATCAATGACAGGATAGTATTAGGATACTTTCATATTAAAAACATGAGCATTTAAACCGAGTAAAAAGAAAGTATTACAAAAAATTAATTCTAACGAAATTTGCTAAAAAAAAAAAATGAAGTGTAGAACAAAGAAATGTTTTGACCTAGAAAGAGAGAAAGAGATGAGAGAGAGAGATGAGATCGAGAGAGAGAGAGAGAGAGAGAGAGAGAGAGAGACAGGTGGCCACTCTGTTGTCTTTTATAACAATGTCTCATAATTAACTCAGTGGGATTTTGACCACATTCATTTATTCAAGGCAGTTAGGTTCTGTCTAGTTTCCCTGAGCTGAGGAAATGATGCAGCATTTTCTTCAAAGGATGGTTCAGCATATCATATGTGTTAAAGCAAGATAAAACCAGAATGATCTGCGTTGTTGCTGAATTTAGATCGTTTGATCTGTCAGCTGGAAGGAACATAGAGAGTATGGTCTATTCATCTCTGTAAATTCAATGCTAGGCACAAAGCATGTATTTGTTGAATATAAGAAAGTGGTACAACCATTTGACAGTGGTTGGTTAATAGTTTTTTTAAACCAGGCTTAGTAATAGTGGAAGATAGTAATAATTAATACATAATAAAAATTTAAATTATTGCCCAATACTGTTCATTTCAGCAAGCAGGTTTAGACACATGTGATATAGACAACTTCATTGATCAGATTACTCACCCATACTACAAATTATGCATATTGTTTTCTAGCATCTATTGGTTTGATAGTTTAATGTTCTTCACATGAGCTTGTCATTTTGCATGCACAGAAAGGAATTAATCCTCTTCTGATATTTTGCAAAAACAACTATTTTCAGATTGAAATCAGTGTGAAAAAGACTATTCTAGTGTTACTCAACTTTCTGTCACAGTGACAAATTCTTGAAATGATTAATTTATAAGGAGAAAAGGCTGGCATTCAGCTCATGGTTTTATATTTCTACTCGTGGTTGCTTGGCCCCATTCTTTAGACCTATGGCAAGATTGAACATCTTGTCAGTTAGCATTTGGTGCAGGAAGCTGGTCACCTTATTGCAACCAGGGAGTAAAAGAGAAGGAGGAATGTACAAAGTCCCTAACATCATTTCCAATAGCATGACCCAGTGACCTAATGTCCCTCTATTAGGCACATCCTTCTAAAAATTCTACCACATCTCGAGAGCATCACAGGTTGGACAAGAAATCTTTGACACATGCGTCTTGAGGAATACTTATTCAAACCATGGTACCTTGATTTAAACACATAGCATCTGTAGTCCTATTTGCCTACCTCAAGCAACTCAGCATTTAATTATTTTTTAAGTATATTTCGTTCCTTTTACTTTTTATTGACATGCATTAAATTGTACATGGTAAAGAAAGTGTTTCATCTTGACATTTCACTATATGCATATAATGTACTTTGATCATATATACTACCTCTATTTCTTTTTCTTGTCCCCCCTCTTCTAGATCCTTTATCTCTTCCCCTTCCACCTCCCTAGTAGTCCCCCTTTTACTTTCATGACTTTGATGTTTTGTTTTGTTTCCCCCTACCTTTTACAAATGAGAGAAACCATGCAATACTTGTTTCTGTTGGACTGGCTTATTTCCCTTAAAATGATGATCTGTAGTGACACCCATTTTCTAGCAAGTGACATAATTTACTATTCTTGATGACGCCATTGTCATCAAGACAATGACATCAAGTTTTGTCATACACAAAACTCCACTGTGTATGTATACCACATTTTCTCTACATATTAATCTGCTGGTGGCAATATAGGCCGATTCCATGATTTGACTGTTTATAGTAAGTTGACTTCTTTTTGGAGTTTGTATACTCAGAAGTGCTATGGATGGATCATAAGGAAGTTCTATTTTGAAGTTTTTAGGAACTTCCATACTGATTTTCATAGTGTCTACATTAATTTAGTTTCTCTCTACACGTGAATAAAAGTTTCATCCACATGCTTGTCATCATTTGTTGTTATTTGTTTTCTTGATCAAGTCATTCTGACTGGAGTGATTTGCATTTCTCTGATACCTAAAATGCACAATATTTTTTCATGTATTTGTTGGTTGTTTGTACTTCTGTTTAAAAGAGTTCCATCCATTGAGCATTCTGTAATTGATTTTGTTATTTTCCTGTTTAATTTTTTTTGCGTTCTTTCTGTATTCTGGATATTATTCCCCTCTTGGATAAATATCTGGTAAAGATTTTCTTACATTCTATAGGGTATCTCTTCATTCTGTTGATTCTTTCTTTTTTTTTTCCCTTTTTCTTTTATTATTCATATGTGCATACAAGGCTTGGTTCATTTATCCCCCCTGCCCCCACCCCCTCCCTTACCACCCACTCCACCCCCTCCCTCTCCCCCCCCCAATACCCAGCAGAAACTATTTTGCCCTTATTTCTAATTTTGTTGTAAAGATAGTATAAGCAATAACAGGAAAGGACAAGGGTTTTTGCTGGTTGAGATAAGGATAGCTATACAGGGCATTGACTCACATTGATTTCCTGTGCGTGGGTGTCACCTTCTAGGTTAATTCTTTTTGATCTAACCTTTTCTCTAGTACCTGTTCCCCTTTTCCTATTGGCCTCAGTTGCTTTTAAGGTATCTGCTTTAGTTTCTCTGTGTTAAGGGCAACAAATGCTAGCTAGTTTTTTAGGTGTCTTACCTATCCTCACCCCTCCCTTGTGTGTTCTCGCTTTTATCATGTGCTCATAGTCCAATCCCCTTGTTGTGTTTGCCCTTGATCTAATGTCCACATATGAGGGAGAACATACGATTTTTGGTCTTTTGGGCCAGGCTAACCTCACTCAGAATGATGTTCTCCAATTCGATCCATTTACCAGCGAATGATAACATTTCGTTTTTCTTCATGGCTACATAAAATTCCATTGTGTATAGATACCACATTTTCTTAATGCATTCGTCAGTGGTAGAGCATCTTGGCTGTTTCCATAACTTGGCTATTGTGAATAGTGTCGCAATAAACATGGGTGTGCAGGTACCTCTGGAGTAACCTGTGTCACAGTCTTTTGGGTATATCCCCAAGAGTGGTATTGCTGGATCAAATGGTAGATCGATGTCTAGCTTTTTAAGTAGCCTCCACATTTTTTTCCAGAGTGGTTGTACTAGTCTACATTCCCACAAAAAGTGTAAGAGGGTTCCTTTTTCCCCTCATCCTCGCCAACACCTGTTGTTGGTCGTGTTGCTGATGATGGCTATTCTAACATGGGTGAGGTGGAATCTTAGCGTGGTTTTAATTTGCATTTCTTTTATTGCTAGAGATGGTGAGCATTTTTTCATGTGTTTTTTGGCCATTTGAATTTCTTCTTTTGAGAAAGTTCTGTTTAGTTCACTTGCCCATTTCTTTATTGGTTCATTAGTTTTGGGAGAATTTAGTTTTTTAAGTTCCCTATATATTCTGGTTATCAGTCTGATGTATAGTTGGCAAATATTTTCTCCCACTCTGTGGGTGTTCTCTTCAGTTTAGAGACCATTTCTTTTGATGAACAGAAGCTTTTTAGCTTTATGAGGTCCCATTTATCTATGCTATCTCTTAGTTGCTGTGCTGCTGGGGTTTCATTAAGAAAGTTCTTACCTATACCTACTAACTCCAGAGTATTTCCTACTCTTTCCTGTATCAACTTAAGAGTTTGTAGTCTGATATTAAGATCCTTGATCCATTTTGAGTTAATCTTGGTATAGGGTGATATACATGGATCTAGTTTCAGTTTTTTGCAGACTGCTAACCAGTTTTCCCAGCAGTTTTTGTTAAAGAGGCTGCTTTTTCTCCATCATATATTTTTAGCTCCTTTGTCAAAGATAAGTTGGTTATAGTTGTGTGGCTTCATGTCTGGGTCCTCTATTCTGTTCCACTGGTCTTCATGTCTGTTTTTGTGCCAGTACCATGCTGTTTTTATTGTTATTGCTTTGTAATATAGTTTGAAGTCGGGTATTGTGATACCTCCTGCATTGTTCTTTTGTCTGAGTGTTGCCTTGGCTATTCGTGGCCTCTTGTGTTTCCATATAAATTTAACGGTAGATTTTTCAATCTCTTTAATGAATGTCATTGGAATTTTGAAGGGAATTGCATTAAACATGTACATTACTTTTGGGAGTATCCACATTTTTACTATGTTGATTCTACCAATCCATAAGCATGGGAGATCTCTCCACTTTCTATAGTCTTCCTCAATCTCTTTCTTCAGAAGTGTATAGTTTTCCTTGTAGAGGTCTTTCACATCCTTTGTTAGGTTTACACCTAGGTATTTGATTTTTTTTGAGGCTATTGTAAATGGAATTGTTTTCATACATTCTTTTTCCGTTTGTTTATTATTAGTGTATAGAAATGCTAATGATTTTTCTATGTTGATTTTATTTCCTGCTACCTTGCTATAGCTATTGATGATGTCTAGAAGCTTCTGAGTTGAGTTTTTTGGGTCTTTAAGGTATAGGATCATGTCGTCTGCAAATAGGGATATTTTGACAGTTTCTTTACCTATTTGTATTCCTTTTATTCCTCCTTCTTGCCTAATTGCTCTGGCTAGGAATCCCAGTACTATGTTGAATATGAGTGGAGATAGTGGGCATCCTTGTCTGGTTCCTGATTTTAGAGTGAATGGTTTCAGTTTTTCTCCATTAAGTATAATGCTGGCTGTAGGTTTGTCATATATAGCTTTTATAATGTTGAGGTACTTTCCTTCTATTCCTAGTTTTCTTAGAGCTTTTATCATGAAATAGTGTTGGATCTTATCAAAGGCTTTTTCTGCATCTATTGAGATGATCAAGTGGTTTTTGTCTTTGCTTCTGTTAATGTGGTTTATTACATTTATTGATTTTCATATGTTGAACCACCTCTGCATCCCTGGGATGAAGCCTACTTGGCCGTGGTGAATAATCTTTTTGTTGTGTTGTTGAATTCGGTTTGCCATTATTTTATTGAGGATTTTTGCTTCAATGTTCATTAAGGAGATTGGCCTATAGTTCTCCTTTTTGGAGGAGTCTTTGCCTGGTTTTGGGATAAGTGTAATACTGGCTTCATAAAATGTGTTTGGCAGTTTTCCTTCGCTTTCTATTTTGTGGAACAGTTTAAGGAGTGTTGGTATCAGTTCTTCTTTAATGGTCTGATAGAATTCAGCAGAGAATCCATCAGGTCCTGGACTTTTCTTTTTGGGGAGACTCTTGATTGCTGCTTCAATTTCATTTTGTGTTATAGATCTATTCAGGTGATTAATTTCCTCTTGGTTCAGTTTTGGATGATCATATGTATCTAGAAATCTGTCCACATTTCTTTAGATTTTCAAATTTATTTGAATATAGGTTCTCAAAGTAGTCTCTGATGATTTCCTGCACTTCCATGGTGTTTGTTGTTATCTGCCCTTTTGCATTCCTAATTCTACTAATTTGGGTTTTTTCTCTCCTCATTTTAGTCAGGTTTACCAGGGGTCTATTGATCTTGTTTATTTTTTCAAAGAACCAACTTTTTGTTTCATTGATTCTTTGTATGGGTTTTTTGGTTTCTATTTTGTTGATTTCAGCTCTTATTTTTATTATTTCTCTCCTTCTATTTGTTTTGGGATTTGTTGGTTCTTGTTTTTCTAGGAGTTTGAGATGTATCATTAGGTCATTGATTTGGGATCTTTCAATCTTTTTAATATATGCACTCATGGCTATAAACTTTCCTCTCAGGACTGCCTTAGCTGTGTCTCATAGGTTCCAGTAGGTTGTGTTTTCATTTTCATTGACTTCCAGGAACTTTTAATTTCCTCTTTTATTTCATCGATGATCCATTCTTCATTAAGTAATGAGTTATTTAGTTTCCAGCTGTTTGCACATTTTTTGTCTTTACTTTTCTTGTTGAGTTCTACTTTTACTGCATTGTGTGTATTTCTATTTTCTTATATTTGCTGAGGCTTGCTTTGAGCCCGAGGATATGATCTATTTTGGAGAAGGTTCCATGGGCTGCTGAGAAGAATATATATTGTGTAGAAGTTGGATGAAATGTTCTGTAGACATCTACTAGGTCCATTTGATCTATTGCATATTTTAGATCTTGGATTTCTTTATTGATTTTTTGTTTGAATGACCTATCTATTGATGATAATGGGGTGTTAAAGTCTCCCACAACCACTGTGTTGGCGTTTATATATGCTTTTAGGTCTTTCAGGGTATGTTTGATGAAATTGGGTGCATTGACATTGGGTGCATACAGATTGATGATTATTATTTCCTTTTGGTCTATTTCCCCTTTTATTAGTATGGAATGTCCTTCTTTATCTCATTTGATCAATGTAGGTTTGAAGTCTACTTTGACAGAGATAAGTATTGCTACTCCTGCCTGTTTTCTGGGGCCACTGGCTTGGTAAATCTTCTTCCAGCCTTTCATCGTAAGCATATGCTTATTTCTGTCAGTGAGATGAGTCTCCTGTAAGCAACAAATTATTGGATCTTCTTTCTTAATCCATTTTGTCAAACAGTGTCTTTTGATGGGTGAATTAAGTCCGTTAACATTAAGCGTTAGTACTGATAGGTATGTGGTGATTCCTGCCATTCAGTTGTCTTAGTTGTTTGAAGGTTTGATTGTGTGTACCTAAGTTGAGGTTACTCTCTACTGTCTTGCTTTTTCTTTTCCTGTGGTTTGGTGCTGCCTGCCTTTTCATGGTTAAGTTGGGTGTCACTTTCTGTGTGCAAAATCCCTTGCAGAATCTTTTGTAATGGTGGCTTTGTGGTCACATATTGTTTTAGTTTCTGCTTATCATGGAAGACTTTTATTTCTCCATCTATTTTGAATGATAGCTTTGCTGGGTAGAGTATCCTGGGGTTGAAGTTATTTTCATTCAATGCCTGGATGATCTCACCCCATGCTCTTCTTGCTTTTAATGTTTCTGTTGAGAAGTCTGCTGTGATTTTGATGGGTTTACCTTTGTATGTTACTTGTTTTTTCTCTCTTACAGCCTTCAATATTCTTTCCTTAGTTTCTGAACTTGTTGTTTTAATGATGATATATCATGGAGTAGTTCTATTTTGATCTGGTCTGTTTGGTGTCCTGGAGGCCTCTTGCATCTGTATGGGAATATCTTTCTCTAGATTTGGGAAATTTTCCATTATTATTTTGTTGAATATATTACGCATTCCCTTCGCTTGCACCTCTTCTCCTTCTTCGATGCCCATGATTCTCAAGTTTGGTCTTTTGATGGAGTCGGTGAGTTCTTGCATTTTCTTTTCACAGGTCTTGAGTTGTTTAATTAATAGTTCTTTGGTTTTTCCTTTACTTACCATTTCATCTTCAAGTTCTGAGATTCTGTCTTCTGTTTGTTCTATTCTGCTGGATTGGCCTTCCGTTTTGTTTTGCAGTTCTGTTTCATTGTTTTTGCTGAGGTTATCCATATTCTGGGTGGTTTCCTCTTTAATGTTGTCTATTTTTGTCCTGAGTTCATTTATCCATTTATTCATTGTGTTCTCTCTTTCACTTTGGTGTTTATACAGTGCTTCTATGGTTTCCCTTATTTCTTCTTTTGCTTTTTCAAATTCTCTATTTTTGTTGTCTTGGAATTTCTTGAGTGTCTCCTGTACATTTTGGTTAACCCTATCCAGTATCATCTCTATAAAATTCTTATTGAGTACTTGTAGTATGTCTTTTAAATTATTCTTGTGGGCTTCATTGGTTCCTTTGGCATAGTTTATCTTCATTTTGTTGGAGTCTGGATCTGCGTTTCTGTTCTCTTCATTCCCCTCTGGTTCCTGTACTAATTTTTTGCTGTGGGGAAACTGGTTTCCCTGTTTTTTTGTCTTCCCATCATTGTCTTTGGTGGTGTTACTGTCCCTGTACTGTGAGCAATTAAGTATTTTCTAGCTTGTAATAATGACAATGGTAATATTTAGAATGGAAGGGTGAGCTGAGATGGAAAGCAAGAAGTTAAAGAAAAGGGGAAAACAAATATACAGACAAGAGGGAGAAAGCAGAACAAGGTTTCAGATAAGAAAGTTTCAAATGTATAAACAAGGAACATTAGTGTACCACTCGACAGTAAGCTGAACAGACATTAGAGAGACAAAGAGAGGATTGAAAATCAAAGATAAAAAAATAAAAAATATGTAAATGAAAGAAATATCTATATATAAAAATGAATTAAAATAAAACGGAAAATAGAAAATTAAAAAAAAAAAAACTTCCAAGTTTATATGTAATGCAGTTTCAGTCTTAATAATTTGGGTGTCCATCTCAGTCTCCAGTCCTGGAGATGGTGCCTCAGATGTTGTTCTGTAGTTGTCTCATCAAAGGGGATGCATAAAGTAGAACAAAACTACACACACACACACACACACACACACACACACACACACACACACACAAAGCCCCACCAAGTGTCCCAAGTTCAAATGCAATACAGTTTCAGTAAGTTTTTCAGCTTGCAGGTGTAATTTGGTTGTTCTCTCATCAAAGGTGGGGAGAAAAAGAAAAAAAAAAGAGTCTGGAGACAGTTCTGAGAGTGGTATCTGCAACTGTGGCTTGCCTGCCTGCTGCTGTCAGCCTGCTGTACCTGACAGCGTTATTTATGCAGATCTCTGGGGTGAACTTAGCACTCACCTGGTCCCACAGGCTTTGTTTGCTCAGAGTTCTCCTGTGCGGGGGCCTCTGCTACAGGCTTTCCTCTTTCCAAGCACTGGGAAAGGTGACACTGCCCCCACGTTGTCAGGCCTGCGTGTTTATTTACAGTTCATGTGGGAGGTGGGTCTTCCCCCCTCTCCTGTGCAGTTTTCTTCCCACTGCCACTTTCACAAGCTTTCCTGCTCCTGATTACTGGGTGGTGCTGCTGCTCCTGCTGGCTGCCATGTTTATTTACAGTTCACATGGGAAGTGGGTCTTCCCTCCTCTCCTGTGGAGTTTTTCTCCCTCTGCCACTCTCACAGGCTTTCTTGCTCCTGGTTGCTGGGCGCCAGAGGCTCTCCTGCCCGCTAGGCTTGTTTATTTACAGTCCCGGGAAGGGTTCCTTTCCCCCAATCTTCAGGGCTCAGGGTGTCCCACCCTCTTTCCAGCATGTCTTAATTGTTCTTATTGCTTATTACTCAGTTTCTCTTTTTTTCCCTGGGTGGAGGTCAGTCTGTCCAGGGGGCTATGCTGCTCTGGCCCAGGCTTGTCTGTGGGAGTACCATGGTACCATGAAGCTCACCTTGTCTGCGTCTTCCCAAGCCGTCTGGGTGCTGGCCACTGGTGGCCCCGGGGGCCCTCCTTGTTTCTCAGTTTAACGTGAGGTGGAGATTCTCTGCACCGGCTGGAGGTGTGGAGGGGTCAAATTTATGCCTTTTCTCAGTGATTATGCCTGCAAAGTGTGTCTCCAGTGTCTCTCCAAGATTTCACAATAGGAGGCTCTCTTTCTGCTTCCTACCTCTAGCTGCCATCTTGGAATCCTCGATTATTTCTTTTACTGTGCAGAAACTTTTAAATTTGATACAATATGATTTGTCAGTCCTTGGTCTTTTTTCCTGAGCTATTGAATTCTTATTTGTTAAGACTTACTTTATACCCTAAAATGTGATCTACTTTGGAAGTTTCTGTGGGCTGCTTAGAAGAATCTGTATTTTGTGTCTGTAGTATAAAATATTCTGTAGATTTTTGTTGTTTATGTGAGCTATACTATGATTTAATTCTCATGTTTCTTTGCTGATCTTTCTTATCTAGATGACCTATTGGTGAGAATGAGGTACAGTTTCTCAGAACTGGACAGGGGTGTATTTCTGTCACTAAATATTTGTCCATGTGCTTAGGGCACCAAGCCTAATACCCAGCATGGTACACAGAGAAGAAAACTAGTTGGAGTCTCTCTTAGTTCCTACTATTTAGACTGGTGTTGTCTATGTGCTGAGGGTGGTGCCATTCTGGGGTCACATGTCTGGTTATGGCTCCATTCACTTTAGAAGCTTCCTTTCTTTATGTACCTGTATCCAATGCTGTTCCCAGTAGCCTGTGCATTGGGAAGATTCCCAGTTCCTCCACAGGCCCAGTGTGTGTTCATAGGGTAGCATGCATCCAAGCATAGTGTTCTCCAAATATATCTAAGAGCAAAAGAAGCCAAGATGGCACTGAGTTATGCACTGTCATGGGAGAATTTATGGAATACTAGCACTCTGACTTCTCATTTCTTACAGGTGGTACTAGCAAGGCAGAGCCTGGGGACAGGGAATTATTCATGGGACCTGATCTGAGAGACCAAGTCTTTCACAATAAGAAGTTATACACAGATGGGAGGCAGCTCTTGGATTCAAGCAATCCATCAGCCATGGGCTCAGGATTATTTGTAGTGATCCTCAGGTGATAGGGCTCACTCTTCACCACAGAAGGCAGGTCACCAACCACCACATGAAAGCACAATGATAAGCAAAGTTTTGTAAAAAAAACAGTAAGTGACGCTGTCTTAAAAATTGCATTAGGAATTGAGGGAAATAAGAATCCTGCAGTGATAAGACTCGGCATGTGTGTGGAAGAGGGATGGGGGGTGTGGTGATAAGGGTATAGTTTAGAAAACATTCTGCAGAAAGTATATCTTCTTAAAGGTGTGACATTTAAGCTGAGGCTTGAAGTTTCTCTTAGAAAATACAGGGTCAAATTTAGGAGTGTGGATAGATATAGAGAAGCTGAAGGAAAACATCTGTAGGAGCTCTAGGGAACAAAGTTTGGTATGTTGAAGAAACTGAAGGCCAGAGTTTTTGAAGATGTAGCAGGTAAGGCCAAGATATAGCCCAGACTCAATACAGTTTAGTACACAGTTTAGTTTTAACACAAAAAATGCTATAGAGAGCTGTTGCAAAAATGTAAATAATAGACTTCAATTCCATTTCATTGAGAAAATATCTTTTCTTTTTTTTTTGAAGCTTGCCTGGTTGCTGCAGGAGTATTAGTTTTAGTTTCATTTTCTAGATGATAAAGCAACTTTTGTGCTAACTTGGACTACTCATTACTAACCAATATCTGTTCTATGTTACCTAATGAGAAGTAGACATCCATTAAATAATTAATGAACTCAGTTAACTTCTTTCTTGAGACTGTATCTTGATATGTACCACAAGTTGGAATGGAACTTTTGATCCTCCTGTTTCAGTCTCCTAAGCACTGGGATTACAGGTGTGTGTAACCTTATCTGGCTTGAAACAATTAACAGTTTTTTACTTTTTGCAGACTTCTCAAGAGTTTCATTATATATTCATTTTCTAGTACAATAAATGCATCTAATACTTAATGGTAAAGTTAAAAATAATCTCAGTTTCTATAGGGCAGGATTTGGGGAGCAGCCTGGTTGGGAAGTTCTGGATTGGAGTCTTTTGTAAGGAGGCAGTTGACTGGGGCTGCAGTCCTCTGAGAGATGTACTAGGACTGTGCTTGTCTGAAACATTGTCCAGGACTTGAACATCTACTTTTGAGATGACTCAAGATGGAGCTTAATGATGGTTGTTGGCAGGAAATCTCAGTTCCTCTTCAGCTGTCCTATCCACAGAGCTTCTTGAGTGTTCTCATGGCACTGTGTCTGGTTTCCCATAGAGTAAGTGGTATAAGACACAGAGGTAAAAGCTGCATAACCTTCACAACTTACCACTGATTCAGTGCAGGAGTGACTTTTACAAGGTCATCCCTGCCAGAAAGCCAGGATTATTAGGGGCCATCTTGATGGTTGGCTTTCTTTGGATGGTAAGCTTTTAATACTAAATCCATTTACTGCATAAGAATATTAGCACTTCATTCTCTTTTTGATAAATTTGTTATTCTCCACCAGGAATCCAGGGAACATTAATTTATTTTTTTAAATGTAGTCTAGAAATTCAACTGCAGTGGCTCTACCTCTGCTTGCTGTCTATGATTCAGTCTCTCCATTACACAGTCCTATTTCTTTTTTGCCACCATGGGAACCAAATGGTAAACATCTCAGGGGAGTACTGGTGATTTCTAAAGCACGTTTATAAGATTATATGAGACAACATTCCTCTAATTTGCTATTTAGCTGCAGAGCAATAGGTTTTTCTATTTAGAAAACAGTTTTTTAAGATGCTAGAACAAGGAATAGGAAACTCAAATTTCTAGGATCAATTTCATAACTGACTTATAAGTTGTATACCCTTCAGCAAGGCACTTAATGTGCTTGCCTGTAAAACAGGGATACAAAGAATAAATTCTTACTTGAAGAGAATGCATCATAGTTGAATTCATATTAAAGCAATAGGTTTAGAAAAATCTCACAAGAAAAATACTATGGCTATGCAAATTATAATGATATAAAGCTCATTGAGATAAAGGTATTATGTGCCTATAAAATACTAAACCAGTTTGTTTTATCTGCTTTAGGATTTTTGCCTTTTAATATAAAAAAGTACCTCATTTTCTTGAATTGTCTCAGGACAAAGGGCAAACTCAAATTGCATTTCATAACATACATTATTTTGGTAGCTGTCTTTCATATAACCCTAAAAAGGGTTCCATCACTGTCATATGGAACTCACCCCTATAATCAAATAATACCACTCAAAAATGATACTTTCCTTCAATTCATTTGTTATCGGAAAAGGATGCATCACATTAATGTCCACATTTTTTTTTTACTGCTAAGAGCATTATTTTAGTAATTATGAATGTGTGGGAGAGAGCAGAAGAAGGTAGGAAGCTATAAACTCACAACATAGACTAATGTGTATAATATATGTAAAAATATATATACACATATATACGTATGTATACACGCATATATGTACACAATATATTATATGGAGTGCTTTTCTGCATTTATTGTCTACATTTACATCAAGATTATTGTATTCATTATATTTGGGTTCTTGGACATTATTTTGTGGTTATTTTTCTTTCCCTGGAAGGAGATAATAAAATATGGAAATTGAACATTATAGCTGTTTTATAAATGACTTACTTATAGAAAATGTTGACAGAATTTGTGATATACACATATGATCAGAGTCCATTGTTAGTAAAGTTTAGTAGAGTTGCATTTTCTTTTAGAGTATTTCCCTTCTCCAGCAATATATCCCATTTGTAATCTGTTATATTGCCACTCTCTATCCTTAAGTATTCTTTTGTTTTGTGTTGTTTCTCAAATTTGCTTGTTTAGAAATTCCTTCTGAATGAAAAGCACAAGTGACAGACAACAGAGTTATGTCATCTCACACAAATCTGATTCTCCATGTATTCTTGTCACTCCTAATATTTAAGCATGGTAAGTGATTGCTTCTCTTATCAATAAGAAAAAAAAAACTGCTAATAGGAAAAAGCTGTGTCTTTCAATTATCAATTAGCTTTTGGAATATTAGAAACCATTCTGAGACTTGGTATTAGAAACAACATTACAACATTTTTATTTGATTGACTAGATGTTCTTCTGGTGTGGACCAGACTAACAGAGGTAGAATGATTTAAGATTGCCCTATGAACATGTCTGGCAGCTGGTAGAGATAGGTGTCCAGTGTCTCACTCACCTGTCACATAGTTGTCTTGCTGTTTCTGGAGGTAGACTCAGGTATCTCACACCACAAAGGAGGTGACCCAGGTTCATTTTCATGGAGGTAGAGTAGGTCGCTGTATCAAGAACTAACTCCCAGTGCACAGCCTTTGGTTGTATTACTTTAGGTCATGTTTCCTTGTCGAAAATAAGTCAGTGGATATGCTCAGAACCAATGTATATATATATATATTGGTTCTGTATATATATATATATATATATATATATATATATATATATATATATATATATATATACATAGCTATCTTCATTAAGATAATTGGTTGATAAATTTCTTATTTTGGTGTGTCCTTATCTGGTTTTGTATGAAGGTAATACTGACACACTGACTTTGTAGAATGAGTTTGGTAGCAATCCTTCCCTTTATATTTTGTGGAAATTTTTGAGGAGCATTGGTGTTATGCTTTAGGTCTGATAAACTGCTATGGATCCATCCTGTCCTGAACATTTTTTAAAATGGGATACTCTTACTGTTTCAATTTTATTGTTTGTTACTGATCTGTTTAAGGTGTTTGTTTTCTCTTGGTTGAATTGTGGTATGTCATATGCATCTAGAAATTCATCAATTTCTTACACATTGCCCACTTAATTACAATATAAGTTTTTGAAATATTCTGCCAGTGCCAGTGACTTATACCTGTAATCCCAGTTAAGGGATTGACAGTCATTTGTCTTTTCAATGAACCAACTATTTCTTCCTTGATTCATACATTTTATATATATATATATATATATATATATATATATATATATATACATATATACATATAGGTATATATACATATATACCTATATGTATATATTTACCATTCAGATTCTCCCTTAATCCTCATTTGTTTGTTTAGTAGTCTAATGAGATTTATTTTTTCCTGTATTTTCACAGCTACAATTATGGTCCTTTCTTATGTGCTAGTTTAGGCTTAGTGGTCAAGACTTTTCATTTTGGGTGTTTTTTTTTATCATGGAAATTTTTTCTCCTTCAGTTTTGAAGTCTAGCTTTGTTAGATATAGAAATCTAGGTTGGTAGCTATTTTCTTTCAGTACTTGAAATACATAATTCCCTGCTGTCTTTGTTTTTAAAGTTTCTACTGAGAAATCTACTCTTATTCTGGTGTCTTTGCCTTTATATGTGACTCAGTGCTCTCTCTTGCAGCTTTCACTATGCTCTCCTTTTTCTGCATGCTTCATATTTTAACTGTATTTGTGGGAAGTTTCTTACTGGGTCTACTTGGTGTGCTAAAAGGCTCCTGTACCTGGAGTACTGTCTCTTTCTCAAGATTTAGGAATGCTTCTGCTATTGGTTTATTGAATATATTTCCTATGACTTTAGCTTGCTCTTCTTGCTCATTATTCATAGGTTTGTTCTTTTAATGGTGTTACAGAATTCTTATATGTTCCATTTGTTCTTTCTTGTTTTTTCCTTATCTTTCTCTGAATGATTTAGTTTATTTCCTTTTTCTTCAAGCTCCAATATTCTGCCTTCACTATGGTTAAGTCTATAGGTAAGGCTCTTGACTGAGATTTTTGTTTTGTCTTAATGAGCTTTTCTTACCAAGAATTTCAATTTGATTACTTTCAGGATTTCTATATCTTTGCTGAATTCCTCTATCATATCCCATATTGCCTTCCGTATTTCATTCAACTGTTTACTTAGTTCATTACATTGTTTTATGCTATCTTTAGTTTCATTCTAATAATCTTACCTTTAAATACTTTGAGATTTTATCCACTTCATTATCATTTTAGCCCATTATTGTGGAATTGTTGACTTTTTGAGAAATCATATTGTCTTTTTTTTCCCCATATTTCTGTTTTCCTGCATTAGGATTAATATATCTAATGCTAAATTGTAGGTTAGAGGATTTAATCACTTGTATTTTTGCAGTGAAGAATTTATAATGATCAGACAAGACTGAATAATGAGAGGCTTGAAGTACAGTTTCTTACCACTGTACTGGGGACAGAGTTCAGTAGTCAAATATTTGCCTATATGATCACAGTACTGAAACTGATTCCCAGCACCACTCAGAGGTAAGAAAACTAGCTGGAGTCTTTTGTATTTCCTAGTGTACAGGTAAGTGCTGTATATGGGCTGAGGGTTAGACCATTCAAGGGTCAGTTATATGCTCCAGAGCTGATTTACATCAAAAGCTTCCTTTCTTTATGTACTGGGAGCTACTGTTGGCACAAGAAGCTTTGCAAACTGTGGGCTGCACAGATTACTACTTGCTCCACGTGAACTCCAGTTTGTGTCCCTAAGGGTACCAAGCATCGAAGAATAAAAGTGTCCCCTAATTGCTTCTGAGAGTGTGGGAAGCAAACAGACCAATTAAATCTTCACTGAAAGAAGAGAACTGAAGGATTTAAAGCACTTTGCCTACTTTTCTCAGCATTTTCAAAACTCACCCAGTAGTCAACCACCCTGTGTGAGGGAAGAGACTGGAAAATCTCATGATCCAGGCAACTTGAGCTCAGAATTCATACTTCTTCTCAGAGAAAAAATAAAAATGCATTCAGGAGATAGATATTGAATAATCTACCAGCCAGGAGTTAGAGCTCTGTTTCTACAGTAGTTCTCAGACAATGGGTTTTGTCCCTTGTCAGAGAGGTCAGAGCCACTGACCACTACACTCTTCATTGCTTGAGTTCTCTACTACTTAAGCTTCTTAGCAGGTCCACATCAAACCTTCTCCATAAATTCACAGCCCCTCTTGTGTCTATCTCCTACCCAGACACTGTAACTGAATGTCTCAAGGATCCCTGATCTGTGATTACTCTTTTATTTTTGGCTTTAAAAATAATGGCTTTATTGTAAATTTCAAATATATACATACAGTCCATCTATTTAAAGTATACTGTGTACAATTCAATGTTTTTTAGCATAGTCATAGAGTTGTGCAATTATCATTATAATTTATTTCATTTTATTAATTTTTATTCATTTATTCACCTGTGCATACATTGTTTGGGTCATTTCTCCACCCTTCCCCCCTCCCCCCTTTAGTTCCAGGCAGGTCCTGTTCTGCCCTTATCACTAATTGTGTTGACACAAGCATAAGAAGGAAGACTAAGCTTTTTGCTAGTTGAGTTAAGGATAGCTATACAGAGAGATTCCTAACATTATTCTTTATTTAAATTTCTAGTGTAGCTCAGTCTCAAATGATGGCTTGCCCCCTAAGCGTGTCACCTGGCTATAGTACTCCAAAATATGAGGAGTTATAAACTGTCTTTGTTCTCCAATGGTAGCCTGCCAAACAAGAAGATGCTGTCACAACAAATCCCTGCCTTACGTTTAAGGCTTGTGGGAAGTGTGGACTTCTCCTGGCGGCTACATCAGCCAGTCTGTTGTCACAAGGTTTGGCTGGTTATCTTGTGGTTATGGCTTCAGCTGGCTTCACATCTCTCTCTGTGGAGCCAGGTTGGCACTGTGGCTGTTTCCTTCTTTTCTCTTTTGCCTTTCTGTTTCTCTATGATTTTCAGCTGTCCTGACACCTTTTTCATGATCCCTGATGCTCTTCTTCTCTTTTTCTCCATAGAATATAGTTTCTCCTTTGTTACCCTAACTTTCTTACTCATAGAGTCAAAAGGAGAAAGTTTCTTTCCCCATCTCTTTAAAATATCTATTTAGCCTCCTTTTGCATATTTTTATCTAAGGCGTGTACACTTTTCCTGATACCTAAATATGCCTTTACATCCATCATCCATCTTCCATCCAACATTGATGTAGCATGTATTATGTGACTGTTACTATTTTAAGTGTTGGGGATATAGTAGTGAAAAGTAGGCAATGTCATTGCCACCAGGCAGCTTACCTTCTAGAGAAGATACTATTTACTCATATCCTTCTAGATTTCCCTCTCCTTCTCCACACTTATCTTTACCCTAGACTGTGTCAAGGTTGTACCTTGTGTTTAGATTTCATAGAATACTGAAAGCCATCATCAGGAGATGAAAGGTATGGATGGTGAAGTCATGGTACTTGTCCTCTGCCTTCCTCTCTTCCTATTGAAATTTACAGATTGGAGGTAAATTTTTTGTGAAAGTTCAGAATCAACATATTTCGTTAAAGGGAAGGTGGGTACGGTTATTACAACAACTGGGAAGGGTGCTAATCTGAATGCTGGGCTCTGCTAGAATCTAGCTAATCATATATGGGATCCTGAAGAATGATAAACCATGAGTATCCTCCTAGGGTGCTGCATGACATGTATAAATGGATCTTTCCTAAGTCCAGTACAAAGAAAAAAGACTAAAACTACTTTCATGGAGGTCATGGTCCTTATCAAGTGAACATTGGGTTTCATGCATGCCAAAGAGTAAGCCATAAACCCTGAGCCTACACCAGTTCACAGATCTACAGATCTAGATTGCTTCTGAGTCAGATCTCCCTGTCCTGAAGATTTGGCAATGTGGCTAGAAATACTATGTATCTTCCTCAAATAGTTCAGTGCTCATTTTCAGAGAGACAGTAATCTCAGAAAAGGAAATACCTTTTTTTTTTTTTGGTAGTACCTTGTACATTGCAATGTACAATAATTGACAAATCAAAGTATTCCTTTGTCCCATTGGTTGCCGAGGCTCCATTGTAAGTGACAATTGTAGTCAACAGAACTTTTAAAATGTCTGCAGTGGAGATGAAGACCTGTCTCTTAGAAGTTCTGTATTATCTTATTTTTTTTTTCTAAGTCAGGACAGGATGGTAGATGTAATAAATAATGGAAAGAATCCTCACAAGAGTCCCCTGATGTTTATACTTTTTATAGGAAAACATAAGTGTAAATTCATATATGGCCTATCCAAGACAAGAAACACAAAACTAAATGGGATCCCTCAGAAAAATGAAAAAATTAGCAACCCATCAAAGCCTTAAAAGATGCAAAAGTCTTATCACTTCATTCTTATTTAACTTGTATACAAATAAAATGATTCATAAGAAATAATTTAGATTATTGTAGACACAATCAGGTCAGGCTGAAATTCACAGCTGTAAATCCAGATGTTGTATCTTTTTGGAGACAGAGATTTTAGCATCTTCTTTACAGTTATTGGCCTATAATATCTTTTTTTCTATATCCTTACTATAAAAGACAAATTTTTTTTTCTCACCTGGGCATAACAGTACCTCTCCTTTATCACTCTAGATTATGTGAACTCTTCTACTTCTCTTTTGATAATCTAGAGGGACTATGGAAGTCATGATATAGTCCATTATATTCATAATTTAAAGTTCTTTGGACTTTGTTGACAGGTGGAATAAGCACTGAAGATAAGTTATTGATTTTCATGCATGCCAACAGAAGAACAAAATGAGCTGTGAGATATTTCTAAGGCCTGGTCCATTGGTAAAGGACAGTAGTAGTCTAGGTTTTTAAGCATCCAGTAGTCTGGGACATCTCAGTATATTACTTCTAAAGTGAGAAACAAGTGCTCAATCTGCACCATCCACCACAAAGAAAGAAACACACTAGTGCTGGTTTGACCCATCCATATACGGTCTAGACTTCAAAGCTGCCAGTTCAGACCAGAGTCTGGAACAACAATAATAAAAAAGTCTATGAACTATGAAACAGGCACAGTCATTGGTCCAGGCATCTTTGAAACTATGTTTTATTATTTAGTAGAATTCATGGTAAAGTTAAGGTCTATGGCAGGTAGAGATGCTGTATGGAGCCTCTAGTGATGTTCACAGGAGAACTGACATTATAGATACCTATGATTTTGGAGAAGGGCAATGCTTTTCTTAGTCAATACATGTCAAAAGCACTATGTGATTGTTGTTGGGTCTTGGTAGAGATTAATAACTCACTATAACATAGCTAGAGACAAGGTGACTTTGATTGATTGTATCACCAGTCATCTAAGCAAAAACAAAACAAAACAAACAAAAGAATACAATATCAAGCCTAGGGAGAGCTTGAAGACAAACAGCAAGATCAGGTGGCTCATATTCTCACGGCAGTGCACTTACTGCTACAGTGTCTAGTTCATAATGAACACAGTAGGGCCTCATCAAGAGTTACCATTAAAATACAAGAACCTTGCAGCAAGTTATTCCTATTTACTCCTATGCTATCCTTTTTGGTGATATTGGATTACATTCTTTATGAATAATGTGTCACATGTACATATCTATTTATATAACAACTGAACAATTCAAGGCTTTTAACTTTTGTTTTAAAAAACATGTCTTTTAAAATCCTTTAAGTAAAAGAAACCAAGTGCATATGTGTACGCATGAATATGCATATGTGCATACATAGCTGTTTGTGTACCAATTTGATGTTTGATCTTAGTTATCCTTGAATGACCTTTGTATTCATCCAGAAGATCTTTTTATATGAAATGGCATTATTTTATCTACATTTAATGTAGGTAGTTTGCTGGGTATATAATTTCAGTTTATCTGTCTATATTTTTTTTCTTTTAGCCCCTTGCATATATTGTTCTTTTTTTATCTGGCTTCCCTGATTTCTGATGGCAATTGAGCCATTTATTCTAACCATTGTTCCCATGCAGACACCATGATACTTACATATGTCTGCTTGGAAAATTGTTTTTAATGTTTTTCTTTCAGCAGTTTAAATATGCTAAGCCTGGGAGTGTTTTTTTTTTAATTTGTTTGTATGTTTCTCCTGACTGGAATTCTTTGAGATTCTTGAATCTGGAAATATTAACTTATTTTTTCACTAAATATGTCCAAGATTTGATCCTAACATTTTCAAACAGTTTTCTACATCTTTGTCTCTCCTCCTAGCATTCAAATTATATATAAGTTAAGTCTTTTTTTCCCACTCACTAAACTGCTTGATATTGTTCTATTAGTTGCTAAAGTTCCGTTCATTATGTTTACATTGATTTTTCCTCTTAGTTCTTTGATTTGGGAAATATCTGTTTATCTTCAAGTTTTTAAGTTCTTTCTTCTACCATTTCCAATTCACTGTTGGACTCATCTAATAAAATTGTAATTTCAGTCATTTCACTTTTCAGGTAGCTAATTGGTGTTTTTGTTATTTAGAATTTCTCCATTGAAACTCCCTATTATTTAAATCATTGATACCATATTTTCCTTTAATTCTTTCATCACACTTTAAATAACCTCTTCAAAGACACTGTGTACTAAAGTTCACATCTAGACTCTCTGGAATTTGGATTATTTTGACTATTCCATTTCCTAAGTGACATGTTTGGTTTGGTTTGGTTTTTAATACCTGATAATTTTTGTTTGAGAACTGGATATCAAAATACTGTGCTGACACAACATTGAATTCTGTTGCCTTTTTTGAAAATGACTGTTTTTGTTTTACTGGAAAATTAATTTGCTTGGATTCACATAGCAAATTTTGTCTCCCTCACATTGCATAGCAGCTCATAATTCTTTCTGTGCTCCATTAACGGCTTCCATTTACAACCTTTCATCCTATCCCCTGGTAATCTTTTCTATGGCTGCAAAATTTGGGGATTAGTCAAAAATTTGGGCAGAGATTTCTCTGATCTTAGGGCTCAGCCGTCTTATGATATTCTGTCCACTGGGATTCTTCTTTTCAACCACTCAATCTACTTTGGGCTGTATTCTCTGATGTATTAGGCTACTATATGTTAGCTTTATGCTAGCTATATTGCATATGATTAAAATTACCTCAATAACAAAAGCAGCAAATTTACAGAATTTGCCTGAGTGTGACTTAAGGTTTCAGCAGTGGGTTCATGTTTTATCTTTGACACTATATTCCCATAACATCTGGAAATCATTGTACATGAGCATTTTAGTTTGTTGCTTTTGGTCTGAGTAGTTTTTTACTAGATTTTATAATTTTTACTCACGAGAGGAATGGCTCAACAATATTTTCCTGCCACTTAACCAGGAATTCTTACTTTTCTTGTGAGTTTCCTTCAACTTCCTCTTGTTTGTATTAAAAGGAGCTAATATTTACCCTACACAGTGGAAGATTCTAGGACCCTGTTACAGTTTTATTTATTTATTTATTTATTATTATTTATATGTGCATACAAGGCTTGGGTCATTTCTCCCCCCTGCCCCCAACCCCTCCCTTACCACTCACATCGTCCCCTCCCTCACCCCCCTACCCCCTCGATACCTGGCAGAAACTATTTTGCCCTTATCTCTAATTTTGTTGAAGAGACAGTATAAGCAATAATAGGAAGGAACAAGGGTTTTCGCTAGTTGAGATAAGGATACCTATACAGGGAGTTGACTCATATTAATTTCCTGTGCATGGGTGTTACCTTCTAGGTTAATTCTTCTTGATCTAACTTTTTCTCTAGTTCCTGGTCCCCTTTTCCTATTGGCCTCAGTTGCTTTTAAGGTATCTGCTTTAGTTTCTCTGCATTGAGGGCAACAAATGCTAACTAATTTTTTAGGTATCTTACCTACCTTCAAATCTCCCTTGTGTGCACTTGCTTTATCATGTGATCAAAGCCCAATTCCCTTGTTGTGTTTGCCCCTTATCTAATGTCCGCATATGAGGGAGAGCATACAATTTTTGGTCTTTTGGGCCAAGCTAACCTCACTCAGAATGATGTTCTCCAATTCCATCCATTTACCAGCGAATGATAACATTTCATTCTTCTTCGTGGCTGCATAAAATTCTATTGTGTATAGATACCACATTTTCTTAATCCATTCGTCAGTGGTGGGACATCTTGGCTGTTTCCATAACTTGGCTATTGTGAATAGTGTTGCAGTAAACTTGGGTGTGCAGGTGCCTCTGGAGTAACCTGTGTCATAGTGTTTTGGGTACATCCCCAAGAGTGGTATTGCTGGATCAAATGGTAGATCGATGTCTAGCTTTTTAAGTAGCCTCCAAATTTTTTTCCAGAGTGGTTGTAGTAGTTTACATTTGCACCAGCAGTGTAAAAGGGTTCCTTTTTCGCCACATTCTCACCAACACCTGTTGTTGTTGGTGTTGCTAATGATGGCTATTCTAACAGGGGTGAAGTGGAATCTTAGTGTGGCTTTATTTTGCATTTCCTTTATTGCTAGAAATGGTGAGCATTTTTTCATGTGTTTTTTGGCCACTTGAATTTCTTCTTTTGAGAAAGTTCTGTTTAGTTCACTTGCCCATTTCTTTATTGGTTCATTAGTTTTGGGAGAATTTAGTTTTTTAAGTTCCCTATATATTCTGATTATCAGTCCTTTGTCTGATGTGTAGCTGGCAAATATTTTCTCCCACTCTGTGGGTATTCTCTTCAGTTTAGAGACCATTTCTTTTTTTGAGCAGAAGGTTTTTAGATTTTTGAAGTCCCATTTATCTATGCTATCTCTTAGTTGCTGTGCTGCTGGGGTTCCTTAGAGAAAGTTCTTACCTATACCTATTAATTCCAGAGAATTTCCTACTCTTTCCTGTATCAAATTTAGAGTTTGTGGTCTGATATTAAGATCCCTGATCCATTTTGAGTTAATATTGGTATAGGGTGATATACATGGATCCAGTTTCAGTTTTTTGCAGACTGATAACCAGTTTTCCCAGCAGTTTTTGTTGAAGAGGCTGCTTTTTCTCCATTGTATATTTTTAGCACTTTTGTGAAAGACAAGTTGGTTATAGTTGTGTGGCTTTATAGCTGGGTCCTCTATTCTGTTCCACTGGTCTTCATGTCTGTTTTTGTGCCAATACCATGCTGTTTTTATTGTTATTGCTTTGTAATATAGTTTGAAGTCAGGTATTGTGATACCTCCAACACTGTTCTTTTGACTGAGTATTGCTGTGGCTATTCGTGGACTCTTGTGTTTCCATATAAATTTCATGGTAGATTTTTCAATCCCTTTAATGAATGTCATTGGAATTTTGATGGGAATTGCATTAAACATGTAGATTTCTTTACATTTTTACTATGTTGATTCTATCAATCCATGACCACAGGAGATCTCTCCACTTTCTATAGTCTTCCTCAATCTCTTTCTTCAGAAGTTTATAGTTTTCCTTATAGATGTCATTCACATCTTTTGTTAGGTTTACACCTAGGTATTGGATTTTTTTTGAGGCTATTGTAAATGGAATTGTTTTCATATATTCTTTTTCAGTTTGTTCATTATTAGTGTATAGAAATGCTAATGATTTTTCTATGTTGATTTTATATCCTGCTACCTTGCTGTAGCTATTGATGGTGTCTAGGAGCTTCTGAGTAGAGTTTTTTGGGTCTTTAAGGTATAG
Source organism: Castor canadensis (assembly GCF_047511655.1). Taxonomy (NCBI): domain Eukaryota; kingdom Metazoa; phylum Chordata; class Mammalia; order Rodentia; family Castoridae; genus Castor; species Castor canadensis. The sequence goes on along the minus strand of NC_133388.1, from coordinate 22,414,966 downwards.
GATCATGTTGTCTGCAAATACGGATATTTTGACAATTTCTTTACCTATTTGTATTCCTTTTATTCCTTCTTCTTGCCTTATTGCTCTGGCTAGGAATTCCAGTACTATGTTGAATAAGAGCACAGATATTGGCAACCTTGTCTAGTTCCTGATTTTAGAGGGAATGGTTTCAGTTTTTCTTCATTAAGTATGATGCTGTCTGTGGGTTTGCCATATATAGCTTTTACAATGTTGAGGTACTTTACTTCTATTCCTAGTTTTCTTAGAGCTTTTATCATGAAATGGTGTTGGATCTTATCAAAGGCTTTTTCTGCATCTATTGAGATGATCAAGTGGTTTTTGTCTTTGCTTCTGTTAGTGTGGTTTATTACATTTATTGATTTTTGTATGTTGAACCACCCCTACATCCCTGGGATAAAGCCTATTTGGTCACTGTGAATGATCTTTTTGATGTGTTGTTGAATTCAGTTTCCTTTTGATCTACTTCTCCTTTTATTAGTATGGAATGTCCTTCTTTATCTTGTTTGATCAATGTAGGTTTGAAGTCTACTTTGTCAGAGATAAGTATTTGCTACTCCTACCTGTTTTTGGGGGCCATTGGCTTGGTAAATCTTCTTTTGCTGTGGGGAAACTGGTTTCCCTGTGTTTTTCTGTCTTCCCGTCATTGCCCTTGGTGGTGTTACTGTCCCTGTATTCTGTACAATTAAGTATTTTCTGGCTTGTATAATAGCACTAGTAATATTTAGAATGGAAGGGTGAGAGGAGATGGAAAGCAAAGAAGTTAAAGGAAAAGGGGAAAATAAACAAGTAGAAAAAAAACAAAAAAAGGAACAAAAAAAAAATTTCAAAGTTATAAACAGGGAGAGACACTGTAGTAATCAACTGTAATCTGAAAAGGCATTACAGAGACAGAGAGAGGATTGAAAATAAAAATTAAATAAATAAAAATAAAAATAAAAAGTAAATAAATGAAAAAATATATATACATGAAAGTAAAAATAAAAACTAAAAAAAAAATCTGTAAGTTCAAATGCAATAAAGTTTGAGTCTTAATAATTTTGGTGTTCAACCCTCAGGCTCCAGTCCTGGAGGTGGTGCCTCAGATGTTGTTCTGTAGTTGTCTCATCAAAGGGGAAAAATAAAATAAAACAAAACTGCACAAAACAAAGACACACACACACACACAAAAAAACTCACAAAGTGTCCCAACTTCAAATGCAATACAGTTTTAGTAAGTTTTTCAGCATTCTGGTGTAGTTTGGTTGTTGTCTCATCTAAAGTAGGGAGAGAGAAAAGAGAAAAAAAAAAGAGTCTGGAGACAGTTCTGTAAATGGTATCTGTGACTGTGGCTTGCCTGTCCACTGCTGTCAGCCTGCTGTTGCTGGTGGCATTATTTATACAGATCTCAGGGGTGAGCTTAGCCCTCACCTGGCCCCGGAGGCTTTGTTTACTCAGAGTTCTCCTGTGTGCAAGCCGCTGCTATGAGCTTTTCCCTTTCTAAGTACACTGGGGAAGGTGACACTACACCCACTGTCTCAGGCCAGCGTGCTTATTTACAGTTCACATGGGAAGTCGGTCTTCCCCCCTCTCCTGTGGAGTCTTCCTCCCTCTGCCACTTTTACAAGCTTTCCCACTCCTGGTTGCTGGGTGTGTACCGCCACTCCTGCCTTCTCCAGCCCAGCTTGTTTATTTACAGTTCTGTGAAGAATTCCCCTCCCCCTCTCTTTGGTGCTCAGGGCACCCCACCCTCTTCGCCACTTGTCTTTATTGTTCTTATTGCTTATTACTCAGTTTTTCTTTTTTTCCCTGGGTGGGAGTCGGTCTGTCCAGGGGGCTATGCTGATCTGGCCCAGGATTGTCTGTGGAAGTACCGCATAGCTCTTAGCTCACCTTATGGTCCGCGTCTTCCCAAGCCATCTGGGTGCCAACATCTCCCTGTTACAGTTTTATAATATAAATCTAATTGCTCATTTCTCTGCTATAACAAAGCTTAATTGTCTGTATCAATCCTGGTTGTATAAGTACCATAATACTAGATGGTATCACTGGGAATGGATAAATAGTGGTGATATGAATTATGAAGACTAAGCACTGTGGGATTTCAATATTTATAAGTGCTGGAGATAAGAAGAACTAGAGAAAATAAAATATCACCCTGCTTACCCTAAATATTGCTTTTAAAGCAGTCATTTTCAAACCATTTGATTCAATTGCTTTCCTTCTTAAAATCTAATTTTAGTTTCTCAAATTCTAGAGGATAAAGTCCAAGATCTCTATCATATCATACAAAGTATGGATTGCACTGGTTTCATGTCTATATCTGTGATATAGACACATTTTGCAAATGTCTGAGTTATGATGGACACTCAGAGAATTCCTGAACAGGGCTATAAACAGAACTTGGATGGATTAATGCTATGTGGGGTGCATAAAATTTAGGAGAAATAGTTCTTATTTCATTAACTAGACTGGAACTTCTAGAGTATAATGATTAATTTTATGTTAACCAAACTGTTCCATGTTGTATCAAGATATTTGTTCAAACATACTAACTGTGTCTATATGGGTGTTTTTTAATGGATTTTTTTCTTTTATTTTATCATTTTTACATTTACCTATGTGTGTATACATTGTTTATGCCCTCTCTCTCCTCCTCCCTCCTCTCACCTTCCACACCCCCCTTTCCAGGCAGAACCTATTCTGTCCTCTTGTTCTCTGATTTTGTTGAAGAGAAAACATAAGAGATAAAAAAATACATAGCATTTTTGTTAGTTTGAGATAAAGATAGCTATACAGAGAGATTCTTAGTGTTGTTTCTATGCACATGTGCATTGCAACCCACATTGGTTCATCTCTAGCAGACTCTGCACTACGTCCTGGTTCCCTTCACATAGTGGCCTCTCCCAGTTTAAGATTACTATATTCACTCCTCTTCAGTGAACACATCAAGAACATTCAAGTTTTAGGTTTCCTTTCCTTTTCCTGTTTCTCCCATGTATGTTCTCCCCTTAGTGTGTGACCCATGTCCAATAATATTATTGCATTTGTTGTAGGCCTATAATCTGCATATGAAGAACATCTTGCAATTTTTGCCCTTCTGAACCTGGCTAATTTTGCTTAAGATGAAGTTCTCTAGATCCATCCAAATTTCATTCTTCTTTGTGACTGAGTAAAATTCCATTGTGCATAAGTACCACATTTTCTTGATCCATTTGTTGGTAGTGGGCATCTTGGCTATTTTCCATAGCTTAGTTATTGGAAATAGTGGTGCAATATACATGGATGTGCAGGTGTTTTTGTAATAACTTGAGTTACATTCTCAGGTATATCCCTAGGACTGGTAATGCTGAATCATATGGCAGATCTATGTTTATTTTTTTTAAGGAGCTGCCATATTGTTTTCCAAAGTGGTTGTACTAGCTTACATCCCACAAATAGTGTATAAGTTTCCTTTTCCCCCCATCCTTCCCAACATTCGTCGTTGTTGGTTTACTTGATGTTATCCATTCTAACAGGGGTGAAGTGGAATCCTAGTGTGTTTTTGATTCCATTTCCTTTATGGCCAGTGATGGTGAGCATTTTTTCATGTGTTTTTTGGCCATTTGGATTTCTTCCTTTGAAAAAGTTGTTTAGTTCAGTTGTATATGGGTGTTTTTAAATGAGGTTAACATTTAATGTGTAGATCAAGTAAAGCAGATAACCCTATATAATCAAAGTGGACCATATCCAATCAGTTCTATGCCTGAATAAAACTAAAAGGTTGACCCCCCCCCCCCACTGAGTGAGAATAAACTTCTCTGTGTCAATGTCTGCAAACTGTGATATCAGCCTCTTTCTTGCCTTAAGACTCAAATTGAAGCATCATCTCTTTCTGGGTCTCAAAACTGCTGGACTATATATAGGAATTACACAATTTACTTTCCTAGATTTTAGGCTTTCAGAGTTACTCTGGGACAATATCACTTGCTCTTCTATGTCTCTAACTTACCAAGTCATCCTATAGATTTTGGGACTGCCCATCTTCATAATCATGCAAGCCAATTCCTTGTTATAAATCTGTATACAAACATACTCACTTCTATGTAGAAATGGAGATGTGCTTGCCTTTGGGCTACATCTTATTGGCTCTCGTTCTCTGGAAAACATAATACCTAGAGTAATGAGTACATATTAAACAAGTATTTCCTTACTGAAGAAATAATCTTAAGCTAAGGGGTCACCAGGAGAACAGAAGATGATGGCTAGAGGGAGGAAGCAAAAAGCGTGCCTCCTATAGTGAAATCTTGGAGAGACACTGGAGACACACCTTGCAAGCAAAACCAATGAGAAGACTTAAAACTTTGACCCCTTCACACCTCCAGCCGGTGCAGAGAATCTCCACTTCACATTAAAAAGAGAAACCAGGAGGGCCCCCGGGCCGACAGACGCCCACGTCCAGGAGGCTTGGGAAGACATGGACAAGGTGAGTTTAGTGTTACTGCAGTTCTCCCACAGACAAGCCTGGGCCAGATCAGCTTAGCCCCCTGGACAGACCAACCTCCACCCGGGGGAAAAAGAGAAACTGAATAATAACCAATAAGAACAATAAAGACACATGGGAAAGAGGGTGGGGCGTACTGAGCACCAAACATTGGGGGAAGGAAATCTTTCCTGGAACTGTAAATAAACAAGCCAGGTGGGCTGGAGAGACTCTGGCAGGAGCGGGGGCATGTACCCAGCAATCAGGAGCAGGAAAGCTTGTGAGAGTGGTGGAGGGAGGAAAACTCCACAGGAGAGGGGGGAAGACCCACTTCCCATGGGAGATGTAAACAAACACTCAGGCCTGAGAAACCAGGTGCAGTGTCACCTCACCCAGCACAGGAGAAGTCAGAGTAAATAAAGCCTGTGGGGCCAGGTGAGTGCTGAGCTCACCCCTGAGATCTGCATAAATAAAGCCTCCAGCAACAGCAGCCTGACAGCAGCAGTCAGGTGAGCCACAGCTGCAGATACCATTCACAGAACTGTCTGCAGAATCTTTTTTTATTTTTTCTCTCTCCCTACCTCTGATAAGAAAACAACCGAACTACACCTGCATGCTGAAAAACTTACTGAAACTGTATTGCATTTGAACTTGGGACACTTTGTAGGTTTTTGGGTTTTTTTTGAGCAGTTTTGTTCTACTTTATGTGTCCCCTTTGATGAGACAACTACAGAACAACATCTGAGGCACCATCTCCAGGATTGGAGGCTGAGATGCACACCCAAATTATTAAAACTGAAACTTCATTGCATTTGAACTTGGAGGGTTTTTTTTATTATCTATTTTTCATTTTGTTTTATTTATTTTTATATACATATTTCTTTCATTTAATTATTTTTCATTTTTATTCTTAACTTTATTTTTTTGTTTTTTATTTTCAATCCTCTCTCTGTCTCTCTAATGCCTGTTCAGCTTACTGTCAATTAGTATACTAACGCTCCCTATTTATACCTTTGTAACTTCCTTGTTTCACTTTCTCCTACTTGTCTGTTTATTTGTTTTTCCCTTTTCTTTAGCTTCTTGCTTTCCATCCCAGCTCACCCTTCCATTTTAAATCTTACCATTGTTATTATTACAAGATAGAAAATACTTAATTGCACACAGTACAGGGACAGTAACAACACCAAGGACAATGATGGGAAGACAGAAAAAACAGGGAAACCAGTTTCCCCGCAGCAAAAAATTAGTACAGGAACAAGAGGGAAATGAGGAAAACAGATACTCAGATCCAGACTCCAAAAAAATGAAGATAAACTATGCCAAAGGACCCAATGAAGCTCACAAGAATAATTTAAAAGAAGACATACTACAGGTACTCAGTGAGAATTTTATAGAGATGATACTGGATAGGGCCAACCAAAATGTACAGGAGACACTCAAGAAATTCCAAGACAACAAAAATAGAGAATTTGAAAAGCACAAGAAGAAATAAAGTAAACCATAGAAGCACTGTATAAACACCAAAGTGAAAGAGAGAACACAATGAATAAATGGATAAATGAACTCAGGACAAAAATAGACAACATTAAAGAGGAAACCACCCAGAATATGGATAACCTCAGCAAAAACAATGAAACAGAACTGCAAAACAAAACAGAAGGGCAATCCAGCAGAATAGAACAACAGAAGACAGAATCTCAGAACTTGAAGATGAAATGTTAATTAAAAGAAAAACCAAAGAACTATTAATTAAACAACTCAAGACCTGTGAAAAGAAAATGCAAGAACTCACCAACTCCATCAAAAGACCAAACTTGAGAATCATGGACATCGAAGAAGGAGAAGAGGTGCAAGCATAGGGAATGCATAATATATTCAACAAAATAATAACGGAAAATTTCCCAAATCTAGAGAAAGATATTCCCATACAGATGCAAGAGGCCTCCAGGACACCAAACAGACCAGATCCAAATAAAACCACACCACGGCATATTATCATTAAAACAACAAGCTCAGAAACTAGGGAAAGAATATTGAAGGCTGTAAGAGAGAAAAAACAAGTAACATACCAAGGTAAAACCATCAAATCACAGTAGACTTCTCAATGGAAACATTAAAAGCAAGAAGAGCGTGCGGTGAGATCTTCTTGGCACTGAATGAAAATAACTTCAACCCTAGGATACTCTACCCAGCAAAACTATCATTCAAAATAGATGGAGCAATAAAAGACTTCCATGATAAGCAGAAACTAAAACAATATGTGACCACAAAGCCACCACTCCAAAAGACTCTTTAAGGGATTCTGCACACAGAAAGTGAAACCCAACTTAACCATGAAAAGACAGGCAGCACCAAACCACAGGAAAAGAAAAAGCAAGACAGTAGAGAGTAACCTCAACTTAGGTACACACAATCAAACCTTCAAACAACTAAGACAATGAAATGACAGGAATCACCACATACCTATCAGTACTAACACTTAATGTTAACAGACTTAATTCACCCATCAAAAGGCACCACTTGATGAAATGCATTAAAAAGGAAGATCCAACAATTTGTTGCTTACAGGAGACCCATCTCACTGACAGAAATAAGCATAGGCTTAGGATGAAAGGCTGGAAGAAGATTTACCAAGCCAATGGCCCCCCAAAACAGGCAGGAGTAGCAATACTTATCTCTGTCAAAGTAGACCTCAAACCTACATTGATCAAACGAGATAAAGAAGGACATTCCATACTAATAAAAGGGGAAATAGACCAAAAGGAAAGAATAATCATCAACCTGTATGCACCCAATATCAACGCATCCAATTTCATCAAACATACCCTGAAAGACTTAAAAGCATGTATTAGCAACAACACAGTGGTTGTGGGAGACTTTAATGCCCCATTATCATTAATAGATAGGTCATCCAAACAAAAAATCAATAAAGAAATCCGAGATCTAAAATATACAATAGATCAAATGGACATAGTTGATGTCTACAGAACATTTCATCCAACTTCTACACAATATACATTCTTCTCACCAGCTCATGGAACCTTCACCAAAATAGATCATATCCTAGGGCACAAAGCAAGCCTCAGCAAATATAAGAAAATAGAAATTATACCATGCATACTATCTGACCACAATGCAGTAAAAGTAGAACTCAACAACAAAAGTAAAGACAAAAAATGTGCAAACAGCTGGAGACTAAATAACTCATTACGTAATGAACAATGGATCATTGATGAAATAAAAGAGGAAATTAAGAAGTTCCTGGAAGTTAATGAAAATGAAAACACAATCTACCAGAACCTATGGGACACAGCTAAGGCAGTCCTGAGAGGAAAGTTTATAGCCATGAGTGCATATATTAAAAAGACTGAAAGATCCCAAATCAATGACCTAATGATACTTCTCAAACTCCTAGAAAAACAAGAACAAGCAAATCCCAAAACAAATAGGAGAGAAATAATAAAAATAAGAGCTGAAATCAACAAAATAGACACCCAAAAAACCATACAAAGAATTAATGAAACAAAAAGCTGTTCTTTGAAAAAATAAACAAGATCGACAGACCCCTGGCAAACCTGACTAAAATGAGGAGAGAAAAAACCCAAATTAGTAGAATCAGAAATTCAAAAGGGGGGGGATAATAATAAACAACAGGGAAGTCCAGGAAATCATCAGAGACTACTTCGAGAACCTACATTCAAATAAATTTGAAAATCTTAAAGAAATGGACAGATTTCTAGACACATATGAGCATCCAAAACTGAACCAAGAGGAAATTAATCACCTGAATAGATCTATAACACAAAATGAAATTGAAGCAGCAATCAAGAATCTCCCCAAAAAGAAAAGTCCAGGACCTGATGGATTCTTTGCTGAATTCTGTCAGAACATTATAGAAGAACTGATACCAACCGTCCTTAAACTGTTCCACAAAATAGAAAGGGAAGGAAAACTGCCAAACACATTTTATGAAACCAGTAATGTACTTATCCCAAAACCAGGCAAAGACACCTCCAAAAAGCAGAACTATAGGCCAATCTCCTTAATGAACATTGATGCAAAAATCCTCAACAAAATAATGGCAAACTGAATTCAACAACACATCAAAAAGATTACACACCATGACCAAGTAGGCTTCATCCCAGGGATGCAGGGGTGGTTCAACATATGAAATTCAATAAATGTAATAAACCACATTAACAGAAGCAAAGACAAAAACCACTTGATCATCTCAATAGATGCAGAAAAAGCCTTTGATAAGATCCAACACCATTTCATGATAAAAGCTCTAAGAAAACTAGGAATAGAAGTAAAGTACCTCAACATTGTAAAAGCTATATATGACAAACCTACAGCCAGCATTATAGTTAATGGAGAAAAACTAAAACCATTCCCTCTAAAATCAGGAACTAGACAAGGATGCCCACTATCTCCACTCCTATTCAACATAATACTGGAATTCCTAGCCAGAGCAATTAGGCAAGAAGAAGGAATAAAAGCAATACAAATAGGTAAAGAAACTGTCAATATATCCCTATTTGCAGATGACATGATCCTATACCTTAAAGACCCAAAAAACTCTACTCAGAAGCTTCTAGACATCATCAATAGCTACAAAAAGGTAGCAGGATATAAAATCAACATAGAAAAATCATTAGCATTTCTATATACTAACAATGAGCAAACGGAAAAAGAATGTATGAAAACAATTCCATTTACAGTAGCCTCAAAAAAAATCCAATACCTAGGTGTAAACCTAACAAAAGATGTGAATGACCTCTACAAGGAAAAGTATACACTTCTGAAGAAAGAGATTGAGGAAGACTATAGAAAGTGGAGAGATCTGCCATGCTCATGGATTGGTAGAATCAACATAGTAAAAATGTCTATACTCCCAAAAGTAATCTACATGTTTAATGCAATTCCCATCAAAATTCCAATGACATTCATTAAAGGGATTGAAAAATCTACCATGAAATTTATATGGAAAGAAAAGAGACCACGAATATCCAAGGCAATACTCAGTCAAAAGAACAATGCTGGACGTCATGATACCTTACTTCAAACTATATTACAAAGCAATAACCATAAAAACAGCATGGTACTGGCACAAAAACAGACATGAAGACCAGTGGAACAGAATAGAGGACCCAGATATGAAGCCACACCCCCTCCCTTACCACCCACTCCACCCCTTCCCTCTCCCCCACACCCCCTGAATACCCAGCCGAAACTATTTTGCCCTTATCTCTAATTTTGTTGAAGAGAGAGTATAAGCAATAATAGGAAGGAACAAGGGTTTTGGCTGGTTGAGATAAGGATAACTATACAGGAAGTTGACTCACATTAATTTCCTGTGCATGTGTGTTACCTCCTAGGTTAATTCTTTTAGATTTAACCTTTTCTTTAGTTCGTGGTCCCCTTTTCCTATTGGCCTCAGTTGCTTTTAAGGTATCTGCTTTAGTTTCTCTGCGTTAAGAGCAACAAATGCTAGCTAGTTTTTCAGGTGTCTTACCTATCCTCATCCCTCTCAAGTGTGCTCTCACTTTTATCATGTGCTCAAAGTCCAATCCCCTTGTTGTGTTTGCCCTTGATCTAATGTCCACATATGAGGGAGAACATATGATTTTTGGTCTTTTGGGCCAGGCTAACCTCACTCAGAATGATGTTCTCCAGTTCCATCCATTTACCAGTGAATGATAACATTTCATTCTTCTTCATGGCTGCATAAAATTCCATTGTGCATAGATACCACATTTTCTTGATCCATTCGTCAGTAGTGGGGCATCTTGGCTGTTTCCATAACTTGGCTATTGTGAATAGTGCCGCAATAAACATGGTTGTGCAGGTGCCTCTGCAGCAACCTGAGTCACATTCTTTTGGGTATAGCCCCAAAAGTGGTATTGCTGGATCAAATGATAGATCAATGTTTAGCTTTTTAAGTATCCTCCAAATTTTTTTCCAGTGTGGTTGTCCTAGTTTACATTCCCACCAACAGTGTATGAGGGTTCCTTTTTCCTGCATCCTCACCAACACCTTTTGTTGGTGGTGTTGCTAATGATGGCTATTCTAACAGGGGTGAGGTGGAATCTTAGTGTGGTTTTAATTTGCATTTCCTTTATTGCTAGAGATGGTGAGCATTTTTTCATGTGTTTTTTGGCCATTTGAATTTCTTCTTTTGAGAAAGTTCTGTTTAGTTCACTTGCTATTTCTTTATTGGTTCATTAGTTTTGGGAGAATTTAGTTTTTTAAGTTCCCTATGTATTCTGGTTATCAGTCCTTTGTCTGATGTATAGTTGTCAAATATTTTCTCCCACTCTGTGGGTGTTCTTTTCAGTTTAGAGACCATTTCTTTTGATGAACAGAAGCTTTTTAGTTTTATGAAGTCTCATTTATCTATGCTATCTCTTAATTGCTGTGATGCTGGGGTTTCATTGCGAAAGTTCTTGCCTATACCTACTAACTCCAGAGTAGTTCCTACTCTTTCCTGTATCAACTTTAGAGTTTGTGGTCTGATATTAAGATCCTTGATCCATTTTGAGTTAATATTGTATAGAGTGATATACATGGATCTAGTTTCAGTTTTTTGCAGACTGCTAACCAGTTTTCCCAGCAGTTTTTGTTGAAGAGCCTGCTATTTCTCCATCAAAAGAAAAAAGGGGCCACCAAGGGTCACCAATTCAGCTTCTTCATTGTTATGTAACTATAAATACTTAGATTAAGTGATTCATTCAGTGATCTAATCCTGATTTTTAAATTATCTATTCTGAAATAATATTGTTTGGATTCTGGAACATAAATTATCATGATAAAAATATTTAATTCAATCTTTTAATTTAAGAACAGCTCCAACATGTATTAGATTTCTTTCTAAATGCTTTACTTACTAATTTATGTAGTACTCACAATAGTATATAAGGTAAGTATTAATATTGTCCTAGAGATAGACACTAATACAATTAATTAGTCATCCCTTTTATGAAGCCTATGCATGTATAATTCTAAGTCTATTTCTGCTTTAGAATATTTTGATTTAGAGCTAAAATTTGACCCAAAATTAAAGAAGAAATCTGTTTTCACTTATTATTGAACTTAGTTTTGGTGTACCATGACAAAAACTTTAGGCCTATTTCAAAGGCAACTAAGAGAGAACATTGTAAACTTTTACAAGGTTGTGCAAACTGAAGTACTCAGTGATAAGATCACAGAATGGATTAGTGAATAATAAAGAATGGGGTATGTATATCTTAAGAATAATGGCTTAAAAACTTCAAAAGAAATGGAATTCAAGTTACAATCAAGAGAGTATGAAGGATGTGTTAAAGAAATGCATATTCAACCTAGATATCTGTCACTTGATGAGATCCTTTCAGGCTTTTATATCTCAGTTTATAGTTTCTGAGCATATCTATTGCTGCTGAGCTGTTACACAGCCTTCTAGACTCTTAAGTCATCATCCTTAAGAAAATAGTCACATGTCTATGTGATTACTTGATTATATTTCACCAATATGCCATTCCATTCATTGTTTTGTTTAGTTCTCCAGTAAATATTATAATATTTCCATGTTTCCAAATATTAATGGATATAGAATTATTTATTCTTTGGGAACAGACATGCCTTCAGGATAGTATAAATCCTTGTTAAACAAATAGTCTTGTTGAAATTTGCATGGAGAAATTTTCATTGCTTGTTGCCTGCTCAAAGGCCAGCTGACCATTTTGGATAGAAAACATGTACTGTCCCTGTGGGCTGTGCATTTAGTCATTGCCGTTTGGATTCTAATTAACAGAACACATTCCTGTTCCCACTAGATTTTAACTGGAATTTATAGATATTTCAACTGTATAAAATATGGTAGGTACTCTCCCCTCTATTAGACTTTTCAAACGAGGCTTAATGATCCAAGCCACTTGTTTTATTAGAAGTTTCTAAATAGAGCTGGAAAATCATTATACTTTTAAAGCTTTGCAAAAGAACAGAGATTTTTTCCATTGAACCATTTAACAGAGCTTTAAATTGTGCAATAAGTAAAATTAAGTTGACATAAAATTCAAGAAACTCACACTACTATTTCTTATAGGTATTAAAACTTTGTTTTTGATGGTAATTGTGACGGCTGGCACAAACCTATCTGAAGATTTCAAAATATTTTCACATTTCTTTTACTAATATCACAATTTTGATGAATTATCATCTTTTGTTATGTGTTTTTATTCTACTTGGAGAAGATTTAATTCCCTGCATGTGATTACTAAGACATAGGATAATCAGATTTGGCTTCCTCTGAATCTCAAAGTGGTACAAATATTCCTATAACTGAAGTGTATACAAAAATGTTCCTCTCTCTTTTATGGGGACAAAGTCAGAGAAGTTTGGAGAAATATTTCCTGTAGGTTAATATGATGACTATATTATTCGATAAAGCTGAAAATTCTGAAGTTTTATGTATTTTCCTCAAAAGTACACAAGCTTTATATTTTTATATGATGAAGACTCATGCCTAGGAATGTTCTCAAAACTCTTCATAGGGAGAAAAAATACCAACATAACTTTAGCATAATAAAAATTATGTAAATTATCACTTCTAAATAATATGAAACCAATGCCAACTTGCCTTTGATCATTGTTTTGACAAAATAGATTCCTTATAAACCCAGGAGTAGATTCTTGTTCTGTCTTTTAAATGACATGAGTATTCAGTCTAAAAATTATCTAACAGTTTTTGGAGGATAGAGGTGCTTAGGGAAAAAACTTACAGTTGGTACAATGTACCTTTTTTTTTTCTTAATTATAGGTCTTTGTAATGAGCTAAAAAAACTCAGACTAATTTGAAAATATTGCATATGAACAGGATAGCCATATGAATATTGAAAGTCAGTGTTATATTAGTCAAAGCATATAAGTACATACACGTCAATAAACTAGATCAGTTGATGACAAAAATATCTAATACTATCTAAAATTGCTGACAATAGACTGATGCCAGGCATGATGGAACATTCCTGTAATCACAGCACCACCAAAGGCAGAGTCAGGAGCGCTATGAGTTCAAGGCTCATATAAGGTTTCCTTATAAACCCAGGAGTAGATTCTTGTTCTGTCTTTTAAATGACATGAGTATTCAGTCTAAAAATTATCTAACAGTTTTTGGAGGATAGAGGTGCTTAGGGAAAAAACTTACAGTTGGTACAATGTACCTTTTTTTTTTCTTAATTATAGGTCTTTGTAATGAGCCAAAAAAACTCAGACTAATTTGAAAATATTGCATATGAACAGGATAGCCATATGAATATTGAAAGTCAGTGTTATATTAGTCAAAGCATATAAGTACATACACGTCAATAAACTAGATCAGTTGATGACAAAAATATCTAATACTATCTAAAATTGCTGACAATAGACTGATGCCAGGCATGATGGAACATTCCTGTAATCACAGCACCACCAAAGGCAGAGTCAGGAGCGCTATGAGTTCAAGGCCAGTCTGAGGTACATAGAAAGCTCATTTCTCAATGAAAAAGTAGCAAGCATTTGAGATTTGGATGAGGAATCAGCTAGATATGAGGCATCTGGCAGAGAGGAGGAGGGCTTCCTATTCCACTCCTTGCTCACCTCTTGTCTGCATCTTCTATTAACCAAAAATCAATTTATAAGGACAGAGAGCAAGGGATCCTTTACAGGATCTAAGATCCTCAGCAGAGGAGTTGGGGAAAAATGCAATTTAGAAGGAGACTGAACAGTTTGCTATCAGTTGAGGAGCTGCCCTAAGACAGAATTCTCTGGAACTTTGTCCTATCTTGCAAGCCTTTTTTTTTCTTATGACTTCATATAAAATATTATTAAATGTTTTCTGAAATTACATCCCATGACTAGTTTAATAGTTTTTTTCTCCCTACAATTAGCTTTGTTGGTGTACAATCCACTGGCATCTTCAAATCTCATTAAAATCTTTGCCCATCTTTTTTCACCCCTCTGATTATGGTACTTAACAAAGACTTCTGGTATGAGCTTCGAGGAGGAGTGGCTTTGCAAGAGGAGACAGAGTGAACTTTGCAGTATTAATTATTCCTATTCTTAACAGAGAGATTCCTAAATTAAATTATATTCTGTAAGTTCCTCTGATAATGCAGGGTGAGATATAGTGAGCAGGTCAAATTAGCATACAATTACACATGCATCTAATAAGAGAGATCTACAAGCTCAACACTCAGCACAAAGGAGGAGGATGATTTTTTTTGAGACAGGGTCTCACTCTGTGGCTCAGGCTGGTCTGAAACTTGGTATGTAGCTCAGACTGTACTTGAACTCATGATCCTCCTTCCTTCACCTTCTGAGTGCTCAGATTGTAGGCATGCCCCACTGTGCCTGAACTAGGATGGACAATTTGTAAAGAAACAATTTTTAGGACTTTATTTAGGCTAGATAAGTTTTAGAGAACATTTACCTTTTCAAGGAATGCTGACAATCTTTAAAAACAAGTTCTATAGTGTTTAGATATGTTAATATGAATGTACACTGAGTATATTGCTATATAGAAAAATGAATAAAATATGTAGTCCATACATCAATGATCTTTTCAACTAGTCTAGAAGACAGGAAAACCTATTAAAAGATGAGTTACACATTCACTGAATTTTTCTTTAAATGTCCAGTGAATTGTGCTGGCAGTAACTATTGGAAGAGTTTTCTACATAATAAGGAAGCCTGGCTAAGAGAAGGTCAGACAATAGCTTAGAAATGGGAACCACAGAGAATATTAGAGGAGATGATTTTTTAAAGTATAACTATCTTCCTTTACCACTCAGAAACTAGGGAGATAGGGAATGGGGCAGCAGCAGAGTTGGCAAGAAGAACAAGATTCCTGATCTCCAACAGCTTCTCTATCTATAATTTTGTGGATTCTCAGCTGTCTCTGCTAAGATAAGAATATGAATTTTTTTGCAGTGTGGTCTTGTTTATCTGATGTGTGTCACAATTTATAATGTCTCAGTATCTGAAACTATGGCCATTTAGGATTCACAGTAAATCTAAAATGTTTATAATAAATCTGTTTGCATATATTTGTGTGTATACATCCTTTATAGTAGTTCCAAATGTGCATATGTTTATGGTGTCAGTTTTCAGAGTCTGTGCAAATATAAATGATGTACTGTTAGATGTGTAACTATGATTCAGGTTTCAAAAGCCTAGTAAACTTTAATCATTCTGAAACATTTTACTAGAAACTTTCAGTTTTCATTTGCTTTGTTAACTCTTCATGGATATTCAGTTTTATATGACAAAAATAGTATGTTTGTCCTGCTTAGATTTATTATACTTTTTTCCTTCATGGTAGACTATATAACTCAATATCAGAATTTTTTCATTTGGCAAGATCTTTTAGCATCCAGGAAGTTAAAATCATGAATAAAAAATTACATTCTGCATCATTATAAGAGTGGGTCTTATTTTATAAGTTGTCTGTGTATAATACATACTGTAATATGGTTCTTCTTCTTGAAAGTGCATGGAGATAAATTTTATTATATCTGTTGGGGCCTTCAGTGGAAATGTGGAATCACAAACATCAGAAGTCAGATTCTCTGACTCTAGATCATGTTATCTTTATCCCGAATTATGGAAGACACTTTCCATCCCCCACACCTCTAAAGTGAAGCTCCTATGATACATTGTTTTATTCTGTGGCAAAGAAAGTTTCTCAAAATCCACCTCAGTTAAATAGCTCTTGAATGTCTGTGGTTTGAATTCCTGTTCTAACATCTCTGTTACATTCTTATTTCCGAGCACACTCATTTTCCCATTTACCAGATAGATTGTCTCATCAGACTATGAAGCTGTAACTAAATATCTACTGTGATTTTTACCACTAAGTATTTAGTTATTTTGGACCTGCTGCCTTTAACAGCACCTCTTCTTCTCTTTACTGTAATGTCTAGAATCAGTCCTCTCTGATTATAAACTTTTCCTCTTCTATATACTCATTTTCCACTATACTCCAATGAATTTGTGTCATTCGTGGTCTTCAGTGATAATAATGTATGTGTAGCTCACTCATCTACCATTTAACCCTTTACTCTAAAACATATGAGACTGGGTATCATGGTGCATGCCTGGAATCCCAGCCACTTAGAGGTGGATATCAGTAGGACTGCAGTTCAAGACTAGTCCAGATATAAAGTTAGCAAGACCCTATCTCAAAATTACAGGTGATGGGCACCTGTAATCCCACTTTGGAGGGAGATGTAGGTAGAAGGATTGTGGTCTAAGACTTCTCTAGGCAAAAACATGTGATCCTATCTGAAAAAATAACTGGAGCTAAGCAGGATTTGGGGAGTGGCTTAAGTGGTAAAGTACACCTTCTTGCAATCATGAGGCTCTGATTTCAAACCTCAATACAGCAAAAGAAAAAAAAAAAAGAAGAAGAAAAAGAAAAAAAAGTCCTTGGCAACACAGGGCATGCTATTCAGAAAGAAAAGAGAATATAGCAAGGTCTTTGTGTTAATAGAGTTTATATTTACTTTAGTTGGCCACCAGCTAAATAAATAATCAGTTACAATACAACCTAAGTGATCATAAAATCATATGCAATGTTATAAAAAAGAGAAAGACAAGTATCTATGTCTGCATAGAAGAGTAAGAGAAGGCTTAATTAAGTTTATAAAATTGAGTCTTTTTTGGATGAAAAGAAATATATCAGAAAGAAAGACTTCTAGGAGATAGACAAGTGTATTAAGAAAATGAACCTGTCAGCAGTGCACAAGCAATTCAGTAGATGTTAGTTTCAGAGAGCTTACAAAGGAAACAATAGTTGAAGTCATGTCATAAAAAGTCTTTATGTACCTGAATACCCATGCTTATGGCAGCATTATTCACAATTGCTAAGCTATGGAAACAGCCAAGATGCCCCACTACTGATAAGTAGATTAAGAAAATGTGGTATTTATATACAATGGAGTTTTATTCAGCCACAAAGAAGAATGAAATTTTGTCATTAGCAGCCAAATGGATGGAACTGGAGAACATCATCTTAAGTGAAGTTAGCTAGATTTGGAAGACCAAAAGCCATGTTTTCTCTCAGATGTAGACTATAGACCTAATATTAATACAGCTTTATTATGAAAAAACAGTCACACTATGGGGAGGTCACACGTGAGAGAGGGAGGATAAAAGAAGGAAGTTAAGAAGGTGAATACGATTGATGTACTCTCCATACAAAAATGAATACAGAATTTTTAAATCTGTTGAAACCAGTACAAGAAGGGGACTAAGGTAGAAAGAAGAAAAACAGGAATTAATTTGGTTTATAATACATGTATACATGGAAATGTCACAAGGAAAATCCCTGTGTAGCTACCATAAACAAACAAATATGTCATTTTATTGTCTTTTAAAAAATCAGAGAAACAAAGGGCAGAACAGGTCCTGCTGGGGGTGGGGATTGGTGCCAATGGAAGACGGGAGGAAGTGAGGGAAAGCATGTAGGAGGGTGAATATGGTGCAAATACTGTGTACACACGTATGTATACATGGAAAAATGAGACTTGTTGAAACTATTCCAGGAAGCGGGATAAAGGAGAATAACGGAGAGGGT